>NC_139346.1:117635476-118235476 GCF_055883805.1 Amblyomma maculatum
ATGTAGACATGTTCTACCAATTCTAGTGCTTCGCTAACTATGCTTAACTGCTGTTCCTTCTGGAGGCTGTTATACCGGCTCTGGGACTCCTCATTATGGCTCATTAGGTTGAGCTATGAAACATACTACATGAAATTACTGAAGCCAACAAAATCTCACTGCAAGAGACTGAAAAAAAATGAGATACATAGTCAACAGCCTCGAAATGTCCTCTGTTGGCCAAATTAACATCAGAACAGATATGCTAATAGACATAAGGAAAAGGCTAAAACAGTCAAATCGAGATGCAATCAAGAGCTGCACTTGAGGTTATGACGCACCGTCAATGGCTCCCATTTGCTGGCTCCCCACATTGCAGATTCTCGTTCTCGTTCATGAAGTTTGTAAGAGAGGTGACACTAATATTTTAATTCGTACCCATATTATCGGAATGCACGTATTGCGCACACACGCGTAAGCTACCCGATTGCATGAAAAACTACCTGACATATCTATTGTCACGTTGTGGGGACTATGTCGTAGAAGGTGAATGAACAGGCAGTTGTAGGATTGGAATAAACTCTTTATTGAACGTACTTGAGCCAGAAAATAATTAAGAAACAGGGCGGCGTCGATAGCAGCAATCATGCTCAGCGATGGTCGGACTACGAAATCCCGTTTCAGTCGTCAGCGCTAAATTTGAAGGAGGTGAGAAAACATCTAGATAAAACCGCAAGCTGTTACTAGCTTAACCTGCAACATTCGAGAAACCTATGTGCGTGGCTGGAATCCTTCGAGATACATCTCGGCGCATCTTCCGCGACAAAAAAAAGGATAAAGCCATATCTTGCGACTGCAAAAATGAACAATAAAAAGAATATAATCGATCCATGCGGTACAATAACGGTGATAAGCCCGCATACCGCGGCCGTTACGACACCAAATGCAGATTTCAATGATTCACGGCATTATTACTCATTAGCAAACACATTACCTTGGGGTCCCAAAATAAATAGAGAAAGGAAAACTTAATAATTAGAAAGTTTAAACATCGCTGATTCTTTTACGTGCTTAAAGCAGTTTTAAATGTACAGTATAGGGCGATTTGAAGCTTATCACAAGCTTTCCCGGTGCCCAGCCGCCGGATTCAGTGCAGCGAAGGTCACAATTTCATATTCTTCTCCCTTTCTTTCGCTGTTTTAAGCTACAACCGTCACAACCGAGACGAACTCACCAAACTTTATTTCTGTTTTAAGCTTTTTATTTGCTGCAATAAAGTATGCACTTGATTACGTCTTATCTTCGCGTACGATAACAAAACATGGTGGATATACGTCACGTGCAATATGATCACTCCCTGTTCGATAGAGAAAACAGAAAACAAATTAAAAAGATTCTCGCCCAAAAGACAGTGGCGGCTCCCTAAGGAATAGCAGAGAAAAAGGGAGGGAAGCTGCATTGGCTCTTAGCTCGACAAAGCAAAGGTTTCTTGGCCATGGCGGTGTTTATGTTCTCGGTCGACGCTCACGCGATTACCTTCAAATCGCGATAGACTGTAAAACATGTAACATTTCATGGCGCGCGCGCCGCCTTTGGCATAAGGTTGAACCGTCGAAAGTGACTTCATAGTCAAGCTGTCCAATGCGGCGAAGGATATTGTAATGCCGAACGTATAGACTCAACAACTTTTCTCCTAGTCCGCGTTGGCGAATCGATGTCGATATTGTAATGGTGTGGGATTGGTGCCACTAACCTCACGCTTCCTCGTCTTCACCGCAATAGCATCTTTCCACAGGCAAAAGGGGGAAAGCAAAGAGAACGAACTAAATTTGTCCGCCCGAACACACGCACGTGAGGCCCCATGGAATCGGGAACGTCCGAAAAAAAAAAAAAGCATCCAGTCAAAATCTCAGTCTGGGGAGGCCGGTCGATGCGCGTGACGTGGCCGCATTTCATAGGTTCGCTCTGGAAACAGCTCGTTTCTGTCGGGCGCTGACAGCCAGTGGCTGTTGAGGACGTCCTGATTATGCCTTGCCGTCACCAACGGCTGGTCGCTGGCTTCCACAATCCACCAGCAGCTCTGTGAGCGCCCAATGCGTCCGCAGAGCACTGCCGACATATGATCGATTGTGCGCTTGGCGACACCATTGAACCGATAAGCGCGACTTGGTAGTTAAGACGGGATCACTGCGGGCACCGGAGACATCGCTGCATGTTTGAAAGATGGTCTGAAAAAATGTGGTGCAGTCCACGTGGGCGACGCTCGGCCAGATCTCCGAGATGGTAAGTCCCCGAGTCGAACTGAGCAACGTCACGGTAAGGGACGCGATATCGAGGCAAAAGTTCCGCGGCACGGCCAGTAGCGAGGATTGTGCGGCGAACGAGAACCAAGACGTCGGATCGGAGAGAGGGAAGAAGTGGCTGCGCTTTACTGGCGGCTTGCGCACGCGCATGGGCTTTCAAGTGGTTGCGCTGTGAGTCGAGGCGGGCTACCCAAAGTCGGTGGAGACGAGGGCACTTTAGGACGAGGGAGACCCAACTGCATGTTGAGACCGGTCAGGCAAAACAGACAAAAGGGACACCTGTTTTGCTTCCTGCGCCGCTGTATTGATGGCAACAGCTGCAGTAGGGGCAAAAGGGTCCTAGATCGTTTATGACGATGCTGCGTATATAGGATGCGGTATGTCCGACAGGGAACAATTGACGCTCTCTACAACGCCGTCGCAATGCGGATGTTTGACTGACTTTGGGGACTTCGGAATACCAGAAGAGCAGCTCGGTGAAATTCCTGTGACATTAAGTAGCGCCAAGTTCGTTACGAGGCGGCGGGGTGCGCCATTGCGGAGAACAAGTTGACGTTCCATAACCAAGACGGCATGAGTAGATGAGGTATCAGGGACGGGCAGTGCTTCGCCCATCTGGAGAAATTGTTGATTGCAACGAATTGTATCTGTTGCCAGCACGCGCCTTCGCAAACGGGCGCAAATGGTCTAACCCAACCAATCAGAAAGGAGAACTCGGTGGCGGGAAAACGTGTAGGTTTACTGTGGGTTTCAGAATGGCGCACTGAGAAAGCGTGCAATACAAGAACCATATGTCGGCGGTTTGTCTGTGTCTGTATCCAGGCTACCATCCTACACCATCGCCATGATACACTGGCCGCCATCCTCCTGCCTGGTACTCTGCGCGGCGTCATCGCACGTTGTTCGTCAGGCGTCGGTGCGCTGTTGGTCTAATGCGCGCAGCCATGTGCATCGTCGAGCTTCCTTTGCACGCTGAAGGTCGGCGGCGGCGTCCAGGTCCTCCTAATCACTTACGTGTTGCAGCATTGCGCAGAACGTTCTAGTCGGATTCTTTCCATGCACAAGCTGGAACGGGGTTGGCAGGGTGATATCCTGATGGCGATGTTATACACGAAAATCACGTAAGGAGGATGGAGACCCATGGCTCGTGTTCAGCATCTATGTACATGACACTCAGGTCCGCAAATGTTTTGTTTGGATGCTCCGTAAGTCCGTTTGTCTCCGGATATGGTACGCCTTATGTCGGGGGCTTGTGTGACTATAGGTAAAAACGAATTGCATCAGCTTCGCCGCAAATGCTGTTCCTTTTTCTGTGATAAGCACTTCTGGGGCGCCTTGTCGGAGGAGAGTAAGGTCCACGAAAAACCGCTGCGGAGCCGTTAGGCAGCGCTTTTGCTTCTGCTTTGCGGGTCATGTAGTAGTGGCCAATATGATATAATTGTTTCTCTTTGATGAAACTGAGACGGATCCGTTGAGGTTCATTTTAATGTTAGGTTTTGTTCGTGCGGTATCAGGTTCAGTAGCCCAGCATGTCCCATCGGGAATACCTTGCGTCGCTGAAATTGACAGCACATTTTGACTTAATGAGCGACGTGATTAACCGCGGACAACAATATTTTTGCTGGATTCGGTGCAACGTGCGCGCAAGGCTGAGATGCGCGGTAGAATTTCCTGACTGAAGTTTGTAGGCACAACAAAAAAGTGTGCAGTCATTTCGACGCAAATTTGTTCATGAGAACGTCATTGTGTAACGCGAAGGACGACAAATAACGCCTGAACACAGCATGGAGAGATGCGGTCTTTCCTTCCAGGTAATCGACCAGATTTCGCAATTCAGGTTTCTAGCACTGCTGTTGTGTGAAACGGCTGGGCGTGTACCGATTTTAAGAAGGGGTCGTCATCGTTTTATTTCGAGGCAGCGTCGAGACAGCGCTCGGGATAAGCAGCCTACTTCGGAATGCCTGCTCCCAGACTTGTAGACGACAGAAGTATGAAATTCTTGAAGACGTAAACTTCATCGAGCAAGGCGGACAGAGGGGTATTTGAAACGGGCGAGCCACCATTGTGCTTGGTGATTGCTCACAACCTTGAATGGTCGGCTGTGTAAGTACGGACAGAGCTTTGAAGTCGCCGTGATGATCGCGAGGCACTCTTTATGGGTCGTCGAGTAATTCGCTTCTACTTTCCACAGCGAAAGGCCTGCGTATGCGATAACTCATCACCTCCATCAGATGTCATGTGGTGATGACAGCTCTGCAGAAGAGAAACGAACACACAGTTGTAGGACTGCCATAAACGTTTTATTGGGCTTACTTGCGCCCGCAAAAGAACTAAGAAAACCGTGGTGACGATAGTAGCTGTCGTGTACGACGGTCGTAGTACTACGAATCTCCGTGTCACTTGTCAACGCTCAATGTAAAGGCGGCGAAGAAGCATCTACATAAAACCGCTAACGGTTACTAGCATAACCTGGAGCATTGTAGAAACACACACACAGGACGCACTCCTTCGAGAGACATCTCGGCCCAGCTTCAGCGAAAATGGAAATAATAAAGCTACATCTCGCGACAACCAGCAAGAGCAAACGTAAACCACATAATCGATCCGAGCGTAATATTGGAGTGGTAAGGTGGCATGCGGGTGGCTGCAAAAAAAAAAGAACAGATGGATATGTGAATGCTTTGCGGCAGAATTAATCCCCTTTCACCGAAGCCACTTCAATGTGTCTGCATGGTGTAGGAACTGCGCGGCTCCATTAGAACGTTGTCAACTAACTCGCGTAGGATACACGTTGAAAATTTCTCCTTCAAGAGTGGGGTAAGCTAGGTGCCTGCTTTGCAGTAATGACTTAACAGTGCAGTATATAATAACTGTGCATATTTAAAGTGAATTTCCGAATGCTTTTTAGAACGCGATATCGCAATGCTATAAGGAGTACGATGGCCAAAAATATGAGCCAGGGCGAACATCGAGAGGAATCAGCAGGTTGTACTGATGAATATGCAAATTAGAGGGTTTAACTTAGAATTATAACGAGTATTTAAGCGCGCAAGGCTTAGAAGTGATCTGCTCAAATTCAATTAAACAAAAACCACACCAATTACTGCTGTTTACATAACGCCCAATACACTAGATAGGCTCAACTCTTCTAAACCGTATGTCGAGCGAACTATGTTGGTATAAGTCGTAGGGCTGGTTTCAAGCTTAATTTTATTGATTTGTTTTACGCTCTAACGGTTAGCAAAAGTGCCTTGAGACCATTTTAGTGAAGTGCTACATTTCAACGTTTCTAAGGAAAATCGGTAATTTGTCCAAAAGAAAGGATAGGTCGTACCTATGCCGTAAAGGTCGTACAGGTCGTACCTATGCCGTAACCGGTACCATGCCGTAAAGGAAGAGAAGAAGGGATTCGAGGAAGAAAAAAGAAACAAGCTGCCATAGTGCACAGCTGCGATGGCGACGACCAGCTAAGAGAAACATTATGCGAAATAATATAAACAGCTTAACGAGACTTGAATATACAAAAATGTGGATATATAAAGCTGAAAATTAATGCAACAAAACATTCGTACAAAATTGTAACATAATCAAACGGAGCCTAATAAAGATCCGCAATAGGAAGTATTGGAATATAGCTTACAACTTGCAAAAATTTCTACCCATGCTCTATGAACTCAGTAACTTTGGCATGTAATAAGTACGTCGCTTGTAAAAAGCTTAGCTTGAGATTTGTAAAAATTAATTGAGAAACGAATGGCAGGTAATGACAGTCGCTTTGAAATCAAGCAGAAAACTGAGTATAGGTGGGGAATTGAGTATGCTAGATGGCTGATGGTCGTTAAGGATGACGCACTGTATTCTAAGGAAAGAAAAACGCAGCTGTTAACTGTTGACAGTTGAGGAAGGTGGTACGGACAGCTAGATCGTGGCTGCGAGAACCAGGCCAGAGTCCGCCGGCCGTCCTGAAGGTGCAACATGCTATTCTCGTTTGATGATAAGCTCATTTGCAGAACCGTTAATAAAAACTTGAAATGCAAAGAAGGGTGTTAGAAAAGTGCATAAAGGCAACCATGGCTGGAACAGAACATGATGAGGTCTTTGAAGAGTATTGCAAGGGGAGAAACCTTTCCAGCGTAATGAGTGTCGCCGGGGAGGCAAGGATATTAAATTTTTGCTAAATAAAACATTTTTATTCTAATGTTGTTTATTATAATATTTCCTACACTACACTTTATAATTCATGTTTGTACATCCTACACGTGGTTATGCACGGGAGGTCATGTTTTTTTTTTACTAACTGACCGAATTCAAACGGCTGTATAAGTGAAGCTTATTTGCGAGATTTTTTCTTTCTTTCTTATGGAGGTGACTTCAAGCACTGCGTAATAATTCAGCGCATGCCCCTTTTTTATTCGCGCTGTTTAAATAGATAGGTGATAGATGGATTTATTGAAAGGAAAGGCAGAGAGGTTGGCCGGAGTGATTAAAATCTTGCCTGGCTACCTGCACTGTTGAAGGGGAGAAGAACAAGAATCATGATGGCTGGCGATATGGGACAAGCTACGTGAAAAATTATACAGGCACGGCAGTTCGCTTTACAAGCGAGAATCGAATCCGGGGTCGCACAAAAACGGCAAAGATCCCGCACTGCCTCGTCACACTTCCCCCTTGTCCTGCCAAACGCCCGGCAGCAGTTTCCCTCACAGAGTCCCCTTGTCCGAATATTTCAAGAAAACGGCTAGCACATTTCTTTCACACGCTTACACTGGGCGCACCAATAATATATAGTCCACAGTCTCGGGGATCACAAGTTGAACATTCCGAGGAGTCCACCTGTCCAATTATATGAAAGTACCTGCGCGTGAATGGAACGTTTAAACGCAGTTTATGTAACAAGCATGCATGAGGGCGTGAAATTTCCCGCGGAACATAAAATGTTAATGTTCGATCGAGCCTTCTTAGACGAACGTTTTAGACTTTGAAGCTAGTGCCTTCAGCAATAGCCTCCAAACACTGTGCCTTTTTCTGGAGCCGATAGGACGTGTTTTCTAATTACCTGTATGAAGAAGGCTACGGCAGCTGGCCAAGACAGACGTCATCCTCGATTTGCGATTTACTTGAAGGTAACAATGTAATCCTGATGAGAGCCAAAACAACGTCATCGCTTTGATAATTTTGGTCTCAGTTCAACGTCACGGCTCGTCAGTGTCAATAGCAATGCGTGTGCTCAATGTTGGCGGGCAGGAAATTAGGAAGGCAAAGTTTTTACTAGAGTCGCATGAATCTGTACCCAACTCTTATAAAGAAGAGCCGACAGCCATTAATTTAAATTCGTTCCTCTAGTTTAGAACTGTTGCCGAGCACAGTCTATCGAGATCCCAAGGTGCAATCGCCCAACCTACCACAAAGCTCTGCCTGCAGTTCCTGTAGCACCGTCGCCTTTCAGAGCCGTTGTTTGGCTTGGTGAATAGATTGCCACTACATTCGCTGCCGCAAACGCCCATTTTCAACTTTGACTCAGTTTGAATTTCTCGGACCAGTTTAACATTCTCATGCGACAAGTAATCTAATCCTTCAGTAAGCGTATTTGTGCTGCGTGATGATTCAAAATACCGACACAATGTGCTCTGAGATGGCGGAAACTACTTTCTTATCGTCCTGGATCATCTGCGTTCCGAAGTCGTTCCGCAAATTAGATGCCCCAACAGCAAGGCAACTCGCAGTGACTCGAACGTGCGACTGCCTATGTCGAGAGATTATCTGGCCTGGTCTATATTGCAATGTTCAAAATTATTTGCACCTTGCGAGTTGTGCCAGAATCAAAAGAAGCATAAAATTCAGCCAGGCGGCCACCTTCAATCGACTGAAATTCCTATTGACCCATTTGTGTAGGTTGGGCTTAAACTTCTTGCTTCTTTACCCACATCAACTTGCGGCTATTGCTGTCACCACTTGATTGCAGCACCTGGGTTCCTATAATGCACTCTGTCCCAACCATGCAGCTCTGCCTCCTATGGCGCTGAATTTCTTATACATAATGCGGCCTTGCTTTATAGCACTTCCCATCAGCTGCTTACGGATCGAGGCTGCTGCTTTGGTTTTAATGCAGTCCAAGACGTGCCCTTGTCATAATTCACCACCAAACGTACCATGGCATAACTTCCCCAAACAAGTGACCTTACTAATTTTTAGTCAACAGCGTAAAGACAGGCGGCTAGAAGATAGGGGACGAGACACAGTGCTGATTAATATGGGGGCCATTGCTTATAGAGGCATCAGCGACACTGAAAAAAAAAAACGAAAAAAAAAAAAACGCAACACATATTATTACGGGTAAGCACATTTCTGGTATCATAAGGTGTACTATGTAAGCAAAAGTTCACCGCATGGTCACCTTCCGGTATCAAACTGTCCTTGTTCCTGAATAATCTTTTGTTGTTAGTCAGCACTGTGTCTCGTTCCTTCTTGTCTTGTGGCCCCGTGCCATTGTGCTGTTGGACTAGAAATTATGCCAGAACAACTTGCCCACCAGTTCTTGTACTGCCGTACTAAGCGTCTTATTCTGTACGCTGACGGACGTGCTGTCCATGTACACTTCGGTCGCAATCATGGCTGGGATGTCCCTTTGAATTTCATGACATTTTCCTGGAACACCGTCCCTGAAGATGTCGTCAGCTACACGTATTTTTATCTGCGCTTTGTCCGTGACCTTTTGCGGCTTTCTGAAGACGGTACCAGTACTTATGGCGATGTGTCATAGCTTGTGCTGGCGTTACCTGCCATGTTAATGTTAGAAAAAAAAACCAGGTTATGACTATCATAATCGGGATGTTAAAAATAGCCCCGTTCCCTTTCTGACCTACTTCCATGTTTCGCGGGCTCTTATCCCATGTTGCGGAAACTGAGGCCCTTTCAGCTGAGGTCAGATAACTCCTACCACAGACAATGGACACGTCGCTTGCTTTAAGCCTTACTGTTCTCGCTCACGCGCTTTGTACGCCGAGGGGAGGCGCTTATCCCGCGGGACTATAGTGATACGCTTCGTAGTCTAGAGCTGAAAAATGTTCCAGCAGTGCTCTTGACGTGAACGACACTGAAGCAAAGCATATGTGGTGGTGTATGACCTGATTATTGGGTGCGACCTCAACTGTACAGTACCGCATATCACGCTTGGAAACGAACCATGGCGTATTGATCTGCCCGCTGCAATTGCAACTGTGTAATCTACATGCCCTAAACTGGGACACAACCACAACTGTAATCGTAGGTGTTTAAACTGCACCCTTCTAGAGTGTGAATTAGGATTTCACTAGAGTAGAGCGTGAACGCATAGTAGTTTCGTTTGCAAACGTTACTTTGTTTTTCTGGAATGAATGCTGGGAACGAGATTCCAAGGTTCCCCCTAAAATAAAACATTTATGAAAGACGAGACTATCCAATACAAGAGACAATCAAGAAATATCTATAAAAATCCCAAATGCGGGTACCTTAATATCCATCCAACTACTACAAGGAAAGGTGTTTTTCCAAAAGAAAACGGCGCTGGGCTTAGAAAGAAATGTTGAGATAACATTGCATGATGGACTAATGGGTGCGTACCGTGGTCAGATATTGAGTTGTATTTTAAGGAGAAGCTGGTTTTCTCGGGCAGAGCTGGCGGCAGACGTGGGGGAAGATGGCGAACGTCACGTCACCTGTGGCCCGGCGTTGATCCCCTGCGGAATCGGTACCGTAGACGAAGGTCTGATAGCAGAAGTGATTTGCAGTGTTGGTGTCCTAGATTTCCCGTGCTAGGGCCTTCGTACCGCAGACGGCGAACACCGTAGCTCACGTAACCGGAACAGAGCTTAACACGGGGGCACCACGCATCTACTGGAAGCCACTGAAATTGTCGATGACGCCCGCCAACCTTCACACACCCACGTAGCTAGCTGGAACGTGCTGCCACTTTGCCACGCCACCCATTTTTTTAAATGCGCTCCCTTATTTTCTTCCCATTTGAAGCGTGGTCTTCTGATTCTATTAGAGCCGTAAATTCTTCAGTTCCTATTTTTCTTCCGGGTGCTCTGATCTGTATTTATTACATGTTTGCCGTGAAAATGTAGCGATATCTATTACACAATACTGTTTTTATGTCCATGCATCGTGGGTATGCCTCATTCGGCTCGCAGAGCATAAGCTTGGTAAGGAACAGTGTTCTAAAGCTGAAATTTTTCCTTGGTTCTGAAAGCTGCTTGGAGTTTCTACGGGGCAGTGACAGTGATAAAGATGGTAGAGGTAGCGCACAGAAATACTGACCTTTTTCTAAACACTGCAAGCAATGCATTCATTAACTAGAGGCATAAAATGAGCTTCAAAGCTTCCGCACCATAGGAGTATTTTTCGTCAGGTGCGACATGCGCCATATAGGATGAGAAAGCAACGCCCCGCCTCTCCTCTCGATAGAGAGCAGAAGCCCCTAACTACAATAATAATCATGTCAGTACTTATGCCATAAGCAAGGTGCATCTTATAAACAAGTAATAAGAGGAAAATACCCGGAATTGTATTGCGCACAACTGGAATATTATCAGCATGGGAAGTAAGAAGAGAACAATTATTCTACAAAACAACAATGCATTCTATTTATTCCCGCTTAACAAGGTGAGCCAAAACTGCAGCTCTGTGTTCTAGTAATGCAATCTTACCAATTTGAAAACGGGTCTTTTTCCAGATGGAACATGTGAAACGTAATTAACATCAAAAGGTTTTCAAATTTGGTTAGTGGATGATTGCTCTCCAGTGTCTCGTGTCGTTTTTTACGTCTAAGTTTTTCAAAAGCGCAACGATGGTTGAACATGTGGAACGAAGCCTTTACATAGAACTGATGTGGAATCGAAGAAGCATATAAAGAGCTGAATTTGGAAGCGGCCAATAATCACAATATTGTACGGCTGAATCGCTCGATTAAAACACAAGCGATTTGTCATCTTCCTTCATCTAGAAAGATATGTACTCTTACCAGCCACTATATATGGTGACTTAGACGCCTTTATAGGTCGAGAATCCTACCAATAAATGGTCACCCTGACGCAAACTACCTTGCACAATAATGTTGAAAAAAGTTCACATTATTGTAGGATGTGAACGTAAAGGTGTGATGATAAATCTTTTACAGTATATTATACTCGACCAATATGGAATAAACCTAGACTGCCCTTTAGATGTTTATGCTCGAACCACTATGGCGTGGGCAACCAGCGCCAGCAGGCGTCGCATTTGTGGGCACTAATAGATGCCTACTGCCGGAAGGTCACCTTTGCGAACTTCAAATGGTTATTGTTCCTATCCGCTGCCCTGATCAATTCGACAGATCTATCACAACTGTCATCTCGATAACCGCAGAAAACACGCTGCGTGTACGGGGGCCATGGCGAGCAGCAAGTTCGCGTTTCGATCTAGCTTTCTACAAATGTCAATGGGGACATTTTTATGAAGCATATGTGTGTCAAGCACTCAAAAACGTCGTGGTCCGCTTTTGCTTGCCTTAATATTCCCCGCGTAGTTTTATTTTTTAAAGCCATGGCTGCGAAGTTTCCGGAAGCAGTTTATCGACAGTAGTTTTGTATTTTTGTAAAATGTCGCGAAAATAAGATTTATAGCAAATGTGAAGTTCCCGCTAATATACATATTCTGCTGTTATTTTTGTCTTCATTTTAGATGCTTAGTAATACTTGCTGCAAACATAGCACTTAGAATTAAACTTACTTCTTCCTGCCCTGCATGAAAATATTGTACATGTTACATGGTATTGTACATGGAAGTACCGTCAATTGGAATTACAACTTTTGTATTCTAATAGCATGCTTTTGATTTAAGATAGAAATATGTCATCGATTTTGTGTATTGTACGGTTCTCACCCCCGCTCTGACATGCTCTTGAATGTACATATTCGTTGCCAAAATTAAGAAAGGGTGTTTCATTTCTTTTATGGTTAGCCCTGCCGGGTGATTCGGGCTCTCGAATACTATACCCAAGGATGCGGGATTTAATTACCGCTTCGGCGACCGCTTTTGGGTGGAGGCCAAAGGCCAGGCGCCCGTGTGCTGTGCGATGTCAGTGCGCGTTCAAGAACCCTAGGCGGTCAAAATTTTTGGAGCCCTACACTATGGCATCTCTCTATTGCTTGAGCCCCTTGGGGATGGTAGACCCCATAACACCAAACCAAAAAAAACATTTATGGTTAAATTCTGCCTTTATTTTGCATATTTTTCAGCAGATCATTGAACGACGTACACGTTGCAAGTAATCGTTTGATTATACATGGTGTGGGCGCGGATGACTAGAACAGAAGCCGCTTTTGTAGGCGTTGCATGCTGCAACTGTCAGCCTTCGCATTACGTGTTTTCTACTGTTGTTGGTACGATGGTGTATTTCTCAAGCTTAACATTCGCTTTTTCGCATCTGCTGAGAATAACCAGTTAGGTGCAGCTCAACTAACTTTGCGGCCGTAAACATCTAGAAAAACGCGTTCATTCTCTCCTGTAGCCGCACATAACTCTTACGAAACACTCTAATTGCGAGATTGTGGGCCTTCCACAACGTTAATCAGCGCAATAGTCGTAACTTTATGTATGGTGTTGTCATTAGGTTATTCATTTGGCATTTCATTTAGCGATGGCAGCTCGTCATAGTTGTACTGGCGAGAAAGCACGCAATATGTTTCGCCATGTTTCGGAAAATGTGATCAGGCGCAGAAAGTAAGTGTCCCAGTGAGAAACAGGGATGAGCGTTATGTGTGTTTCCTTGTTTTCCGTATTGTCGCTGTGGATGTGTAGCGCAAAGCATAGCAGTGGTATTATTTAGTAACATTTAGACCGACTAAAAAGGGTACGCATGTTTCTCACACTGATGCATAAATAAACGCAGGCTCTGAAGAAAGTAAGAATAAAAATTTTAAAGAACCTCTAGGTCTGTCTGTAGCAATGGTAAGCTCGAATGAGATCGAATATATTCTTTAGCTCTGCAGCAGTGCTGGACGAAATTGTTGCGGAACTCGAATGCTGAGTTAAAAGGCGCGCAATAAAATCCCGACTGTCGTGGACGCTGTTCGATGGAGTCGGAAATCAAGGTGCCTGTGTACTGTGCGACGTCAGTGCTCGGTAAAGAATTTCAGGTAGTGGAAATTTTCAGAGCCCTTAGCTAACACATCACGCACAGCGTGAATCGCTTTGCGACGTTGAACACGACAAACCAAAGTACCATAAAGTTCCCAGCCAACCTCCTCCTCCTATCGCACACGCCGAAATATCGGAAATGTAAAACAGAACCCAAATTTAAGATGCCAAGGCGGCACATCTACACTGCGAGCTTTCCTTTGTCTTACTAGCATACGCCATTTTCGCATGGGCAGCGCCGATACTCAGTGTTAGGACTGCTCACAGAAAACTTTGCAGGCGAGTGCTCCTCGTCCCTAGAAGCCTTAATACGATGGATGACCGTCATGCCAGAACGGGCCCTTCTGAACAGCCTTCAATATAAAAGAGTGGCACATCTTCTAGTGACCACTTTCCTCCAGTTGCTAATTGCTTTGCTATGAGCAACCAGGTACTTGGATCTCATTGGCGTTTCCGCAGAACTGAATGTATTTAATTTATGTCGGGATAGACAAGGTACGAAGGCCTTTGGAGATCGAATAAGACAACCTTACCTATATTGACACTAGTATATTTTCCAGACTAAATACGTTAGACGCAATTACGCCGGACTATAATACGGAATCAATGATGCCTACATTTGAAGCACTCATAAAAACACTTGGACACATTGTGCCTGAACGAGAAGCTTCGCGTCACTGAGCAACTTGCAGACAACATTTCTTTGATGAGTCTGGTAAAGTGTGTCCTAACCCCAAACCGTCCATGCGCAAAGCTCTTTTGTGCCTATTTCTAAATAAAGTACCGTAGCAGCGTTAGCAATGTCCATCAGTGTATACCGGCGGTGTTTATTCCGGCGTGAAATCTTAACTGCAGAGGAACCTGCCCAGAAGTATCGAAACGATCTTTGTTCGTTACAACTGCACCCATCAATTTTGGCAGTCGAAAGCAGCAAAGCTGTCATCATCAGACCTGCAGCAAACAGTCTGTCAGTTTCGAGGGCCATCGCGCGCAGCAAGTTTCAATCACAATGGGGATTTTTATAAATGTCACTGGGGAAAGTTTCAAAAAACACGTTGCTAGTGTGGAAGAGAAATTCATATACGCCTGTTGGTTGCATTCGGATATACTGAACGTGTTTTTTATTTATCGCTATACTTTATGCTCGGAATATAACCAGCCCTTATACATAGCATTCATTGATTACGAAAAAAACATTTGACTCAGTTCAAACCTCGGTGGGGATGCAGGCATTGCGAAATCAGGGGTAGACGCGCCGTGCGTGAAAGTGCTGGAAGATATATATAGCGGCTGCACAGCAACCATAGTTCTGCCTAACGAAAGTAACTAAATTCCCATGAAGAAATGTGTTAGGCAAGGAGATACGATCTCCCCAGTACTGTTCACAGCTTGCTTAGAGGAAGTAGTCAGAGACTTGGAATGGGAGCAGTTAGGGATAAGGGTAGATGAAGAATACCTCAGTAATCTGCGACTTGCTGATGACATTGTCTTGCTAAGTAACTCGGGAGATGAACTGCAAATTATGATTGATGACCTAGACAAGAAAGGTAGAAAGGTAGGCTTGACAATCAATATGCAGAAGACTAAGGTAATGTTCAACAGCCTCGGGAAGGAACAGCAGTTTACGTTAGGTAGCGAAGCACTGGAAGTAGTAGGCGAATATGTCTACTTAGGACAGGTAGTAACCACAGCGCCGTATCATGAAAAGGAAATAACAAGAAGAATAAGATTGGGATGGAGCGCATTTGGCAAGCACTCGCAGATTATGACTAGCAGCTTACTGGTATCGCTGAAGAGGAAAGTATACAACAATTGCATATTACCTGTAGTCACCTATGGAGCTGAAACGTAGAGGCTAACCAAGAGGGTTCTACTTAGGTTGAGGACAACGCAAAGGGCTATGGAACGAAAAATTGTAGGGGTAACATTAGGAGATAGGAAGTGTGCAAATTGGGTCAGAGAAATAACTCATGTTACTGACTATCTAGTGGAAATCAAGAAGAAGAAATGGACATGGGCAGAACGTGTAGTTCGAAGAGAGGATAACCGATGGTCGCTTAGGGTAGCGAACTGGATTCCAAGGGGAGGGAATCGTGCAGGGCGCGGCAGAAAGTTAGGTGGGCGGATGAGATTAGGAAGTTCGCAAGGGTCAAATGGATGCAGCTAGCACAGAACCGGATTAGTTGGAGAAATATGGGAGAGGCCTTCGCCCTGCAGTAAGTATAGTCAGGCTGATGATGATGATGACTCTAATTGAAAATTTCCAGGCAACATTCCAAGGTGTTTTCCATGGCAACACTTGTGATCAAAGCCCCTGAAGTTGGTGAAAAATATATGCTGTTCAAAAATCCCCTTTTCTTTAGTTAAATCAGGAAGCTGTAGTTTTGTCTGGGTTGTGTCCAGAGTAGCATATTTGACTATTGAGCACCAGCAGTACCGGAACATACACCTGTGCATCTCCCGGTAATTGCACATGGTTTGTGAACAATCAGGTAGTGTGGATTGAATAGTTTAATCTTACCTCATTCTCCGTATCCAGGCAGAACGAGAGGAAGAAGATGGGTACGCAGTATCAAAAAGAGAACTGAACAGCGGTAAGTGGGAGGGGGAAGCCTCAGTTCACAGGACGAGCCAACGTTTGGACAAGTGGACTTGTCTTCTGGACAGAGCTATCATAACTAGCAGGGTTTAAATACGCTTTTGCTCCAAAGAAAAGCTGGGGAGGGAGAATGTGGGTGAGACGAAAGTAGGTCAAGGATGGAGTTAGGGGAGGGTGGGTGAAAAGAAAGGGGGTCAAGGACTGAAAAAAAAAGTTTCTTCAGCTTGTGTGTCTCAGCCAGGAACCGGTGATACTGTGGCCTGAAAAAGTAATACAAGCGGCAGTACTAGGAAACACTAGAATGCGGGGTGGATGATTAGCCAGCACCTAAAGCACGATCGGTGCGCACACACTATTCTTGTAATGAAACAGGCATTGCAAAGGGTCCTGGTGAGAAATATATCTGCAGGGGAACAATTCTTGAGTGCTTCCCGCAAAGGGAGGGGAAGGTCGAAGAAACAGAATCATAAGAGATCAGTGAACCACATCTACCATGAAAAAAAAAAGCTTTCAAGGGCAAACTAAAGCAGGAAGTGATAAGAAGGAAACGTATTTGGAGAAACACGTGCAGGTTATGCTATTGCGGTGGGGGGCATAGCCTACACGTGCCGTGAATAAATTGTACAATTGACGCTATATGGTATTGCTTTCCGGACTAGCTATGGTGCAGAGGCATGGCGAATAAACAGCGCTAAAGACGAGGATGTAGAGCAAGAAGCAAACCGGACGGGCGCTGACTCGCAACTAATGTTTATTGAATAAAACACCGAATAAAAACTCAAGCCAAGCCGCACTAAACTACACACTCAACAAATACGAAGTCATGATGACCCAGCACTCATGCCACGTTCAAGAAACACAACTTCATTATCAGTTAAAGTGATTGACGGGTCACTAACACATTGCTCACATCAAAGCACGATATGAATGACTTTAATGATTTCCCCGTTAATCTGTGCCGGATGGACATCCAAAAAATCTCTTTGTGGTAGAAAAGATGACTGCCATCGCACAATTTACAATGGGTAACCAGATTAGAGCCTGTACCAATCTTTAAAGATCTCACGTGCCCTAGCAACCGAACATTAATACACCTACCCGTTTGACCCACATGCACTTATATGATGGGTGTAATTTTACTCTCTTTAATCGAATTGGAATTATCGGTTCCCCGATGCTGGGTTTCCTGTTGAAAGGGAAGTCCACCTATGTGGACAGTTACTCTAGCTGGCATTAGAAACCATCCCGTTTTTATTGGTGCTTGCATTCGTGAAAAGTCCGGACGTCAGAAATAATGCGCGGCTCAAAATTACTGCGAATAAAATGGAATCGGTATAGTACATGAACACAATCTCCAGATTCATGAGCTGAAGTGTACGTAGGTACAACCGTTTTCGGTGTGAATGGTCCTCTAAGCTGAAAATGAACACTAGACGTCATGACATCTGATAACAAGGTGATGATATTCGAAACATTCAGTGGCTTTATACTCGTGGGCATTCTACGTTCGCATTTCTTGTAGGAAGCTGTCCCTCCCCCCCCCCCTTTTCCCTCCCCCAAAATTTGCATGAAAGTTTGTTTTCTTCCTTGACCAACTGAAAATACTATGAGATCCTTCAGTTACGTGTCTGGAATAAGTAGCAGTGATTCGTTTCTCGGCGCTTTCTATCAGTGTAATGTCAGTAGTGAAGGTTCACTCACACGCTCTAGTTTCCTTTGAGCACCCTTGAGAAAGTAAAGTTCGCGCACAGGTACGCTAGGCGAGTTATCTTGACAGATGGCAGGTTAGGCTCTATTATCGATATCACAGGGCCGTGAGTCATTCGAAACGTCATTTCTTCTGTTTCAACAGCCGCCAGCATGTATTCCTAGCACTGTGATTGTAGCGTATGGACCAATTATGTGCTCTTTGTTTGCTCATGCTGGTTGTTGTGAGACGCGGCTCTGCCACTTTTCTTGTCGCGGAAATTGCGCCGAGATGTATCTCGAATGATAATAGCCACAAGCGTGTGTTTCTACAATGTTCAACGCTTGCGGTTTCCGTCTGGACGTTTCTTCGCCATCTTTCACGAGTGAAACAGGCCCTTCATACTTCCACGATAGACGATCGCGCTGCGTAGTATCGCCGACGCCGAAATACGTAGTCGTTTTGCGGGCGCAAGGTATCCCAATAATGATTTTATTTCCATGTAATACCAGCCTCTTCGGTTGTTGCCTATGACCTTCTCACTACCCCATGAAAATGCACTATCTAACACGCAGTTCCATCCGGGTGGTTGGCAACTTCACTCTGCTGGAGTTTTACCAAAAGCGAAAACACATAAGCGACGACTTAGAACACGCGCTGTGCCACCCGTTAGCTGATTGTTTGTGGTTTTTCTTGTCTGTAGGTGCTGAAAAATCCAGTGTTAAAACAACATCATTATCCCTGCATTAACTCATACATGCTAATGCATTAATGATTCAGTTCACTGTATAGCGGTCATATTCTGCACGCATGCTCGGTAGAATAGTAGGCAAGAGCGTGAAGATAATGGTTGCATAAAATGTTTTTTGAAGTTCTTTGGTATTGTTTGCACAGCCGGAAAGATACAGTGCTACATATGACGGTATGGGAAGTACCTTGGCCTTAAGATGTTTAATGTCGACGATTTTGCATCGTTGTTTTATTAAACGGGGTACTTATAATGGGAGTTTCTTTATCTCCACTGGACCTTCGCCCCACTGCCATTTTTAAACTGCGATAAACATTTAACTACCTTTGATTTAAATTTTTCTTTCCTGACTTAAAGTAAGGAGGAGAAGTGCAGCGAATTGGCTGACAGGCTCACGACTCTGCCCATTCTCTAATGGAAGAAATTTTCCTTGCTCTTTAGGCAAACATGATTGTTGTGTGCAGGCGCTACTGGCAGGTTTTTGCATTTAACGATCACTGCTGCTCCTGCTTGATAACGTATTCCGTGTCGCGAAAACTGAAATACATCTCCTTAATACAATAAAGAAGCGCCAAGGCTGGACGCTTTGCTTTAGTCGGTTGGCAAACATCTATTGTCGTGAACATCTGATACCATCACAATATGGCCCTAAATATACTGTAATAGTGAAATTAGAGAAATATACAAAGAAACTGATGCCCTGCCGGCGGTAGCTATTGTGCTCCGAATGACACTGCCGTTACCGTGAGGTGTTTTGTTTCTGGATATATATATATATATATAGCCTTGCGGAGGTATAGCTTCCAGTGCACTTCGTATCGGGTGACAGGCGCACGTTTGCGAAAATGACGGCTTTGGCGGCATTTGTCCTTGTCGGTAAGCTTTGCGCTGATATCCAAGATTTCGCCCCTTATTCTAGCGATTATTGAGTTTGCTGTCAGGCTCCACTAGCGCAGTTTGAGGAAAAGGTATACTTTAGAAAAGCAATTTATTTATATAACATTTGTCTTTCTGAGATACAGAGCAATACTATAGGGGCTGGATGAAACAAGAATTATTTATGGACGTAATAACGTACTAAAGCGTTTGATTTAGGGCTTTTGTGGCTACTTTAATGTGTCCTTTACTATGAGACGCTTTGAAACGACATTTAGACCATTTGCAAATTTAAAGACAAGAAGTAACGCGCAACGAAGGGTAAAAAATACGAAGGAATGGAGTCATATACTTCGCGATTTTAGTTAAGCAGGCGGAAATATGTGTATGATTCTAATACATTGCTGTGTTCAAGGAAGAAAGAAATATATTTGTCTTTCTAAAAGACGACATTTGCGTGGTGGTGAACAGCGCACATATTTCCTTGGGAAGGCTGGGGACGTCTGCCTTCGACGAATTCTAAATTAGGCTTTTCATTTTAATAACTACTACAACATTGCGCGGCCCCAGTGTACAACAATTTTGATTTTGGATCTCGTGTCACTATCTTAAGTAAAACGCAATGCCGGTCAGCTGGCTTGCAAAATTTAACTAAACGTGAGAGTTGCTTTTTCGTCCTCTCAGTTTGGTATTTAATTGCTATGCATCACTGGGGCTTGTCAGCTTTCTGAAAGGTTGATCACTGACTCGGCTTCTGCTTGTGGCACTAGTCTTCTGGTCCCTCACTGCTGGAGCAGTGTGTTATGCCAAACCGACCAGATGTCTAGAGCTGAATATTTTTATTGTTTCTTCTTGTGGTGAACTCAAACCCTTTGACGCAGTGTTCGTCAATTTAAACAAATAAGGTTAATGCGATTTACTATGGTTTCAAGAACTCGGCCTCGTAAACTGTCCTAAAATCTGTTTCGTACACTCTGATTTGCAGCTATATTTTCGTATTTTGGAGTTTCGCGATGTGTTCAGTTATTCTTGCATAAATCGCTTTAATCGCGTTTTTTAAATTGACGAAAACTGCGTCAAAGGGTTTGCGTTCACCACAAGAAGAAACAATAAAAATATTCAGCTCTAGACGTCTGGTCGGTTTGGCATAACACACTGCTCCAGCAGTGAGTGACCAAAAGACCAGAGCCACAAGCAGAAGCCGAGTCAGTGATCAATTTTTCAGAAAGCTAGCAAGACCCAGTGATGCATAGCAATTGAATACCAAACTGAGAGGTCGAAAGAGCAGCTATCACGCTTAGTTAAATTTTGTGAACCAGCTGACAGGCATTGCGTTTTACTTAGGATAGTGACACGAAATCCAAAAACAAAATTGTACACTGGGCTGCGCAATGTTGTGGCAGTTATTGAAGTGAAAAGCATTATTTGGAATTCGTCAGAGAGATGTCCCCAGCCTTCCCCCAGAAATATGTGCGCTGTTCACCACCGCGGAAATGTCGTCTTTTAGAAAAACAAAAACACCTGGACGATGCGCAGATTGCATACAGCTTTGAGTGAATATCTCTGCAAGCAGGGCACCTTTCATTGGACATCGTTAAACTGATTTCCAACGTAGCAGAGTACAGGATACCCGCAGGAATTTGGTCCAGAACAGGGGTCTTGGACTTATGAATCAGTTTTCATGTTCCCTTTCTCGGTGCAATAGAACAAGAAGTTCATTCCACAAATATGATATATTTACATAATCGCCTGAAGTGCAAATCATTATTTCTCTTCTCGGTGCAATAGAACAAGAAGTTCGTTTCGCAATATGACATCTATAACTGCATCTTCGACTGAGCTTCGGAGCATTATTATTGATCTTTGTGTTGTTGCATATAATCTGTTTTTGTCACGTTTTGCTAAATTTCCAGTATTTCATAAAAAAAGCCCCTGGAAAAACTTTTTTTTTTTCATAGCATTCCAAATTTCTTGAAATATTACATCTCTATGCAAGACTATGCACTGTCGTGATTGCTATGACGTGAGAGAATCGGGGACGATACGTGCATAACGGAAGTAACGAGGTATAGCCGGCGCAGTGACTTGCTACGTCCTCTGGTGAACGTTGCAGGCGAAACAAGAGTTGACTTCAGCGTATCTAATGAAATCTAATGGTAAATGTTTATATCAATGACGTTCATTACGGAAGAAAAGAAGAAGAAATTACGTACATAGTTGTGCCACAAATGATAAAAACCGGAGGAAACGGCTAGCGCATTGCGGAAATATACGTATTTTCGGTTTATTGTTTGCCTTCATCATAGGCAACTACAGGGCTGCTTTCCCCAAGCTGTTGTGGTTACAGTAAAGAATTAGCCTGGTGAGCCTTCAAAAGTTACAGATTGACACAACAAGAAGTAAATACGTCTTTAATCCGAGATCTTCATATGCACGTAATTAAACTATCTCATTGAGGTTTTGGTAGATCGTGTAGGTTTGGTCTTCAATGCGGCCATATTTCTACCCTACTCGCGGTGGCTACAGTTGATAAAGTTGTCGCGATGGGTACAAGGTCACCAAGTTATGTTTGTAGCTAGCATCCGACACTAGTTTCAAATTATTTCATAAAACAGCCCAAATACTCGAAAATCAGCAAACAAGAATGAGATTGTGGCCACATTCAACTAAGTGTTGACTGTGGTTTGGGGGGTTTCACGTCCCAATGCGACTCAGGCTATGAGAGGCGCCGTAGTGGAGGGTTCCGCAAATGTTCACCAAGTTTCCGCGCATTGGCTCTGCGGGAATGTATCAGTCACTGTGCGGTAGGTGGTCAGTTATGGCTGCCGGTGGAAAGCGCGACCCTCTTTGTAGCTTCCTGTGTGTCCACCACGTGGGGTTTTTTAACGAGCATTGAAATCGCACAGAACATGCGCGCCTTGCTTTTCGCCGCCATCGAAAATCGCTCGTCGCGGCGGGGATTCTATCCCGCATCTTTGGGAACAGTAGCCCAGCGCCCCAACCACTGCACCACCTCGGCGAGTCATTCAACTAAGCTTTACTGCTGATTCTTAATGCATATGCAGGAAACGTGATAGCGACGCATATAAAACAATGAAACAATGCAAAAGCAACAAAAAATGCTTCACTTCGTCTTTTGTAGGCGTCTCTGAAGAGATTGAGAACCCAAAACATAAGATGACAGCTGCTGTCTTCCATAGTTTTGAATGCGCCGATTGAAATTACAGTAGGGGTTTAGTTGAGTGTCTTTTTAAGCTACAATCAGCGCCATTCTCTTGACTGTGTTAATCCACTAATAATTATGTACATACTTCCCCGCGATGAAACTCTGCACTTTGTAGAATAAATATTTTTCCACTGCCAACAACTTGCGTTGGGCACATGCATGCCCCCCGCTCCAGGAGTCACCGAAGCAGTTTGACTTGACGCATTTCAAACCATTCAAGGAATCCATTGTGTACTCATAATTTCACTAATCGATATATCCTGCCTGGGGACAAAAGCGTCTGGAACGCTCTTCAGGCGATTTTAACCGGAAACATGGCATGAAGAAATTTGTGCCCTATCTTCTCATGAACTCCAGTTAACACTTTCGAATACACAAATATGGCATGAAAATACTGACCTTTACGAAAGACATGTTTTACATAACGCGTGTCAGATACAACGACGTTATCCCTGGCTACAGATTCATGGAATACTCGATTACGGTATCGGCCGCAAAGTGTCAGATACTCGTCAGTATGTGTTTATTTACTGCTTCCACAACCCAAAGATGATAGCGCACCGTTTATATATTCGATTAGTCTCTTGCCGCGGAAAAGTTTGTTCGCGCAGTCGTATTTAAAAATGGGATGAAGACAAGGGATGCACGTACGGGGAGACATGAGAACTGATTTGCAGTCTATACTAAAAAACCAGGACACGGCCTTCACTAACTTCTTGAGAATCGCATGTGGAACAAAGAATGTATTGCGTAACATCACTTTAAAGCACGCAGGATTACAGGACAAAAAATATTAGCTTTCCTCTCTGCTTTTAGGATTTCTCAAAAAAGTAAAAAAAAACGCACACACCTCTGATAAGTGTCGAATTCATTTAAAAGGAAGGATGATGTCACAGGGGAAATCAATCAAGAACTAAGAATCATAGATTTGGATTGTCTCTGCGTCCAGAAATTTTCTCTGGTGTTATCAGCGAATGAATTTGCAGGTGTGAAAGGCGTGATAAAGGCACTGAACGCAAGTCTACGCGTGAATGCGCTACTTAACACGGTGAAACGCAACGACGAATCTTATGTAGAGCCTCTTCCGTGTTTAGGCGAAAAACAATGGGATAAGTGTGGATTCAAACCCAAAACTGTGTTTTTTAATAGCAAGTGCGGAACCTCGGAGCTTTTGCTGCAGCCGATCTTCCCGCGTGTTTTGCTGTCGCTCTCTCGCGCCACACATTACACGTTGTTGTCTTCATCAACTTCCATCCGTGGGTGAGGGATTCACATACATTGTTATCGCATTTCTCTTTAAACGTTTGTTAAATTTGAGATACGTTACGGCTTAGAAATCTAGCGTACCATGAATGTTATCTTGCTTATTCAAAATTCAGTTTACACGCATTTTGAATTAGCGTCATCCACAACTAAAATAGACTTCATCCACCCTAGAAATTTAAGTGGCCCATCCACAGACTTAGAAATCTCCTTAAACTCGGGGCATCAGTCGAAACTTGGAGGCTTTCGCACTACAAAGTATTGGATGGGTAAAACGTGCTGTCAATATTTTATTGCTTGCACATTTGATCCCTACATATTTTCACCTTTCTTGCATAAAGCCATGTATATATGAATATATTTTAGCAATAAAACCTGCTGAAAGTCGGCTGCGTGTCTGCCGTCCTCTTCCGTCATCATTTGCATAATTAAATCCGTAAATTAACGTAACTAGACTGCAGCTCAACTTTTAATTGTAATTGTGTTTGCAGCAGTATGCTGGAATGTTCATTTGCAATAATATGCTGGAATGCGCATTTGAGGATTCATGTGAAGATGATGTCCCACAGTCAGCCATTAAGACGAATGACGTGGAGCGGACATATCTGTGCCTTAGAATGGAACCTCTTAGAATTCTAGGGTGTCACGAAAACTCACCATTTGAGAAGACCACAACGAAGTCATTACCGACCTCTGAGTCATAACAGGTAACGGTATACTATTAAAGGTGCTTCAAACACTGAAACATTTGAGCATGGTAAAAGCAGTAATATATTGATACGTGGCAATCAATATATTGTAATCATTGCAATGCAATTTGAGCATGCTGCGCGCAGTCAACGGAGGCTGCCTGCCGGCGTTGATTATCAAAGAAAAAGCAATAACAGCAGGAACATTTAGGGCAATATGTATTTACAGGACAAATTTAATTAAGTATGGCGGTAATGGTCTATCGCCCTGAGTAGCTGAGAGTACGCGTCACAAACATGCTGAGCTTGCTTCGTTCTGCAACAGCATCATCGTAAGCCATACCTTACCCACTGCAAGCAGAAGGCGTCTCTCATATTCCTCCAATTAACCCAGTACTACGCTGGCTGCATCGACTTGACCCCTGAGGACCTCTTAACCTCATCCGCTTTACCTAACTTTCTGCCACCTCCGGCTGCGCTTTCCTTCCCTTGGATTTCGCATGATTACCTTTAGCGACCATCGGCTACTCTTTGTGCTACTTGTCCGGCTCATTCCCATCTCTTCTTCCTAATTTCATCTGGTTGCCATTATTCAAGTTATTTCCTGTCTCTTAACGTCAGATCTACCATTTTCCGTTTCATATCTCTTCGTTGTCCTTGACACAAGTAGCACTCTTTTCATGAGCTTCTACGCTTCAGCCCCATAGGGGAGTACAGGTCAGGTGCAACTCTTATATACGTTCCTCTTGAGCGATTCCGGCAATAGCGTAAAGTGGTCGAAACTACGTAATGGAGTATGCCAGAGTGCTAGTCGGACGGCATGTCTGTGGAAAGTATTGCATAGAGATGCACGAAAGAGTGGTGTAGGTTCAAAGCTAAGAACGTTAAGATTTTTCATACACAGGACTCGTTGGGCTCTCATTGGGAAGACCACTCGACGATGACCCCCGCAATCGATGCCAAGGCAAGAAACGAGGAGAGACACCGGCCGGATTCACGAAAGAAACGGTGATAATAATTACGTACTTCGATAAACACACTGTTACTGACACAGGAAAGTCAGTCACTAGACGTTTTGTTACATCACCATGTCTATGTTCGCAATACGTTTTGCTTGCAATTTCATAGTGAAGAGCCTTTAAAAATTGTCGATATCTTTGCAAGCCCAGAAAAGGTAATTTATTGTCCTTTAGACTCCTAAAGGTCTATTCACACTTGCGACTAGATGAGGACGCGCGACTACCAGTCGCGCGACCAGAGGAGAGGAGCTCGCCACTACCGATGTTCACACTTGCGACAGTCGCCTTCTCGTTCTGTTCTCGTTCCGAACGAGTTGGGAGTAGGAGAGCTGCTGGGCGATGACAGTGAACGTCGGTAGCTGCCGCTTGCCACACACTTCAGCTTTTTCAGGCGATCCGGTACGCATGCCGCGCTCTCGTGCTTCCAAGAGAACGCCGACGACGAATAGACGATGTCAATCGCCGTGATATCAATATAAAATGTTGCACTTGCGTGAAAAACCCATTTCTTAGAAGTTCATGGTGCTTACCAGATAGTCTGAATATCTTTCCAATCTCCTCCCAGGCCATATATTCCTTCTCCCTGCCTTTGAATTCCGGGTGCCGTTTGTTGAAAAGGTAGGGCTATCTTTAATTGCATTGAGAAGGTGCTCGATCGAGTACTCCGGGACCTCGCTAATTGGTGAAATGGTTTGCGACTAGTAGTCGCGCGACTGGAAATTCGAGCAGTGCCCGATCGGCCCGCGGCAGTCGCTTTTCGACCGATGCGACCATTTGCGACTGTCGCTTTTCGACCAAAACGGTCGCGCGACCGCTGCTAGTCGCAAGTGTGAACGGGCCTTAAGGGAAACACTTGATGAGTATCGCCTCTTACGTGGCTGTCGGCATAGTGTTAATGGCATGGTGTGTGGCCATCTCAGCCACTTGAGCCGACACGATAGTCCGCATTATGTTGTTTACGCTATTAGTGCTACTACTTCATTCTGGATTAGGCTCATTTAGCAAATTAATGGGGTTTATATTTTCTTTGCATGCATCTGAAGTCAAATTAAACAGCGGTTTTATTGGCAAGCGGTACTTAATGAACGACATCTACGACGTTCGTACGAGAGATCCTCAGTGGAACTGCGGTCTTATCGGGAGGAGCTTTATATATTACATTGACGAGAATATTTCTACTTGTTTAGACAGGGAGATGATTCTCGGATTGTTTTGCTTTAGCTATGGCGAAGGTACGTTTGTGGAAATGTTTGGTAAAACTACAACTTTATTACTTAAGGTCGTACAACACAGATAGTTACATCATTGTTTGAAACCCACCGGAATGCCATCTGTCGTGGTCACTCAGGGAATGCGGATCACCCCCTTTTATGCAGGTATTGTTTGCTAGCCAATATAAGATTCAATGCGGGTCTTTTTAAAAGCAATATGCTTGCAACATATCTTTAGGGGCGCATGAGACAATGTGCCTTAGACAATGAGCGGAATGTTTTAGGCAAGGATAATCTCTTACCCTGTTTGACCAGCTTAGTCTTGCCGCTGCGGTGGCGTCTTCAATTTTCTTTCTTTGTTATGGACAAAACAAATCAAGAGCTATAAAAGAAGAGACTGATATTATGCATATTTTTGATTGCGTTGACTGCGCATGTGGCGGTGCTTAACACTCTATGTGCTCTGCTTTAATTTTTCAGTTCAACGAGAAAGAAACGGAATGCATCTACTTCTGCAGGCCACCGGCATTGAACGGGCAATGGTTCTTTGGAATCATACTCGACGGCACAGAGTGCAAGGTATGTGATGTTCACAAGGGCAGTATGTTTTGTAGGACAGTGGAAAAGTCGGTCGTTAGGCGCCAACAGTCTGCAGTCTGTGCGACACACACACACACACACACACACACACACACACACACACACACACACACACACACACACACACACACACACACACACACACACACACACACACACACACACACACACACACACACACACACACACACACACACACACACACACACACACACACACACACACACACACACACACACACACACACACACACACACACACACACACACACACACACACACACACACACACACACACACACACACACACACACACACACACACACACACACACACACACACACACACACACACACACACACACACACACACACACACACACACACATGCAGATTGATGCATGAACGCACGCACGCATGCATGCGTCGTCGTGGCACCGCCTCGTGATCCGGGCATCTTTTGCGGCACCGATGACGCCGACATCGAAGACTGGCTCGCTACCCTAGTGAAAAAACCCTATGAGTCACAATAACCTCATACAAGTTCTCATACTAAACTCGTACTTAACTCATACAAATCTCATATATCCTCATACTAAACTCGCTCATTTTATGAGAAATATATAAGAATTATTGAGATTTGTATGACTTAGTATGAGAAATGTGTATGAGGTTATTGTGACGCGTACGATTCTTTTCATTAGGGTATGTACGAGTGAGGCAGTAAGCACAACCGATGGGACGCAATATTGATGCTTGCGAACGTCATTTTCTACCTGGCTGGTACGGTGCGCGTCTGGTTAGAGAGGAACGAAGAAGATCTGATATCCTGAGACATGTGCAAAGAGAAGCTCCTGGATCTATTCGGCAAGCCAACCAGACGCAAGCTCGGCGCTAAAAAGGGCCTAGTAGCGCGAGTGCAATCGTCGACCGAATCATATCTGTCGTACATGCAAGGCGTCCTAGCTCTATGTCGCAAAGTGCACAGCGCCCTGTCCGAGTGTGACAAGGTGGGCCACATCTTAAAGGGATTTGTTGACGACGCTTTTAACCTTCTCTTTTGCAAAGACTGTATGACGGTCGACTTCGAGGCATGTCTGCGGTTTAAGCAAGCTAAACACCGTTCGACATCTTCGACCGCTTGCCAAACACAGTTGCTACCTCTTCGTGCGAGGATCTATCAACACTGCAGCAACCGTCTCATCAGCCAAACTTGACGAGGATCGTTCGCAGAGAGCTGGAGGCAATGCACCCCGCTGCATTCACACCTCAGCGGGCGAACGCTACTATAGCATTGATCCAAGGTGTCGTTCGCCACAAATTCGCGAATATGGGGCCTAATGCGAACGTAAGCCTCAGCTCTGGTCAGCCGTCCGCACAGCCATATGTCCAGCCCACCATCACAGTTACAGTGGTAGGTTTTGCGGCTCCGACTGCGTCCTTCCCGACGCGATACCACTACCGCAACCCGGAAGAATGGCGGACCTTAGACAACCAGCCCATCTGCTTCAACTACTCACGCGCCGGCCACATTTCTCGCTATTGCACCAGCCGTTGGCTTCCACCAGCTCGACCTCGTACTATCATGGTCACAGCAGCGCCTACGGACCACACCCAAACTCTCTCCGTGATACGCCCTCTCGTGACTTTAACTCGCCATTCGTGCGCATGTCCAGCCCCTCGTCGTCTCCCCAGACCCGCCGTCCCCGCTCGCCCCAACCTCGCAGTTCATCGTCCCCTCACTTCTCTGGCCCTGTCCCGTAAAACTGAACAATGCAGCTAACGGAAGTAAAACTGCATTGACGACCCGGCCCGAAAATCCTCTGCAGACCCTCGCTCATCGCAGCAATCTTCTAGATATCTGCGTAGATGGTATCCCTGATACCGGCCTCATTTACACTGGTGCCAGCCATTTTTCTTCGCTCGACATGCGTTCTGGCTATGGCAAATGGCTGTCGACGAACGGGAGCGAAATAAACCGCATTTTCGACCCCTGACGGACTATATCAAATAAAGGTCAGGCCATTTGACATATGAAACGTTCCTGCAACCTTCGAGTGCATGATGGACTCACTTCTCCGTGGCATCAAGTGGACAACGTGCTTGTTTCTCTCGTTTTCCCTCCCACGTTCAGAAGTCACCTTTAATGGCTTTCTACTATACTGGTCGTCTTCTGCCGCGCCGGTTTTTAACTGAAGGCAAAAAAAAAATGTACCTTCGGCCGCCGCCAGATCAAAATCTTGGGACGTTTGGTTGACGCAAATGGCGTGCAGCCCGATCCTGATAAACTTCGTGCAGTCCGCGAATTCCCTACAACATGTAATACAAGTGATGCGCAAAGTGTTCTCGGGCTCTGCTCCTACTTTCGTCGCTTCATTCGAAACTTCGCTGACCTGGCAAGTCCCCTTACTTCCCTTCTGCAGAAAAACGTAAATTTCTCTTGGAGCCATGAGAAGCTCATACTTTCACAACGCTCATTTAAGCCCACACCGCTCCCCCTGTCCTGGCGCACTTCGACCTGTTTGCACCTACTGAACTGCGCATCGACGACTGGAGATGGTATTTGCGCAATCCTTGCTAAGTACCAGCACGGCCACTCTTGTGCGATTGCTTATGCGAGCCGCCTGCTATCTCCGTCCGAGCACAATAACTTCATTAATGAGCGCGAATGCCTCGCACTTGTTTGGGTGGCTCTTCAGCGTAGTGACGGACCATCGTGCCTTGTGTTGGCTGTCCTCACTTCAGTACCCTACCGGCTGCTTAAATGGCTGGGCATTGCGATTACAATATTACATGTTTACTGTTGTGTACAAGTCAGGCTGCCTGCATCAAGACGCCGACTGCTTGTCCCGCCAGCCCATTGACCTTCCTGAACTTCCTGACAATACTGCTGACGACTGAATTTTGTCCATCTCAGACTTTCTCCACATCGGCGTCGAACAGAGCCGTGATCCTTCCCTGCGCCCTATTATTGATCACCTGCGCAACGAGAGCTCTGACTCTTACATCAGTATGTTTGTGCTGCTTAATGACATATTATACCGACGCAATATGTGCCCAGATGGTGTCCCGACAAATCTACACTCTGCTTTTCTTGCGCACCTTCTTGATGCTCCTAAAGCAGGGCACCGGGGAGTGCCACGCACAAACGACAATGTTCGACGGCGATTCTACTGGTCTGGCCTTTAACTCCCTGTTCGTCGCTTCCTCGCTGCCTGTGAGTTATGCCAGCGTAGGGAGACACCGTCCCTTCACCCCAGTGGGCCCCTGATACCACTCGACTTTCTCGAGTTGGTCTCGATCTGCTTCGGCCATTTCGCACATCGCCTTCAGGGAGCAAATAGATTGCCGTAGTGACCGATTACGCCACCCGGTATGCCATAACCAGAGCTATCCCCACCAGCTATGCCTCCGACATTGAAGACTTTCTTTTGCATGACGTCATCTTGCTTCATTGCGCTCTTCGTCAACTGCTCACCCATCGCGGCCACTGCTGCCTTTCCAAAGTTGTTCGTGCCCTTCTCCGCCCATGGGCTACGCGCCAAAACTTCACAACGGCCTATCGTCCACAAACGAACGGTCTTACTGAGTGCCTTAATCGTACTGACCGACACGATGTCAATGTATGTTTCTGACCATTACCGTGACTGGGACGTCTCTCTACCCTTCATAACATCCCCCTATAACTCCTGACGGCATGATACCGCTGGATACTCTCGCTTGTGTCTACTCTTCGGTCGCGACCCTTTACTTCTCTTCGACACCTTACTGCCTCTTGACAATTCCTCCAGCAGATACGCTTCTGATGCCATCGCCCGCGCTGAGGACGCCTGCCATATTGTTTGAGACCTCAGCGTTCTCAAAAGTACGTTTACGATCTTCAGCACGGTGACGCCTGCTACCCTCCTGTCTCCCTCGTACTTCTCTGGCTCGCAGCCCGACGCGTAGGCATGTGCGAGAAACGTCTGCCGGCTACATGGGCCCTTACCGCATCTTGCGGCAACTTACCGATGTTACCTCAGAGAATATGCCTGTGTACCGCAAGTCTACTTCTACAAACCGTCATCCAGAAGTCGTGCATGTCGCCTGTCTTAAACCTTACATTTCGCGCTCACCTGTGTAGTCTACGCACCGGGGCTGTGCTTCTTCCGCTGGGAGGTATTGTTACGGTACGCAGTCATGGAGACGATGACGAACTGCTGGACTCGTGGAGAACGACGACGCTGAAACTAGTCTCTGGGTGCTCCGTGAGTGTGTCCCTGCTTTTAGTGCGTGCTGTGTTTAGAGAGACGGGCGCTGCACCTCTGCCTAGGGATTCCACAGTCAGTCTCTACCAATGTTCTTTACTTGGGGGCCCGCAATCCGGACCTTAGCTCACGTTTCCGCATTCTAACTGCTAGATCATTATTGCGATCACTTGAGGTTACTGCCGGTGTGGCTATACCTTATTTTTGTGTCAAACCCCATCCTCTTTCTCACTCACCAGTGGGCAAGGGTCTGCATGCCCCAGGTTGTTTTCACGCAGAGCATTTGAGCAAACATTGGTGTGGACCTCAGTTCTATATGTCCTATTGGTTGCTCAACGTCCTTTGTGGATATAAATAATGTTCTATATTTCCATCGAATGTGAATCATTTTGAAGCATTTACCTTCAAGTCTAATATCCAGTCTCCTATGTGATCACCTTGAAAAGTTCCCTGATCACACTGTAATTGCCACTGATGCGTCTGTGACTGCGCAGAAAGCAGAGATTGGAATTTGTTCAGTCTCTTTTCTGGAGTTTTTCGGTGCGTGTCCCGGATTACACACCTATATTTTTAGCAGAGTTTATGGCGATTGGGCTAGCACTACTAAACGTTTCCTGCAGTCAAACAAAAATAATTTTTCTATCAAACTCTCTGTTTTGTTATCACTGGAGTCAGCACGGGATGCTCTTTTGAGCCGCTCACTAAAGTATTCCATACCGGGGTGGGAGAAAGAAATACGCTTCATCGGGGTCCTCGGTTACAGCGGTATTTTCCAGAACGAAACGGCAGATTTCCTGGCTAAATCAGCTGTTGATGCATCTGTTTCATGTACCATCCCTAATATCACCATTTTTGGAATGTCCCGTTTTCAGCGTTATCAATACCTAGCCGCTTCATGCATTGATCCCTTGCTACCTACAGCCTAATACCAGCATCTCATATACTCATGAAAGTTCGTTCATGTAAATCACGGCAGTGTGAGGTAACGATGACTCTCATGAGATGCAGGATTCCTCGCCTAAATCTTTATTTATGTAGATGCGGGATCAGCCCCACCAACCTTTGTGAGGCTTGCGGTGAGATTGAAGATATTGATCACTTCCTTCTCACTTGCCGAAGGTTTTCACATCAGAGGAGGGTGCATTTAGAAACTCCAATTGCACGCTTGGGATTTACGTTGTCGGTCCCGCTTCTTCTCTCTTTCGATGCGAGTGCGAAAGGATTTGCGTTGCCTCAAATTTGTCAGTACTTACATAAGTACATCACAGCTACGGACAGATTTCCTTGCTAGTTGTAGTCCAAATTTACGAACTTCCAAATTTTAGCTTCGTATTTTTTCTTTCAATTAAATTTGTGATCTTAAATCTTATTTTTTGTTTAGTTCACAATTACTTTAATGCACTAGTTCAGTTTGTGTAGGACATTTGGCACTCCACACTGAACCCTGGCCAATCCCCCTTCGTGGGTATGTATATTCAAGGCAGAAGAAAAAGAAGCGTGTGTCCCTGATGGTTAACTGTTGCGGCTGCGACGGAGTATGCCTCTTAACAATATGAAGCTATATAAACTAATGTTGATAGAGTCACTTGGGAACAATTTATAAAATAGATAGTTGTGTATTGAAGCTGCTAAGGTTATATATCTACTTATGGAGGATAGCCATCAGAATTTCGAACTACAAAAGGAAAGTAACCTAAAAATAATTGGGAACTGGTATATTCTGTAGGCGCCCTGAGGCGGTGAATTGCAGTTTAAGAATATTCATTAGAAAGAGCGTACATAGGTGCTGTGTCTTAATTTTAGTAACGGATGGGCCGGAAAGGAAAAAGACAGAAGAAAGGTAAATTTAAAAAATGAAGCGGGAAGTTGGTTATGGCTTATGTAGTTTAACTTTCTAAAGCTAATTATGATGTGAGCGATGCTGCAGTGAAAGGCGTAGTGAATTATGTTAAAATATAATTCGGGGGTTAAACTAGCAGATGTGAAGAGAAATAATGGTGAGTGGGCAAGACTTGTAATTCGAAGGCAAGACAAAAAAGGTCCCTTACAAACGGAAGTAGCTGAAGTTCAAAGAATAATGAATGGGCAGGTTGTGTAATTCCAAGGCAATACGAAAAAGGTCACTCATAGGACCACAGAAACGGCCGTCACGAAAGTTGATAAATGCCAGAATAAAGACGGATAATGTTCCAACCTGCATAATACCGTAAATATTATGGAACTATCGGGTAAATCAGTTGCCATATTGGCGATATAATATGACCGTCTTCCATATAAACTCGTACTATCGGGGACAGAAGTGCCCAAAACACGGATCCACCAGCCGTAGAGCGAAAAACTGCATCGTAGCGCCATCTAGTGGCATTCAGCTGGTTAGAGATCAAGAAGGGGCGCATGCGCGCCCTAGCTAGCGCGTAAGCATGTACTAGCTAGCGCGCAAGCATCACACAAGTTGCTCTTCAGCCAGGAGTCTTCCGCCAGATGTCGCAATATGGGCATCGCTGTGATCATGTGCTAAATGTGCTGCTGCTCTAGAATCACAAAGCACTAGTCGTATGTCTTTTGCCATTTGGACGCAATATGCTCTTGAAGAAACGTGCATTGAATGGCAGGCTGTTTTTATTCGCATCGTTTGCAACAGCGGTTTTCTTGCCGGTTCTGGGAATTTAAAGCTTCATGCGAGCGTCGGCTCTATATTGAATGAGTAAAAACACATGCAGATTCTCAATGATTGTGGCTAACTGGGCGCTGCGGTTGTGGAGAATTTACTCAGCTTAAATTACAGGGATTTTTTTTTGTCTGATGCTTTGTATTCAATTTTAAAAAGCAGCGAGTTTGGAAACCGCTGTCTTGAAAACTTTATGTTTATCTTGGTAACGATGATGTTACCATCACGTTTGCTTGCAGCCGAGAAAGACATCTCTAATTCATGCCTTAGATATCAGGAAAAACATACAGTCAGGGGCGAGAAAACTTTCTATTCGCTGAATAACAAAAACGTCTTGGCGTGCTCAGCATAATTACAGAAAGAACCTTGGCTTTGGTTTATTACCTGGAAAATTTTCACTCCATAGCAATGACTTGTTGCAGTCTGCGAGGCATATTGACTCGTAAAGGCGGATTATGCATTCGGGATGTTCGCGCAGCTTTTCCCACTCTTGCTGTATTGCTTTCCAAAGTCCGTCTACTGTGGCGCCACCGAGGGTTTCTCACAGCAAGTTCGTTTCGAGGATGCCCCAAACGTTTTGAATTCGGTTCATGTCGGCACCATTGGGTGGCCACTCCAGCACGGGTATGCTGTGACTTTCGAGCGTTGCGCTCACTTTTAGGGCAGTGTGCACTCGGCTACGATCTTGCTGCAGCAGGTAGCACCTGTCTGGAAACGGACCGTCAAGAACATACGGCACAAGTGTGGTTTTTATAATCTCACAGTAGGCGTCCGCATCGAAGTGACCACTTATTATTACAAGCGGCCCCACTCCTTCCTTGCTTATAGGTCCCCAAACAGAAACAACAGAGCGCCCACTGGTGATGATACTTTGAGTGTATTCTGACAAGTACCTGCACGAAGGAGAAGAGAACGGTGAAAAGAGATGAGTAAGCTGTACTAGTTGTTGGACGTTCATCCTGCAAAACGCGGGTTACTGCGCCACAAAGGAGTTACTTCTTCTGTCCGTGTATTTTGGCACGTAGCCCCCTTTTTGAAAGAAGTGGGAAAACTGGGCAAATGCCGAGTTTTTCTTTTGGAGGGTTATTAATAGCTAATATTGTCATTGATCTGAGGGCGTAAATATGATTGTTCGTCTTTTTGTGTTTATACAGAAGCATAGTTACACAGTGACAGTTACGGTGCCAATTTTGCGTACGAATGAATTTAAAGCGAGTTTCTATAGCGAATGAATAGAATACAGCTTCACAAACACCAAAGGAACTGAGAAAGCTCCACAACACTTCCGGTACCATGAATGGCAGGGATACTTTTTTCCGTTCTTTTTGACACTAATGCAAGGGCTGTAAATCATACCTACAATTCATGCGACGCCAAACGCGCCTAGTCGAAAAGTAAGACTCATATGTGAAGACGACCTCGGACCAGTCGGCAGAACTCCACTACTCATGTACGAGCGAAGTGAAGCCTTACCTGTCGCTGTGCTCCCCTGAGGACTGGCTTCTAGACAGCGAAATAGTTGTTTAGCCCGCGCTCGTGCAGTCTCCTTTATGATGGTCTTGCAAGAGATGTTCAAAGACAGCTTTTTCTTGATGCTTTTGGCGCTCATAAATGGACCGGCGGCTGCGGCACCTACTATGAGAATATCTGTCTCGTCGTCAGTTGCCCTTGGCCGTCCAGAACGGGGAGCGTCGGTAAGTCGCCCCTGCTCATCACGTAACGCCTTTATAAAATGTGTCCCTGCCCACTTCGAATGGCCAGTGAGCCGAGCGATCTCTCTTTGAGGCACACCTGCAACAATGGAGCGCACAATTAATTTCCTCTCTTCGATTGGAATAGGAGGGGCCATCTCTGAGAAGCAGTGACTGTCTTGCAAAAACTTTTGCTGTCGCTGTCTCTTGACCGGCACATTTCCCGGGTTTAAATCATGCACTATCAAATGCCGATAAGGGTGTCACACACAAAACCAATTTGCGGTTGTCTGCGAAGAGAGACGCTGTTGGAAACAATAAGAATAAAAACAGCCTGCCATTCAATGCATGTCTGTTAAAAAAAATTATTGTGTCCCTTCGGCGAATGACATGAGAAGTGTCTTGTCATTCTAGCGCAGCAGCACGTGTAGCACACGAACACAGCGATGCGCATATTGCGGCATATGGCGGAATACTCCTGGGTGAAGAGCAACTCGCGTGAAGGCACCGTCAGTACATGCTTACGTGCTAGTTAGGGCGCGTATGCGCTCCTCCTTGATCTAGAACCAGGTGAACTGCCACTAGATGGCGCAACAATGCAGTATTTCGCGCTCCGGCCGGCGAAATACTGAAATGAAGATAATGGCGGTACAATTCCTCCAACTTAGGCGAATATATGTATCGCAAATTAAGTTCAAGTTAATCAAGGCACTTTTTTGAGGCTAGGCCCGGCTTGAAGGGGGTGAGACTAAGCAGCTACACATACGCAAAGACTGGTTGGTTCAGGCCTGTGAAAGTGGAGCCTAGCGAATGAGTTCCGTTCTTTGAATTGGCTGGTCCTGAACACGTGTGAGGACAAATATAAATTATAGTATTTCTATTAGCAGTTAGCAATTATGTGCAAATCTGTGTCGCTTTTGAAAGCAAATGGCGCTGTCAATATTGTAACCCAAGTGCAATCAATACGTTGCAAATGAAGTAGCTCAATCGTCAATTGTGTGATATCAAGGTGACAGCCAATGACAAATAGGAAAAGTAGGAAAAACGACGACGAGATCAATTAATACAAGTGCGTTGGACATTGAAAATTTTTTTGGTCCCGTCATGGAGCTCCAGCTTGAGCAGTGGTTTTCGCGAATGTTTGCCAAGATGGGTTTTGGGCGTTGCAAGATAGGACATGCTATTTGACAATCCCGTGCACACAACAATGAAAGTATCTCGTCGGTTGGCCTCGCCGGATCTCCGGACGGTGCGTGCCGCTCGGCTGTTTGAGTACAGGAATGCAGTACTGCGCATATTCGATGTGAAGGCCCAAAACGCTTCGGCCTATGCCATTGGTCGCTTGCGTTGGAATGTGGACCAGAGCTTGCACACTGCAATAACTTTTATCTGGTAGTAAGGCTGACTATGATACTTACTTGGTCTTGTCCCCCACCATGCTAACTCATCGCCGTCTACGCCGGGATCACAGAACCGAAATCGCCTACCGCCGAGTTGGCGCGATAGTCAAAGGGTGGCGAAATCACTCGCTTTCAAGAAAAAGCCCAGGATGCAAAAGACACTGATGAAGGATTTCCCGGGGTCCAAGGCCCGCGGAAACGACAGGTCCCCACCAGGCTTCAAAATAGTGAATATATAAAAATGTCATGTGATTTATTTTGTGAAGTTTTTCTCACGGCTTGAATTTCCCATTTTCAGCAGTCTACATGATGCACACATCTTAGCAGCCACTTTCTGCTCTACATTTCTGAAACTTGATGAGGTAATGTAACGAATCTCTTGAAAAGGGAAACGTAGCAGGAGGAGTGATGTAGTCAGATGACTGTCATATTTAAGGAAGGTTTCTTGAATTAAGTATCTAAAGCCGGTACAGGACAGGGTTGTTTTGAGAGATGCGGGAGAGGCCATTGTTCTTACTTTTATCCACTGAGTATATTACTGGTCAATCGACAGCTTCATGCATCCCGTGCTGGGCTAGTTGGTGGGACATTGTGTTTAACCAAAGGAAAAAAGCAGGAGTAGCAATGGGCGGGTAGATTCTAAAACCTACCGCCCATTGCTGTTCCTGCTTTGATTAAAGCAAAAAAATAAAAAAAAAGTTGTGAACCACGATTTGGAGAGATTACAATTCTAACCAGAAGTAAAGACAGATTAGCTCGCGAGCTCACAGAAGCCTTTTTTATCAAAGTGGGGGGGGGGGGGGGGGGGGGGGGACAAGTGTGCCAGCACGACTTCTATATCTTTGCATGCAAGTGAACATAGATTGTTGAAAAATACGAGATGGTGACATGTTTTACCCGAGGTCGCCTTTTTTTTTCGTCTTACCTTTCAGGACATGCGCAGGCGTTCACCGTCTACGGGTTATATATGTACACATGTATCTTTAAATAAACTTAGTTGGAGTCAGCGCACTTCCCGTTCGTCTTTCTCTGTGTTCCGTCAAAAATGTAGCGCTGTTTTTTCCTTTGGTTAACACCATGCATCCCATTAAGTGAATATAAATGCTGCGAATGTGGTTGAAAACGTCGCTAAGGATGATGCAAAGCAGTCCAGCGCCATGGCACGTCGAAACGCGAATGCAGTGAAGGGCATTAACTGTGCAAGTAAATAAGCAAGCCTGATGCGGCTCCATGTAAAGCATACGAAGTGGAAAGTAAGCGAAAGTTCTACTCAGAAGACAATAAGCTGCTGATGACGGAGGTTTCTGAAGCCGTGAAGGCAGCCAGGGACCAAAAGCACTGTCTGGGCTGAAAAACAGCAGCCGACGTACAGCCTAGCTCAACGTGAACGTTATCCCTTTCTTTTCGGTGTAACGAACCAGCAAATGTTTCACGGCGTACTGGCTACTTAGCGTGCATCAAAAAAGACGGTGCAAGACAGAGGAATTATTCCGCTAACTATGCTCACGCATTCGCTGTACGGTTCTCAGTAATGTGGCGTATTCAAGCAAATTAATCTGAGTAGGTTATTCCTGAAGTGACTGCCTTGAATTTGCACTAGACTGTAAGTGGCACCATGTTCAACAGGAAGTCATGCTGATAAGCACCTAAAGTGCAAACTATCACTATCCAAAGACCATTGAAGCATGTTCTGTGGCGTTTCTGCAATAAATTCAGTTTTTTAACTAATCTACACGAAGACACACAGCTATATTCGTTTCACTGTTTTGCGCTTTCTTGCTGGGATTTGTTCAGATATGAAGTTTCGGGCTACGCTTCACAGCATAGTCTCGTAGCTGTGATATAATCATAATATCTAACAGGTAAAAGCTATTCTCTGTTTCCTTATTTTGCGGAACAGAGTCCGGCTGGCGAACAGGGAAAGTGCACAAGTGGGGTGTGCATCATTGACGGAAAGTCTATCTCAGGCAGTGTTACGATATCAGTTCGCTTTCAGTGCTGTTGGTGCTAAGTTGCGCCATGTGTTGCTTTTTAATTTTAAGGATGGGGAGGGGGAGAGGGAGGCGTCAAATCGTACAAGGACCTGAGAAGGCCGAGTCAGGTGTTTTAAGGGCGCCGTTTAAAACAAATTAGCTGGGGTTTAGCTTTAGTTAAATCCGGTTCTTCTTTTTCTTCTTATTCTTCTTCTTCTTTTTCGTCTTCCTCTTCTTCTGCGGCGCAGCGTGGCTACCGACAGGGTTTACCCGGCGACTTGAAAAGGGGCCTCATCTGCTGTTGCTCTAAAGGTCAAACGTGGCTACCGGTAGGGTTTAAGCGACGGGCTGAAACCTGGCGTAATATTGCTTACGCAATAAAACTTCCGGTGCCTCGGTACCTGAACAAGGACTTTGCGTTCTATTGAGCCGTCTACAGTTTAGCTTTTGAGCCTGCGGTCATGCTGAGAAATGGAAATTAAAAGAGAACATAAATAATTCAAACCCGCACTATGCATTTCACGGTTGAAAAGAGAAGCGAAATGACGCAAACGCGAGGCGCGTGTGGCTATGGCCGGTAGAGATCACTCCGAGTAACTTCCTAGCGGTTGACCATATAGATAATTTTTTCATATGAACCGTAGCAGTTTATTGAAAAGGGGAGCTCTGGCCCTCGGAATGGCTATATAATTGTATAAGTTGATTTTTGAACGGGTGCTCAGTTAGGGACGAAATAACGGCGATTAACTATTTCTGCAGAGTTGCGCGTATAGAAGAGGCTTTTTGCAAGCTGCGGCGGGTTTCGCAAAGCTCAACCTAACCTATTTATTCTGATGAATATATCCATACATTCACACATATCCAGAACTTGAAAACAAATCTTGGGTGCCCGGCGTCATTCCTTACGCAACAAATACCAAAGCGCACAGGACTGTTACCGTCTTGGCTTCTTCTCTGCTGGTCTGTCCATCGCGTAGTTTTATTTTTGTTTATCAAGCAGCGAGCTTCCTTCCCCCCTTCACCTTAACGCAAGTTCCTGTGGCGCCAACCGCGCTGTTTCCCCTTGCTGTCGTGGTTGACCAGTAGGATAGGCCGCGAATCCATGACAGGTCATTGAATAAGCCGCATGGCAAATGCCAATAAAAAGTTACTGCAGAGATGGAAACAAAATTTAGGGTAAGAAAACGGCGTGTTTTATTAACAAGCACGCACTGGTTTCAAATAAATCAAATAATCTCCGAGTTTATACAAAGCGTGATTTAAACGTTAAAACGAGGAAAAGTTTATTAAGTTTATGTAATCAATAATAAGAAGAAATGTTCCGTGCACGTGCGAGTGAGATATTTTATGATGTGCGGAGCTGAGTTATGAAAGAGTAAGTTTATCTGATGGTTCACACTCCATTATTCCTGAATGTTCATGAATGGGGACAAAAATAAACACAAGTACAGTTTTAGATAGCGGAACTTAGTATCCGCTGTAGTTTGATGCCTTTGTGCCACATCAACACAATCGTTAGCATTGTTGAAGAAGTAGTAAGAATGTAACTCTGGAATTAGCTTTTATATTTGCAAATTACGGTTAAATAGACACGAATGTGCTTCTAGAGAAATTAAGTACATCATTGTTCTTTGCTTGGAGAGAACTTCCAAGATGTCTTGCATTTTAAGGTGCTCCTACACGAGTGTTTTCAGACTCTGTTAATGGGCCACATTTTCTGCTGCGTAAGATTACTTTGGTGTTCATCCTATGCAATGGGTTTAAAGATCTTGTTACAGGCAGCATAATGCAGGTACGTTTGCAATCTGCTTTAGGTTAGATTGTGTAATTAAAGTGCCACAAATGCTTTACTATAAGTTATGCGTGGCAAAATTGCAGCTTTAAGCAGATGCATCATTTAATGATACGCTACTGAAAGATGGAGCCGGTCCTAGCGATTGCCGCGAAACATGGAAGCTTCCCTTTGAGGCTTACTGCGAATTCCAATTTGAAAATTTCCATTAAACATTTATTATATAGGGTGGGTAGTGTTTCCAGTCATGCACTCTAAGGGAACGTTTAACATTTACACGATGCTGTCAGAACTTGCGATGCGCACGGCATTAGTGGCCGTCGACGCTATTCTTACGTAGAACCAGTCGGTTTAATTGCGACAAGATTCTCCTGACATCAACTTGCTTCCTACTTGAAAACGTTTTTTACTGCGCACGCCCGGATGTGTGGAGCTCAAGCAAGCACCACGTGTGCTTCTCTCTTCTTGACACATTTCATCTCAACGCAAACTACTCCTGTAGGCAAGACAAAAATGTGCGAAACTCACTGCGGTAAGGCTCGAGCACAACAGTGATGCATAACGAATTTATGGAGTTCCGTCCGTGCACAAATGGTTGGGCGACTCGATTTTGTTCATTACACCCTCTAAGTCTCCAGTGGGCGCAGTGTGAGGCCTAAGCGATGCTAGACGCCTTGCAATAAGCGGTCTTGCAAAACTTTATTTGGAAGTCACTAACGGTACTCGTTATTTAACCCTCGTGGATGGAGTTCGCAAAAAAATATCACAGATTTTTGTGCATCCCACTACCTCTTGAAGGGCGATTTTTTGTCCATGGTAACGCCGTAACATAGTCGTTTTCGAATGGAACAGAATGCGGATGCTTTGGCGTTAATTAAGAAAAAACGCCTTTTTAAAGCTGGTTGGTTGGTTTGTGGGGTTTAACGTCCCAAAGCAACTCAGGCTATGAGAGACGCCGTAGTGGAGGACTCCGGAAATTTCGACCACCTGGGGTTCTTTAACGTGCACTGACATCGCACAGCTGACGGGGCTGACATCATATGTCAGCCCCGTAGACGGCATCGGTTGATAAAGATGATTTTGTCAAGGCATTCTTAGGTTAGCATTCACAAAATCTACAGAAGATAGTTGATCAGGTTTGCTCCTGCGCCATCGCTGCACATTTTCTGAGGCGTTCGAGCATAATGTGAAGCTGGTGCAAACCATTCTGTGCATACAAACGTCACTATTAAAGCTTCGTATGCCCGCGGAAAATCCTGCTGGCTTCTCTTTCGTTGTGCGCGACAACGTAGGATGCGTTAGTGACGATATACGAGCTGCCTTTAGTTATAGCAAGCAATGCACGGTACAGTGCTCAATAAGGTCGAGTTTCTCAGATGTGCCAGTATCATACACCAGACGTGTAGACTAATTCTAAGATAATGTACATCTTTCGGATCCTTAATTAGTAAAACAAGCGGCTAGATATTGTAATTTTTGTCTTTCTAATTGCGTTCGAATATCTCCAGATAATAAATTGTGTTTTTAAAAAGTCTGAAATGACTCGTTGAGATGGTTCAATCCATCGTTTAGGTGGGCCGATGCCCATATGCTTGACTAAACTCTTAAGCATGTTTAGCCAATTTTGGCAGTAAGGATGAGACGTCTTCTGCACCTTGCTTCGATATCAGTTGAGAGTACAATTAGGCCTAGAAATGTAACTTGGCTTGCTGTATGAAATATGGATCCTTGCAATCGTACGTCCAGCGCGAGAGCCGAAGTCTTCTAAAGAATGTGGGGCCCCACAGCCCCTTTTAGCGTTTCGAACCGCGCGCGCTTTTTTCTGTTTGTGTTGGTGTCCGCCCGGGCAGCGCGAGTACGCATGAGCGAGCTGCCTGGAGCGGGGGCGGCATGTTATCGGCGCGAGACAGAGGGTAGATAAGCGCGTTGGAAGCAAGGCTCGGGGCTTTTTCGCCGGGAGGCCGGCCACAGAAGGGCGGCGTGGCAGCGTCCCAAGCCGGCGGGATGTACACGGACGACGGAGCGGAGTCCTGCGAGGCGAAGACGGAAGCGGCACCTTCAAGGAAGCCTTAGGAGTACTGTTAGCGTGAGTGCTGCCACGCGAGTAGCAATGTTCTTGTACCGTGATCAACGCTTTGGCCCTATTACTCGCCCATCGCGCCGCAGTGTGCTTTGTGTTGTCGCGGTGAAGCCCTGACCCTTGTTCCGTTTTATCCTCATAGTCCATTGTCGCGAACTTCGACGGCATGTTTCCAGCGCAGTTTTGACCAATGCTGTTTCTTTTCTATTTTATACTTTTCTGTTGATCCGGAATAAACCGGTGTTTTTAAGAAAGACTTGGTTTTCACTCGTCGGGCGAGACCATCGCTCGCGAACCCGTATTCTAGAAGGCGGAGCCTTCAAGAACAACGTCAAGCATAACGTCCGACCTATAGTGGCAAACTAATGTTGCAAAGTTCTTTTGGGTAGCAAATAGAGCCCGTGTTCATCGGCAGCTGGCCGCTCATGCTAACATATTGTAATTCAAATGCAGCAGCCATGTGCACGAACTAATTAGCTGCTTTGCATGGCAAGTTGAAAAGGCGCTGTTACGTGACGCTATGGCGATCTTGAACAATAGCGCGACGGTACATTTATAATTGGCACACTTCTACGTTTCAAAAACGAATTTAAATTTCACGATCGCAGGCGCCACATGTTACTCAGAATGGCGTGTATCATGCGCACGCCGTGAGTGCTCGGTATATTTAAGAATAAGCAAAGACGAAAAGCTCTTGTCCTTTTTTTATGGCTGATGCGGATGGGCAAACGTAGGAGATTGTCATGTTTGCTTTATTTAGAACAGTGCCTTGCTGAAGGCGAAGTGTAGATCATGATTGCATTCTACCATTGAAGACAGCCAATCGTATATCAACCCATTAGCTTCGGGAAACAAAGCTTGGATACGATGGCCTGCATAAGGGAAACTCTAGGACGAATTATTCACGCTTAAAAAAGCCCCATGCATAATGATACACGAGCTGAATAAATTTCCCCTATTTCAACCATCCCAATTAACAAGGTTAAATAGGTCGTGCAGGATCATTATCAGCTAGACTTCGAAGTGTTGAATTAGGTGAATAGTCACGGCCGGGACCACGTCATCTCCGTAGCCGCGAAGGGGAGTCCGCAGATGACTGATTATCGTCACTATCTTTATAGCGCGAAGAGGTGAGTACTAGTGGAGAGAGGCAGGGAGATATGATTTGCAATGCGCGTAAACATCGATGATCTCTCATACTCAGGCAATGCTTAACAACTTTGCAGTTAACTCTGTAGCATGTATTATAGTTTACTTGGTTGCTCGATGGTGCGCTGTTTAATTTGTCTGAGTGCAGTACCAGGTTTTCCAGTGATTCATAGAGGTATTGCGGGCGTAGTCATCGTAATTTATTTCTACTGTAACAAGAAAAATACTATGGCAAACTGCCTTAACGCAAAAATATTCAAAATATCTTATCTCCAATCGCATAAGGATACGTCGGCAAACGTTGTAGCGTCTGGATAACTGTATTGAACGTTTCTACTGACACGTTGCACAGCATTGAGAAAGCTTTCTCTTCTCCAAACCCCAAGCTGCTACGGCGAGTCATGCAATACCTGAAGGTGGCGAAAACACGGAACCGACTACAGCGCCACTGGTGACTGAGCCATCTGGTAAGCTGCTTATTTCAAATAGGACCATTTAAATAATATTTGCTCATGTGTTAAAGCGTACATATGCCCTGTCAGAAAAAAATGAGACGCGGAAAAAAATGAAAATAGTAAGACCCCAATTATGGCTAATTACTAAGTTCGAGACTTGATTGTCAGTGGTTAGTTTTTAAGAATGAGGCTCTACTTCATTACCTTCTTTATTCTAAAGACGAATGGTTTGCGCAGTGAGATACAGAAACCTTTACGTTCCATAGTGTCGCTTCGCGAAGTGATCTTGAAGTGCATAGGTCACGCATTTCCACGCCAGAAATATTTTTGCATTGCACACACCTTACTAAGTGCTTTTGATACCCGTTAAATATATATAGCGCACAGAAAAGTCTAACGGCCGCAGTAATGAAATTGGGGAACAGGGATTGTTCGATAATGAATGTACGTTAGTGAGGCATGCGCCGAGAGAAATTGGCGTGCTCCAGTTTGACAGGGAGCTTTCAAGGAAGAGTAAAAATAGAGCAAGGAAAATAACGGGCGGCGTTGGCGTGAGGAGGCCACCGGAACGCCGATCTGATACTTCTTTCCCAAGACAGATGTCGCATGCATGAGTTTGGGCAAACAGCGCCTTATGCTTCAAGGACGAGTCGAAACACAAACTAGGAATTAAGGGAGGCTTTGTGCGGAGTATATATGATATGTGTTTGTGTGGGTTGATTGACAGGTATTGTTGATAGTGTGATATATTGATTATTTTATTATTAAGTAGCAACAGGTGACTAGTGAAGGAAGGCACCCGAGTACATACGAATAATTTCTTGTGGGTGCCGTGGCGTTTGACCACGTATGACAGAACGTGTGCCTGGTACCAATGCGGTAGCGTCCTCTGACATTGTACCAGATGCGTGGAATAGTGTAAGGGCCTAATTTGAATGTGTCGTCTCGTGTTGGTGTTGTTCGATAATCGGGGATACTTTGTAAAATGGATGCCGAAAATGCGGGGACGAAAGCTCGGTATCAGGCGGGTAAATGGGTGAAGCGAAAGCGTGATGCTGGAGTACAAGTTTAGATGTGAAATAATCAGTGAGCAAGCTATTGCAACTGCCCTTAAGGCTAAGCTTAAGCGTCGTCTTATATTTTCATTGCGTAATGATAGATCGCAGGCAAAGTCGACAGGTAACATTGAAATCTGTTGCTTTTTGTCTCATGTAAAGCATTTTGCGCGTTCATGCAGTTGCAAATGAAAACTTTGGGGACGGTGGAAGGAAAAAGTAACGAACATATAAAAACGAGAAGGATTCAACCATATTGTCATGTAGTGGTGACAAGAATGTACACACCAAAAGAAGACACAGGCATGATAGTACTGAAATTAACTCTTTATTTGGCTGACTTGCGCCTGCAAATGAACCAAGTAACTCGGCTGCGGCGATAGCAACAAACGTGTTCGTCGATCGTAGAACTGAGAATGCCTGTTGTACACCTCAATGCTAAATTTAAAGACGGCTGAGAATCATCTAGATAACGTGAAAACTGTTACTAGCACAACCTGGAACATTGTAAAAACATACGCGAGTGGTCGGAATCTTCGAGACAGATCTCGGCGCATCTCGCGCGACATAGAAACTGACAAAGGTGCGTCGCGCGACATCGAGCATTACCAAACAAAAAATACAGAATTGATATTCGTGCCAGAATCAGAATGATAATGCTGCATGCTGGCGGGTACTAAAGCACACCAAATATAGTTCTGATGTTTCGCGGCAATACTTTATTTACAGAGCTTCCGTATGCCTTTTATTTCGCCACTGAACTGTTTAATTTCGAGTCATTCTATATACACATTGCGTATATATGGGTCATTACAATACCTATACATTGAGAGGTAGCCAAAGTTAAGCAATGCTACTGAGCATATGCAAAAATAGATCAGAGACTTGACTTCTGCGTTAAAGCATGCCTTTCTGCAGGGAATATCAGTTAAATGCAATGCATAGTTGTATCATCCTTAATGCGTTTTTTGTTTCATCAGTAGCGCTCCTTTTATTACCCTTTTAACTTACTAACTTTCAACCTTATTACTAACCTGGCTCCGTTACCAAGAGTGGCTGCAAGGGCTACCGACCCTTCGCCGCCCTTTTAAACCTCTGTGGTGCCTTTGTTGTACAGGATTGTGTGCCAGGATAAAATATGAGTAGGAAAATCTATGTCCCCTAGAGGTATCGCAGCAGCGTGCTTCGTATCGCTCGCTCCTAGCAAGCGATGCTAACTTCACGTTTCCAACATCAGCACCTATGATAACTACCAGTTACATGGTAGAGAAAATGACATCGACACGATAGCAGCCGCAGAAGACGACGCTTATGGTCGCGCTTCCTAATGGTGTTTTCTTGGCTTCGCCCTATCTGAACATGTCTGGACTGTGCAAATGGCATGGCTTGCTAGTAATTAAAGCAGCTGTCAGATACGGCAGCTGCAGAGTACAGACATGGTAGCCTTCAATCGCAAAAGAAAGAAGATATTGGAAATTACTAATCTTGATTTCATTTCGTGTCATTTTTCTTGTAAGGATTTGAAATTGCCCTATTCCTTTGAATGGTAATGAAACCAGTTGCACTTCTTCCAATGAGACGTTTCGCCCTATTTCTTTCTTTCTTATTGATTTTGTATTTTTGCAAAAAACAAAATTCAGCAAACAGAACAGCAGCAGCGTGAAATGGTAATAAATGACCGTGTAAGATACTGTGCGATAACTACTGCAATTAGCATAAACGTTTTATTAGGATTGTATTCAAAGCGCTGTTAATTTTCAAAGCTTCTACCATCCGTGCGATTTAGGTGCATGGGATTATTTGACCACTAAACCGCTTGCCACTAAACCAGCCACAAATTCGGGCATTGGTTCGATCTATTGCTTCTGCGTTCTTTTGATATTGGAGTCACATCCTAAATATCAACGATTATGAAGACTATGACATTTAAGCACAGAGTCGGAGACAGCAAGAAGGTAGGCTCCGAAAACTAGAGTGAAAAATGCACAGTCAGCAGCTAAACTGATCTGAAAGGGCTGCTGCGGTTGCGGATGGCGTTTCTGAGGTAGCAGGTTTTCTATTTGACTCCTTCCCGTTTCCCGAATCAGTGCACTTCAGTAACATGTGAGGTCACGTCCCGAGGCAACCAATCGGGATTTAATTAAACGTAAGCTTAGGACGGTTAGAGGCACTGGACGGGCCCCAACATGTTCTTTTCCCAACGAGGCTTCTAGTCTGCAGCATAAAATTGCAGGTACAAGAGCGCTCCAGATGAGTTCAGATGAAAAATCTAATAAATATGAAACGATAGTGAACCGTAAAAACAATGATTGTTACAGAAACGACCATCATCGTCTTTGCATTTGGGCAATGCCGCTAAGCAGACGGTATTACAATCTGCTGTGCGCTGAACCTGTGCTTTTATCATAAGTGACGACATCATCCATGCATTAAAAAGACGCCTCTTGGTAAACGGTTATGGCAAGACGTTAGCAGTATATAGCCGTTCACACGTTTCCTTTCATTCTACTCTCTGCTCAGCTCCACCAGTACCGCCGGTAGAGGACACAACTCCAGAAGAAGATGCCGCGCCCGGTTCCCCAACTGACGAGGAAGACTCCACTCCAGGAGAGACCGAAGACGACGCAGAAAGTTAAGGCTGTACGCACTGCAATCAGCTGTGTACATAAAACATCCTTGTGCGGCGCTCCTTCTAATCAGCGGATAACGTTCTTGGGACACCAAGACGTCAATATAATAATTTTTTACTGCTTGCCTCTCTGCGTGTTTCATTTCGCATGCAAACAAATACACAAATGGACATTCCTGCACGAGTCATGTGTGCGCAGCCGGTTGAAGCTGAAGCGCTGTGTTCTTCTTGCTGCTATTTGGTGCAAACAGAACTGACTTTAACAAACCCTAAGTACCTGCCTCCTCTTCATTTCTGAAATAGACTCTTTTTACCACAATCTTTTCTTTTCATTATACTTAATCAGCACAATGTGCATTAGTTTTCTAGCACTCGCACTGAAACGAGAAGAATTTGTTGGTGATAAAGGCGCCAAATATGGAAATGATATCAATGACGAAATTTCTAATTATGTTAGACACGTAGATGTTTCCAGAATAATAACGTGGAAGTGAGAACTGTGCATATTAGTTGCACCATGTAACGACGACTTAAGAAGTGTTTGGGATTGGGCTAGTCGAGAAATGGACTTGACAGATAATTGCGCTTCTGAAATTTACTATGATAGAGTTAAGAAGATGACACAACGGTTAGGAGCAATCTAAAGGGTGAAGTTTATTTCATTTGAATGGAAAAACAAAGCAAACAAGACACGTACACTTAGCTTGATATAAAATAAATAAAAGTTGAAAAAAGACAACACTGAAGTGCACCGTATAGATAGCAAATAAAAAATGACAAGAAATGAAAACTAAGAGATGTTTGTGAAGTTTGACTGGTGAAAAGGTGCGGTGTAATAATTCATACCAATTCATAATTCATACCTACGTACCAAAACAAAAGACAGAGGTTTATAAATAGGCGCTTCGGAAAAGCCAAGTCTTCCCAAGCTATAGTTGCTACAACATGGTATCGTTGTTGCAACGATAACATATTGCACACAACAATGCCATGTTGTTGCAATTATAGCTTGGGAAGAACAATACCAGGTTGGAAAAATACCAGCCTAGCCGCAGGTACCCCCTAAGACTCGCGGCGAGGCTGGCAAGAGAGGCACTGAACGAAGTAGCGCAGGTTGTGGCTTGGAGACCTTGAGCTGGACGGATTGCCTTTCAAGTGCCCTATGCGTGTGAAATCTACTCACGCCCAACGGCCACAACTTGTGCAAGTTGAGATTGGGGCGGAAACGAGAATCATATAAGTAGTTCATACCGTAGACTGCATTGCTCATTATCAAAGTGGTAGCGTTAGGTATGCTGATTTCCAAAAAATCCAGCCTCGGCGCTGTGAGCGGAAAATCACGGAGATGCCTCTGGTAGGTGGTAATCGGCTGGTCAAATAACTATGCACTGACTGGTCATCGGACTGGGTGCGGGAGAGCGCAACCATGGTTGGTTGGTCAGGGTCTGCCAAATCGAGCTTTGCTTTTTAGTCATGAGGGTGAGACCGGAAAGCAGACTTCCAGGACGCTTCCATCCCGAGATAGACACGCTTTCCCTAAGCTGCGCTGCCCCGTTTGTAGAGCCTGGTTAAAGCGGTGCTTCTTATCTGCGTCGAGTGGTATTTCTATGATCCGGTAGCCTGCCGCTGTATTGCAATGAGCACGTGTGGGATAAAACAATAGAGAGGCACTTAGGTACCACCTTTAAAGGACGGATACGATAAATCTAACGGCCCCGACCGCGACTCCCATTGCGACTTCTCATTTGAGTACGAGTAGCAATGGTTAGCACTCCCCCAACACGTGTACTGATGTCTAAAAAAATATCAGCTTGAAATCATAAGCTACCGTGATATCCAGACGTGCTAATAATCGATTCTACGAGAAAGCTATAAATGCATGCTTTAACCAAGTTATACGAGCCTTACTGCATGGCCTAGTGATTTCTTACCTGTCTGAAGTGCACTGAAATGTTGTTCCTCAGCGATCCCTCGCACTCGAAATGAGCAAAATGGGTTTTCAGCTCATTGTAACTTCTTTACTTAAAAACAAAGATCGACAAATACGACCTGGTCATGTTAACTCTCTACTATATCCTCACAGTGCTATACCTATAATATTTCGCTGCCACCGATGCCTACTACCCCTACATCTCTGGACTTTCTGCTGAAAGGGGGGCTTTCACAAATATTTACATATAATAAGCAAAGTGGATGCACTTTCAAGGGGTTACACTGGGGGATCCGGCAGGTTAAAGCCATTAGAGCGCCTGAGTGTCGCTCCAATTTTGCGTCCACAAGAACGACATGTCTGACAGACGCCGTGTGTACAAGGGACTACGAGTGTTCGATTTCTTTTATTTATTTATAACACACTCCTTTCTGCACTGCAATACTGCAAGGGGGGAGGCAAAATGACCAATATTTGTTGGAAAGGCCGAAGGAATGCAAAAAATACCACAAATTATCACAACCCATGTGATGATGAAGAATATAACATATTTCACCGAAGGGAACAATTGTGTGCCACAAATACGATGACACACGTAATGAAGAAAACAGCAGTAAGATAATCTGTGCTATGTGGCAGAACTGATAAATATCGTGCATGGGATAGATTTCGGGCCAGATTTGTGATACCAGTTGGCAGCCTGTTCCATTCATTGATCGTCAGTGCAAAGAACGCTTAAAGTCCCTGGACCCTGACCTGAAGCTCCGGCTTCCACCTGGCCTAACCCGACGCGAAGAAACTTTGCTGTGCCGCCTGTGGGTTGGTGTAGCATTCACGAACTCGTATTATTTTATGATAGGCATGACAAACAGCCCTGCATGTACAAACTGTGGATGCGACGAGTCTATAGGCCGCATTCTTTGTGAGTGCCCTATATACAGTGAGGAAAGACGGTGTCTGTGCCGTACGCTGGAGCATCTAGATGAACGCCCATTGACTGAAATAAAGATTTTAGGCCCCTGGCAACGGCGATTGTCTACGGTGAAGGCCTCCCAGGCACTGCTCCGCTTTATGAAAAGCACAGGCCTAATCGAAAGACTATGAGTTTGCTTTTATGTTAAGTGATATGACTTTGACGTGATGTGATGTGGCATGTCTGTGATGTGACTGCACTAACTTCAACTATCCCTCTCTCCAAATTTTATATCCACTCCCCCCCTTCCCCAGTGCAGGGTAGCAAACCGGTTGCTGTTGCGGGTTAACCTCCCTGTCTTTCCTCCTCATCTTCTTCCTCCTTCTTCAGTGCAAAGAATGAGATTTTTACACATCTGTTCCTCATTTAATCCCTCGTATCTTCCACTCATAATCAATTCATGTAATAAAATGAGGCTTAAGCCTCACTGTTTTTTGCTAATGTTTAGCTTTCCAAAAGAGATGCGATACATGATCTAGCTGTAATCTTAAATGTTGTCTACAGTGAGCTAAATATTTTTAACCGCGATGGTCTTTAGATATGACACTATTTCAAAAAATATATTTGCTAGATACAAATCTGGCACTATTATTTCGGACACGTTCGAACATGTTAGGTAAGTAAGGAACCTAGAGGTCCCATACAAGACATGCATATTCAAGAATTGTTCTCATGCAAGTGAAATACAGGAGGTGCGTGATATTTTACCGCGCTCTATTGAAGTTACGCCCTAAAAAAATTAAGCATTCTGCATCCTTTGGATGCGATATGCTCAACTTTATTGCCTCGTACGCTCAAGGTTAATGCGAAATATACGCAGAGATAACTATATTAGAAAGTGGTTTGAATGGGAACATTATTTATTGAGTAAAAGCAATGCTCAAGAGAACATTTTCGATTGAAGGAGATGAGTTGGCCTAACGCAGTCGTGAAAGGCATTTCCCAGCAGTGAATACTATCTAAGCCTTGCTTAATTTTTAATGCAACAGAAGTTTCAACAGCATGTAGATAACAGAATTTACAGAATTTAGCTGCACTTTGCAGGTAAGTTTAAAAACAATATCAATGTTATAAATGAGGAATAACTTCGGCGAGCAGTGTGAAACCTTGCACGTTGCTAGTGCACACGGTGCGTTACGTTTCCACTCATTATCATGATTATTTAAATGCGCCGTCATTATCATTGCTAATACCATCATTGTTATTATAACTAATTGCAGCATCATTGACATCGTTATCATTGCCTTCATTCATCCTGGCCTGATCCAGAGCTTTGTGATCTCCCGATACAAAGGGGAATGGCCGCATCAGCATCAGCATCATCAGCATCATGTAGACAAGGAGAATTATGATGTGTTTCACGATCCCGCGAGTGGCGTGGTGCACACTCCCGCGATCACCATCATGGTGTTCTGTGTTAGAAAAGTGTGCTAACTTCGAGCGCTTTTAGTTTTGTACCAACCAAAGAGCGTTTTTTTTTTTTAGAATGTTTGTTTATGCTGCAACACAGAAAATAAAAACGATCCCTTGAGTGGTTCAGCTCGTTGAAGCGCTCGGCTGAGGGTCCGAGGGAAGGAGGTTCAATTCTAGGTGGAGATAAAATTTAACTATCATCCTCATGGTAGACAAGGAACAGATTGGTGCGCTTTTCACAATCCCGGGCATCGCGTAGAGATGTGGTCGACGGATTCATCAAAATCAAAAGGTTTAATATATCATTTTAGCCTTAGGTAGGCTAATGGTTTTTATGGCTGTATATTTGTTTACCCCGCTATAAAAATAGTTAAAAGTGCTCTGTTGGGGATCTGAGAGATGGAGGTTCGGTTCCCGGTGGAGACCGCATTTGTTTTAATGGCATCAGTTTTGGCTTTGGGGGATGACGACATTTGATTGACAGCTATAGTGTGTATTTCGCTTCAGCAAGGGGTCCAAGGACAAACACCTGTGACACACCTCAGGAGACATTTTATAATCAGAGTGGAAAGCATTGATTACTATAATCAGAGTGGAAAGCATTGATTACAACACGCTGCATGCATCCTTACAGATACAAATGAAGCCAGTGTATAACAGTGGGGTGCAGACCAAGACAACCTAACGTATATAATGATAGCAAATGAGGTAGAGATCATAATTGTAAATTTACAAATACACAATCCACTTTGTTGTCATTTTCAGAAGAGAAAAAATATGTTAGTGAACTCAAGCGACTGAGTGAGCATCAATGTGTTTTATGACTTCGCTGTAAATTATATGTTCCAATTTTTTTACAATGAATGCTAGACAGACAAATAGCTGCAATTAAGAACAGAGCTCTTTGAACCCATTTTATGCACCGCGACCACATCAGCATTTTACCAGGCATTTGGCAAACGTGCTTAATTAAGAGATACTTTGAAAAAGGTGACTAAGTAATGAGCAATTTCATTCGTGCATGGTTTGAAAAACAAATGTACGTACATCATCAGGGCCAGAAGCAGATGTGGCCCTGATGTTGCTAAGCAGTGTTGGCACACGTTGCTCAGAAAAACCTATTCAGCCATGGTTTCGTTGAAAGATTCTTGAGTTTTCGGAAGTTCTTCGACTTGCTTTAACAGGGTGTAAATTTGGGCTGGCTGGTGCATGATATTGTGGCTTAAAACAGCGCTAACACGAGACGAAGGAGAGAGAGAGGGGGGGACAGCGTCGTGTTCCCCTCTCGCTCCTTCGTCTCATCTTTGCCCTGTTTTTAGCCATAATGTACATTTGCGCAGAAGGACTGAAAACATCGCATCAAGAAGAAAGCCCTGTCAACATCTTTAGTAATATAGTTGCCGTCAACGTCTAAATTTGGGACTCCAACTGGCTCACGCCCGCTGCGTTTCAGAAAGTTTCACATTTGCTAGGGATTATCACGTAGTTCAGAACCTAGCTTATAAAAGAAGTTACCCTTAGGTGTTTTATTTGAGTATTTGTGTACTACATGTCCAGTGCACGAATCGGCTGCATTACAAGAAGGCACCGTTTGTTTTATATGATTGTAGAGGACGATGGTGTTTCCTCACCAGCCGTCTGGTTTCTCGCGTGATCCAGGTTTTGCCGCGCCGCCGCTTCCCAGAACGACGATTAGTTAAGATGTATTGATTAGTTAGGCTCTCTAATGTATCCATTACTAATTTAAACAGCGCGAACAAGACACAGGACAAGATAAAAGGAAGCCATAATACAAGCGCTGACTCACAACTATGCCTAAGCCTTTACTTCAAGTAAAAACAAATATGACGAAAACAAAACAATCACGTGAAACAACCCCTGTGTTCACCTGCTGCACAAGAAGTCACTCAAAAAAGACATCTCTTTGCTTAAAGAAGCAACACGGGGATTTCTGGCGGTACTTGTGGGTAAATGCAACTTATGTTCGTATTCTGTGCGGTAAAAATAAGATCAGCACAATTGGGCCTGCACATGAAAGGCCGCAGTGGGCCCCAAAGTGGTCGTAGGCGGCCTTACCGCTCTGAAACGCCTCCTGCCTATCTTTAAGGCACCATTTTATTTATGTAATTCATCTTATAGCGGCCGCTAATTGCCTATTCTGGAAGTTTCAGATACCTGTCCTAAACATATCCATGCAATGAATAAAGGCTATTTATTTTTTCTCTAAAAACTACGTTCATTATGCTGTATTGGCAGAAAATATGCAGCAGTGGCTGTTACGCTTTACGAGTATGTACTGAACTACATCTAAATTTTCTTGAGTCAATATTACTCTACACACACCACCAAAATAAATATTCAGGTTAAGATTTTTAGGGGGACATGGGCTAGCCCACATTATTGTAGTGTTAAGAATAAATCTAACTTATGTTACTGAGTGTCGAATACAAGGTAAAGAAATGGTGTTAAATGTTTCACATTAGATGATTAATGAAACTTCGGTAGCCCATAAAGTGTCAGATTCAAACCATGAGGGCAGCACGTGGGTCAGCTCGAAACGGACTGGCCTCCACTGCGCCCAAACCGATACAATGCATGTATTAGAGGGAATAATCGATTTAAAAATTAAAATGTAGCTTGATCAATGGGGCTGCACTGCCTGTACAAACGTAGGACCCATTAGCGATTCTGGTATGCTGCCCACATTCGGCTATCTGAGCTAAATGCGGGCAGCCTTACTTGGCCTGCCAACACGGATACAGATTGGGACCGATCGTGGCAAAATTGGGCAGCCCACGCGGGGCCCCTCTGGGTACGTGTTGCAAATCCCGCAAGGGGCTCGTATGGGCTGCCCTCACGGGACCCCCGTCATAGCCCACTTTGTGCTACTTGGGAGGCTACACTGATGCGTTCTTATGGCCTGGTTAAAGCTTAATAGTATATCAAGGTCGATGATCTTTCACATGGTTCGGTAGATGCAGCTAGATGCTAATTGGTATGAACTATCCCAAGCTACAACCGAAGTGAGAACCGCAGCAAATTCTCATTTACTCTTATATGCTAACTCGGGCGTCATTTTTGATTGTAGAAGGGGATTCGTGAGTTTCACTTTATTCCTGAACCTAGCACCTCATACGTTTCAGAGATGGGGTCAGACATTCGTGCAGCTCATGTGGTTTCATTTTGTGCAGTGTAGCAAACAATTGTCTTTATCGTCTTGCGAGCGCAATCGCTACAACCGATCACGCCTTCTATAAAACTGCAATATACATTCGCCTTGCGCAGGAAACATTGTATTCTTCATGAGGTTCCAACTGCGAAACGCTCTCGCGCTGTGCATTGAACATATCTTGCCTTTATGAAGTTTTATCTGCCCCATTTATTCATTTAACCGAGATAAGTACGCTACACACATACGCTATCTCGCTAAAAACAGAGACTGCATCCCTGCCAGACAGGCTACGTCCATTTAGTAAAAGTCATATTGAAAGAATATAAACTACGCTAAAGAATCAGTCATGTTGGCAATTTTCCGCACTTCTTCACGGCAGCCATGCTCATTAGCATGGTCGCTTTGGGCGGTGGAAAGTATAAACAAAACCAGACCAAACAAAAATGAGATGAATCTTCTCTAGATACAATCGAGTTGCTTGCTGTAAACTCTTTCGCATACAAATATCTTACTTTTGATTTGGGAGTATACAACCTCATAAAACGGATCATTTATTTTGGCAATCGACCACAATGTTTTAAATTTTCATGAGAAAATACTTTAGTAAAATAACAGAAGAATTCATATATGGTTGGCAGGAATAACGGGCCGGGAAATAATATTTGCAAATGGATGTAGTTGCGGATGACATACCCCAGTCGAAAAAATGTGTAGAAACTGGTCAAAAACACGAAAAAAAATAGGCTTCAGAGTTTTTATTAGACTAAAATTTTACGTAATTTTTGTAGCACTACTTTGTAGTTTTGTAGTATTTTTATTCGGCAAAGATACAAAAATTTATTGTTGCTACAAAACGATCTGTAGCGAAAAGTTCACGGCATACAAAAAATACAAACATTTGTCATTACAGCGAAGAATGAGCTAGTTTCTTTCGATAGTAGGGCATGGCAAATCCTCTGAAATAAAAAAGGATAAATGCAGAGAAGGGTGTCAATTTCTATCACATGACTAGTATAGGAAACGATGCGACTTCGAAGGTGTAAGTCTAAATATATACCAGATGTCTTTATAATTTAGCTCTGTACAAAGAAGGCCAAATTTCCCAGATATGGTGCTTCATTGGCCTCGGGTGCTGCACAAAGAACAAAGAAACGTGAATCTCGCGAATTCCGGCGAAACATCCTTCCTTGTCCTATTCGCTATCTGCTCGCAACATTTTTTGAGCTTTAAAGCAAGAAAGAAGAGTTTTCGTCTTTGTTAGGGGCAAGTTGTTACCACTAGGAAGAATGTCCTCAACATTTGCGCATGTGAACGCGCAATGGATAAAGCACAAATCGATCTCCTGAAAATGCTTAAAAATCTAGCGGAAGGATTACAAACATTTGAAGCGCAGTGATTGTTTTTGAAGAACAAGGAACAAAAACAATGGCCCTCAGAAAGTCTACATTTTACCCTATTTCGCTCAACAGCAAAAACGCAGTTGATACCCGTACTGCGTTAGCTTCAGTGACATCACATGTTCGCCACTGCATCCTGTTTAGTGGTTGCGAAAGAGCTGGACGTTTTTGTTTTTACCTCCTTGCTACCATAGCTGCCGTCGTAGCTATGCGCCAGGAGCCAATTTTAGCACAGCGCCGCTCAAGCCGCGCAGAGTGGTGGTTGTTTGTTCGGAGCCCACACCACCTGTGGTTGTGCGAGCTACGGAGAGGGCATATGACTCAAAATTTCGTTAGAAGCTGTCCTTTAGATTCGAAAAAGATATAAGCTGATATTTTTGCGGAAACGGAAACGCAAGCGGTAGCGCTCTTGCCACAGGTGCATAATAAATCCTAGTAAGGTATACGCTTTGCAAGAGAATATTCCATTGGTTTAAACAATATATGAAAAAAGCGAATGCTTCTGTTTACCGATGGCGAACAGAAAACACGAGACCACGCATGCGAAGTGTAAAAAACATAGCGCATATGTTTGCCTTCATTCTTGCAAAGTAAGCTAAAATACAGACATTCTTTTGCGGTGCACGGATATCACATCGGCAATGAAAAGTAATGTCTGGAGAGCAGAGCGGTGGCAGCCAATGCAGCGGAAATTTGTGGTTAATCCCGATGTATTTCTATTGTATAGACACGTTGATGTCATAAATTCCTCGTGCTTCTTGGCATCAAAGCTGGACTGCGTCGGGCGGCTTCTAAAGATTAACGGCCTGAGTAATGCGCCGGTGTTTCTGACTGAAGCTTTCTGCAGCTTATTAAAACTACCGTTTCTATTTGCACTATGAGGCCGTCCGACTTGATAATGAATCAGATGTTAAACTACACCTTGATTTCCGTCTTGTGCGGAACCGATATCACACTCAAGTTGCGGTCAAGTGGTACTCAAAGGAGGGCATGCAGTTGCGAGGCATGGCTGAGAAGAAGGTTGAGCTCCCTCTAGTCTTCATCAAGCTGGAAACGCTGGTTGTGCAGAGGCTTGGAAATAATTTAGTTTACCGCAAAACTTTCACTTTCAAACTCCTGCTCTTGGGTTTACTGTTCTAAATACCCTCGATCAGCATGCGTATGTATAAGACAATTAGCCTTTAATTTTAGTTTTCTTTCGCAGCAGCGTTAAATTCCCGATTATGGTTTTGACGCACAAAGCGTTACGCTAACGCGATCCTTAAAGAACCGTATATATTTCCTCTATAGCACGTGATGAAATGCTCGCGCTGTCACGCATCGATAGTAGCTATCCAAGAGGGTTGTGACGACGCATAGTAAATTCTGTAATCATTGCCACTACCGGTCGCTGAAATCCCCTGTATCCCTGCACCGGAACCTTCGTTGATGCCGTCAGTCGAAGGAAACCTGCCACCTGCTTAACATGCCTCTCATATACGTAATTGTCTCGCAGCTTCAAGGAACCAAAATAAATATGCAAACGTCGAGCATAATTACGGTCTATATACATATAACAAAATTGGGGTCGTAACTACATGTTACACTGTACTGCTACAGCATTAGGGCTGCCGGTGTATGTATCTGTGTTGTTTATCTAGTGACTTTCTTGCGAGTAAACGACGTTGTTCATTCACCTTTCCGCTTGCGCGCCTGCAAAGTACTGCAGTTACATTACACGGCCACTTTGAGGAAACAGGCATAATTCAGCGGATCATAAGCGTAGAAGAATGAAGAATACACTAATGCTGCGGTTCCATATGCAGTTGGATCTGATGCACAACTACTGCAGAGTACACACACCCAGCCTCATTTTAAGATGTTCGGCTATTCCATTATATCCACTTAACAAATAACCACGTTTCCCCATCCGAATTTTGGGGTAGTTGGAATGTAATTCGGCCCACTAATCTACACCACCCTCTACGAACAATACACTGATGCAGAGTAAGGAGGGTGAGCGCGTTAAATAAGCTAAAATTAGTGGGCTTGATTTTTACACAAAACAGGGTATTCAGCGCAACACACACACTAGAAAATGGACAGCACGGGAGCTCAATCCAACTGTTTATTCAAAGGAAAGTAACGTACATATATAGCGTTCTTGGCTAATGCGCATGCGTACAAAGTATCAAAGAAGGCACGCATTTTATCAAATCAGGCGTGACAGAAATGTTTGCTCAGCGTCGTAAAGAAAACCTGACGTGCCACTGATACAATTGGAACATCCTTGTTTTATCTAGAAGGCTTCTAGAATTTCAAGAACCGTCTGATGCTTGCCTGTGCCCAAAATCCTAACTTCAAGGAACAGTGGTACACAATTTGTGCAAGCTCTATAGTGCGAAACAAGTCGCTTCCGCTCATTATTTTCAATATCTTTTGCATGTTGTCCGTGGTGTCCTCTTTCGTGTGTCTGTCTTGAGCTGAATACTCTACAATTATGCCTTTTGCATGTTGCCCGTGGTGTCCTTTCCATTGTATGCGTTGCGCTGAATATCTTGTAATTATGTCAGACAAAGAACTAGCTCAGCAGTTAACTCTCTTAAATTGGATTAATACATTTTGGCTGCTATTCTATTCCTGCCGAATTTTCGGTATCCTCAGTGTTCCGAAATTATGCGAAATTTAGCATCTTTCTAAGATCGTTTCAGCACGGCTTTCTGGCTTCCGCAAGGGAGCCAGAAGGACAAAAACATTTCTTCACTGGTTGTTGATTTGCCTTTTAATAGTACCTACCATCACATTAAACACTACGAATAAAGCCGTAGAGATGCACACGAGAAGAAGGCTTCCTCAAGGTAGCCAGAAGGACAAAAACATTTCGTCGCTGGTTGCTGATTTGCCTTTGAACAGTATCTGTCATCACATCAACATAACACAAACACCACTCAGCGCCTCCCGTCTCCGTGTCGTGCGAGCGCAACTACTTTCGGTAAACTACTTGGCCTGAACACCAACAAATGTTACCAGGTAACATTTACTAAATCTGAGATTCCTAATGAACCTACCTACAAACTAGGTGATACCATTCTCAGCACGGCAAATGAAGTGAAATATCTAGGAGTCCTACTAACTGCTGATCTGTCCTTTTCAAATCATATTGACATGACCGTCAAAAGAGCTGGGAAGAGGCTCAACCTACTCATACGGACCCTTGGAACTGCTCCTCAGATTCTTAAAAGTGCTGCCTACAAGTCACTGGTAAGGCCTCAACTGGAATATGCGTCTGCAGTATGGGATCCGCATCAGCGGTACCTGATTGATAAATTAGAAGCTATACAAAACCGCGCAGCTAGATTTGTGTCAAGGCAGTATTCCAGACATGCCAGCATAACACAAATAAAGAAACATATAGAACTCGAACCGCTTCAGATAAGGCGCCAGAAGCAAAGGCTCAAACTTCTGCACTCAATATACACCGACACAACAGGCATTGATAAGGAAAAGTACCTCAAAACAGCCCACTATATTTCTAACAGGACAGACCACAGTTTTAAAATACGAGAAATGGCGTGTAAAACTAATTACAAAAAGTACTCATTTTTTCCACGTACTATTTCTGAATGGAACAGGTTGCCAGCTGATGTGAGTGCAGACAGAGATGTATTTTTACGGCTAATGAATGATTTGTGATTCTACTGTTCCTTCAAACTATTATTGTTGACCGAATACACTGTTGTTCCTCTTGCATTTTTTTTAATTCATTACTCCTTTGTCAACTCCCCCCCCCCCCCCCCCGCGTTTTTTGTTCTTTCTCTCGTGTGATTTTTTGTTGATTATCTGCTCGTCACTTTAATGTTGTACCCACTCCCCTGCTATAATTCGGCGCTGCAGGGTGTACTGAAAATAAAATAAAATAAAGGCCCTTGAACGTAAGAGTATTGAGGGGATTTTAATTTTGCTACAGCCAATGCATTTAGCGGTGGCAGCTCAAAAACCTAACCATGACTGTTCGTTTCAGTCGGATGTCATGGCTGCTATGCAAATATGCAAAGTGTGCTAGCTTCTATTCTGTAACTTCAACAACTCTAATGTCAATTTTGAAGACATTGGCATCGTTCGTCTTCCAGTTTGTGGACTTGACTGGCAGATATATTCACGTACTCTACGAAAATGCCCTAAAATTATTACAACGCTTCGTTTTGAACGAGAGAGGTGAAGTATAATTTCTTCTAATGGTGGCTTGGTGTAGTCTGTATGGTGGCGGAAGTAAAAACAACAACAGAGAAGGCCATTTAAAGACCAGAGTGCAAAACTTCAGAATGTAATTATTACGATGTTGCAACCTGATAATAACCTGTTAACTGCCTTCATAACATTTTTGAAGGCGTTCGAAACAGCCAGTTTGAGTGTTTTTGTTATATAAAATTCATCAAAGTGCTGCAGAGTGCAAGGGCTAGTCACGCGCTTCGTGAACAAAGCGTAAGCCATAGCAGCCCCCCCCCCCCCCCCCTCTCCGTGAGTCAGTTGAGCAATTAGTAGGGGACAGGAATTTGTTGCTTTTGAATTCCTAACCACTTGACTCTGTGCTTGCAGAAAGGGCGCGAAAGGCCACATCCTGTACGCAGTTGCGAATGCGCCAATGCTTTCCTTATATTTGTTTTTTGTTTAGGTGTTCAGAATGTTTTATTTTGTTTGTTTTTTTTTTGTTAAGCTGCCATTTGCCATAGTACTGCGTAGGTGCCTGTCACATGACCTCTTTTAGGCCTATAAAGAGAGGATTCTTGTAGAACAACGAACCAGGTGTTTATTTAGCGTCAGAGACGTTTGGAATCAAGAATTCTCTCATAGGTAAGTTAGCTCGTTTGCGTTTAAAAGGAAGCTGTGTCGCTGGAAATGCGGCATGTTCTGCCGTGTTGAAAGAAAGAGGAGTATTGATGGTTGAATTGCAGTACCTTTCGCGTGCCGACCATGAGTAGGACAGATCATCATGTAATTTTTCATATTGTGCATATCGATGCCTTATGGCAACTTAAAATCTTAGCTTCGCTGCTCATTTACAATAGCAGGTTGCCGCTAGGAAGGAAAAGATAAATATCGAAAGGTAAACGTCTGCTGCGGCGGTAAATTAGGTAAGCATAATACTGTTATGCTCAGAGAGCAGGTTTTAGCAGTTGTGATCGCGATCAGAGCGAGCTATTGCGACACCAGTAAATCAGTTTCTACAGTTGAACAGTTTTGGTCAACAATGGAGCCTGCGCAGCTGGCAATTTTTTCATAATAGGGAAATTGTTCTTCTAGTGACTCAGTTATTGAAATTATACAAACAATCTGTTAGATATCACCTATTAATAAATAAACATGTTATCTAATGCGAAAAGTATGTTTTAGCTTCAGCCATTCTGCAGTGATATCCAAGAACATTTTCAAGAGCAGGTGCAATGTCAATATCGTTATCACCTGAGAGTATCCACTTGTTCGCCATGTGTACTGGCTCAAAATTTTGATAATGGCGCCTAATGGTTGATCAGTTGGCTATAGTGGCGAAGTGTTGTTAATCTTTATTATAACGTTGCAACACTGATTCTGTTAACTAAATTACTCTAAGCTTTTACAGAATATAAAATTTTCAAAAAATGCTAGTCTGATTCAAAGGTGCATGTATTCTTTGTTAACAGGAAGCGATATCACAAGAACTTTCTAATTTACCAGCTGGTAGAATTACCTGGGTGCCTGTTCTCACAATTAGCTTACACGAATTAAGCAAGAGTTAAATAAGCCAACTGACAATAAAATATCCATGAGGTTTCTTTTTTCTACATGTTTAGCCTGCTCAATGTTTTCAGCTAAGGCTATGCAATAATTTAAAATCTCCTCATTAAATAGGTTGTCACTTGCAGATTTTAACGGCCAGAGGAAGTCTGTAACCGAATACCGTGGTTACGAAAGCATGCTCTGATGCCACCACTAATCGTTGGAAGTAATTTGCGATGACTGCGGGCGCTTCATTTTGTCATATATTAAGATGCTGCCCCACAAGCGTTATCGCTCCGTATTTGGTTTATGTAGCAGTGCAGATGATTTCTAAGAGCGCTCTGAATCTGACAAAACGAAGCCACTGCACTCATCGCAGATATATCACTATCAACGGATGCCAGCTAATTCATTGCGAATGTGTGTTGTTCATTTCTTCATGCGGCGGCACCGTTCTGGGTGCTAACCGGGAAGCATATAGTTGCGCGAAAGATTTTGTTTCGCGCTTCAGTTTCAGACTAAATAAATTATAAAACTATGTTGAAGTCGATGCAAAGAAGGAAATTGTTTGTAGTCATTTATTTTCTCTACAACACGTGCTGATAATTTTGTACCAAAATACTATAGTTAGCTCATTTATATTCGTAAATTAAATGAAAAGGGGATCCGAATGCCTTTAGATATTGGACCAATGGAGTGCAGTGACACAGTGAGTAGAGTCAATTTCTCCTCTATAAGAAAAAAACGAATAAACCTTCAAACTGAAAGGTACGCAGGGAACTATGATTTCAAAGATATCCTAACCATGTCAAGACATCTGCCATCACCTTACATTCAAGAAGCAGGGTTCGCTTTTCTCAAGCTGCACACAAGTTGACTCATATCCATATATTCTAGCATTTAATCCTCTTAAACCATTGTCGGCCACTGTTAATACGGTTTGGTTTCCTGAGTTGCGCTGTCCTTCTAGAGGAAGAGAAGGACTAATTACACTCCCAATTAAATCATAATAGATCTAAAATAGTCACGCATCAAAGCATACGTCTGCAAAGTTCTTTTTTATCCTATTAAAACTGGAATATTTGTAAGTTGTTGTTAGTCATGGTCGCGTAATTTTTTCCTCGTTAATTTTGAAAGTGATAATACTGGTCCGTATGTTTCGTGCACTGTAGCCAAAGAAACTAACAAGAGCTCTTCAGTATGTCTGGGAAACTGGACTTCAGCTCGGCGACCACCCTACTGATGGCCGTCTTGTTTCTATTCGGTAAGTCGCATTAGTGTATGCAATTGTGATTGCGTTCGAAACTTTTCTATACTTAAATGATGAGCTATTTTCGCAAACAATATACATCAGATGAGTAATCATTCGGGTTTTTTACTCGTTTTAGGTTGAGCGTAGTGCAGTGGCATACAAAACCGCAATGACACGCGTTATTGAGAGCAGCTCACATGCTATAATGCAAGTTTATTATGTGATAAATATTACGAACAGAACTTGCGGCTTTAAACTCACGAATACATCCACAGACGTGACCTTACAAGGGGCATGAAAAGCCCATAGCATCGATATTGTGGGTACCTGAAAAATAATGTTTGAAATGTTACATCCACTTGAAAAAAATTTACTTTAGAATGCTATATCCTGTGGCGAACCATTGTCCGTTCTGAAATTGCGGAAGTAACGGAGAAAAAAGACGGGTATTCTGAAAGGAACTCTTTTATTTCGTTTTTTGTTCGGGGGGGGGGGGGAGGGGGGGAAGTATGACTGTTAAAAAAATTAAGCACGCAACTTCATAGTGACGGGAACTGCAGCAAGAAACCTCATCTGTCACTGAATTAGGAATCAGCAATGCAACTTTATAAACTCAGTGTATATTCGGCGGACAAACAGCTGAACAAAGCCGCAGAACGTAACTTAAACAATCGGGAACAATGTAGATACGATTGACTGCAATCATTCTAGACGAATATGTAACTAATAAAAAATAAAAACAGATAGTGATATAGTGGCATCTCCACGGAAAACATAAAACATGAAGAGCACTCCATGTTTCTACACGTCACGAGAAAAGGATAACTCCGCTGAAGACCCTGTAACAGAACACACGTGTCGACTTTAGGAGGTGGTTGGTTGGACTCCCGTTGCCGAGCGGATGCTCATCAGTTTTTTTACAAATAGGTAGAAGCATTCTTTGAAACACGTCACGTCACTTTCAATGTAACTGCTTTCTTACTACATTTTTTCATTTTAGAACAAAGGGAGATGAAAAATGTTTTTGCAGTGCATGAATCCTCTCGAACTAGGTTCATGCCTCCAGGAAAAATTTGTGTAACTTGAAGCTATACTCGCTGCATCAAACATTTGTTAATAAAAATTGAGCTGAAGGAAAGAAACGAATTTCGAGCAATCATCTGCGAATTTATTGCGTTGTACGAGAGCGAATTATCTACATAATAAAGTGTTTTTCCACTGTTGTCATCACCTGGTGCCTTAATATAGGGTCATAGCAAATGGCGAGACTTAGGAATGAGATATACGATAGAATAACAAAATTATTGTATTGTGGAACCGAGGGACTTGCTTAACGGCATTCACCCAAACCTTGCGAGAAATATTCAGTCCTTCAAAAGTAGTCCTTAAAACGCATATTGATAACCTAACTCGGGAAGATGAATTTAACAATTATATTTAATTCTTACAATTGCTGGGCAACTGAAACCTTTCAAGAGTTATTCAATTCGCCAAAATCAGTCCTAACGGATGTTAAAAGCTAACTCCGGAATGAAAATTTGACAATTAATTTTTAAGCTTCCAGTTTGCAGTGCAATTTTTTTTTTTTTTTTTTGCAGGAACCATAACTGAAAGTAGTGATGCCTCAAATGCTTCAGGAACAGGAGGCAGTGCGCCAGGATCAAGTTCCGGAACGAATGGTAGCGGAAGTTCTGCAGGAGTGGGCGGTACTGGCGGAGGGATTATTCCCGGCCTTGGAGGCAGTGGAGGCGGCGGAATTGGGGGAATGTTGTCAAATTTGCTTCCTCAAGTTCCAATTCCTGGAATGGGAGATACTTCTGGTATAGGAAGCAGTGGCATAAGTGGGACTGGAGGAACTGGAACAAGTGGTATTGGGGGAACTGGAACAAGTGGAACTGGAGGCGCTACAGGAACTACTGGGACTGGCGGCACTGGAACAAGCGGGACTGGCGGCACTGGAACAAGTGGAACCGGCGGCACTGGGACAAGTGGGACGGGGGGAACTGGAACAAGTGGAACCGGCGGCATTGGGACAAGTGGGACGGGGGGAACTGGAACAAGTGGAACTGGCGGCACTGGGTCAAGTTGGACGGGGGGAACTAGGACAAGTGGGACTGGAGGTACAGGCGGTACTGGAAGTGGCAGCAGTCAGGGGTAAAAGTCTCGACTTCTGTGAGACAAGGTACTTTAGAGGGATGGGTAGGAATGGAGTTTAGACGCGGAAGATAAAATTGTCTGGTACGTGTTCAGAGAACGTAAAGTAGATTGTGGCATGTACTGTTTTATTCCGTTGAAATAAAACGCTGCCTGTTACAAATATGCATGTCTTGCTGGCTCACTCACTGCACATATAGACTTCGAGCTAAGCTACTCGTGCCTTCAGGCAACCTGCAAGAGATCCAGGACAAATATGAAGGTCCTTTTTCACCCATTTCAGCCATTGTAAACAGACGCGGCGCATTATTAAAGAAACAAGTCGCGTTCGCATTATGGCTTGATATGTGACTTATTTTAAATTGTCCTGTGTAGACACAAGAACAGAAATATATGTTTACATTTTACCGAAGTAAATTTGTTCAGCTTTTGAATGCCGATCGCGCTTTCGTGAATTATTTAAAACATGTTGAAAATTTTGCAAATGTTTATTTTGATTCGGAATAAAATATGACAGAAAAAATATTTAATCAAAGTAATAATCATCATTTTAACAAAATTATGATGGAGGGCTGGAAACGTAGCAAGTGCCTAAGCTTATAGCAGTTTCTCTTTAGGGTTTGCACAGTTAACTTAGTTGGTGGAGTGTGAGCATCGAGAACAAAATGATTGTTTTTCACACCTTTTTTTGCACATTTATGCATGTTATAGTGGCTTATATTGTGTTTTGCGTATTGAGGAACATAAATATCGCAACCTTTAATACATCCAAAATGTCATTTTATCAAATATTGTTGGATATCAGCGTAAATTAACAGGCATTGAAAACCTCTGTAGTAGAAAACCGACGTAGAATGCTTGGTTGACTCATTCCCGAAGCAGCATATTTAATCTTACCTCTTTCACTAGCTGAGATACAGACGTTTGTAAAAGGTGGTCAAAGTTTGTGTACATACCTATAAAGGCGCACATAGCAGCGCAAGTCAGAGGTAACCGGAATGCTTTGCCCTGAAACTAGAAAATGTTTGTGGCCCATGAGGCTGACAATCGTGTGAGCTATTGAGTCGATGTTTTTAGTGATAATAATGTTTGTACAATTTTTAGCCCTTATTTTGGGCAAGTATTCTAGATAGAAATGGTTGCGTAGCACAGAAGGCCTCAATGATATCTCTTTATAACACCCTGCACGAGCACCACGTGAGGGCGACCGATTATGCAGAGGAACCCTTATGATCTGTTCTTCCGGTTTCAAGTACTTGCGTGATACGAAGATTAGAAGGCAGCTAGCCAAAACACAGGGACTAGTTGAAGATGCGATTGACCCTGGGTGTCGAAATGCTTCTTTATTGGATCAAATGCATGTCCGAATGCCATTTGCGACTGAACTTTTGACACTGCGCGGATAGGGGTAGGCTTAAATCAGCCCAGCTCCGCCTCTTGGTTTTCGCTCAACTCTCTAAGGCTGCAATCCCAAGAATATTTTCTGCAAGCACTTCTTCGGTAACTTCATGAGCGAGTTGCTCCCAAAAATTCAAATTTCACACGTGATGGCAGGTATGGAAAAATCGAGGCCTTGCTGCAGGGGATATGGCTTCCAGAAAGTGGCAGTTAGAAATTATAAAATGACGTTAAAATTTCATGCCGCACTAAACGCTTTGGCGTAAAAGGCTGTATCCCGCAGCCGAACAAAAGTGGTTGACAGTCCCAGACCACCCGCTTCCTCAGCAAGGTCGATGATCCTGGTCGAAGATGAAACCTTCTAGCTACCGCCTACCAGCGCCATTTGCGAGAGTTTTCGCTGACAGTGCCAAGGTTAGCGGACTGCCGGCGATGCCGGATTTTAGGTAAATGAGGCCTTTAAAACTTTGGTTTTAAAAACTTTGCAATGAAAGCATTTCGACAACGACAGCTTAAGCATCATAGAGCGGCGTTCGCACTGTTTTTCCTCCAATTCATGTAGTTCGATCAAGTAAACCATGAAGTAGCAGAAAATTATTGCGTGTCTGCAGATGTTTTAATCCCTTTGAGCCTCTGTCGCACTTAACAAAGCACACGTAGTACACACAGGGCCACCAAATAATTCCGCTATACCTGCATTACGGCTGTCGCTGCTCGGCGACAGGGAGTATGCTGATGATTTATTGACTCTACCCTTCGTATCGGGCGGGCACCGTTTTGGCACCGCAGTCATTAAAAAAGTGAACAATACAAAGTACCGTAGGCGCAACACCATACTTAACACACACACACACACACACAAAAATAAATTACGGCTTGCGTACTGCCGTCTACATTCCGTGAGTCTCCTTTCGGACGCCTGCACGAAGGGAGCTCTGTTCGCGCCACTCGCGCCACCAGCCGGAGTACAGTCCGGCGGGTCAAAATCGAGCGCCTGCGCGAGTGTAACGCCATCTGGGAGCAATGCTCTGATGCATGCGCACCGCAGCACAACGTGCTCCATCGTCTCGGATTCGGCACTGCACAGCCGACACAATATGCATGTAATGAATGGTCTCGTCGTACCGGCTACGGTGGGCGAGCGTTTTAAGCGCTCCTGCTCTTGCTTTGCAGAGCAGAGCACTGCCGACGCCGTTGTCGTATCGATGGTCCAGAGCTATGTCCTGCTTGCAGCGCTTCTATGGACGTTTAAAAGACCCGTTAAAGCTGCGAGCAACATGTTTTCATGCTTCCGGGTGCAGTGTCGGCACTAATATATTCTGACACCGTGGCCATGCCAGGATTGCAGTTCTTGTTGTCGCTGTAGGAAGAAGGAAAAGAAAATGCACGGGCCTGCTACTGGCTCTGTAGCTGAGCCATCTCCGCTGCCTCGTGCGGACAGAAGATAAATAGAGAAGAATGAAAAGAAAGAGGGGGAGAAAGACGCGCGCTGCAACAACAGCCGTCGTCCACCACCGAAGCGGTGGCGGGTGCAATGACGGCTTACAACAGATAAAAAGTCGGTGGCAGGCTAGCCCCCGCCGCAAGCGGCGGTGACCTACCAGCTCCAGTCCCATCAGAGGAGTCTCTGGCGGTATATTATCTAAACCCATACACAGCGGCATCGCTCATGGCTTGTGTTGCCTCGTCACATTAGCGCTTAGATCTAATTAAAGCGAAAGAAAAACAGTATCACATTTTCCCGCGTTGATTGACTCAATCATCCTTCAACCTTTTTGCATTCAGATATCTTACTGGCGAATGCAAAGTAAAGCCTTATTAAATATATATTCCATCTAATTGCCTAAAGGATTTTATCGGCCGTCGAAACATACTTTAGCTGATAAAGGTAATATTTTATAAAAGGGCGCATGATTGAAGTAATATGCTTAAGATAGTCTCATGGACGATTGAAAAAAAATAACGATCGAGGAAGAAAGAATCTAGAAATATACAGGCAGTGGCTATGCTAAAAGTGTGCATGATTGGCGAAATAAGACCTCCGAAGTAAATAAATATACACAAATGAGTATCATAGAAAGTGTGAAGAAAACAAGACCCCTGAAAATCGAATTAGTACATAACTAGCAGCGCGCAGAAGAGGTCAAGCTTCAGCAAACAGTACTTTCCTGGCTTGGGTGGTGCTGCACGCACACACACACACACACACACACACACACACACACACACACACACACACACACACACACACACACACACACACACACACACACACACACACACACACACACACACACACACACACACACACACACACACACACACACACACACACACACACACACACACACACACACACACACACACACACACACACACACACACACACACACACACACACACACACACACACACACACACACACACACACACACACACACACACACACACACACACACACACACACACACACACACACACACACACACACACACACACACACACACACACACACACACACACACACACACACACACACACACACACACACACACACACACACACACACACACACACACACACACACACACACACACACACACACACACACACACACACACACACACACACACACACACACACACACACACACACACACACACACACACACACACACACACACACACACACACACACACACACACACACACACACACACACACACACACACACACACACACACACACAAACACACACGATGTCAGTGCACGTTAAAGAGCCCCAGGTGGTCAAAATTTTCGGAGTCCTCCACAACGGCATCTCTCATAGCCTGAGTTGCTTTGGGACGTTAAACCCCACAAACCAAACCAAACACACACACGCGCGCGCGCGCGCGCACGCCCGCACGCACGCACCCCCCCCACACACACACAAACAAACAAATAAGACTTGAAATTTCTCCAACCAACACTTTTATTTTATAAAACCCGACGTTTAGTTATCAACCCAACCAGACAGGCAAATCGGTCGAAATGTTTAGCTTACAAACAAACAAAACAAAACAAACATGCGAAGTCCTGCGCACTCGTGTGCACAGTTCTGCTTGGCAAATGCACTAAACATAGTCTGCCTTTTGCGACCTCTAGACACAGTAATAAAAGCCCGTGTCCTGATGTCCTAGCAGTCACGCACGCATCGGAGGAACTACAAGGAGAACGCCTATATGTTGCGTGGCTAATTAAACACGCAGTGAATGCAACAGAAACGCATCTTGTGAGAGGTCTGGTAGCTTGGTGAAAAGTCTAGCATTCTCTGAAGATCATTTATTGCAACTAAAGAGCAAGAAAAAAAATTACGAGGGTTCAACGCTGCTGAACCAAATATTCAGCGAAAGCATTAGCTGCGGGTGACCGAGCGTTCTTCTCTTTTACTTTTGCCTCAGACAACATATAAAGCCCCGCTTTAACCAACCCATATGAACGTGCCTTAGTGGCCTATAGATATAACATGAATTCCAGGGTCCTAGCAGGCTGATTCTGACATAACCGTCCCTTGTGAAACGAGAGACCCAAGTTGGCAGCTCCTGCCAGCCCGTGTGTCACGTGGGGTGTGACGTCACTACGTCACGTGGTTAAGACGTAACTACGGCCGGGTCACGTGAAGGCTTGAAAGAGCGAGTAGTACTGCTTTCGCAAGATAAAACGGCGTCCCTAACAAGGATATTTCATGCATTGTTTAGTCGACCGAAAGATTCTAATGCACTTTTGATGCAGTAGTAACGCAGTTTCTACTCCGTATTACGTCACCTTCGTGACGCCATATGTTCGCCATTGAATCATTTTAGTGGTTGGTGAAACAGCTTGACGTTTCATTTTGATGCCTCTTTTTGCTGTAGTTGCAGCAGTTGTTGCCATGCGATACGAAGCAAAAGCAGCTCCTCGCTGCTGCTTCTCTCAAAAGCAGTGGTTGTTTTTCCGGGACCCGCCACCTGTCCTGTTTTCAGGGATAGAGCATACGACGCAAAATGCAGATTGCGTCAGGTGTCGTTTCCTAGATTCGACAAAAAGATACAAACTCTTTCTCTAGAAATAAAACATTGCTCGTGCTCTTGCCGCAAATGCATAAAAAATCAGTGCTGTAGACGCCGGAAAGAATTATTCCGCTGCATTGAACGACACAGACAAAAAACGCACTTGTTTACGGAAGAAGAGGATACAGTACGAGTCTACGCATGACAAGTGGCGAAAACATAGCACACATTTTGCCTGTGTGCCCGCAATATTATCTTGTGAAATGCAGACATTTTCCCTACCATGCCGCTCTTGACAAATCCTGCCTATAAGAAAGGATACATAACATGGACGTCCGGCTGCAAACACCGATCAGTGCAGGATTTCCCTGTGAGGTGGTCATCCTGTTTTAGAGGACCTTGCCAATGATCCTAGCGACATAGAGGAGCACCGCTGCGCTGAAGAAGCGCAAGGTACAAGACCCGTTACCATTCCATACTACTGTCAAATCCGAATCTCCCACCGCTTAAAAAGCGTGGCTCAGAAAGGTGACATCCTTGTAGTCATCACTGCACTAAAAAAAAAAAAAAACTGGCTGGCGTGTGCAATTTGGTGCAGGGAAAGAAGAAGCAGGGATGCAGAATCAAGCACGCAGGCAGGGTCGTCCCGACGGAGAGGGGCGTCGTTTACCCTATACCACTGTCCTGTGTTAAAAGCTACATAGAACAAACCGGATGTTGCAGGAATATCCCACTTCTGGAGCTCTACGCAGGAGTAGGCGCACTAGGGGGGGGGGGAAGGGGGGGGGGCAGCAGGGCGTTTATCGTCGCCACTGTCAAGGAACTGAGGCGTGCGCGTCGATTTCGTGAAACGATAATCTTGAAGAAGTTCGCGTCCAAACGCAGAAGACAGGTGTAGGAAACATACTGCATTCAGATGAATATCACCACTTCTGTTGGAAATTGAGGCCTCGGTGACCTTATCATTCGATAACTTAAGAAGTTTACATATTCCTCATATGCCACCTTGCCAGTGGCCTTGCTTTACCATTACTTTGCCAAGATCAGCTTCACTGCAGAGCTGTACCGCGTTTATGTTGGCTTTCAACGGCTTGTTATCCAAAGAATGGTTTCCTGTACTTGGTACGCCACAATATAAATGAAAAAATGATGCTGGTTCAATGGTGCAGAAATAACGCAACCGCTGAACTGGAATTTTTAACTGACACAGAGCAGGGTTTATATCGAGGGAAGCTACAATGTGTCTCTTCAAACTCGGTGATAGAGGTCCGCACAAGCCGGGCACAACCCGCCATGAAGTGTTTTCTACCAATTCAGATGAGAGGGTGACATCGAAATACAGTCCTTCAGGACGCTTCGAGCTTGAGTAAAACCCGCTGCCCCAAAGCCAAGCAGGCACATTCGTTGGGTTCAGTTAAAACGGGCTGCGATTTTAGCTTACGACCTTATTAGATCGTTTTAATAAGTGTCCCTACATTTTATTAACATATGATGACCAGCTTAGATGAAGTACCTTTATGCATGCCGCCAAGGCCATAGTCGCACCAGAGAGCACCTGTCTCGCATACTGTTAAAACGTCTGCCAGGTCTGAACAAAAGAAAGACTTCGTGGAAGAAAGCTTCGAGGGTTTGTGTAATACCACTCTCCAACGCTGCCCTTCATTGCTTAACACTAACTCTAACACTAACTCTAAGGGTTAATTAAATTCAATTCCGCGCAGTCATGATATGTCCTTGGATCTCAATCTGGCAGGTTAGAATAAGGACAGCACTGCTTTTTATACACATGATTCTGTTTATCCATTTCTGTGGAGGGAAAGAGGCCTCCTCACTCTCCCGAATTCCCTGTGTTGTTGTGCAAGCGGTTGATCGCTTCTCGTGTGAGGCGGTGCAATGGGCAGCGAGATGCCTGCTCCATCGTTTGCCTTGTGCCAAACACACGCATACACCATGTGTGTGTTGCTAAACAAACTAAAAACAAAGCAACAAAAGTCACTACCAGTGGCGTCGCGATGAGGGTAGGAGGGGGTGCGGTCCGCCCCGGGTACAGCGCTCAGGTATGTGCAGCTGGACAGTGATCGAAATGAAGGGGTGAGGGGCGAAATAAAGTTTTGTTTAAATACTCGACAAGGCAAGCATTGGTGCCGCTGAGACACTGAGTGGCAAGTGTGATCCCGTAGAACGAATTATTCTGTTGAGACGGATAAAGCACATTGCGTAGTTCATGACATCCCTTTGTTCTTATGGTCTCATACTGGGAATAATTTCTCTAAAGCCGCTTGCTCAGTGAGCTTTTTGGCAGCTGACATATGCTAGTGTTTCTGCCTTTTTCTTAATTATCTGCTTTTTGATTTGATGCTTTGCTGAATTATCAGTCTTGGCGCATGATCGCTGCCTCTAAGTGTTGAAGAATTCACAGTGGCTTAACTGTAGGTAAGCCTAGGAGATTGCTAAAGCAAGAGTCGTTACGTGCCTCCAATGGAAGACGACCCCACCTGCCTCGATGCGCGCCATCGCGCCCTCAAAGGGTGGAGACAACTCCGGCATATTTTAGCCCACGTTTCTCATAGCGCTTCAGGAGCATTCCTGTTATTTGCAATCCCAAACTTGAACGCGCCCCAAGGAACTCCACGCGACAGCCTCTGCAAAAGCGGGACACACTTCCATGGGCTCATATATGGAGGCGTAGAGGTGGCACTGACACTTTCAAAGAATGTCCCCACACTCCGGAGCAGAGGAGAGGGGCGCGCGCATCGAGGCCCCCTACCACCTGTTAGACCACAGTGCACCTAGTGGGAAAAGCGTGAAACGCCCGGCGCGGCTACGAGCCACGCTACGCTGTTGCTGTTGTGGATGTAGGAAGACGGAAATGATAATACACAGGCCTGCTACTGGCTCCATAGCTGAGCCCCCTCCGCTGCCTCGTGCGGATAGAAGAGAGAAAGTAGGGAAGACAAAGAACAGGGTGAGAAACACGCACGCCGCAACAGCCGTCGTCCACCACCTCAGTGCCTACAGTGGCTCAGTGCCTCAGACGGCCTACAAGAGATAGAAATTCGGTGGCAGGCTAGCCCCCGCCGCAAGCGGCGGTGATCTACCTCTCCCAGCCCCAACAAGGTCAGGATAAGGCCCCCTCCTTAACCCCCCCACGCTACGCTGAAGAGCAGACTTGGTAGCCCGTCTTCGCCTCAGCGTAGCGTTGTCCGGAAGTTACGCTTTCCACCACGTGACTACTGACGTCCTACCAGACCACGCTACGCTGAAGGCTCGAAATCTGGCGTAGTATTGCTTTCACGATAAAGGAAAAAAATGCCACTTCACTCGCACTGCGTGGTTGGGTGCAAGGCGAACTCTAAATCAAATCATTAGGACAGTGGAGGTAGAAAAGAAGTTGGGATTCGGTGCTTAAAACACGGGGACGGGGTGGAGGGAGGGATGCCGCGCCACGCCTCCGCACCGGATAAAGGTGACCCCAGCGACACTACTGGCGACTACTCGTACTAGGCTGGGAAAATGTTCCATTCGGCGAGCTACAGTGTTCTAGAAGGCTGCAGCCGGAACGTTGTTAGCCGGAACGTTGTTAGCCGGGGCGCACCTCAGCCTGCACAGACAAGAGCTTTGGGTGGCGGCACTTAGTTTGAAGATGGACTCGTCATTGGATTGGAGGCGACAGATAAAGCACAAAGCAAGCAAGTGCGCGCCAGGCTTTGCGCCCTGTGGCAATGCGCAAACGGCACGCTAGACTCCTCCCACAGCAAGGGCAGCTGTCAATATGAAAGCTGTTTAAAAAAAATCTGTGCCCGGCGGACAGACCACGAACGCTGGTCCAAGGCTGGGCTCAAGCGGCGGCTATCGCTGGTCTTATCAGATCTCCTTGAGGCGCCGGGGAAAGACATGGGTGCCCATGGTAGCCATGCTCTCAGAAGGGTACACGCGCGTCCTCCACAGTCCGTTCCTTTCCCCCTCTCTTTGGCCAAAAGATCTTTCTTCACCCCAGTCTGAAAAAAAACAACAAAAAAAACTAGCGAATGGCTGGAACGGCTGGGGAAGCCCTTCAGTTTGTGTTGCTGTGTACTTTTCATCGGACTACTCAAGTTGTCGATGCTTATGTTCAAAACAACACTTTGGCGCACTGTTTCAAAATCTATATCTTCAAGGACGTCTGTGTAGAGTGTGCGCGAATAAGTTTTCATTGTGGCAGTGTCCTCGGATATTTTTGGCAAATGCGCGGTCCAAGTGAAAATTGTTTTCATGCAGGTTCGAGATGAGGAGTTATCTTCTTTTGCGGCTCTTATTTTCACAATGCAGGCAATACGGTTTTCGGCTTTTGCAAGTTCTGGTACGTAATGTCCGGAATTAAGCAGATCAGCTGGGAGATGTGGGCTTAGGCGAACTGATGCAGAGTGCTGATTCCGGGTAGTTGGCGTCTGTGTCGCTTTTCTGTCCCCGTTCAAACTGATTGGTTTTTGGCAAGGAAAAGGCGCGGAAACTGTCTCACTTGTTTTCTGTGGACACCGCCACCGCGCCGTGAGGGAAGGGAGGACGGTGGAAGTTAAAGTGGAAAGAGAGAAGGAGGAGCCTACGTGCTGCTTTTTTTTTCATAAGCGAGCCTAGATTTAGGTACACTATCCAGGAAACATAATCAAACCTTATGCACGAAATGCTGGCCTGTTCACTTTGTACGTCGTACTGCTCTAGTTAGGCGTTGTCTCGTTGTGTTCTCGTGTAAGTTTATTAAAAATTGAAAACAAAAAACGACATTACGCAATACTGTGTCGGCGTTCAAGGAAATCAGAAGCGAAACAGAGTTACGTGTTTCACTTTGTGTTTTCTATTTGTTACTAGAGGAAGTCGGGATGCGATCGGGGCATATCCTCGGTGGCAACTGCGGTACCGTGTGCAAACGACCGACTATTTACACGGCGTCTCCCAAATGACACTACATGCCCATGTCTGGAACTGTCCCGCACGGCCCCAAGCTTGAATGCTATGTTCCTTTATCCCACCCCCGTCGGTGAAGCGAATGAGAGTTAGGACCCCATGACTTTCTCAAAATTTACGCTGCTGTGTGCTAGCGTTTTGATGTTACTTGAATTACATTGTTCTTTTGTCAATATTCCGTATGGGCCTCATGCTTTCCGTCTGCTGCTGGCTAAAAGTTCGAATCTCCCCCTTCCTCATGCGGTGTAGAGTATTTCGTTATTCTCTCCTTCAAGCTTATGGAGTGTGAACCGGTGGGCAGGTTTGCCCGGTAAACTATGACAGTGGTTATTTTCTTTCCTCCTCGAAGCATTGATTTTGACTGGCATGTCTAGGGAACTTTCAGAATTGTTCTTTGCACTTTTCACAGCCCCTGGTTTAACTGTGCAGTGCATATCTTATTGTCTACAGCTGTCGAAACAAGTACTAGATGGCTCTTGCCAGTTATTCGGTACAGAAAGAATGCAGCCCCGTCATTTATTTAAGTTTATTGCTAGCTTCGAGAAATTCAGCCTGCCACCGAATTTTTATCTGTTGTAGGCTGTCATTGCACCCGCCACCGCTTCGATGGTGCACGACGGCTGTTAATGCGGCGCGCGTCTTTCTTTCCCTCTTCCTTTTCTTCTTTATTTTTCTCTTATGTCTGCACGAGGCAGCGGAGGTGGCTCAGCTACAGAGCGAGTAGCAGGCCCGTGCATTTTCTTTTCCTTTTTCCTACAGCCACAATAACAACATAGCCGTCTACGCTTTCGTGTCATATCCTATAAAGGCGAAACTTAAACGTTCTCCCTCAAAGAGACCTACCGAAACAAAGTAAAAATGTTCATAACCGGGATTTCTAAAGAAGATAGATAAACACTTTTTCCGGAGAAGTGGTTGTCTGTAGCATGCGCTGTGTAAAAAGTCAGATGACTAAATACGTGTATTTTGTAGACCTGTTCGGGAAGTTAAACACTCACTACATGTCAAACCTGTCGAAAGAAAACGCTCAGGTTTTAAATTTTGTGATTGTGAAAGGACGTCGCTTGCGCTAAAGGCGAAAAAATCGGATCCCGTCACGTGCCTAGTGCACGATGCCTGAGCCATCGTTGTCCAGAATCCTGAGTCAACTGACGAATGAGTGCGGGAGAGTCATTTGTTGCTTTTAGTTTCCTAATCCCTTCAATCTGTGGTTGCAGAAGTGATATAAACGGCCGCAACCTACTCGCAGCTGCGAGTACAAGAATGCTTTTTTTATGTGTAAAAACGTTTCAGAAATTTATGTGACACTTCTATGATTCCGCGTAGGGGAGATCACGTGGCTATCTTTAGGGATATAAGAGTGAGAGATGTTGTAGAAGAACGAATTAGGTGTTTTTCCAGCGACTCCAATTTGTGGTAACAAGGCTCCCCGCAAACGTAAGCACATTCGTTGTCGTTTAGATAAGGTGTCTTACATTGTGCTTGACGTGTTCTGCCCCCATTGAAAGGCGGCCACATTTTCAGCGGGCCGACACGGTTTACGTTATTAATTAAGAAGATATAATTCAAACTTTGCGGCTCTTAATCTCCAGAGGCAAACTTATAAATGAGAAGTTAGGATTTTTTTGAAAGCCTGCAATTCTCTTTTCTTAGGACGTTGCCGCTCAGAAGGAAAAGAAAACCGCTAACGATTTAGGCCAAAGCTGGAACCGGCAGTCAATATATTAGTTAAGCATCCTTAACCTAGTGAGCAGGTTTGACCAGTAGATGATAGAAATAAAGGAAACTGTTATGGCATCAGAACCAAATATTCTTTCAGAGTGACTTTTTCTCAGCAACAGACTGTGCGCAACTCTTAATTTTTAGCTGTAGATGAAGTTAATGTTCTTCGTTACACAGTAATTTAAGTTCATTAGATTGTGGTAGAAGGACGCGAATGTAAAAGAGGCAGATGAAACTGCAAGTCAAAACGTATGCTGACATTATGAAGACGTTTGTAATACCCCTTTATTTGAGACACCTTTGTAGATAGTGTTAGGGTTTCAAATCTAAGCAGAAGTAACTCACACAACAGGTACAGTCTACGCGTTCTAGACTTTTGCCCGTATATTTCAGCACTTGTCTGGAAGTGTTAACGCGCTTTAGTTTCCATAGTTGGGCGATCTACGTAGATAAAGTGAGTGCTTCCTCTTGTAAATGGTGCAGGCTTTTAGTTACATTTTTACTCATAGCCACGCAATCTCTTTTAGAATATTATTTGAGTGCTAATTCTGCGGCTCATCATCATGCAGTGTATCCGGAGGAACTAACAAGAGCTGTTCATGATGTTTGGGAAGAATGTCAGATCGAGGAACGCCGTACTGATGGTCATATTGCTCATATTCGGTAAGCTTTTCCAGGTGTATATAAGTTTTACTTTTCGCTTCAACATATTACACGTTTGAAGAATAAACTTTACACCCAAAGGACATCCAGCTTTTGCATAGGTATTCATGTCTTTAATGATGCTTAAGCTTTGCACTGGGTAATGGAATGCAAGCCACAAGGCGCGTGTTTAGTGAGACAGTCAGCTAATAAGCAATACAGAAAGAGTAATACGTGATAATTACTACATACTGCAATCGTTCCTTTGAACTCAAGGAAATTTCCATAGACGAGAAAGGCGTATATTTTATTTATTCATATATTCATATCCAGATGCGCGAATAGGTTGCTTTGTATACTACTGCTTCTTTGAATATAGTGATATGTTTTGATACATGTCTCGATGACGTTGCTCAAGGTGAACATTTCTTTACTGTATTTACTACTCACAGCGAAGGGGCCCAATAGAAAATTCTCAGTCTCCATAAACCTTATTAGGCAAAATTCAGACAGCCCTTTACAAATTTTAGAATAAGCATCTACTCACTTCTTCACAAGTCTAGTTATAAGGATTGAAACGATGGGAGGGAAGAATTTTAATGAAGTCATCTAAAATTTATTGCTGTTCAGCGAAAGCAGACAATGTAAGGACCCAGTTTCCTCAGATACCATCCTCTGCTGGTTCTTATACATTGTGGCACCAGTAAACCGCCAAGGCTAGTGCGTGGCAGGCGGAAGCGATATGGGATAATCCGTTATCTGTGTAATCGAAGGACTTGGTAAATGGCAGTATAATATATATTTCGAGACTTCTCACTTGTTGGAAATGAATCTACGCAACGCATGCTGAATATCCTGACCCTGAAAAAGAAATTTCATTTTAAAGAAACGCGCTTTAAAGTAGCCTGCGGAATTGGTGTTTCATAACAGGAGTAATGACTGAAAGAGGTGAAGCGTCGAGTTCTTCAGGAACAGGAGGCAGCACATCAGGTTCCGGCACCGGAATGAGTGGTGGCGGAAGTTCTGGAGGGGGTATATTGCCAAGCCTTGGAGGCACTGGTGGCAGCGAAAGTACGGGATTGTTGGGAAGCCTGCATCATGGAGGTACATCCGGCACAGGAGGCTCTGGTAGCGGCATGATGCAAGGAAGTGGATCTAGTGGTGGTGGCAGCTCTTCAGGAACGGGTAGTTCCGGAAGAGGGCCGACGTCCGACACGGGAGCTGGCGACAGCGGAAGCCTTACAGGCAGTGGAAGCGGAACTGGAACAATGACCGGCTCCGAATCTGGCTCAAAGGGAAGCGGAAGCTCTGGCTCAAGCGGTAGCGGAGGCACTGGAGGTAGTAGAACGAGGGGAAGCGACAGCAGTCAGGAATAAATAGCCCCCAAGCCTGCAAGACAACGTGGACTGTATAGAGGAGGCATGCAATAGGTTTCTGGCGTATAAAGTTAAAACGCGCAAGGTGGTTGTTTAAGGAAGAGAAAAATTGTTCATCACTTGTACTGTCTTATGCTGTGAAAATAAAGGTGGCTAGGAGGAAAAAATGTCTGTCTTGCTTGCTTAGTGACTGCATATAGAGTACTCGCGCACTGAGCCATCCGTCGTTCAGTTACCAAGGAGGCATTGTAGGATAGATAGGAGTTTATTTTGCCACTATTCTTGACCAGTGCAAATAAAGTCGCTATTCAATAGAGTGAGTTGGGCCTGAATTCTGGTTTGATATATGGCTTTTACTTTTAGTTGGTCTGTATAGATCTTTGGAAAGTAAAACATACATAAGTAGTGAGAAAAGCAAATGTCCTATCGAACACGAAAGTGCTGCAGATGGGAATAATTAATACCATGGGCAAGCGCTAGTGGCAAAATTAGGACCAAGCGAAAGTGTCCTATGCACAAAGACGGGAAGACGCACCTTTTCAGCCATGTGAACATTGTTCACTATAGAAGTACGTTGCTTCACTTATTCATCTTACGTTCTTTTGGAAAGTTTCACAAAATAGCCCAGACTAACACCTTACTGAATTTATTAAGCTTCGAATCGCAGAATTGTGTCTTCTCCAAAACTAGGTGAAATGTTGAACAAAAACGATTTCGGTTTTGTTTTAAATACGGAAGGGAAAATTACTACCGATAAAATTTTTTATCATCATTATCAGCTGGACTGCATGGCGAAGGCCTCTCCTATATTCCTCTAATTACATAGTCCCTGATTTACATGCATTCACCTGACTGCTGCGAACTTCTTAACCTCACCCGCCCCCTTGCCTTCTGCCACTCCTATCTATCTATCTATCTATCTATCTATCTATCTATCTATCTATCTATCTATCTATCTATCTATCTATCTATCTATCTATCTATCTATCTATCTATCTATCTATCTATCTATCTATCTATCTATCTATCTATCTATCTATCTATCTATCTATCTATCTATCTATCTATCTATCTATCTATCTATCTATCTATCTATCTATCTATCTATCTATCTATCTATCTATCTATCTATCTATCTATCTATCTATCTATCTATCTATCTATCTATCTATCTATCTATCTATCTATCTATCTATCTATCTATCTATCTATCTATCTATCTATCTATCTATCTATCTATCTATCTATCTATCTATCTATCTATCTATCTATCTATCTATCTATCTATCTATCTATCTATCTATCTATCTATCTATCTATCTATCTATCTATCTATCTATCTATCTATCTATCTATCTATCTATCTATCTATCTATCTATCTATCTATCTATCTATCTATCTATCTATCTATCTATCTATCTATCTATCTATCTATCTATCTATCTATCTATCTATCTATCTATCTATCTATCTATCTATCTATCTATCTATCTATCTATCTATCTATCTATCTATCTATCTATCTATCTATCTATCTATCTATCTATCTATCTATCTATCTATCTATCTATCTATCTATCTATCTATCTATCTATCTATCTATCTATCTATCTATCTATCTATCTATCTATCTATCTATCTATCTATCTATCTATCTATCTATCTATCTATCTATCTATCTATCTATCTATCTATCTATCTATCTATCTATCTATCTATCTATCTATCTATCTATCTATCTATCTATCTATCTATCTATCTATCTATCTATCTATCTATCTATCTATCTATCTATCTATCTATCTATCTATCTATCTATCTATCTATCTATCTATCTATCTATCTATCTATCTATCTATCTATCTATCTATCTATCTATCTATCTATCTATCTATCTATCTATCTATCTATCTATCTATCTATCTATCTATCTATCTATCTATCTATCTATCTATCTATCTATCTATCTATCTATCTATCTATCTATCTATCTATCTATCTATCTATCTATCTATCTATCTATCTATCTATCTATCTATCTATCTATCTATCTATCTATCTATCTATCTATCTATCTATCTATCTATCTATCTATCTATCTATCTATCTATCTATCTATCTATCTATCTATCTATCTATCTATCTATCTATCTATCTATCTATCTATCTATCTATCTATCTATCTATCTATCTATCTATCTATCTATCTATCTATCTATCTATCTATCTATCTATCTATCTATCTATCTATCTATCTATCTATCTATCTATCTATCTATCTATCTATCTATCTATCTATCTATCTATCTATCTATCTATCTATTGCCTACCACTTCCTGTACTTCGCTACCTAGTGTAAACTGCAGCTCTTTCACGATTTTTCTGAAATTAACATCATTCTTCTGCATAATAATTGTTGACTTACCTTTCTTCTTTTCCCCTGCGGGTAATTGATCATTCTTTATCATTCTTCGCATTTCATTCCTGAGTACTTAGCAAAGCAATGTCATCAGCGAATTGTAAATTGCTGATGTATTCTCCATCAACCATTATTGCCGATTGCACCCATTCGAAATTTCTGAACACTTAATATAAGCAAGCTTTGAATAGTTCTGGTCAGATTTCGTCCCCTTGTCTAACATTTTCATTTATTTACTTTTTTTTTTTATTCGAATACTCTAAGCGCATTCCGGGGAGGGTATGACATAGAGGGAAAACACGAAGCTCATATAATACTTGTTCAAAAACGGAAAACTGAAACAAAATACAAAGACCACTTCATGAATACTGTAGAACAAGAACGCAAATGGAAAAGCATATAAATTAAAGCAGTTGAAATATAAAAATACAAAAACAACAAAACAACTGCTCACAGCGCAGATTAAGAATGCAAAAACATCTGAAAGAAGGTAGTGGTATTCGAGGGATCACAAAAGAAGTATTATCAACTCTATAACAAGTCAGTGGTGTACAGGGACGTCACATTATATATTGAGTATGGAGCATTTTCTGACACTTTTCTGGATGAATCTCGCTGGAAATACTTGATGATAGGTTATTCCACTCATTTATGGTATGAATGATTCTGCGTAAAAAGATGAATGGCACACCGGGCGATTGACCCTGTACGGATGATCACGGTGAGGGAAAATGAGGCCAGGTAGCTGAGAGAAGTCGTCATGCAAAACGTCTTAGCGATAGAGCTCGTGAAACAGATAAGCGAGCGTGTTTCGTCGTAGTGATAGTGGACCTAATTCCGCACGATTTTTTTAGATGTAACATTGGTGTACGGGGAATAGTCCGAACAAATTCAGCGAACAGCACTCATTTGCAGGGATTCAATGTTTTGTATGATGTAATCGTGGCTCGTGTCCCAGATTGCACGTGCATATTCAATTTTAGGTCTCAATAAGGTGGTGTATGCAGCTTTTTTAAGTGTGAGGGTGCTTGCTTTAGTCTGTGTTTCATGATTCCGAGTGAGCGATTAGCAGTTGCAAGAGCAATATAGATGTGATGAGGCCACGTTAGATCCGTTTGAAAATTTATTCCTAGGTACTTGTATGTTGTAGTTAGCTCGAATATATTGTTATCTATAATATATGAGGTTGGAATGTGAGAGAAGGAAGCGCGAATGACATGCACTTAGTTTTTGTATGACTTAGGGTAATTTGGCAGTCAGAACACGACACGTTGATCTCGTTTAGGTCAGATTGCAATGCTTGTTGATCCGTTTCTGTAGCTATTTCACGGTGAATATCACAGTCATCGGCAAACAGGCTTGCACGGGACGAGATGCAGTTAGGCAAATCATCCCTGAATGAGATCCCCGGACGTGACTGGAATAAAAAGGGAATACAGTGGTTTACATTTGATAACTGGGTTCGGAATGACAAAAAAAAATATATATAAAATAACTTGTGTGTTAATGTTGAGATGTTGTAGTTCTGGTAGTAGCATGTGGTGACACACGGGATCAAAAGCTTTATAAAAATCTTATATGGCATCCACCTGGTTGCCGACGTTAATACAGGATAGCAAATAATTTGTAAATACCGCTGACTGCACATCTCATGAATATCCCTTACAAAAGCCGTGCCTGTATTTGAAGATTGTTATTTTTTTAGGTATGTTATGGTTTGCGAATGTATGATGTGCTCCAGAAGTTTGCAGAAGGTACTAGTTAATGAAATGAGTCGATAGTTCAGAGAAGATGTGCGATCGCCAGCTTTAAAAATTGTTATGACCTTGGCTGTGCGCCAATCATTAGGCATCCGACAGGATGACAATGACTATGAAAAAAGTATTCATAGGATTTCAGAAATGCTTCGTGATGTGCTTTTTAATAACTTGTTGTTTAATTTAACGTGGTCGGATGCCACCGACAGCTTGTGATTTTTCAGAAGCGACATGATAACCCACTTGCTGATAGTGATTTGTTGCATGATCATATCCAAAAGTGTACCCATGTTTGGGCATGCAGAAACGTCTCCGCCGGTGAATACAGACGAAAAAGCGTTCTTTAATATCTGTGTGCACTCTGACTCGGTAACAGTGGCTCCTGGATTATCAGTAAGCGTACCTTCAGGATGGCTGCTGGGGTTTATTACTTGCCAAAATATTTAAGGGTTGTTAATCAGCATAGATGATAGGTCATGGTTATAAAAGCGTCGACGAGAGGATTTAAGAAGCCTGGTATTCTTTGTCGCACTGCTTGTATTTAAGCCACGATAATGTGTGATTGCTCTTGACGGCTTGCCTGTACAAGCTAGTAAGAAACACGTCAGCAAAGAGAGTTCAGCATTCATTCCGTCAAAGTTAAATTTCCTATAGGATTTAATTTTCTTATTAGTCACCTTACTATCTCTCTCTGAATAAAATGTTTCCAGTAATGATGTCATGATCGAAGAGCCCATTAAGATAGCTGACGTTGGTGGAAAGGTCAGGAATATTAGTAAGGATTAGATCGTGTATGCTGGAGCATTTGGCAGTGCGCGCGTGAGCTGAGATTATGAAAAATATAAACATAACTGAAGAAATGTGTTGTATTCTTTTTCACTCGCTGCGAGAGATCGTGTTGCCCAATTTTTATGGGAGTAATTGAAGTCATCAAATATCAATAAAGCCCAATTCGAGATTCGGTTGCGCACTTCACTGAGAATGCGAAACAATTCTTCAGCGAAAACACTGCCCAAATCTGGGTGCCAATAAAAAACACCAGTACTGCAGTTCATCAAAACCAATACGCATTGAAGAAACGTATAAAATATAATGGGTACACAGGTTGTCTTTGGTTATTGGCAACGGAACACCGCCGCCTTTCCGATTTGCCCTGTCACGGCGAAATATGTTGAGCGTTGCCTGAGTAATGGGAATGGGAATTTTACAGCGAAAGCCTTTCTAGCATCGTGGAACGGAATCCGGTGCGCTAGATTTCTGCGCAAGATGAGCACGAGATTTGTGCATGGGATCTGTGCGCTGATGTGTCAATTGTCAATCATCGTGATTACGTCTTCAGAAAACTAAAAGCCATGTCTCCACCGGGAAACGGAATTACATCCATTGGATCCCCAGCTGAGCACTTTAACCAACTGCACCAAGTCCGGGGTCGTGAAACGCACATATTATTTTCCTTGTGTACGTGAGGGTGATAGTAGCGATGACAATGGCGCTACAATTATTGATAACTACAAGACAGCAGCAATAATAATGACATTGCATTTAGTTGATAACAATGATGAGAGAAAACGTGGTGCACCGTGTCCAACAGCAACCCTCCGGCTTTCTCATTTCTGCAGTGTATAGCTAATATAGATATCTTTTAGTAAATTCACATACGGCTCATCTGCTCCCTGATTTTGCAACGCCTGAATGACAGCCACAGTTTCGACTGAGTAAAATGCTTTTTCTTAAGAATTGAATGCTATACATAGGACAAACACCGTACGTGCACCCTATTATGCTTGACTAACTCTTCCGTCCTATGCTGTTGATTTCAACGGGTAAGACACTTTACAAAAGGAGGAGCTAAAACAAAATATGCTAGCACTACTTGACGAAGCGAACGGCTGTGGGGAGACGAAATTATAACTTCAGAATTCAATCCCTAGTGCAACTGATCTGTCTGCAATGTGCAGGGAGGGGATGCACCCGCCAGAAGCTCGAAGGTACCGCGACTACATTCTAGGGTGCAAACACTGAAAGTTTTCAGCGTGAACTGCCATGCCTCCGCCAGCAGGTTGCAGCAACAAACCTCGTTGCATGCCGTGATGGCAGGTCTGGAGAAGTCGAGATCCGGAGCTTTATGAGAGCCTGGCTGGCAGAAAGTGATAAAAATACAAAGAGTAAAGGCGTCACACCGTGTTGTGTTCTTTTTAATAAATAGGGCTTACTGCACAGCTGCTCAAAATTATTTGCCGGATCCGTTCAGTCCAGCGACTCGAAAATACTTAGGGCGGGTGAACGAAGCCGATTTTGCTGGGAGCAAACGTTAAGCTGAAATTCAGGCGAAATGTCAGGTCTTACAGTAAGCCGGTCAGGGAGTTAAAATGTAGGAGGAGGAAAAATGCGAACACCATATAACCTACAGCTGACACACCCTGAACCAGGGCTTTGTTTTTTTATATATGATACCGGGTATTAGCTGTCAGTGGTGCGGAACTCCTGCAATATGGTATCAACACAACCTAGTACATAATTAACTTGACATGGAACTACCTGACTGAGGTATATTATACTAGATATGAACCGCACTCTATTTCAGGTCCCAGGACCACCTGATGAAGGTGGCTATATCACAGTCTGGTTTCTAGGATTGAGGTACAGATTAGGTTTGTTTGTAATTCGCACGTTTCAATGGGCGCAGAGTACGGCAACATTCTAAAATTATTAGGCGTGAAACAGGTCGGGAGCCGGTTATTTGGCATAGTGGGAAGATATTTAAATTTTATGTTCCGCTCAGCATCCCCAACTCTACCTAACAACCTAAGTTCCTTTCCCAAAATCTTCTAATCGATATTTCCCCCTATAGGACGTAACTGGAATCTCTTCCCGGACATGGCTTAAGTACGTATGCGTTTCAAAAGACGTATTTTTTGAAGACTTAAAAGCACCGTTTACCCTTGCAATCATTGTACGTCTCCTGAAAAAATTGGTGACGAGCGGAACTAATAGATTTCGTTATTTCACAAAGTGGCAATATTTTAGACGGGAGGGTGTTAAATACCTCATTCATCGAAAACCGCGCTTGGCTTTGTGAGAGAAAAATTATGAGCACCGTGCTTGCAGGCGACAGCTGGCAGCTGACAAGGCCGCACGCGAACCTGTCGTAGGATTGCCCGACGTTATGTTTGATATGAGCGGCCAACCCGGGCCTATCCTTCCATACTGCAGGGTGATATAAAAATCACCTGTCATGTCACGTTCATAGGCTTAGTTAAAACGGAGCATTATATTGTCACTGTGTTGATGACAAATATCACTTGAGACACGGGCACAGTCGGCAGACAGCCACAGCACCTGTTGAGAGCACGTCCTGGAAGGAGCAGAGCTGACTCACTTCAGCGTCTTCTTTCTTTGTCGGAGCGCCCACTGGCAATCCCCCTTCTTAAGTGGAAGGCGCACAGAAATACGTACATATGAGCACTCACAAACAAACACACGAACAAAAAAGTCATTTTGAGAATGGAGTGTCCTATTACCATGGAGGGAAAACGGCGTCATGACTAACCCATGTGTTACCGCGGGAACAGTTTGGATTGGATTGGAAAACATTTATTGTCAGCAATGAGCGATTTGTGGGCGCTACACTTAGATGGCCTCAAGTCCGTTGCTCTCGGCGACCTTTTGAGCCCATTCAGTAGCCCGAACTTGCGTTAACGGGTCTGAGCTGGCCAGTATAGCCTCCCACCGCTCAAAAGAAGGGACTGGTAGTAGGTCCGCTGGTGGCGGCGCTTTTTTGCAGCTCCATAATATGTTATCATATCGTGCTATTTCGCCGCCATGTTTACAATATGGATTGTATTGTGCTGGGTACATATGCGCTAATTTAGAAGGGCTGAAGAAGGCACGCGTCTGGAGCCGACGCCAGATTACTTCTTGCATTTTGTCTAGTTTCTTGTCTGGTGGAGGATATATCCGCCTTTCTAGTTTAAAGTGATAAGTGTAGTCATGAAATGAGATTAGTGCATCTCTCGAGAAATTGGGGGAATCAACCTGGCTCACTGCTCGGCTGACATAACCTCGAGCTATACTATGAGCCAACTCGTTTCCTTTGTTCCCCGAGTGTGCCGGCACCCATATTAATTCCACCTACGTCTTTATGCGTAGCACGTGGATAGTTTCTGGACAGGGTTGTCGGTGGCATTTTTGCTCGGGGCCGTCTGGGAGCATCTCGTTGGTGACGTCACTGAGAGCTGCATTATTTTATACGGGTCGAAATAGATGCAAATAAGCTTATCGGAAAATCCTCGGGGTCGAACAGGAATACGCTGTTTGCCGGGTTTGTAGGAGGCGTGTCTGTTTTAGGTTGTACCGCCGTGAATCTTTGTTGTTGCTGGCAGATGTGTAAGCGTGCTAGCTGACGTGGTTGCTTAGCATCGAGGGCAAACTTTTCGGTGTTAGAAGCACGCAGGCTATCCGGTTCACAAGGGAGCATTGTGTCAAAATATTCTGAACTTCCCTTCTATAGAGGAGGCGAAACGGCGTGAAACGGGTGGTTTCTTAGACTACTGTAATAGGCGAACCTCACGTATGGCAAGATAACATCCCAAATCTTGTGCTGGGGATCGACATACATCGCCAGCATGTACGTCATGGTCTTATTAAGCCTCTCTGTCAGCCCGGTTGTAACCAGTAACTTTGCGATGGGTCGCACCACTGAGAAAAAAATTTTGTCCATCATTTGCGAAGGCATCCCCTTTATCATGAAGAAAAAAATTTAGTGTCGCCGTAACACAGTGCGATGCGGTGCATAAAGAAATGGGCAACTTAGACATTTGACCACAAGGCAACGCTTTGGTCTCGGCGTAGCGAGTGAGATAGCCTGTGGCAATGATTATCCAGCGATTCCGACCAGATAAAATAGGAAAAGGCCTAGAAGGATCATTCTGACTTGATCATAAGGTACACTCGGTGGTGCAATGGGTTTCAGGAGGCTGACAGACTTGGACGACGTGACCTTCCGATGCTAATATTGCCGACAGCTCTGTACATAGCGCTTAACAACAGTGCCAAGGCCGAACCAGTAGAACACCTGCCCTATTCTTGCAAGCGTGCGAGAGCATCTGAAGTGGCCAGAAGTGGGTTCGCGTAGCACGCAGAAAGGATTTCTTCTCACAGAGCTATGGGTACGACGAGGAGGTAAGCTTTAGAGTCGGATCTAATAATAATAATATTAATGGATTCACAGGAAGGGAAAGGCGCAGTATCTGTCACACTTGTGTCTGTGGACACCTGAATCGCGAAGTAAGGGAAGGGAGGAAGGTGGGAGTTAAAGTGGAAAGAGTGTTCTGCTTATCCAGAAGGATTCATGGCGCTAGGCGCCCAGATGGGTCATGGAGGTTGGCCACCCGACAAAAGGAGTGGTGGTCAGTAACCACTTTGAAATGACGACCCTAAAGATTGCGGCGAAGATTCACAGCTGCCCTAAAAATCGAGAGACATTTCTGTTCAGTCGTGGAATAATTTATCTCGGCGCGGTGGTGGTGGTGGTGGTGACTATGGTTTATTTTTGGGGTGGGGATACTGGTCACGTCTTATGTTAGCCATCTTTGTGGCATCACTCTTGGTGACCAGGGGGAAGGGGAAGTTGGAATTAGGGGGAGGCAGGGGAGGGGGAAGGTTACTGACGCCGCAGATGATGCCGCCATTGCCGCACGAAGCACTATGGGCCCATGCAGGCCTACAGAATAGAGCTGAGGCCGGCCTCTTCCAGATAAATCAGGAGGAGCCGGTGAGCAGAAAGTTGGTTCCGAGCCGGGAAGAGCAATTGCCCTTCCGAATCAGCAGGGAGACCAAGATTCCGGTAGCCAGTCATAAGCTTCTGGCGATGGCCAGTGGTTGCTGGACAGACAAGGAGCAAGTGCACCAGTGTGCCAGTGTTACCGCAAGAGGGACAGGCTGGGCTGGGAGCTCAGCCGCAGGTATACATGCGGGACGGAGTCCCCGTGCAGCCTATTCGAAGTCGTAGGAGGAGGGATTTGTCTTTCCGTGAAGGATTGTCAGAGAGCCGTTGGAGATGTTCACCAGCGGCAATACTACGGTCAGGATGGAACGACCTTATTGACCTTCTCAAGAGGGGTCTTGAAAAGTTGAAAGGTGTGACATCCTCAGTCACTGCGGCGCCGTTGTCATGCGCCTCTTTGGCCAGGGCATCCGCTTCCTCATTGCGCCGGACTCCAGTATATCCTGGAACCCAATGAAGGGCCAGTTGATAACCCGAGTTCATGCTACAGAGTGCGGCAGGCATAGGCGATGGCTTGCTCAACGCCATTGTTTCGTTTCAAAAGGACCGCTCCCAGGCCTATGTTGCTGGCATCGGTGAGACCTCTGTGCACCCTCTTCATAGAAATGGTTAAGGACAGGTGGCGTTTGGAGGCGGAGGCGAAGCTCTGTGAAAACCGCTGCTCACTCGTGGGTCCAAACAAAAGGTGTTTCTCCTCGAGTGAGCCGAGTCTGTGATTCAGCAAGGCCTGAAAAATCGTCGAAAAAGCGCCGACAATAACCACACAAGATGAGAAAGCGGCGAGCAGCTTTCTTGTCATGTAAGTTGGAAATTGCAACAGCTGCAAGCATATCAAGGTCGGGCTTCACGCCGGTGGAGCTGATGGCATTGCAAAGAAATTTGAGCTCTCGGTAGCCAAAGTGGCTTCAGTGTCAGGTTAGCTTAACTAAGGGCTTCCAGTACAGATCGCGGGTACTCCAGATGTAGAGCAAATAATTCTGCGAAGACCACCACGTCGTCCAGGTAGACTAAGCAACACTGCCACTTAAGGCTGATGAGTACAGTGTCCAACTTCCGCTGAAAAGTTGCCAGCACAGAATGATGTCCGAAAGGCGGAATAAATTAACGAAGCACAACCCAGTAACTCCACCAGTTTTGTGATGGCGTTTGATTACAAATGACAGATGAGACGCGGGAACAGCAGGTAATCAGCGAGAGCACTAGGTGACCGCACATCCTGCTGAGTTCACTCTCTTCGATGTCTTCTTTGTCAGAGCGCCCCCTGGCCAACGCTATTGCGTAATACCCTTAGGGCGGAGCTTATGCGTCTGATTTTTAGCGTCGACTTCCTTGTGCAGCAAATGCAGATAAATGGGACGTTTCTTGCATGAAATGGTAGATACGTCAGTCACAGAATTGAACATCTGGCCTGCTATCTGCGCTAGGAAGAGAGAGGGAAAAAAGAAAGGTGCACAGGTAAAGATTTTATGAGAAGTATAAAATTATACACGAGTGGGGAACTTGAATCTCAGTTGTGATTTGAGTCCTGTGTGAGTCAAAAGCGGGAAATGTACAGAGTGGGCAACGCTTCTCTGAAGGTTTTAAGGCGAAAGCCTTTAATGGCTCATACTGTCGTGGATAAAGTGTGTCCCGCTTTTGCGGTGGCGGCTGTCGCGTGGCGCTCTTTGGCGTGCGTTTAGGTATGGGATTGCAGATGGCAGGAACGCTAGACAAGATGAGGAATCTGGAGGAAAGGCACAGTATCTGTCTTGGTTTCTCCGACAAGTTGTTGTTGTTGTGGCTGTAGGAAGAAGGAAAAGAAAATGCACGACCCTGCTAATGGCTCTGTAGCTGAGCCACCTCCACTGCCTTGTGCGGACAGAAGAGAAAATAGAGAAGGAAAAACAAGAAGAGGAAGAGAAAGGCGCGCCGTAACACCGGCCGTCGTCCACCACCACTGAAGCGTAGGCGGGTGCAATTACGGCCTACAACAGATAAAAAAATTTGGAGGACGCTTAAGCTTCGCCTTCAAGAGTGGAACGCGATAGCGTTCTTGCACCTCGTTAACACCGCCCACTCATTCGCTCGGTATGCTCTTGAGTGATCTAAAGAAAGGAAAGACGCTTGATTCTACAACCCGTGAGGGTGCACGTCAGGGGCGAGTGGCGCGCCACCTGTCGGGGCAGCGCCGCACATTGCGAGGAGGGGTTCTTCTGTGTTTACCGCAAGATGGCTCTGCATGGGCGCAGAAAAAATGTAGCGGAAACGTACTTCGCTACTCGTGTAACTGCGTAAGTAACATGCTCATAATTACCGATATACACCGCAGTATAACGTTCTACGGCACGTTTCTAAGGCAACCCCGCAATCACTAGAAGCGCTTTTGTACCGCTTCCAAGCATCGAACTCGTGGCTGAGTGGTCTAAAGCTTCATTTTGCCATGTTATTGATGTCACATGTGTCTTTTTTCTGTACGTCCTAGGTCAGGAAATAAAGAAAAAAAAACTCGAGGCTGAGTGGTAGCGTCTCCATCTCACACTCCGGAGACCCTGGTTCGATTCCCACACAGCCCATCTTGAAAGTTGCTTTTATTTATGAAGTGCATGCCGGGATTTATCGCTCACGGTCAACGCCGCCGCCGACTTCGGCTTTTCTGCGACACGAGCTCCTTAACGCTACCGCGTTAAAACTTTGGTGGCTGGCTAGCCCCCGCCGCGAGCGGCGTTGGCCCACCGTCCTAACCTCGTAGGGTCAGGAACTGTGCCTTTGGGTTGTATCCCCTGATGGGGCTGGGGCAGGTAGGTCACGGCCGCATGCAGCGGGGGTTAGCCTGCCACCGAATTTTTATCTGTTGTAGGCCGTCATTGCACCCGCCACCGCTTCGGTGGTGGACGATAGCTGTTGTTGCGGCGCGCGTCTTTCTCTCCATCTTTCTTTTCTTTCTTCTCTATTTTCTCTTCTGTCTGCTCCTTTCCTAGACATCAATCTCTTCTATCTGCACGAGGTAGCGGAGGTGGCTCAGCTACAGAGCCAGTAGCAGGCCCGTGCAATTTATTTTCCTTCTTCCTACAGCCACAACAACAACAACGTTCCTTGGCGAGCCGATGTCAGCGCACGTTAAAGATCCCCAGGTGGTCGAAATTACTGCGTAGCCCTCCACTACGGCTCCTCTTTCTCTCTTTCCACTTTCACTCCCACTTTCCTCCCTTCCCTTACGGCGCGGTTGCGGTGTCCACAGAAAACAAGTGAGACAGTTACCGCGCCTTTCCCTTCCTATAAATAAATCAAATCAGTTTTTTCCTTGGCGAGCGTGCAAGTGTAGGATTGCATATGGCAGGAACGCTAGACAATAAGAGGCTTCGGGAGGAAAGGCGCAGTATTTGTCACACTTTATCCGAAAAGTGTTTGGTTTGGTTTGTGGGCCCCGCCGGGGTGGTGCAGTGGTAAGACGCCCGACTACTGTGCGGAGTTTCCGGGTTCGAACCCGACCGCGGCGGCTGCGTTTCGATGGAGGCGAAACGGGTGTCCACAGAGCAAGTGTGACAGTTACTGCGCCTTTCCCTTCCTGTGAACCAATTACAGTGGTGCTCCGTTAATACGACCCCCGTTAATATGGACGACACGAATTATGGACAGTTTTTCTGGGGACGAAACCTTTCAATGTATTTATGCCTCGTTATATGGAAACTCGCTGTCCGGACAATGGGAAGGGGAAGAATGCACGCGCCCCACTTGGGCCCATGTATTTTTGTCTCGTCAATATGGACAGTGCTTGATAAAAAAGCAGAGGAGTCCGCACGCAAGTTAAAGAAGGGCGCGCCGCCCGCGAACCTACGCGACAGCCGATACGGCGGGATGCCTGAATGAGTCCTGTAGGGTTGCAAAGAACCAATGCGGGCGTATCGCCGTACTATGGGAGGGGGAGCACAAGAGCGGAGAAGAACGTACACAGCAAACCGAGGGTCAGCGTAAGAAAGAGCCCGAAAGGTGGGAACCAGGAGATTTCTGGGTGCAGCGGAAGTGCCGCCGCAGTCGAGAAAACAGCAACATGTGGTTGCAATAAATTCTGCTGAACGTGCACAGAGAGGCCGGTAAAAGCGTAGGAAAGAAATGACAGGAAGAAAGACAAGTGCCTACAGTGGCGGTGGGAACTGAAGTTTTCTTTCCCAAAGCTCAATGTGCGTTCCATGAAGCCGTTAACGCTTTTCGGTGAGACACACTCACAAAGTAGAGCGACAAAAGAAATGCGACGTACGAACACGCAACCGCGTCCTGGGCGCGCTTCCCTCTCATTCTCCTGGTTTTCGTCCCTGCTGCGCTGCCGAACTGCCAAACTATGCACACTAGGCGGTCCGCATGTCGCCTTCGCTTTGAGTCAACGATGCTGCCCTGACAAGGTCTGAGCTCTTTGTAGTCGGCTAGCCGTCGTTCTAAACTGTACTTCAGCTTGCAGTGTTTGTTTAATGGGAACACATAAAAACGGCGCCAAGATGGGATGTTCGATAACCCTCAGCATAGCAGCTTGCCAACTCGACTCCCTTGCTTCCTTACAGAAACGGTACAAGGCGAAAAAAGAAAGAGTCAGAAGAACGAAAAGGCAGAAAGGTTAACTAGGCAAAAAAGTGTACAGCATCAGGAACCTGTAACTCTCAACTTGAGTCTGGCTTTTGGCATGGCGGGAGTTAAACTCAAAAGAATAGAGCTGAACGCAGGCGCGAAGAAATCTGTGAATATAAGCGGCAAAAGCCATCTCAGTCAATCCAAGCTGCGAGGGACTAGTATTGACAGCTAAGAGCTGTTTCCTCGCCTCAGGAGAATCTCAAGCGGCTACTCTGCTCAGTGAAGAGGCCATTTTGGAAGTGGCGGTGAGTAGAGAATCAGACATTGATTCATCGGCCAGTGAGGAGTTCGTGCTCGAAAGTTCGGCCAACACAAAGCCCAACATCACGGATGTCATGGTAAGCGAGTCGTTTCAGACTGCGCTACATTTTTCGAAGACAACAATGACAAGGATAATGCACTCAGAATTGCCGGTTTTCTGTGAAATTTTGAGTCCAGTGCGCACCGTTATGTACAAAAGCAGTCGTTAATTACAATTCTCTTTTCTCATTAAAATCCTTTTTGTTTTTATTCATGAGTTGTTATTATGGATGACTCGCTGTATGGACAGTTTTGGTCGGAAACCAAAGTGTACATATTAACGAGGCACGACTGTATTATTATTATTATTTGGTTTGTATGATTTACCGTCCCAAAGCGACACAGGCTATGAGAGATGTCGTAGTGGGGGACTCCGGAAAATTCGACCACCTGGGGTTTAACGTGGACTGACATCGCACAATACAGAAAAGGAGCCAGTAATTAAGGACTTCAAACTTATTAGTTATGCTGCCCTCAGAAATTGTGACGCTCATAAGGTGCCAATGATCTAACACTATGAATCTCAGGAACAATACCCCTTAAAACCTGCATTACACTAACACGTACTGAGTAGAAAATTGCAATTAAAATTAAAGGGATGCGATTTTGCCAACCAAGAGGGAGAAATGGATACGTGCGTAGAGTCATCGGAACTGAGAAATTCAACGTTGTGTGGAATGTTGGTACAAGAAAAAAAAATCGCAATTTATTTGACTTTCCAAAATGTTTCTTGAGAACTGATCAGTGAATTGAAGCGAATTTGCGCAATAAATATTTGTTTCAACGTTTAAATTGTTCGCAAAACATATTGATACAAATTGTGAGTAAAGTTTCGCATGCATTTATATGATGGGAAACAACTCGCTATAAGTTTCGTTAGCAAACGTTACTGCTTCTTGAAGCATAAAAAAACATCAGTCCATTTTCAGTGGACTCTTTCGTACATGAAAATGAGTTGCGAAGACAATGTATATCACTTTTTCGTCTCATTTTCTCACGGCACCCACACTTTCTGTTGTCGCATTTAATATTTTACTCTTTGGAAAGGGGGTAAAATCTTCAAACATGACCACTGGGGTCGGAAGATGGAAAGATATCTTTCTGCCGTAACCTCGGCCAAAGGGTAAATATTTCAACAACCGACGTAGCGCACATAGTGCGATGAAGTAATGTTTGTGTCCGTCGTCCTGAACCGAAGACGACCTGTTGGAGTAAAAAAAAAACGTGCAATTTTTGAGGGACTCATCGGTGGCTCATCAATGGGAGCACGCATCCCGACACAATGGTGGCTGCGTGCTGTAGATGTGGCGCCTGCGCTCGCCTGTCGTGTGTAAGCTGATTAACATACGGGGGTGCCCTGCAAATAATCAGCATTCTGTGCAGCAGTCACCCAAGCTGAAATAAAAAAAAAAGTGGTCTTGCACAACTCTGGCATTTGACTGACGGTGACTAGAATCAGAATGGGGCTGAAGTGGAAGTTAATCAAGAGGGTTTTACTTAAGTTGAGGATAGCGCAGAGGGCTATGCAACTAAAAATGGTAGGAGTAACTTTAAGAGATAGGAAGCGTGCAGAGTGGGTCAGAGAAATAACTCAAGGTACCGACATTCTAGTGGGAATCAAGAAGAAGAAATGGGCATGGGCAGGACATGTAGTGCGCAGAGAGGATAACCGATGTTCGCTTAGGGTAACAAACTGGATTCCAAGGGAAGGAAAGCGTAACAGGGGGCGGCAGAAAGTTAGGTGGGCGGATGAGGTTTAGAAGTTCGCAGGGGTCAAGTGGATGCCGCTAGCGCAGAACCGGGTTAATTGAAGAAATGGGAGAGGCCTTGGCAATGCAGGGAGTATAGTCAGGCTGATGATGATTATGAAGATGATGATGAACATTACTAAGACCTTCGGCGCCCGAAAATATTCAAGTACGTAGGAAACCTGCCGAACGCACACTAAAGAGGCGCAGTGGTAAGACAAAGAAAAGATGTCTCAAAGAAAAAAACAACGCTTAGAAATAAGAACACTTAGAGTTGACTCAGCTTTTTGCACATTGATTTGGAGTAAATATTTAATAAATTCGCGAATACTTCTTTATAGTGCAGCACTTCTTGTGGACCTGTGGTACACACCATTCGATGCTCGCAAACGTAAATTGTTTACAAGCCTATATGCTAATGGTGACAGCCGCTACATAAGTTATACGTCAGCAATAACAGTTGCTTAACAATGTTTTAAAAGTAAGGCTTCCTATAACTTGAGAAATGAAATGATATCCTCAGCTGACTTGAATATAGGCCGATTGTATCCTACACAGCACAAATTGAAATTTTCAACCGGTTTCTTTTGAATAAGATGCAAGCGATTGGATCAGTCTAAGAAGTGGTAACTCAAGATAAGAACCAATAGCAGGAAAAACGAGTGCATTTACAGCATTTGCTTTATACGCTGAGATAGAAATATCTCAATTGGCACAAAATAACGACACCCTTGGACCGTATGTTCTCCATCATTTCGACTTGATTTATCGACAAAATATTCTCTTTCGAAATGATTCGTAATCTTGTAAGCACCCTGCTCATGTGCAAGCAATTTTCCGCTTTTGTAATCACGAATACCCTAATTTGTGCTTTTATTATACCACAAATTCTCTGTTGCATACATTGTTGAGAAGGCACAATGTGTGAAAAGCGACTCCACAATGATACAAAGCTCTGCTCAGAATAAGCGCACAAAGTTGCATACGTGGGTAGCATGTATAACTCAGAATGGAAGTGAGTGAGAGAGAGTATGACTAAACTTTAAACTGAAGAGTTCGATTACTTTCTGCCACCTAAGTTGAGCCACCCCAATTGGGAGCTGCTACTTAATCGGTCATATCACGTGGTAGGGTGACGTCTTACGTCATCTGGCAGCTGTCTTACGTCATCTGGCAAGAGCGTTAACGTGATTTGTCTTTCAACGCCGATGCTGACAATGCTCACACTATACTTTTTGGAGACAGGATCCCTAACTCGCTACGGTTATTCCTTTATTCTGGCAATGGCTGCAAGACGGCGAGTTAAGTATTGGCCGACGCAGCATTTGCGTTCGAGAGCTCATGTCAGCGTAAAACCTGTATGAGTCCAAAGCATTCTGTATCTTGTGGCTTGTGAAGACATTTCTCCGTCAAATCCCCGCAGAGAAGTACAAGACAGAAAAACGTCAATGCGGCCTTTTCGGCAGCTGCAACGCAGTTTGAGATTTGTTCAGATTGAGGGGAGAGCAAGTGATTGATACATTATTACCATCTTTGCAATGGCAACAAACTGAAGTTCTTGAACACGAGGGTTTGACAGAAACCTGTCCGCTTGATGATGAACATGAAAATAAAGGGGAAGCACTGCAGCCACCAATACATCAACTCATGGTGTCCTTATTGACATCTCGACAAAACTACGAAACCAAATGCAGATTGTCCAGAGATTTCCCCCCTTATTGGTGATTGGCCCTCTTTTTTACCTTCCCGTTTTCTCTCTTACAGATGTTATCCTGCACTCTATACCAGAATGCCCTAATAAAGCTTACTCCATGTCTTTGCTACAGCGATCATGGATGGACAGAATGGAATAATTTACTACAGGGAGGGTTTCAGCCACCCCCTACTAGACGACGTCCAGAGTTTTTTGTTCTCGGCTCCATATACATGACCAGCCGGATGGTCATTAGTTAAGTCTCTGTGTCAGAGCTGCGATTATCATAAGGTCTGAGATCCGCCCTGGGCTACATGGCGTGCACCTCTCAGTCTATTACTTCGCTTAGTAATAGCTGCAGGCAACCGGATTGAGATACGGGATTGCTTGCAGGCGCCACCTTGTAACTGTTCTTTTTTTGAGACAGCAGGTACGTGGAATGTCTGCGTTGAGGAATGTAAAAGCACAAAAAAACTATTTATTGACGCGGTTGAAGCAGTTCGAATTCTATTGGGTAAAATTTAATAATGCTTTCAACCAATTTGGCTAAGAGCAATGTGTGAAGGCGGTGGTAGCGGGATAATTAAGCTTTCTAGCACTTGGGAAATCAGTTCTCTTGGATACTGCTGTGTTTAAAAACGAAAGCAGCGCCTCTAGTCTTCACGCGCTGGCAAACAAAACATAAGGAATCTCAATCCGTATCCACCAATAGACTAGCAAACAAGAACGCGGCAGAATTTACTGCTTTTTCATTCCTAATCCTTTGATTCTACTTTTGCAAAAGTGACGTAAATGCCGCATTCTGCACGCAGCTGCGGGTGTACAAGTGGTTTCCTTATTATGTTCGTTACCTTTTCTGAATTTTATATGAATCTACCGCGTAGCATAGTTCGGTGTAGGCGCGTATCACATGACCTTTTTCAGGCATATAAGAGAGGGAGCGTATGACACGCCATTCTATAGCCACCAACGTTTCGAAATAAGGTTTCGCTGATACGTAAGTTCACTAGTTCGCGTTTAGGCAAAGTTACTCCTTTGGAAATATTCTGCCTTCTGCGGACTTGAGAGATGAGAGTACTACCGGCAATGGTTCTGCACTTTTAGTGTGTCTTGTATGAGCTTCTCACTTTTGGGACTTGTATACATTTTTCGTCTGGTAGTATTCAGAGAAATTTGTAATTTGGCAATGTGTTTTTCTACTAGATGGCTGTTACTGAGATGGAAAAAAAAAATTATTGGTATCTGGATGAAACCGGTGCAGGCGGGGAAGTCAGTTTAGCTGTATACTAGTTGATACATTGGAGTAATTAACACCTAATAGAAATTAAATAACCGCTAAGTTTTATGTCTCCCTACAAACTGTTTTCGTAGTCGAATTTCTGACCAGCTTGTGGCACTGAAAATGTTATACGTTCAAGAAGGTATTGCTTCCATTGAGACAGCTATTTTCGCTAATATGAGCGTTATGTTGCACCTATAGATATATAGTCTATCTAAAGAAACTGTTTACCTAATCTGGACAATAGATTTTAGCATTAGCCATCTTATAGTACTATCTAGGAATGTATCCAGAAAGAAATGCCATTTTGGTATCGCTATAATGTAATAGCGGTCGATTTCGTGCCAAAATTTGCCTAACAGCACTTAAGTAGCATTGCTGATTGTTATAATCAATCATAGACGTTATCGCAGTTACCATAATGCTACATGAGCTAATATTGGCTTCAGCTATAAAAAGCTCAAATTTCTCTGCGAATGTTGGTCTAGTGCGTGGCCGAATAATCAAAAACTGGTTATAACTTATGAAGCAAGGAAATTACCTAACTAAGCACATATAGCGGTAAAGTTTCAAGCCACAGTAAACCCTGGAAACTCACAAGTACCCTGTCCCCACTATGTGTTTACACATCACAGCCATGCTTAGTTTCGAGCTTTAAGCAACCGCCGAGCTACTTTAGTTTTTTAGATTACATTACGTTCTTGCTTCAAGATGTCAGGGTTCGGGCAAAATGCCCCGACTGGACACATGGTCAGGTAAACGTGTTTTCAACGGCCAAATTAGTGGGAATACTTAGCGATTACCCCACGCACCTGATTTTATTATCGTCATGGTGCTGCCATTGATTGCCACCTCACCGCGCATTACCTACGCAACAGAGAACATAATCTCTCGCATTGTCAGGATTCTGAGAAAGAGAAACGGCTACCTCAATTACAGAACCACCACTATGACTAGCAACTAGATCGCTCATCACTACTTTGTTTCTACTTACCAAACCCTCTTTTTGAGGTGTTAACATAGCGACGATACGTTGATAGTTTTGTGAAGAATTGTAAATTACTAGCATTTAATTTATTCTGAGCAGATTGAAAATTCTGAAGGTTATGTGAATAAATAGACTTGACATGATTTATAAATTTGCTCTAATATTGTAGTAACACGTTTGAGCTATGGCTAAAGATAACTGATTTAATTTTTTATATTTTTTATTTATCAAGTTAGAGAAAGGAAGAAGAAAGGTGCAGACTAGGACAATATTCAGAAGAGTCGCCCGGCTGGCTATCAGCTATACAGTAAAAGGATGAAGGTATTTTGAAGGAACATGTAATGTACAAACAAAAAGAAATTTAAATATGAAAGAACCAGATGGAAAGATAATTTGAAGAGGTAGATAAGTTCAGACGTCGTTCATCACCTCTACTAGCAAAATGTTGTATTGTTGATGTTGATCGCCAGACGTAAGGTAACTCAGGTCCAAGGCAATGTTACGTGCTCAAGACGTTCCTCCCTCAATTTGGGCACTTGCCAGTGACCGTTACTGCGCATTGCTTTCCTGTGCCTGTCCTTGGTGTTGAACATAATACTTTTTTTTTGAGGCAGTGCTTAAAATGTATTGATAGGCCAAAACCCGATGTTTGCTCGCGAATATATTTCTTTCTTACCCCCAGAATGCTGGAGCACTAGTCATTGTCATATAACATGTTTCTGGGAAAAATGGCATGTGCTGATGCTGAACCGCATTCTTCATGCAGTGTAGCCAAGAGTACCAAAAAGCCCTGCTCATGATGTCTATGAATCAAGATTTATACTCGAAGAGCTGCATACTTTTCGTCATCTTTTTCATATGCGGTAAGCCTTATTACGTGCGAATGATTTATTCTCTGCGTTCTATCTATATTATTGCAGATATGATCAATATTTTCTAGAATAACCTTTGATCTCTAACAATACCTAGCCAACGTGTAAAATTTATGCACGTCACTAAGCTTAGGCAATGGAACGCTGACCGCAACGATATCTGCATAATGAATGGAGACGTAGGCAGTAGCGCAAGTTCAGCACGTGATAAATAATAGAATCCAAAATGGTGCTTTAAATTCCTGAAATGACCTAGAGAGACATGTCTGCCAACCTCTTCCTGTTTCCTAGGAAGCTCCATGAAATGTCAATACTTTCAACATCGCAGATACTCAAATCTCTTCCTTGAAAAGTTCGTATCCAGCTGAACATAACTTTGCTTTGCGAGGCTTGTACTTCTTGTGAATAAACCTCAGTCCTTACGTTGCAGAGACGTCGAACAATTCTGACTCATTTATGCCTGCTAAGTTCGATTACTTGCTTTAGTGGACATGTTTTCAAAATGTATGGACGAAATTGTTCATTGTGATTATTCTGATATTGTATTTTTCCAGCTTACAACAAAGCGAAACGAGGGAAAATCTTCTCCCATATATATAAATATATAATACCCCGCTCAGGTAGCACCGGGAAATATGTGCAATTTGAAATTGCACTTTCTGTCTTATAAAAATGATGATAATAAATGCTAACTGAAGACAACAAGGGCGATAAAACAAATTTAAATAGATTAGCTAAGCTGCTATTTTGTCAAGACTGAGCATAATATATACTTAATGACACGTAGCAACTGTCACCGCCATTACGGTCATTTCTCTCTGTGTGTATTATAAAATCTTAAGGGTAGCTTGTGACAAACGTTGCTATAAGGGATAAGAGAACAAAACAAATACTTTATTTGTAAAATTGAAGGAATCGGTTGAGCGCACTAATCCTAAATATTTGCGGTAACTGCTCATTTCTTGCAAATTAGTCCTCGTAGGTGCAATTAAGATATACTAATATGAAATAAAAATTTGAGAAATTATTTTTCATTCAATTTGTGATGCGCATTTTGCTTTTGTTTTCTTAGCGGGAACATTGGCACAAAGTGATGATCCCTCAAATGCTACCGCAACAGCAAACAGTACCTCAGGATCAGGCTCTGAAACGAGTAGCAGCGAAAATTCTACAGCAGGAGAAAGTATTGGAGGAGGTTTGGTACCTGGCCTCGGAGGAAGCGGAGACAGCGGATTTATGGATTGGTTGGAAAAGGTGTTTTCTTTATTTGAAAGCGGTGGGAGCGTAGGAGGCTCAGGAAATGAGACGACACCAGGAAGTGGATCCATTGGAGGCACCAACTCTTCAGGAACGGAAAGCTCCGCAACAGGGTCAACGCTTGACACAGGAGCTGGCACAAGTGGCAGTGGAGGAACTGGTACAACTGGATCTGGGAGCACAGGAACAAATGGGACTGAAGGCACTGAAGTTACTGGAAATGGTGGAAATGGGACCAGTCAGGTGTAAATGACCCTTCCACCTGCATGGCGGCATGCATTGCAAAGAAGGCTGGAAACGGGCTTTTGTCGTACAAGATAACATTAATACTTGCAGTGTACGCGTTTAAAGAAGGTTAAAAGTGTTCCTGGCATTGTGCATTGTTATTGCATCCAAATAAAGGTGGTAGGCAGAAGAAATTCCTCACTTGCTCACCCACTGACTACGATTATTCCTCGCGATAACTATAGTGTGTTCAGTCTCCACGAATGCGATCCCTGGGGGACTTGAATGTTCTTGGAAACCTTTTTGACCTGTGATAATTAACGCATTGTGCACGCATATATATGGCGTGATGCCATGTACAGACATGTGAACGCCAAACCATGGATAATATGTTCATATACTTCGAATTGTGGCTCGTGGTTTGTGCCCTCTGCCAAACAAGTAAAAGTGTTACACAAAAAAAAAATCAGTTTGCATTTAGATTCAAATGAAGTGCATCAAAGCATTCTAAATGTATGGCAAATACATTCAATAATTGTGCATAGGTTAGTAATTTTAATCAACTCCAATCATGGTGTAGTACCTAGCGAATGTCTATGCGTATAGCAGTGCGTGTTTAAGACTTGCGCAGTTCTTTTCCATGCTTCGAGGACAAACCTACAACAAAGGAATTCTTTTTTGAATAGGTTATGTGCATCTTTCTGCGCGTCATCTAGATTCGGTAATTAACTCCTAAGTACTTCACGTAACAAATCATCTAACCTTGTGTTTGACGCACTACAGCCATAGTAGCTATTGCACCATAAAACCTCATATAACTAACTATCTAGATTCGCTAAATTGGCTTAGAGTTCAATGATTTTATATAACTCAATTTTGTAGCTTCCTAAACGCAATTTTATCGCAAGCCCTTGGATATCAGTTTGAGAAGAAAGATTGAAAATATCTGCTAGTAAACAAAACCGAAGGGTGATTGACTCACACCTTGAGGGGCATATTTCGATGCGCCTATTGCTGCATGCATCAGCGGCACTGACCTTATGGAAAGTGGTCGATGTTTATGCATATACCTTTAAAGATGCACACCACACCCCATGTCACACCTAACCGGTATGTTTTGTACTGAACTAGAAAAGTTTGTGCCGTATGAATGCTAAAAGTCGTGCAAACCGTAGTCGTATATATTGAGTCGACGTGAGCAGCCACACCAAAATACAGGTCTTTTTAGCATTATTTTGGTGAAGCATCCTCATTGTAGTTGTGTTTAAAAACTCGTTTTGTAATCTTTTTATTCCGAGTCTCATCGGCGCACTATACGCGTGCTACTTATTACACTAGAACAAAACTTACAACCGATGATACGATTTCATTCTCCTACATTATATGTTAGCCGGAAGCAAGCACAAACAGAACCAATACTTCAAGGAGTGAATGATTTCACAGTGTACAAATGGTGACTTAAAGGACAAATGAAGGCGTTCAGTTTGTTTGACAGTGAGTCGAAGGGTGAGCGGAGGAGGAGGGAGGGGAGAGTGGAGTGTAAATCCACCCTGTACAGGGTCGCGGCTACCGGAATCACTCTGTCAGGTTGTGCACAAAGAAAAAAATTCAGCGAGTGCTCCCTTATCGTTGTGAGCGAGTCGCAGCCTCAGAACGTATTGCCAGGTGTGGTTTCTGGTCTGGATCCCTACAGGCCTGGCTTCATGTGAACCTGGTTTTTCCGGAAGTGGAAAAGGTTGAAACGCTCTGAAAGTTTAATCCTGATTTATCTTCTTTCTGGAATAAGCACACAGCTGCTAAGCATTGGTTGCAGTCCCTGGAGAGCACGGGTATTGGCAACCTTCGTGGCTGTGTGAACCAGATGGGGAACGAACTTCGTGTGAAATAGAGGAATGGCTGGTATTAGTAGCCTGCCGAGGAACCAGAAAAGTGAGGAAGCAAGAGGTAAACGCCGCATAATAGGTAATAAAACAGGGGAGCAATCTATTCGCTAACGCCTCGCCCTAAGTTCAGATCCCCCATCTATCGTGGGTGTTGGCTGGAAGGGGTGCAGACACTCAGCCGAAAAGCATCAGCAGAACCAGGTGAACACACCAAAGCAATTGAACACAGAAAAAAGGTTCTGTGATGACTAGGGTGCCTCGGACTAAGTGCTGAAGTACCCCCTCTCTCAGGTGAAAGTACGAGCCTAGCGCCCCTGATGAAATTCGATGTACAGCAAAGTTGCTTCGTGGGCGGCCTAGAGTAGGGCTGCTTTCAATTTCCCCGTCTCCGTTAGTGCACACCCCAGCAACAGGTGCTTGATTGGTGGTCGGGAGCCGCCTTTTTCAATTGGAATGAAGAGATTAAAACATTTTACTTTCAGAAACTTCTCTCACCTGCACAACCATACCTAACAGTCTAAATCCCATTAGCAATATCTCATCCTAACCCGCACTACATGCCCAGGGAAGCAGAAGAGCGTTTTTGGAGCCGCTACCTAGAAGTGGCTTTTTGGGTGCTTTCTTTGCCCTGTATACGTATTTCCCACGGGTGTAAAAAAAAGAAACAGTGCTGCTTGGCTTAATCATTTATGATTACAAGTGAGTGTAAGGCTCGAGGCTAGTTGATGCATTAAAAAAAACAGCGCTTCACAAAGAGTAAAAAGCACAGAAGACACGTACACACAACCACTGCGTTGACTAGGGAATGATGGCTCTAATTCGGCTTCTTACTGATTCTGCTAGCGGAGCCCTGGACTAGGGGCACCGACCACCCAGCTCCTGCGAATTCTTACTGATTATTATGCTCATTAAAAGTTTTCTCTCTCTCTCTCGGCTTCTTCTTTCTCATTTAGAAGAATAATAAAATCAGATGAACAACAAAGGGAAGAAAGAAAATCCGATAAAGAAAAATAAAGGATGAAGGAGAGAAGAAAAAGAAAAAAAAAATGGTATTGATGAGGGCACCTAGAAAAGAAACCCAACCATATTCCAAGAAGAAACAGAAAGAATATAAAGTTCCTGTTAAATCTTGCTGTCATGAATGTCGGGTATCCATTCCCTTTGTCATAATATGAAGGGGCTGCTTACGCACACTGGGCGTTTATTTTCTTTTTTTAGTTTGAAGCATAATCCGCAAGAGCGACATTGTTTCGAGATGTGAAATGTGGACCCAGCTTAGTGTTTGTGTGTTCAAGTCCTTTGTTCTTGCCCAGTTTATATTGTTTCTATTAAGGAGATCAGAATTTTCTCGCATTGGAAAAACCCTGTTCTATGCATCTGCACTCTCACAATGATTAAGGAGTCCATGTCAATATAACATCAACATGTAGGCTTACCATCGGTGGGCGCTAACCTTCTATTTAGTTTGAAGCCCAGATCACTAGGAAGGAAGACACCAGCGCACCAGCTCACGTGAACGCTTTTCAAACTGTTCTGACAGTCGCCTGTTGCCTGACTGAATTCACATCGAGTCGCCATAAGCCGCAAGAAAAGAAAGCATACTTAAAGGCGTATCTCTATCGTTCATACACTCATTCTCTGGTGTTTCTCCTCGTATACGGTAAAACGATTATAAATTTATTTTTATGTATAAATGAATAATTAACGTCAAAAATATTTGTTTCACTAAATCTAAAAACAAAACTTGGCCGCTTTGCTCAAACCCATTGCGTTTTGCCAACTGCTGAGTATGGTTAGAAATTTGAGCTTAACTATGGCGCAGCATAAGTTTCTGTTTGTCTGTGATAGTGTTCCGACAACTATTATGGACAGTATCAAGGGGCCATTGGCACAAGAATGAAGTATTAGAAGGAACCAATGTTCATTTTACGAGTTTGAGTAGCCGCAGCTGGTTTACCCACGAGTGAAAACGGGAAAGCTAGAATAAGGTAACGGTGTATGGCGAAGAAAATAATCATTGGAAGTTTCTTAAAAGTGCCCGGAAGATTTCCGCGTTACTGATTCTCATACCTTATTTTCTTTTCGGGATATTTTTAGGATAGACATTGACTCGCTGGTGGGCGACATTAAGTATCTAGTAGCGATTGAAATGCTTTTATCCTTTTTTGTCTTATATGGTGAAAATTACGAGAACGTAGCTTCATGAATGGCTACATTTCTTCGCCTTAATTGTTAGAATTAAATATTTGTTAACTGTGCGTTCAGATATCAAGTCAGCAAATACTAAAGCAGGAAGAATTGTATCAAGTGGCAGCTGCAGTGACGAGTTGCAGAACTGCTTTCCACCAGGAGCGGGCAGTGCTTACCTTGAAGAACATTTCCACACTTCAAGAAAGGGCCCCGTTCCCACGCACGAGATAAAACGTTTCGTTAAGCTCTTCAAGCTTCGACAGAAACGTTGTAAAAGATGCTACGAATGCTTTCTGCGTGATAAAAGGTCGCGGCTAGAAAATTTCGTAAGCGTCACCGCCTGAACCACGAAGTTTTCCAAGCTGGCTAGGAAGGTTGGGTATTTTTACATGAGAGAGTAAATAGCTTTTTAAATTCATTTACATTGCTGAGAGGAAATTAGGATTTTACATGGGATACACCTGGCAAAAGGGTCAACTGGGTGTTCAAAGCAATTCCGCCTGGAATAGAAATGAGAACTGTGTTTGTATTTACGCTTGCAAAGACAATAATCACCCTATAAATACTGCGCATTTTTCTTGTCTAATTATTTGTACGTGCTATAAACATTCAAAACAAGAAAACTTATGACTGAACTCTTTAATAAGAAAAAATAAATATCAAATATTATTTGGTCGTTAGGTATGTCAGCAGATTTACAAATGTAAACCAACAGATTTTTAGCGCTTTTTACATAAACCCGAAACCCTCTTATAATACCACCGAATGCACACGCAGGCCGTTCGGCAGGCATCACCTGTTATTTCACACTCATTGTGCGCTCGCCTTGAGAAGACCTAGAGACTTGTGAACTGATAAAATATTATAGGAAATAATGAATTTCTATCGATATTCTCAAAACGAAAGCAAAGAAGCCTGTTACAGATGTACTCTATAAAGAAACGAAGAGACATATATTTCAGTCTGTGAATAGTATTAGTAAAAAAAAAAATAGGATGATGCATTGAACATGGTCTAAAGATTGTTTATAAATAAAAGATGATAAACAATGATATAAACTTCAGTCTATATATAATCCATAATTGCCTATGCCAAAACGGAAATGAGCGTTTTACACTTTATTCTATACACACTTATAGGCAGAAGGAAATGAAATACGCTCTAAACGTTTGTTTGTAGATGTCCTGCAGACAATATGTTACTAAAGAAAATCAAGGACGGTATAGGGTCTAGTGCGTAGGCAAAAAATGAAAGTCACGTCAGACATTAATCTATGAATAATCGAAAGATTGCTGTACCAAAAAAAAAAAACTAAGGCCTTTATAAACTTTTGAATATAGACTGGTCACACTCAGAAAATATTACCTTTATTGACTTCGTCTAGAGATTGTCTATAGATTGTATACCGACAAAAAAGACAGGAAGGGGCTCTATTGACTTTTCTCTACAGGCGAACTGTACATTCTGTATAGACGAAACGAACAGCTTAAATGATGACTATAGAATGTCACAGTGATATTAAACTCACTATATTTGGCCGGGCATCCCTCTATGGGACAGCAAGATAGAAGGCAAGCGTGGGGTGGCACATACACAAATACCAAACCCACCTTTGCAGACGGCTGTTCGAAACGGCATTGATGGCTCGTGGGCAAGAGCGGAAGATGAGCCTCCACCCAGGCGTTCCCCTTAGGGTGTGTGTGTGAGGGAACCACTTTGTTTCAGGGAGGAAGCTTGATGTAGCCGGGGCAACCTCTCGCAATCACTAGGTGGGCTCCTCATTACAGGAGTCCATTGGCGACCGCCGCGGCTCGGGCTTGGCGGACCAGGGCCTTCTGGCTTGCCAGGTCGGAGCAGGCGAGCAGGACTGCCTCCCGGTCCTCCCGGGTGGGGTTGGGTTTTGGGGCAAGGTTCGTGGCTGAGTGGCATGCCTATAACATGTAGAAGAGGTAAGCATACTTCTCCGCACAGTGCGGGCATTTTTCTGTACAGGCAGGATCAAAGTGTTTTAAAACTGCCGGGCACAGCAGCGCTTTGGTGTAAAGGTGGAGGAATGTGCGTTCCTCAACCTTTGTAAGGCCCTTACGAGGCTTTGGATAAATTGCATGGCCGAATTGAAATAATTTAGTAATTTCTCGAAAACTGAGAGCCGGATTGGGTTCGGGATCCGTATCAAAAGGGTCTGAAGGTGTTGCCCGAAGAGTGAGTGCGCGGGCGGCAGCCTCTGCCGTTTCATTGCCTTCGAGGCCCATGTGAGCTGGAGCCCATACAATTGTTCGAGACGCGGGGGCCCCGAAGTAGTCACTGTTTTTAAGGATGCGGTGCGCAAAGAGAGGAATGTACCCCTGTTTAATATTTCTGCAGGCCCCTCTCGAGTAGGTGGCGATGACTCTGCGAGTCCTGGTCTGCAGCGGCTAACGCGATGGCAACTTCTTCCCCATGTGTTATGTCTTGAGCTCGAAACGTTAGACCATTCACCGCGATTTTTTGATGGACGACTGCGGCCTTGTGAGGGCCGGAGGCGTCCACATAGAAGATTTCGGGTTTGTTCCCATAGTGACGGGCCAGCGCCGCCGCCCACGCAAGGCACCTGCCACTGTGGTCGTCACGTGTCGTGTTGGCCGGAAGAGGGCGTTCGTGCAGGGCGTATCTCCAGATTCAGGAATGCGTACGCGCTCTTGTGTGTGTGTTGGATGGTGGAGTCCGGCTAATAGGTCGCGTCCCGACGGCGTTTTTGAAAGCCTTGTGTATTGATTGTTCAAGTGCGCCTCCCGGAGCTCCGCGAATGTGTAAACCCTCCCCAGACCCATGAGACGCTGGTTGGATGTGTTGATCGGGAGATCAAGAGCACGCTTGTACATTTTTCTGAGAATCACTTCGAGGGTGTTTTCATCAAACTTGCGCAAACGTGCAGGTTTTATGAGAAACCTGCGCATGTGGAGGTAAGGAGTCGAGTAGAGGACTCGACTGGTCATGAATGCATGCGCCAGCCACAAAGCATCCGTGCACCGGAACCCCCCGCGCTTGTTGCAAACCCAGCGGATCATCCGGCCCACCTGGTCCCCCACCTTGCGCAGTTTTGCTAGTGTTGTATCAGCCCGTCGATGCTTGTAGATAAGGAGACCAAGTACTCTAATCTCATTGTGTTCGGGTATCGGGCCGCTGGCCAGGGATAGCTCTATTATGGTGGTGCACTTAGGCGACGGGCGAATGTGCACAAATTCGGATTTGGACGGTGAGCATTCAAGGCCGCAGTGGCCGGCGTAAGCGTCCGTAATCTCCGCTTCTTGCTGCAGGTTGGCCTCAATGTCTCCAACCGATCTGTGTTTGGCCCAGATGGTTATGCCGTCAGCGTACCGCGCGTGCTGGACGCCTTCTACCTTCGCCAGCTAAGCCGGGAGTTTCGTCATGACCAGATGGAAAAATAATGGCGAGAGGACCGCGCCCTGTGGGGTTCCTCTCGTTCCCAGTTTATATGGGCCGTGTTCTTTGTCTTCTATTCGAATGAAAGATTGTCGATCCGAGAGAAATCGCTTGATATACTGAAATGTGTTGCGTCCACAGTTCGTCTGGGAGAGATGTTGCAGGATGATTTCATGTGTGACATTGTCCGAAGCCCCCTTCATGTCAAGGGCGGGTACTGCCTTATCAGGAACCGATGTCTCTAAGTCGCAGGAAGCCTCTTCCAATTTTTCAGTGGTTTGTTGTTCGGCGGTGGGTATCGAACCTGCCACATCCCGTAGCCGAGGCGAGTGACCAAACTACTGGGCTACGACTGCTGAAACTTGGTTGCTTACGAAACGGGTTCCACTCAAGTTCGTAAAATGCAGTAGCTATGGAACTGAGAATGGTAGGTGCAATGGTCAGCGATAGGAATAGTGCAGAGTGGTCCAGAGAAATAAATGAAGCTAATTATAGTGTAGTAGAAATGTAGAATGTATGGATGTGGGCAAGACATCGAGTGTGAAGAGAGGATGGTTGCTTAGGGTAACAATTTGGATTCCAAGGGAAGAAAAGAGCAGCAGGTGGAGGCCGAAAGCTAGGTTGGCTGATGAGGTTAAGTATTTTGCAGGGCGTCAAGTGGATGCAGCTAGCCCGGGGTCAGCCTGCTTGGAGAAATATCGGAGAGGCTTTCACTATGCAATGGGTATAGTTCAGCGGATGATGATGAGTTTGATAGAGTCTATAAAATGCCTATATATCCCATCTTTATAACAGTCGACACCAGATGATAACTTGTTTCCATTAGGACACCGACGAACGTACAGAGCGTCTGAAAAACAACTGCAAGCTGTCTGAAGATATGTTCGACGTAGCCATTCGAGTCTCTGTAAAGGTATGGCGGGCGTCGATATAGGCCTACGGCTAAAGCCAAGTTTAACGTATGTCTTCATTCTGCTTGCAACGCGCGCTGCACATGAAGCCTTCGCGATGAAATACTAAGAAGGGTTCACCTTTTCTAACTTAGTTGCATTACCACATTGACGATAATCATTCCCTTCACTCGGGGCGGTGCGCAGCTATAGCCCCACTGTCCCTCACACAGGTTGCATGCAAGCGATGGAGCCAGGTCACGTTCCGTACACCGACCACGCATATTCTCGATCAGCTCGCTTGACACTAAACTATCAGCTTGATCTACTTGTAATGCACGCGAGCTACTTCTAGCATTTGCTATGTCTTCGATCCTGCAGCGACCTCCGAAGATCCAGCGCTGGCATAACACGCACCTTGCCGTTCTTTCAGAAGACCCCTTTATAATGTGTTGTAAACGGTATGAAACATGCTATGCTAGTTCTTTGCATGCATACACAGGGAATAGAATGTTTCTCATTTAATCCTGTATTTAGGTTCTACCTCATAGCCAATTGGTAGGAGGCATGACGAACCTACGCTAGTAAAGCGGCGATGAGCAGCAGACCAGGGAGCGTGTTGAGGTGAAGATTGGCTGCGCTGCAAGGCTGAAGTGTACAGCCGGAAAGCCGGAAGCGCGATTGTTCGCTTACGTACGAACAGCGATGTTCTTTCGGCATTTAGAGAAGTACTCAGGGTATTAAAAGAAGGAAATCAATGCACAGCCTAGAGATTTATCACTGTTAAATTTTGTGCAAAAACCATAGATTCGAGATCATAGATCGACTTTGAAATGCGGCTAGAAATGACGCAATCGCCCGCAAAAAGGAGGAGAGTTCTTAGAGTTACTATGCAACTTTAAAATATCGAGAAAATAATTAGGTTACCTACTAAACCAGATCTCTAATGCAGTCGACACTGCAAACTACAGCTGGTCCTCCAAGATATAGGAGAGTGATAGAATGTACACTACATAGCAGCGTGAACCTACAGAACTTTACAAACTTCAGTTTATCAAAGCTTTGTGAGGCCTCCGCCCTATTGTATGGTTCAGTTCTCTGCTTCATAAGCCTCTATTTCAAGGGCATTTTGAAATTTTGCTCCCAGTATTTCAGTGCCTAATTAGGCACCTCGGTCTCCGTAGATGATGTTGCATCGCCCAAGGCGTTGAAGCAGAATACGTGCAAAAAAAAAGTGACGATGTTGCAAGAGGAAAACGCAAAGAGAAAAACGGGCGCACTTTTCAGGTGTCTAACGGTAATGCCGCGAGCGAAGGTACAGGAAATGGATGCTCGAGGGTACCGGAAATATATTATATATCCAAAACGCACGGAGAAACTCCATGAGAGATATGTTTCCAATTGCAAAGCTGTTTCTTGTTTGCCTTTCAACCTCAAAAATAATTTATTCTTCACCATTTGGTTAATGAGGTTCATTCTCAATCCCTGCGCGAAATCATACTTTCGCTGCTTAAAACATGGTATTGCGAGCACTTAATTTCTTTTCATTCATCAGCAATAACGAATCTTAGACCGGAGAGTCCGCGCTATGTAAAACCTGAGTATATTGCTAGAACGTCTGGTGTTTCAAAGTTATTTTATAGTAAGTTTCATTCCTTCTTCTCTGCAAAGTACTTTACTTATATACATTTGTATAATTTGATCAGGTTCTCTGTGTATCAAAGTGACACAACCTATGATGGACACCGTAATCAAGGGCTCCGGGTAGTGTCGACCATCTGGAGTCCGTTAAGTGCACTTACCTCGCACATTACCCGTACGCCTTTTGTTTCGCCACGACCGAAATTAACTTGAGTCTACTGAATCAGTAAAGTAGCGCTGTATAAACAAATCGAGCCACCTCGGCGAGGCTTATCGAAGAAACCATTTTTAAACATGCTAAAAACACACAAGTCATCTCTGATGCTCTTTTATTTTTTAGTGAGAAACAACGACAAATATTGACACCAGATCACTGCCATACTCATTGACGCAATTTTTTGCTGACGTCAACTAGGTGTACATTACTTTGTGCCGTCATTGCCAGCAGCATGAGCGAAAAGCATGCATCCGTCCTGCCAACACCTACCAACACGACAGGTCCAGCGTCCAAAACTATAGATAGCTCATTTCCAGCATCATGCTTTAAACACTTTAACGAGAGTAACACCCTGCTACTAATGCGTCGAGTGCTCAACATTGTAAGATAAAATGATTATCTATTCGCAGTTCAAAACCGAACTCTTCACCATTATTATTAATTCCGAGGTCTTCTTTTATTCGTTACACTTTATGATAAAAGAGCATAGCATAGCAGCCAAGAAACCGCTGCACATGTCGATTCCCGGCGTCGGCATTATGAATGTAGGGATCAAACTGCTTACATTACATAACAATATATTCAATTCTTGATATGCTTTCTATACAGAAATAGAAATCTAACCTGCGCAGTCAGATGATTGCATGCGAGTTTGGTCCTCAAACAGGCATCTTAGTCTCGATAAGTAAACCGTTATATTTAGAATTGTCAAAATAAAGTCTCCTTTTCAGTTCAAGGTTTAACCTTCCTATGAATCTCCATCGTCAGATTACCCAGCAATATATTTTGGAATGGTTATTTTCTGTGGTTCATACGTTTTGCTCAAGGTAATTTTCCTTTCGTTTTCTATATTGTCTGCTTGACTGGGCAACGTTACCGAGCGGGCAATCCAGGAAATTGATGATGACTAAATATAGGACCATCCCACACCGATTCCGGGTTGAGCAACGACCACTATTGGCAGATCGGAGAAACTTTAATAAAACTGAAGCTAGTGGAAATAAACGCACTTCTTCAAAATAGTTTTCTGGTGCAATATATCATTGCCGCGTTTTTGAACGCGAAAAGAGGTGCTTCAAATCTACTTCGGTGCTTTTCTTCGTGTCTGGATAAAGCGTCACCCTGGGCCACTCCATAGCATCCCACCGGATATTATAGGTTGAAGAGGACGCGACAGTGTTGAGAGGTGTTTGAGGATCCCAACGTAGGCGCACACCTGACTGTTCGAACCGTCTTTACGTCGGATGGACATGGGGAATTGCGATAAACTGAGCGGAGCGTTGCATCCGATATTGTCCAGTGTTAACGACCACAGGTCAGCTCAGGGCGCAGCCACTCACTTCAGGAATGGGTACCTGACACAGTCATTCTACAATAATATTCTAACAAAGTCTACATCGCATCGTTATGCATTCGACCGAGGAAACACGATTTCCATTCGTAGTGGGTTCGCTACAGAGACGCAATGTTTTTCGCCACATCTTTTTTGTTTTGGGCTAGATGTCAAGGTTGGTTATGTGTTTCTGTTGCCAAAGCAGCATTAGTTGCCTTGCGCCACTAGGTGAAAGCAGCTTTCAGTTTCTGCGGCTCTATGCAACGACGGTTGTTTGTCCGGGACTCACCAGCTGTCGCAGTACGTGCTACGGGCCGTTAGTTCAAAGCAAATGTATGTTTTGTTGGGTGTCCGTTTTGAGATTAAAAAAATGTAGAAGCTTTCGCTCGAAAAATGCAAGGAGAATGTTTCCGCTGTGGCCGCGGGCGCATAAAAATTTTATGCAAGCTCATGGTACAGGAAGAAAATAACTCAAGGTATTCAATGTCACAGAGAAAGAAATGAATGCGCTTGTTTACGAATGAACTGAATAGAAGTAGGAATCTATGCATATGATAAGTGACAGAAGTGCGCAGCATTTTTTTGCGTACCTGCGGAATGAACTGCAGTGAAGGGGTTCTTTCGTGAATTATTATTGCCTCTGTAGTGTAAAGTATTTTCTGCTGCGCTGGTGGTAGTGGCATTCATTATGAGAAAAATCGATAATAATTCCAATGTATCTTTGTATTCAGTCGTCCAATTTAGACGTTCTCTGCAGCAAACTTTGCTTCGTGATATTGAAGTTCAGGCTGCTATTCCAAACCCGGAAAAGCACCAACAGACCTAAGCAACTTTCGACCTATTTCCTTAACGCCAACAATTTGCGAGCTTGCTGAGAAAATGCTCGCCACACGAATCTCGTGGTGGCTTGAACATCACGGTTTCTACCACCCGGCCCAGATTGGCTTTCGACCATGTATAGGCCCAGAGGACGGATTGGCCGTCTTGGCGTCCTCAGTATTATCATCCACCCGTAGCCATAATGTACACACCGTCCTCGCCCTGGATGTCGAAAAGGCTTATGATAATATCAGTCATGCTGCCATTCCGCATTCAATTTGCATGCTTCATTTACCCCTTAGAGTACGCAATTTTGTAAAATCTTTCCTTGAAGGTAGACAATTTGAAATACGCCTCCATGGCGAGACCATAGGATCATACGTCCCTCTTCGTGGCGTACCCCAGGGATCTGTGTTGTCACCAACATTATTAATTATTACGTTTATCTCCCTTGCATGGCGGTTACATAAAATTTCTGATGTTAAATTCCTAATATACGCTGATGACATCACGGTGTGGAGCACACACAACGACCTACTGACTCAATCATCTGTCCTGTAATCAGCTTTAGATATTACGTGTACATATGCATCTTCCATTGGGCTTGAACTTTCCGCCAGTAAAACTACGTTCATATCAGTTGCCAACCGCTGGGGCCGCCGTAAACTATCGGCAACACCTATTCGTCTACATCTGTCCGGAACCCACTTCAGGAAAGTTCAACAGCAAAAATATTGGGCTTAACAATTCATGAGTCAGGAACTGGAACTTCATGGCTGTCTGGCGTTAAAAAACAGCCGTTACAGACTCTGGGTCTGATTAGACGCCTTGCACTAAAAACGGGCGGCGCTCGCTCAGATGTTGCAAGACAGTTGTTGCGGGCAGTTGTGCAACCGCGTCTTGTTTATCAAGCCCAATTTCAGCATTTGACAAGAGCACAATGAGATCGACTTGAGGCTATAAATCGAGAGGTAAGGAGGGCATCACCTGCCTCCCTCGCATTACACCAATCATGGGGCTAAAAGAAAACGCACAACTAAACACAATACATTAACTGGTGCAGCAACGACGTGGTGCACGGAGGCTTAAGGCCACACTCTCTCTCGCAGCGTGCGCTCTGAAGGCTTACGCTTCGACACATTCACTACTACCACCGTCACTGCCAGTTATTCCTCCTTGGCGCTTTGTACAGCTGAGTGATAACAAGCCAATTCTACGCAATGTTTCCGTGCGGGGATGATGCAGTCGAACCCGATGCCGCCCATTTCGGGGAACAGGCCGAGCAAGCCCGTCAGCTGGGCCGTTTGCACATCAAGGAACAGCATGACACCGACGCTCGACACTATAACTTTCGGCACAGGGAAGTCCACTACGAACCAGGGGACCACGTGTGGGTGTGGACCCCCGTGCGCCACAAAGGCTTGTGCGAAAAACTGCTCCACCGGTATTTCGGACACTATAAACTCCTGCTCCGCTTAAACAGCGTTAATTACGAAGTCATTCCAGATGGAAGTGTGACCATCAGTGTTCAGCGTCAGCGGCCTAAAATTTTGCATGTGGTGCGCTTACAGCCGTACTTTTCGCTGACTGAGCGCTCTGTCAACGTCGCGTTTTGTAATATTGACGCTTCCAGCAAGCGAGATCTTGAGTTAATGTACAGTTCGCGTCACACCTAAATTTTTTCCTCTCACCTTGTCATCGGGACGATGTTTTCCTTTCACAGGGGGGGGAGGGGGAGAGGACATTGCCACGTGCCTAGCGCCGCGCGGCTACCGTGCTTGGTACCGCCGCCGACGAAGCGGTTGTTGGCTCGAGAGGCGCGCTGTTTCTGGACACTGTTATCGGAGCTAGAAGCAGACCTTACTCTCAAGTCTTCGTCTAAGTGTACCTTCACGGCTCCCTGCGGCTTGAGTCGTGAAAATATTGTCACGGACTAGGGCTAGACGTGATTAAAGCGACGGGACGAAGCTGAACCTTCAGGCAGAGTTCCGCACACAGCACGCGGGCCGACTTCAGCGTCCTATTGGTCCAGGCGCCACCTAACAACATCAGGACCACCAGGTGGCATTACTCCCCTTCCCAAAAAAACGAAAGCAGAGTCTGGGCGCGAGCGATGGGTGATTCAAACGAAAACAAAAGATCAGCACAGAAACCGAATAGATAATGGAGGCTGTGCTCTACACAACTTAACAAGCGCATAGTACACTGAACATTACCGCATGAAATACGGCTTCATGCGGACAACGTGCACCACTTCAGAGCGTGCTTATTGACGCGAGGGCTACATAGTACCCGCTGGAAGGACTTCGTATGTCACTTCCGTGACACTGCGCAGAACTTCATAAGGTCTAAAGTAAGGCGGCATCAGTTTTTCAGACAAGTCGGGCGGGTGCACCGGTGTCCAAACCCAAACTAGCTCTCCAGGTTGGTATGTGACGTGTCGACGACGGAGGTTGTAGCGACGAGACTCCTTGCCCTGCTGTTACTGATGTGAATGCGGGTAAGTTGTCGGGCTTCTTTGGCGCACTGAGCAAACTGCTCGGCCTCTAGCGTATGAGGATGATCAGTGCAGCATGGAAGCATGGCATCCAACATCGTCTGAACGTCACGTCCGTAGAGCAGGCGAAATGGCGTAAAACACGTCGTCTCTTGGATGGCAGTGTTGTAGGCATAGGTGACGTACGGGAGAATCTCGTCCCAGGTCTTGTGCTGGGAGTTTATGTACATTGCAATCATGTCGGCGATTGTTTTATTGAGTCTTTCCATAAGGCGATTCGTCTGTGGAAGATAGGCAGTGGTTTTGAGATGGCTCGTGTGACTGCGCTCAAATACGTCGTGCATAACTTGTGCCGTAAACGCCATGCCTCGATCGGTAATGACTTGAGACGCTACACGATTTGCTGCATAAAAAAAAAACTTGGCAATCTCAGACAATGTGCCACACTGCAACGTCCTGGTTTCTGCATACCGTGTGAGATAGTCGGTGGCGACTATAATATATTTGTTATCGACCGATGTCAGCGAAAATGGACCCAGAGGGTCGATGCCGATTTGATCCAGCGGCGCCCGGGGAGGCGCATTAGGTTGGAGCATACCCGCTGGCTTGAGAGGCGGCGCCTTTCTACGTTGGCACTCACGGCAGCCTCTGACGTAGCGATGAACGGCGTGAGCAAGTTTAGGCCAATAATAGGCTTGACGAACTCGGCCGAGTGTGCGTGCAAAGCCCAAGTGGCCAGAGGTGGGCTCATCACGGCAAGCAAAAAGGATATCGGCACGGAGGTCGGCCAGCACTACGAGGAGGTACGCTCGGTAAACAGTGCTGGAGTTTTGCTTGAATATAACGTTATTCCGGAGACAGAATGCAGACAGGTTCCGAGAAAATTGGTGAGGGATATCAGCAGCGCGGTCCTTCAGGTGATCAATGACAGGTCGAAGGTCCTAGTCAGCTCGCTCTTGGGTTATTACATCTGAAGAGCTCACCAGTTCATGAAAACCACTCTCGTCGTCAATGCTCTCATCAACTAAACTGATGGGTGCCCGCGAGAGCACGTCAGAATATTCGTGCTTCTGGCCAGATTTATACAAAATGGTGTACTCAAAGTCTTGGAGGCGAAGGCTCCATCTTGCTAGGCGACCCGATGGGTCGCGGAGGCTAGCCAGGAAGCATAACGAATGATGGTCGGTGACCACTTTAAACTGGCGGCCAAAGTGGTAAGGCCTAAATTTCATGCTTGTCCACATAACCAGAAGGCATTCCTTCTCCTTAGTGGAATAGTTTGTCTCGGCGTGGGATAGCGCGCGGCTGGCATACGCGATGACCTGTTCGAGGCCAGCTTGGTGTTGAACGATTACAGCGCCGAGGCTGATATTTCTGGCGTCGGTGTGGACTTCGGTGTCAGCGTCTTCATGAAAGTGCGTAAGACCAGGGCTTGTTTGCAGTCGTCTGCGCAGCTCCGCAAAAGCCTCTTGTTGCTCGGTGCCCCACACGAACTTTGTATCATCGCGCTTAAGGTGAGTCATGGGGGCGGCAACCTTGGAAGACTCAGTGATGAAGCGGCGGTATAGCACGCGCAGAGACCCAAGAAGCGTTTCAAACTTCTCTTGTTTGCGGGAAGGGGAAATTTGGCGACATCAGAAGTCGTGTCGGGGTCTGGCCTCACGCCAGCGGCGCTCACGAGATGACCGTGAAACCCAGTCGAAAAAAACCACAGAACTGTGTCAAAAATACGACAAAATATCCTGTAGTTCTGTCGTAACCACCAAATTTTCCTGTAGTTCTGTAGCACTTTTCTGTAGTTCTGTAGTTTTTCTATAGCATATTTCTGTTGTCTGTAGTTCTGTAGTACGTTTCTGTTTTAACTACAGAAATTCCTGATGTTACTACAGAATGTTCTGGTGTCACAACAGGCTTCCCATCAAAAGCCACACATAAATTTTGTCGCAATATGAGAAAATTTTCTGAAGTTTTTTCCGACTGGGAACTTCAACCCTTTATAGCCAAAGTGACAGTTCACTGGCTTGAGTGTTACGTCAGCTTACCGAAGGGCGTCTAACACTGTACGCAGGCGTTGAAGGTGTTCGGCAAAGGTTTCAGAGAACACGGCGACATTATCGAGGTAAACTAAACAAATTTCCCATTCGAGGCCAGCGAGGACCGTGTTCATCATGAGCTGGAAAGTAGCCGGCGCTGAACATAGGCGGAAAAGGCAGCACTCTAAACTCGTACAGACAGTCTGGGCTGACAAAATCCGTTTTTTTGCGGTCCCGCTCATCGACCTCAATCTGCCAGTACCCGCTTTTCAGGTCGACTAAAGAGAAGTACTATGCGCAACGTAGTCTGCCGAGCTAGTCGTCAATACGGGGCAGCGGGTATATGTCTTTTTTAGTGATATTAAATTTTCTATAATCGGCACAGAAGCGAAGGGTCCCATCCTTTTTCTTTACCAGCACGACAGGGGACGACCACGGGCTGTTGGAGGGTTGGATGACACCATCAAGAAGCATCTTTTGAACCTGTGTCTGAATCGCTTCACGTTCCGTCTTTGGGATGCAGTACGGCGTCTGGCGTATAGGGCGGACATCGTCGGGCGTAATGCGGTGCTTCAGAAGGGGCATTTGCCGAATTTTCGATGAGGTCGCGAAACAAGCTCTTTATTCTAGGAGGAGAGAACGCAGTTCACGCTGCTGTATTTCCGAAAGATCTGTACTAATATCAAGGCGATCAAGGGATGGGCAAACACTTTCAACATCTCCGAACGTAAAACATTCAGAAATGTCCGCTAAGGAGCCGGCGAATGCGATTGCAGTAGCGCGGAAAAGATGACGGGGTTCGTTTTTGAAGTTAGTCACCAGGAGCTCAGATCGGCCGTTACGGAGTTGGATGAGGTTCCGCGCCGAGGTGATGCCGTGGGTGAGCCAAAGGGTCTAGTTGCCCTCAGTGACCGCCGTCCCGTTAAGTAGTTCGTCGCAGTTAAAATAAAAAAATGCTGGAACGTGGCAAAATGAAAGCATTCTCGGCAGAAATGTGAAGAGGGGCAAACCGGTCCGCGGTGTCAGTATCATCCGCGTTCTCGGTCGAAAAAGGTCGCGGTACGCTTCCTGAGATCGATAATGGCTCCATACTCCCGGAGAAAATCTACACCAAGGATACAGTCGTGGGAGCAGTCAGGTATCACAAGGGAGCTGACAACAAACGTGGAGTGGCGAATTTGCACTCTCGCCGTGCACTGACCGCTCGGAGTTACGGCATGCCCACCAGCGGGGCGAATCTGCGTGTCAGACCATGGCGTCATTACTTTTTTTAGAAGCGCCGCTAGCTTCCCGCCTAAAATCGACACATCAGCGCCAGTGTCTGCCAATCCGCTAACCTTATAGCCTTCGAGGACCACGGGTATATCCAGCGAAAATATTTCATGTGTACGAACGGTCGTCGGGGCCGTCAAGTCGCCGTCGCTCACAGGTCGCGTTGTCGGGGAGGTCTTCGTCGCGTCGATTTGAAGCGGCCTCGGCCCCGGAGGTTTCTGTCTTTATTTTGCCCCACACGAACTAGTCGACCGTCACTGCGCCATCCAGGAGGAGCTGGGCTGCGACGATGGTCGGCGTGGCGACGGAGATAGGGACTGTCGCTGAAAAATTGGTGCCAAGCACTACTGGGGTACGTAGTCCTCTTATCGCGGGGTCATTGGCCTTATAGAGGGCGACGCATGTCGATAGCAAACCCTTCAGTCCGAGTTCTCGATATGGGCACTGCCGATATAGGTGGCCTGGTTTCCCGCAGTGGAAGCACAGGCGCCACCAATTTGGGGCACGCAACAGGTCTGCCTTTCGCTGTTGTGGTCAGCGGTTGTTGATGTACGGCTCAGTGTGGGCTGAATACAGTGAGCCTTGACCGGGTGGAAGTAATTGTATGGAATCAGGCGGAAGACGTCGCAAGACATTCGCATACGTTGGTCGACAGGACTCGGTGGAAAAGGATGGCGGGTCAGCAGACTGTACCGAAGGCCGAAATGCTTGCTGAAGCACTTTTCGGACAATACAGGCGACAGAGCGGACCGTCGGCTGGGCAGCACCGTAAAGTGTCTGAAGTTCTTCGCGCAAAATGGAGCGGATGATGTCGCAAAGAAGATCCAGAGTAGCCCCGAAGGCCGAAAGCGGCTCTATGATTGAAGCGGCAAGTACCGCCTGTCATAGGTCGTAGACCGCTGCTGGAGCATCCTTTCCGTCGTGATTGCCTCCGTAAGAAAGTTGGCAACCGTGCTCGGTGGATTTCGCACGAGGCTAGAGAACAGTTGGTCCCTAACGCCGCGCATGAGATGGCGCACCTTTTTCTCTTCGGGCATGGCCGGGTCAGATCGTCAGAATAGCCTGGTCATGTCCTCCACGTACATGGGTATAGTCTCGTTCGGCATCGGCGTGCGAGAGTATAAGCTGATTCGGGCTGGTGTAGGTGTCCAGGATGCAGCGGCAGAACTCAAGCCACGATGTTTAGGCGCCTTCGCAATTCTCGTACCAAGTACGAGCGCCATCTTTTAGGCTGAAGAAGACGTTCCTGAGCTTCAGGGCGTCATCCCATTGATCAATTAAGGCGACCCGTTCAAACTGGACGAACCAGTCTTCGACGTCTTCAATCTGACTGCCGAGGAAAGGCTTAGGCAGTCGCGGGTTCTGTAGAGTGTAATAAGTTGAAGCTTACACGACAGGTCGAGGGGCACCTGCGGTGGGGAATTCCAACGGCTCGTGCTCAGGTGGTAGGCCTAGGTTGCTCCGGTTAGCGCGGTGCACAGGAGTGTCGACTGGCACAGGATCTGAATCCTGGGCGTGCGAAGGAGTGCGGGACATATACTGGGATCGAAACCCTGCACCTCCACCAAAATATGTCAGGGTAAAGAGGGGTGGACGTGACTAAAACGACGGGAGGAAGCTGAACAGACTTCCGCACACAGCACGCGGGCCGACTTCAGCGTCCTTTTTTTCCAGGCTCCACCTAAGAACATCAGGACCAATACGTGGCAATATATTGAAACAATATCAGCATCTTGATAAGTGTGAAGATTTCCAGTTTATGGAGTAGAAGCTTTGACCGAATCTTGTTCAGCACGGTACCCATGAAGGGGAAACAGAGACCGCTGAATGTATAATTTTGCTGTGCGGCTCCCGGCGGGTGCTCTGTTAACATGCGAGCAAGGCAAGAGAACCGAAGACACAAAAATAGTTCTTCACCAGCCGGTGATTTGCCTTCATCTTTCGATCATCTAGTTCTTACATTTCGAAATTTTACATGTGGACCGTACTTTCGAAGTAAGTGAAAAATGTTTTATCTAGTTGCATGTAGCGTGTCTGGAGCGACTGAGGACGGTCAGAAATCAAATGAGACGCATTTGTAGACATTCTTTTCAAAAAGTGCAGTCTATGAACTATTCCCCCCACAAAACTAAAAAAAAAACGCCGCAATACTTAACAACATGAATCTCGTGACATGGTATATACATGCATTTCAAATATGCTTCTTGGATGGTTTACGACGGTTACCATGCAAAAGTGAAAGGCTCTGAGAGAAACCGCAGGGGACAGTTCCGAGGTTTTCGTCCACCAGAGATATTTTATAACACAAGGGGAAGAATATAATGTTTTCTTTGTGTTTGCTAATAAATTTAAAATTCTAATATTATGCCGTTTGTAAAATATTTTACCATGCCGATAGATAAAATTGCTGCATTTATTTGGTGTTTCAGCATTTTTTACCGTTGTCTCTATAAGACAGTGGTTGAGAAGCTGTTAAGTTGCCCATAAGGCAGCTTTCTTTTCGGCCCCCTCATGTCTTTTGAGCCCGTGAAATAGATGAAGTTGCACTTATTAGTAGTGTCGGAGATTTATTGACATTATGTTAAATGCAGTAACTTGTAGAGCTGGACAGCCCCAAACGCGGCAAGGAGTCAGAAACCGTTAATCAGGTGACAAATGAGCGCTGGACAGTCATTTGCTGCTTTAGGTTCTTAATCCCTTCACTCCGTGCGCGCAGGAAGGACGCGAAATGTTAGACCCTGCACGCAGTTGGTGTTGCACAAATGTTTTCCTTGAACATATTTGTTTAGGTTTTGTAAATTTTTATGAAAGTACCAGGATCCTTGCTGCAGCGTAGACGCCTGTCACATGACCTTTTTCAGGCACATAAAATAGGACAAGTTTGTGGGAGAGAGGACGAGGCAGCTTTTTCAGTGAGACTAAGTTTTGTGAATAAGCTTTGAAATATACCTAAGTTCATTCCGTCACGTTTAAACCAAAGCTAATTTTCCAAGATCCTGGTGCCTTCCACAATGCTGATGGGCGCACTGCCGGTTAACGTTTGGCCGCCTTTATCATTTTGGAATGGTTTACGACAGCTACGGAAGTGATGAATGTCATATAGAGCATGTCATAATCTTTTGGCTATCTATAAAAAGTCTGCACTACAATTTTACTGATAACTAAAATATAAGTAGTATTTATTTGATTGAAGCCATGTAGTGTTGCTAAACACAATTTCAGCAGATGTGGCCTGCTGTGATTGAAAAAGCTGCGAACGGCTATAAAATCAATACAGACTGTCTCTTTAGTCAGATATGTAGTTTTCCATTAATGGAGCGTGCGAAGCAAGCTATTATTAGAGTTTAGGGAAGTTATTCTTCTAACCCAATCAGCTATTTCCGCTTATATAAACAGTGCTTTTCAGGTAATCTCTTCCGGATAATAATATTTCATCTAATTCAGAAAGTATATTCTGGATTCAGCCATTCAGTCCTGCTATCCATGAACGTTCTCTGGAATAGGTAGAATGCAGATGTTACTATCACCGCACAGGGCTAGCTTATTGGCACATTGTCGCTTTTTATTGTCTCGAGACATGCGATGGCTGAGCATTTATCTGATACACGACTTAATGTTTGAACAGTTATTTATATTTGAAAATCATTGCTACGATTATAAGTTATCGCATTTGTTATGCACGGTGTAAGAGGAAAGTTTGCTAAATCTTAAAATAAGTCGTTTACGCAGTCGTCGTCAACAGCTCACACAGAACAAGTGCATATTCATACGAGAGCCCTTCAAGGGCTCTGGTAATACCGAGTCGTCGTAAACAGCTCACACATCACTAACTTGCGGTGAGCCATCAGTGTGAAAAATTGCCAACTCATTCATTGTGACTTTGTTTTACTCATTTCAGGGATTCATGTAAACTTCAAGACGCTAATAAGGAGAAGCAGATGTGCGTGGTCATCATACAAGTCCTAAATTTGGCGTTTTTATTTTTATCGAACGAATGATGAAGTCATAAAAGAGGTAAAAATGCAAAGTTAAACAATGTGCTAAGTTGGACAAATAAACTCTGATAATCCAGAAATTTACGTGTTATTGCCTATTATCTCTGTCTCAACAACTATCTTAGTCCTGGTTTTTGGTATTCTGCGCTGCTCTATTCGTAGGAAAAGAAAGGGCTACCAATTACAAGTTGTGCTTGTTTTTAGTTTCTTCAGCATTATGCCAAGTGAGTATGTTGAATGCGCAAGTAAGCACTACACTTAATTACAATGAGAAAGCTGCAGCATTAAAATTCGTAGAATAACTCCTTGGGTATTGTCACCAATGCTAATGCTGGTGCATATATTTTATGCAGTGTAGCCAAGAGTTCCAAAAGCGTTCCTCGTAATGCCTAGAAAACAGAACCTCAGCTTAAGAAGCATTGTACTTATGGCCATCTTCTGTCTATTCGGTAAGCTGTATTAGGCTTCTGGGCTTATTCAGGCACTCTATTTGATTAAACTGTAGGCTTGAGAAGGGTCAATATGCACCTCATGCGAAAACATTCATGCCTTACATTACCCTCAGGCGGAGCACAGGTTATTAGAATGTAGTGTCGTGACGCTGGGACTAAGTCGACCCGGCCTTCACTTGGTAGCGTGCAGAGACTCCGGGTTGATGAAGGATTGAATCTTCGAAGTTGATAAAATATATACAAGCAGGTTTAATGGCACTTTGAGAAAGCTTATTTACATGAAAAAAGGTTATTTCAGCAAAATGGCAAGCGTTAAGAGTTCACAGCGAGAAGCGTCTGGATGATTAATATAAACAGCGCGAACACGAAGACAAGGGACAAGAAACAAGAAAGCCACAGTACAAGCGCTGACTCACAACTAAGCCTAAGCCCTTTACTCCAAGGCCCAGAAAAACAAACATGAATAAAACGAAACAGTCACGTGAATAAACCCCTGGGTTCACCTGCTGCATAAAAAATTACTTTAAAAAATCGCTTAAAAAAGACACCTCTTTGTTTGAAAGAGCAAGAGAAGTCTTGCTGACACACTTATTGTCCGTTGAAATAAAATACGATTCCACTATATCTCTCGTTATCTTCTCTTTGTGGCGATATAAAATCTTAACACTGTAAAACTTAGGAGTGCACTTCTTCTCCTTCCTCATTATTTCACATGACTGGCAATGTGATACAACAAACGTTTTGTCCTTTCCACTTTCCAAGTTGTTACAGTGTTCCTGTAGTCTCTTATTAATACACCGTCCTGTTTGTCCTATATAACTGGCTCCACAAGAGAGTGGAAGCCTATACACAACACCTGTCTTGCATCCAACATATGGGTTTCTATGTTTCACCCCACATTCTTGCTTCTTCGCTTCTCTTTCCCTTTGAATAGCCGGGCAGATCCTCTTCATCTTGGGCGGGGCGGTCAATGCGACGTCCACATTATACCTCTTGCCTACATTTTTGAGGCCATGCGAAATTCTGTGCACATACGGTACCACTGCAACCTTCCTCTTCCTCTCACCCATGCTGGGCAGGGATTTCAGTCTGTGCGTTCTTTTAAGGCTCTTCAGTACCCGGCAAATGGCCTCAATAATAACTGACTCCCGATAACCGGCCTTTGCAATTCTCGTCACTTGTCTTTCAAAACTCTTGCCCATGCCGTGGTAACAAGATTTCTTCAACGCATTTAATAAGCATGTGTTTATCATCCCATTCTTCACTAATTTGGAATGTCCCGAATTGGAGCCTAGCAACGGCTTCATCGATCTCGGGTTGTATTCCCAACAAACATGATCATGACCGAATTGAATCAAAATATCTAAATACTGTAACCGATCGTCCAGTGGGTTTTCAACCGTAAATTCCAGCCCGGATCCACACTCAGTAAAAACATCCATAATGTCCTTCATTCGTTGATTGAATCCTTCACGGTCTGTGAATACTAAAAAGTCGTCCACATACCTGAAGGTGGAATAATGTAAGCCCTCCAAGTTATCCTTCAGGTGTCTGTCCACGTACATTAAGAAGATGTCACTCAAGACCGGGGCAACACTCGACCCAATGCATACTCCAGCCTTCTGCGTATAAAGCTTGTTCTTCCAGCCTATGAAGGTGGATTCCAGGTAGAACCTCAAAAGTTCAAGGAAGCTTTCAACACTTACACCTAAGGCGTCAATGAAGTCACATTCATTATTGTCTTCTGTAATGCACATTTGTACACGCTTAAGGAGGCAGTCATGGGGGAGGCTATAATATAAATCCTTGACATACATGCTGAAGCCGACACATTTTCTTGGGTTGTGTTCTTTGAGGAACACAACAAGGGCTTCATTGACGCCTCAGGTGTAAGTGTTGAAAGTTTCCTTGAACTTTTGAGATTCTACCTGGAATCCACCTTCATAGGCTGGAAGAACAAGCTGCATACGCAGAAGGCTGGAGTATGCATTGGGTCGAGTGTTCCCCGGTCTTGAGTGACTTCTTCTTAATGTACGGGGACAGACACATGAAGGATAACTTGGAGGGCTTACATTATTCCACCTTCAGGTATGTCGACGACTTTTTAGTATTCACAGACCGTGAAGGATTCAATCAACGAATGAAGGACATTATGGATGTTTTTACTGAGTGTGGATCCGGGCTGGAATTTACTGTTGAAAATCCAGTGGACGATCGGTTACAGTATTTAGATATTTTGATTCAATTCGGTGATGATCATGTTTGTTGGGAATACAACCCGTGATCGATGAAGCCGTTGCTAGGCTCCAATTCGGGACATTCCAAATTAGTGAAGAATGGGATGATAAACTCATGCTTATTAAATGCGTTGAAGAAATCTTGTTACCACGGCATGGGCAAGAGTTTTGAAAGACAAGTGACGAGAATTGCAAAGGCCGGTTATCGGGAGTCAGTTATTATTGAGGCCATTTGCCGGGTACTGAAGAGCCTTAAAAGAACGCACAGACTGAAATCCCTGCCCAGCATGGGTGAGAGGAAGAGGAAGGTTGCAGTGGTACCGTATGTGCACAGAATTTCGCATGGCCTCAAAAATGTAGGCAAGAGGTATAATGTGGACGTCGCATTGACCGCCCCGCCCAAGATGAAGAGGATCTGCCCGGCTATTCAAAGGGAAAGAGAAGCGAAGAAGGAAGAATGTGGGGTGAAACATAGAAACCCATATGTTGGATGCAAGACAGGTGTTGTGTATAGGCTTCCACTCTCTTGTGGAGCCAGTTATATAGGACAAACAGGACGGTGTATTAATAAGCGACTACAGGAACACTGTAACAACTTGGAAAGTGGAAAGGACAAAACGTTTCTTGTATCACATTGCCAGTCATGTGAAATAATGAAGAAGGAGAAGAAGTGAACTCCTAAGTTTTACAGTGTTAAGATTTTATATCGCCACAAAGAGAAGATAACGAGAGAGACAGTGGAATCGTATTTTTTTTCAGAGGACAATAAGTGTGTCAGCAAGATTTCTCTTGCTCTTTCAAGCAAAGAGGTGTCTTTTTTAAGTGATTTTTTTAAAGTAATTTTTTATGCAGCTGGTGAACCCAGGGGTTGTTTCACGTGACTGTTTCGTTTGATTCATGTTTTTCTGGGCCTTGGAGTAAAGGGCTTAGGCTTAGTTGTGAGTCAGCGCTTGTACTGTGGCTTTCTTGTTTCTTGTCCCTTGTCTTCGTGTTCGCGCTGTTTATATTAATAATGAATAAGTACCAACTCGCCCAACAAAGTATCTTGGTAAGCGTCTGGATGAGCCGTTTACCCGGGGCTCAGAGCCTCATTTCGTGCTCTGCAACATCCTTAAATCCCCTATGTCCAGCCCCTCACTGAAGATGCTGACCAATCAGTTCCAGGGCACAACCCTCAGATATCGGCAACCAATCGAACACATCACTGCACTGATGGTCTGATGCACTGACTGGTCCAGTATTGTTTCGTCGGGCGTGGTCACTTGTTCTCGGGTAGAGCTTTGGAACGGCGAGGAGGTAAATTTCGATTTTTCTGCAAAGATCCGCTATGTTGGTTCCGGCAAGTGGATTTCCTTCTCAGAAACCCAAGTGTACGTGCGCGCCAGGAATACTGCTCCCAGCATTGTCCCTTTCCGGCAATTGCAACTCTTTCCTGCATTCACAGGAAATCCTCTGATGGCCGTAATCCTCATGCTGCTTTCTTCTCCTGTACGTCAGCGGACGTGTCACTCCGATCGTCTCCTTTGGACAATAGGCATTCCTCACTTGACAATAGCGCCTCTCGACGGGAAGGGTGAACAGCTGAAGAAAAGCACTTCCGGCTGTTTCTCACAGGGCGACGTTTCTTTGTATTTTTCTTGGCGTTCCCTTGAAAGGGCCAACTTGGCAGTTGTAGGGTCACGACAAAGCAAAGCATGCTCCCACAAAAAGATTCATGTGAACATGCTCACTTAGAGCCCTTCCACTAACAGCACATATCAATACCATGCCCACAGGCGCACAATAGTGCGCGCAAGCGCGGACCAAGCACGGTCACAACAGTAGAGCGTTTCAGCAATAGTCTGATCAGAACAGCTCATAAGTAATAGAAAAAGCCTAGCATATAATATATATAACTGAGTGAAATTGCAAATTGAGACATGACAAAATATTCGCAAATACATGGCCCCGCAAGCGAAATGAAAATTGTATAGCTTCGACAGAATTGGTACTACCATAATCCTGCTTCAAATGTTCACATCCAGGTGCTCATATCTGCTTGTGTTTCCTTTATATTACCTTTAGTTGGCGCATGGTGAAGAGCCAAGACGTTTTCAATTTGTGCATATACGCTAAGTTCGTTTCACTGTTTAAGGGATGAAATTAAAAAAAATCGCCATGACACTGGTGAGTGCAAAGTTTTTCTTCAAATTGTTTTACTGCTTGCAATGAAGGGAGTTGATATAGAATCTTAGTCATATCTGACGCACATCAAACGAAATATTAAAAGCAGTATCAAATTGTCAACTATTAAACATTATTCTCTTCACATGAAATTCAGTGAAAATAGCTGGACCGAACGGAGATACGACGAATATATTCGACATAGCTAAATCGGGTTTTCCTTAGCGGAAGAAAATTATATACGGTACGACGCACGCTTCGCAACTGGGCTTATTCTCTGGTTTATATGTTTTGTGCAAAGAGTCAACCACCTAGGGTAACACGTGGAGGACTGAAGCAATATAGCGTTTGATGACCAAATTATTGTGTATTTTCTGGAAACGAAATAGTGTGTTCAAAGCAGCAGCCAAAATCTTGTGGGAATAGTGAAATTCAAGGAAATGAATCCTCCTAGACGTATGCTAGATGCTCTTACTCCATGCAATTTGTTTAGCAGGAACAATGACAAAAAGTTATGCCTAAGTGCTTCAGGGACCGGAGGCAGTACGTCAGTATCAGCTATTGGGAACAGTGATAATGTATGTTCTACTGCAGTAAGAGGAGCTGGAGGAGGGGCGATGTCTGACCCCGGGAGATATAGTGAAAACGGCGCAATTCCTGGAAGCGGAGATACACTGTCCGTGGGTGGCCTTGAAGCCAGGAATCAGACCCAGTGGAATAGGGAGCATTACAGGCACTGGAGGTTCCTTGTCTAGACCAAGTGGTAGTGGAAGCACTGGTGTAAGTATGCCCCTCCCTGGAGCAAGGGTAGCAACCGGCGCGATACCTGGAAGTGGAGGTAAGCCGGTCATAGGTGGCCTTGAAACCGAGGCAGTAGCAGGAATCAGATCCAGTGAGATCGAAACACTTACAGGCATTAGAGGCCGTGCAACTGGAGGAGTGTCAGGCTCCAGATCTGGCCTAAGTAGTAGTGAAAGCGCTTGCACAAGTGTGTCCCGTCTTGCAGGAAATGGAGGGAATGGCGTTATTCCTACCAGCGAATGTACGCCGCTCACAGATGGCGTTCGAACCGGGATGGTACCACGAATTGAGTCCATTGGAATTGAAAGCTTTGCAGGAAGCGGAATTAAAACTGTTCTAAGCTCCAGATCTGACCCACGTGGTACTGGAAGGATTAGTACAAGTCGGAGTGAAGGCACTGGCTCAAATGGGAGTGGAGGCATTGGCATAAGTGAGGCTGGAGGCAGTGCCGTAAGTGGAGGCACTGATATTGCTGGAACTGGTAGCAGCCCGAAATAAATATTCACCAACACAAAAGCACAGGTGGAAAGGCTGAAAATAGATTTACTGTTGAGAGCTAACAAAGCTCGTGATTTTCGTGTGCAAAGAAAAATATTCTTTTGGATTTGTGTGAACTTATTCCGGTAAAATAAAGGTAGCTTGGAGGCAAAAAGCCTGTCTTGCTGACGACTGACTGCACAAAGAGTCCTGGCTCGTTAATCCATTCACGTCTTCAGTTTCAACGCACGAGATACAGGACAAATGCTAAGATTATTTCCGACCTTCTTTGTCCATTGCAAATAGACCAGCCCCACTTTAAAGCATTGTGCAAGCAATATGTCTGCATATGTGGCGTAATTTCTATTTGTCCTGTTAGGCATGTCAGCTACAGTTCAGTAATAAGCCAAATAGGTTATTTATAGGTTCCGAGTTTCGGCAATCTCTCACGGGTGTTGTAATGTTTAATGGAAACAATGATTTGAAGTTGAATTGAATTGATTTCGGTGCATTAGAAGATTTTAGGTGATATAGGACTGTCGATTTCAAGCGCAGGTTTCGTGCCGAGCTTAAGAACATTGCAACCACTCATGCTTACAGAAGCATCTCTTCAGTGCTCGCACAGTAATATTCTATACTGCGAAAAGAGATTCCACAACAAAAGCGTTTGTTTTTCAGCTTGTTCGCTCACATTCGTACGCGTTACTTAGAGGGCATAATTAAGCTTGGACTTCAAGGATGATACTATCGCGAAATCATTAATTGTCCAAACCGCCATTTTACCCAATGTGTTTGGACATCAACGTTAGCGCAATAACATCAAAAGCTATCATGAAGAACAATACAGCTGTAGCTGACTCACACCAGAAAAAGACTACTTCGAAGTACTCATTTCTCAATTTGCGGCACACGCGTTTCGCAAAGTTGACCTGTGTTTTCTCGATCCCCTGCGGACGTATACATAACGAGCGGCAAACTAGAGCTAACTTTGGCTTAGAGGCATGCTAACATGCTACTGGAATGCACGAACATCAGTGCCTTTTATTTGCTTTGTTAACAGTGCGAGGAAAGAAACTCTCATCGAGGCCTTATTTTTCTTTTGTTTTTGTTGTCTTCGTGCTAAGGTATTGGTAACTCTTCTGCGCTTTTTTTTTTTTTCAAACTGAAAGCTTCTATTCAAATGGACTTGCATTGACAGACGGCCTTCTCGCGGCATAAAAGTGATGAGTCAACGATAGAAAAAAGGGGAAAAAATTGTTACGCACGCAGTATAATCAGTGAATATATATCGCGTTCTACCAAGGAAAAAATGCTAACACCTCATCCCTTTTCATAACATCCACACCGAACTTCAAAAAATAAAAAAGAACATCAAGATAATGTGATCAAAAGAGGCGGGATTATGGTCCTGTTCCCGAGACAGCCTGAAAGAGGACAGCTGAAACGGGTTGCACTTAGCACGCATGCGCTTATTCTCGCAAACTTCCCCGCTGCGCTTTGTTATACGGCACTTATCAACTTGTCGACCGACGCTCGCGCACTCGCGTCAAAACGTTGGGGTGCTGAACATTTACTTCTGCTCTGGTAATCGACGCAGTGTGATCAGCATGTGAGCATGTGACCGAACTAGAACCGCAGGTCACGGTCAGATTTAATTTTCTAAAAGAAGGTTTTAGGTATATCAGAGAATAAAAGGCTTCAGTTGGCGGCTAAGGTTATCGCTAGCCGTCATACATCGGTCGCCAATAAAAACTCTGCAAGAGGATATCGTGCTGCAAGTGCGACAAGATGTAATTTGCTGCATAGCCGAGCGACTACGAAAAGAGACGCTCTCGCAATGCGCACCGTCCAAGGTCGAGCGCTCTGCAGAATGCCCTTCCAGACGCGGGTTTAATTCTAGGAGAAATGACGGCGATCATCGCGGACTGCTCCCCTTAAGCGGTATTTTTAAGGAATAACAGCGCGGAGACGAAGGACAAAGGACAAGGAAGAAGACAGCACCTGCGCTGACTATCAGCTGCACTTTATTAGAAAGAAACACGCAAAATATACTCTTTTCACAACCAAGAGCGCATGTGCAACACCAACCACCAAACAGATAACTCAGTATTTTGAATAAAGATATATTAATTCACAGCCATGAACAGATACAGAAGGGGTGCTTACACACGAGTCATGATTTTTATCAATATGAAACTATTCACTGATTTCTCTTGTTTTATCTTTGTGTTTGTACAGAATTTTGGTTTAATTAAAAAGGGGAACACATAACGTTCCAAAACAATTCAGTTAGTTGTTCAGTTTGTTCTGAAAATTCATGTTCTTTCTAATGAAACCAAAATTCTGCACAAACATAAAGATAATCTAACAAGAGAAATCAGTGAAGCGTTTCATATTCATAAAAATCATGACTCGTGTGTAAGCACCCCTTCTGTATCTGTTCGTGGCTGCGAATTAATATATTTTGATTCAAAAGACTGAGTTATCTGCTTGGCGGTTGGTGGTGCACATGCGCTTTTGGCTGTGAAAAGAGTATATTTTGCTTCTTTTTTTTTCTAAAAAGACTGCAGTTGATAGCGCAGGTGTTCTCGTCTTCCTTGTCCTTTGTCCTTCGTCTCCACGCTGTTATTCCTTAAAATGTACCAACTAGCTCAACTCTCCGTTTTATTAAGCAGTATTCACACGGAGGAGCCTTTCGGAGAGGGGGCGCGGGAGAAATGCCGGCCAGCGGAACCTCCTTCCTTGCTCCCGCATTCACACGGGCGACGAGGTACGGGAGGGGCGTCACTGCTGTCAGACAACAGTGGCTCGGCGTGCCGAGGAGAACGGTGTCTGGGCTGCTTGTCTCTCTCCGTCGCCACAGCCGGGTTCAATGTGCATTGTAAAATTTTGAACTCTGGTAGTGTGGATGGGGCGGAGAAGGCAGGAGGAAGCCGGAGACAGGTTTACGATAAAGTAGAGATAATATTTTATATAAAATATACCATCAGTTCAATGTCAAAATAACAGCATAGAGACAAGGTAGGCATCAAAGCCACGACAGGAACAGACTGGAACACATACCCTCACTCTTTTTTTTCAATCCTAGTAGGTCCCTATATGAGGATTGCAGCTACTTCAAGAATGAAATGAAGTCAAAGTACTTTATTTACTTTGCTAAATATTACAACGCACGACAAAGAATAAAAGGCTACCAGCCGCAGCTTGAAAACCTTCGTGTATACTATTCTTCACACGGCGACCGGGTTTGAGCGTTCGCGGAAGTAGTATGAGATTTCTTGTTTGCACACAAAAAGCAACGTATTAGAACAAAATAATTACACCGCATATGTCGGTAGCATTTTATGAATCATAGGCACGTAACTTGGCAGGAAAAAAAAATATTACATGAAACTTCCAGCAAAAAAACAGGAAAGTTGAGCGCGAAACAAAAGACGCGAAAAAGTCAAGAAAAACGTTACTTCCAAAGGTAAGGCTTTACAGCTAAATATTTTGCGTGCTTTTCTATGGTCATGCTATGTTTCGCAAGAATGTTCAGTTGCCTTGGAAATTTGGAGCACGATGCATGTAATTAGCGGTGCGGCAGAGTGGCAAAACCAAACGTTGTCGTCTTGCACTGAATAAGCAGGCATGTACCAAATGAAATGCAGCATTTCAGTACACAGTCAGTTTTACCAAAACAGGAGTTTTATACATATGTAAAAGTTTCAGTGTATAAAGTCGCTGACCTGACGATGATAAGTTATGAAATATGCACGAGTGTGCACATGCGACGACATGTTAGCAATAATTTGCGCTGTGAGTTTTTGTGCGGCATTTATTCTGACTATTATGTTTGGTTATCGCATTGCAGACTCGAAGGCTTTACGTGATAAATAGTTGAAGAAAACATTGTGGATTAGAATTTTCATTGTTCTAATGGAAATCAAGACGAAGAAATGGACATGGGCAGGACAGGCAGCGCGAAGAAAGGATAACTGGTAGTCGCTTAGGGCAACAACCGGGATTCCAAGGGAAGGAAAGCGTAGCTCGGGGCGGCAGAAACTTAGGTGGGCGGATGACGTTAAGAAGTTCGCAGGGGCCAAGTGGACGCAGCTCGCACAGGATGGGGTAAATTGGAGGAATATGGGCGAGACCTTCACCCTGCAGTGGACATAATCACGCTGATGATGATGATGATGTTGTTGGAAGACTGCTTGAGGCGACATTGGATCAGGTCGTTTTATTGTAAACTCTGACACTAATTATTCGTCCCACAAACTGAGAGAGTGGCGTATGACTGTCGACTTAACTATGATGTTCCACACAAACTCGAGATTGCTTTACTGCCCTCCGCATCGCCATCGACAGAGTTAGTACTCTTCAGCCAGTGAAGATTTAAGAGAATGTTTCTTTGTACGCAACAATAAGCTAAGTCACAGCAAAAGAGCACCCCACCCCACCACACTCAGCAACAACACGCTTCTCTCAAAGCGCAGCATACGGAGTTGCCTGGAGAGCGAAGAAAAGGCCGCGGACACCCCTCCTCTTGGGGAAGGTTTTGTGCCAGCCGACAAAAAGCCCCCCCTACCCCTTCCCCCCCTAGGGAAACCGGTTCAGGGGCCCAAAGGCAGCTCGTTTTCACAACTTTGCGGTGCAGAGGAGTGGGTTCCCCCGTGTGAATACCGCATTACACGCATTTGATGACGTTCTTATTTGCAGGAATTTCAAGTGGGCTATAATCAAGCTATCACGTATAGCTAGGAGTTAATTGTTTTTGCGTGCCTCTACGTTGCTGTGGCAAAAGCGATGCGAGCTCGAGCTTCACAGGGGTTATGTGTCTTAGCGCGGTTAAGAAGTATATACTACGATGAATAAAGCAGTATAACGAAACCTACGATGTCAACCTGAGAGACACTTATCGGCAATACTAACTGGCGCTAATGGGCATCAGATATAATCTTAACTGGTAATAACACTTTTGTACTACTGCGGTCCAGAAGAAACTGTTCTTTAACTACGTAGTTTCCGACAAATCTGTAGAGCTTTCCTTTGCAACGGTATAGTCACGTTGAAGGTTGTCAGTTAGTCATTACTTCTCCGTAGTAATAACACTAATAAAGAGAAAGAGCAAGCACTATTATGCACAGAATTTTAAAAATTGCCAGCAATATTAACGACTTAAAAACACTGCATATGAAATAATGAGAACACATTATTTACCAATGCTGATCGTCACTAATAAATTTACCTGAAATCGAAAGGAATGGTAATTGACTCGCCCGAAAATGTTTTCGCATTTACCACAAGTAGGTCCTTTATGCGCACCCAGCACGTTTTACTGCTTAAACTGCTTTTTGGTTGTTAAGGAGGCTGTTTTCTACATCAGCAGAAAGCAAAAGAGCCAAAATAGCACATAATCAACAAAAAGGACAATTCTTTGATAAGTTTCTTCAAAAACCTTAAAATAGATATCAACCCAACTTATCCGTAAAAACACGTTTGATCAAATCGCGAATGCATCATCAGGAGATAACTGTTGACGCGCCTCACTGACCACACCTCGGTGCACTGATTTGCTTACGATGCTCATGACGTGAACACTGGAAATATTGTATCGAATGCGATTGAGGCGACGAAGCAGCAAAATATCTTCAACATCGTGAAAGCTACATAGGGACTCGTACCACTGTGCGCTCATCAGACGGACGGCGTTTCTTTGGCTTGGCAGGTCAAAGGTTTGCGTGTTGGCGTTGCAGCACATATTTTTCGCAGGTAAGACGTTCTTCTCCAAGTTGATTGGGCCGACTGGAAAAGTTCTTTATGCTCATCGGCAGCGCACAATTCCTCTTGAAGTGCTCGCGGAAGGTTGACATTTTTTGCTAGCAACTCGGGGTCCGCACCCATGCAGTTTCGGCCGCTATGAAAGCAGCGACTCTGTTTCAACGGCGCCGGCAAATACCGCGCATCTAAAATTTGGTATGTCGTTAGCACGACCTATATTTCTTAGTACAACTTGAAACGCTCTGACCACCTGTTACCGCGCTACGGTCGTCGCTCTACAGTAGTTACGCATTCTGTTCTGAGCATATCTGACTGAAGCGGAAGCATTACCCCCTCATTGCCTCCCTCCTTCCTTAGATATCGCAATATGATCCGCCTTCGTCAGTTCTGCACATAACGGCCAGTTGCACGGGCGGATAGCGGATTTCGTGCGGTTGCTTCTGAAGCGTTCCCCTAGAATGACTATTTAGTCACTCGTTACATTAAGATTGTCAACTGCGGACACATAAGTGTCAGTTTTTTATTGCATTACTATTACCTTTATAATGGAAGGATATACGCTCATCAGGGATTCCAGTACACGCCCCTTTTTGAGCCTGGTCCGTCGCAATAACGGGTTGGCTGTTGCCACACGCGACTCTGTTTTGTATTAACCACTCCGCACAGTCCAAACCTCGATATGTTACGTATCCAATTCGTTAGCTTATGCTACAAGTACAGGCACACAGCTGAGTGAGCGACCATACGTTCATTGCGCACCACAGTGTCTAGGTGAATTGTGACTGCGTTAAGAAATTGATTCCGTTAAATGAGATGCCGAGAACATTGTAATGTAAGAAGTCTAAAATATCGATTGGTAATTTGTCCTCCCTTCACTTACTTGTACAAAAAGCCAGCCAAGGTAAAGGTTGGTGCCGAAGGCAGCTTTGAAAGACAAGAATCTTTTGTGCGTTGGCAGTATTTTTTAAACAGCAGGGGCTTAGGAGAGTCCATAACTGCGTGTGCTAAAAAAGACGTCAGTGTGAGGACTTGATATAGGCTTGAAAAACCGTACGCCTTTTACTGCCCTACTTTAAAATATTGCTTACGCATACCAGGAACTTATATTTCACGTAAACCTGCTCTTTCAGATACTCTGAACTGCCTACGATGCTTTCGTGTCTGCTGTTCATCAGTGTGGCGTGCGTCACCAGTACCAGCGCCAAAACACCGTATCCAACACCACCACACATTGTCTTCATCCTCGCGGACGATCTGGTAAGTGACTTCAGCAAGACAAACAATCGTGTTATGGATGCAGTGCCTCAGACAAAGTTTTATTTAAAACAAAGTGTTTCTGACGTCCCTAATCTGAGGTTCCAATTGCATCTAATTAAATTGCCCAAATCGGTTCGTGCTGAGGTGAGGAAGGAGCGAATCAACATCTCTAACTTCCCGATAAATTAAAAGCATTTATTTCACAAACGGGTTGTTTAGAGGAGGTAAACGGTTCGCTCATCATCCTAGCAGTGTCTGCGTCGTCTCGTGATCACGGGCGTAGGTGGGCCAGGTCCTGGGCTTCGGGGAGGCTGCAGGCCGGAGGAGCGACGTCATCATAGTAGCGGCATTAGTCGGAAGCAGGCCCAAAGCTCTCATGTCGCTGTAGGCGGGGGGCTGTCGGTTGACTAAACGCCCTAAACGGCTAGAAGGAGCAGCTTAACTATCATTCCGTTAACCCCATTTCGGGGCTTGAACGCCTCCGATGCAACTAGACTGCTGTCTTGTAACCCGCAGTTTTTCTTCAGACCTTCAATGCAGTACAATACTGCGGTCATTCCGTTCGCGCTAACGTTTTCACCCAGCTGTACCATTGGGTTCTAGAGGGCCTGTGGCCTGTGGTGGCCTGTGGTGTGAGAGGTCTGTGGTTCTAGAGGGGGGGGGGTCTCCTGCCTAAAGGTCGCTGGCCCAATAGTCTGCAGCTGAACCGCCTTTCTGAATTTCGCTGTTCGCCCGTCCTTGAATAAGCCTTTTGGCGCCGTCAAGTCGTCGACGATCTTGGAAATGTCTCAATTCTCCGGAATTTCCTATCGTTGCCAGTTCCGCTGTCTTAATTCTCAGAACAACGAAGTCTGGTACCGGCGTGTAGTTTAAGCGATGTTGGGCTCTCGGTAGCGCTTCATCGCGTGGCGAGGATGAGTCGTCGTTTTGGAGGGGGCAAGCAGTATATAGGCCAGCTTTTCGTGGGCGCATGTCATATACTGAATATTTTATTCCACCGCATGCTTTCCTGTAAAACATTCTCCATATTCATGCGCAGCTTATCTCAGCCATGCAATATCTTTAGCGGTGACCCAAGTTTATCTTGGTCACCGCTTGGATGACTTGTGAACGATGTGATGTGAACGACTGCTGGACTTCATCAGGTTTTTGTCCTGCCGCATTACACAAACCTGTTTACAGCGCTGTTTGGTCAAATTGGCATTGCCTAAATAAAATTCTCAGCAGTGTCCGAAAATACATATATTTGGCAACTTTTCTCGTACCAAGCAGTCAGATATCGTATTTATTTATTTATTGTACCCTCAAGGCCAAAGGCATTAGAGGGGAGTGGGTTAATTAGGATACACAACAATGAATATAATACAGTGAAAACAAGTAGTACAAAATAAAATTCCCCCTGAATAAAACAAACGACATTCACAAAGCGTAAATAACATAAAGTATCAATTTGCCCAGATCACTGCCATGCCTGGCTTGGTACTGAGGTAACTGTTTGGCAGCTGATTCGACCAGTCCCTCTTCGTTTTATTACCCGTTGATTGCGTGTAAAGAGTAAAAAATAGTAATCTCTAGTTTATGCTGAAATATTCATCGGAATTCATATTATCAGATGATCGGAACTTCGCTCTATGAGCGGCCTTTCTTTATGGCCGTGCCGAGTCCTACCACTACTCTGCTTTTTGAATCAAATCCCTACGCAGCTCGTTCCCGAATTAGATATTGCGCATGCTACCTTCCTTGCGGCTTCTTGTTCCCAACAATAAAAAGTCGTAAGAGAAAATTCTCCCGGCCATATTAAAAATAGGCGTTGCCGGTTTGACTTCAGATTTGATTGTGGGTATGGTGGTGTTCATCAAGCTTTCTCCCTCCAATCAGTTTGAGGCAGGAAGCGTCCGTCTGCTTTCATGCTAGCGTGCTTGCCGCGACCGCTGCCTAACGGCTTGAGTATCTGCTGGAAAGTAAATCTCGTTTTCGATATCATGTGACAATTAATCAACTCGCTCATCCTGTTGCGTTGCCAGAGTCTCTGAAGAGCTGTCAGTATAGGTGCGCCTAAATATGCAATTACTTGTGTTTGTGGGCGTGTACACTACCAAGTGAGGACGAGTGTGCATGAGCACCTTCCAGCTGGCGAACCGAACACGTGCTTTACGTCCCTACACTATTTGTAGGCACACTCGGCACGTAGCATTGAAATCTCATTTAGAGCGAATACAGTCGAGCTACTAGGCGCTAATTAAAAGGGCTAATAGTGTAGATATCTACATCGGCACTCCCACCTCAGAAATCGCAGCAAATTTAAATATTTTCAAAATAAATTTGGCGAATGAAGTATTATAAGCCAATCCTCTCATTAGGGCATACTGTGCAAGGTAATACCGCAAGTTTTCACCGCAATATTTTCCTGACAGGATATTTTACTCATAAAAACTGCACCATAAAGGGTTTCCATTCGGTCAGTACCATGCGTAAGTAAGTACCGGGGGAAATCCTACATGTTTTTATGAACGTCATCGGTTTTGCTCGGACGAGATTAAGGTGGCGATTGCGAGGTTCAGTTCAGTTGAGTCGTTCAGTCGTGTCCGACTCTTCGTGACCCTATGGACCATGTCACGCCACGCCTTCCGGTCTCTCACTATCTTCCTAACATCACATAACTTCATCTGCAGTGCCTCGAGGATGCCATCTAACCATCGCGTTCGCTGCCTACCCCTTCTCCGGCGACCCTCAACCTTTCCCAACATCCAATTTTTCTCCAGCGACTCCTCTATTCTCATCAGATGACCACAGTAGCTGAGCTTTAACTTTAGAATTTGACCCTCCATTGAGCAGTCAGGGTTTATGGTCGACAATATCGACTGATTTGATCTTCTGGCAGTCCAAGGAACTCTCAAGAGTCTTCGCCAGCACCACAATTCAAACGCGTCAATTCTTCGACGGTCAGCCTTTTTCACAGTCCAACTCTCGCATCCATACATCACAACTGGAAAGACCATAGCACGAGTTATACGGATCTTGGTTGGCAGACGAATGTTTCTGCTCTTTACTAGGAGGTCAAGGCTAACCATTGCTCTTTCCCAGAAGCAGGCGTCTCCTAATTTCATGGCTGCAGTCTCCTTCCGAGGTAATCTTGGAGCCCAAGAAGAGAACATCTGTCACAGCTTCCACTTCTTGTCCATTGATGCTCCAGGACTTGATAGGGCAAGACGCCATGATCTTTGTCTTTTTAATGTTCAGTGTAAGCCCAAACTTCTCAGTCTCTTCTTGTACGTGCATCAGAAGTCTCTTAAATTCCACTTCACTTTCTGACATTAAAGTGGTATCATCCGCGTATCTAAGGTTGTTGATACGTTTTCCAGCAATCTTCACTCCAGCTGAAGACTCGTCCAGACCGGCCTTCCTCATGATGCACTCTGCATATAGGTTAAATAGGCAGGGCGACAGTATGCAGCCTTGCCTCACTCCTTTCTCGATCGGAAACCGATCAGTAAGACCATGCCCAGTTCTTACTGTCGCCTCTTGCCCTTCATACAGGTTCCTGAGGAGACAGATGAGGTGAATTGGAACTCCCATCTCTTGGAGAGCTTGCCACAATCTGCTGTGATCTACGCAGTCAAACGCTTTCGCATAATCAATAAAGCAGAAGTAGATGGATTGCTGGAACTCTCTTGCTTTTTCCATGATCCAGCGAAGGTTGGCAATTTGGTCTCTAGTTCCTCTGTACTTGCGAAACCCAGCTTGCACGTCCGGAAGCTCACTGCTGCAGCCTACCCTGGAAGATTTTGAACATCACCTTGCTAGCATGCGAAATAAGCGCGATCGTGTGGTAGTTGGAAAAATCTTGGGCACTGCCTTTCTTTGGAATGGGGATGTAAACTGACCTCCTCCAATCCTGTGGCCACTGCAGTGTTGCCCAAATCTTCTGACATAATGTAGGCAGAATGTTAACAGCATCATGGTTGAGGTTTTGAAGCAACTCAGCTAGAATGCCACCAATTATGTTGGGTTTGCACATTCGGGTCCTTCTTGTAAAGTTCTTCTGTGTATTCCTGCCACCTCTTTATCTCTGAGGCTTCAGTGAGGTCTTTGCCACGTTCGTCCTTTATCACACCCAGCTTAGCACAGACGCTTTGATATCTTTGATTGTCTTATACAGAGCTCTTGTGTTCCTTAATTGGCTGTTGTCCTCAACTGCTTGGCACTGTATGTTCAGAAAGGCATTCTTATCTCTCCTTGCTATTTTCTGAAAATCCGTATTGAGAACCTTGTATCTTTCTCTTTCCCCCATACCTTTTGCCATCGTCCTTTCCTCAGCTATTTGCAAAGCCTCTTCAGATAACCAGTTTGCTTTCTTGCATTTCGTTTGCTTTGGAACTACCTTAGTAGCAACTTCTTGTATTATATCACGAACACCAGTCCACATCTCTTCGGGCTCTGTCTTCTAGATATAATTCTTGAAATCGATTCCTCACTTCTACAGCATATTCTAATAGAATTTGATCCAGATCATACCTGAAAGGCCTCCTAGTTTTCTGTGTTTTCATCAATCAAAGCTTAATTTTGGCAACAAGAAGCTGATGATCGGTGCCACAATCGGCCCCAGGCGTTGTTTTTACTGCTTGTATAGCGCTTCTCCATCTCTGCCGGCAAATAATATAATCGACCCGATTCCTGTACAGACCGTCCGGTGAAGTCCATGTGTACAGGCGCCTCTTGTGCTGTTGAAAATGAGTATTCGCGATGGTCAGGTTGTTTTCTTGACAAAACTCTACTAGCCTCTGCCCAGCTTCATTTGGCTCGTCAAGACTGAACTTGCCTATAATTCCGGATATTTGTTCACTCCCGACCTTAGCATTCCAATCTCCTGTGAGAAAAACGTCTGATGATGGAATGCGGTCTAAAAGGCATTGTAGGTCCGCATAAAATCTCTCAACGTCAGCTTCTTCAGCAGTAGTGGTCGGTGCATAGACTTGGATAACTTTTATGTTGAAAGGGTGACCTTGGATCCGAAGTGAAATAATTCGGTCGTTTTTGGGGTTGTACCCTAGCACTGCTTTGCCCTTCTGTTTACTTTGAGAGCGACCCCATTCCTTCTCTGAGATTCGTGCCCACAATAAGACATAATGGTCGCCGGAATTAAATTATCCCATTCTGGTCCACTTGAGCTCGCTGATACCCAAGGTATCAATGTTCAATTTGTCCATTTCTCGCTTGACGACATCCAGTTTACCTTGCGTCATAGATCTTACATTCCATGTTGCTATGTGATACATTGTTCGTTATTCTATGACGTTGGGGAGAACTTTTGAAACATGAATTTTAATTCTCCAAACTGCACTCACTATGAACACTGTTCGGAGAGAGTCTCCAACTGCAACGGACGATAGCGATGGAGCGTCTCCAAACGAAGAGAGAAGTTACGCGAGCCGAACTGAACCGACTCAACGAGGAGCTTGAGCGAATAACGACGGCGGATGACTTCGGCCCGCAGCAACGAGACCTCCTCGCGGAAATATCAGATGAGTTGGACATTGTTTCGAGAGATTTGAAACAGTTAGATGCCTTGATTGAGCCGCATGTTCGTGACGAAGGCCTCGCGGAAGAATACAAAGGCGTTCGTAAGTGTCAAGCTCTCATGGCACGAATGCAGACAAAGCTTCGGCGTTGCAGTGAAACGAATTCTCCTTGCAACATGGCACTTTCCGCAACATATCTCCTTGCAACATGGCACTTTCCTGTCGCTTCCCGACACATCCACAACTGGGCGTCCTTTTGGCTTTAGCCCAGGCGCTTCTGTCGTCCTGGAGCTACTAGGAATCGCCCTTTGTCAAAACTCTCTGATGTGACCTGTATCTTGGGTGGCTCTACACAGCAGAGCTCACGACTTCATCGAGTTTCGCAAGCCCCTCCGCCACGACAAGGCAGTGATCCATGAAGGGGGATTGCGAGGTTACAGCTTGCCTTTCGATCTTATATTTCTTGTCTTTGTGTGCCGTGGTTCCGGGGCAGAAGCTAGCGATAGATTTGTTTCAATAGCAGGCTAGTGACCACAGGCCAAATCATAGAATTTCTCTGTAGTGATGTCAAAGCCCAGCACATCCCCTCTGAGAGAAGAAAACCGTCATTCTTTCTGATGCAAACTCATAAAGAGCCACTCCGTTTGGTCCTGTGATTTTGCATAACCGCAGCTTTCTGCTTCCAGCTTCAGCGACAGCTACAGACCTGACTTTGCGTTGCCCTAATGGCCGGCTCGAGCGTTCAACCGCACCTAATCGCAAGGGGGGCTTTTAATAGGCGACGTTTGCGTTTGCTGCCAGCTTCGTTATGCGTGTTTCTATAATGCCATGATTTTAACAAATGTAAAAACTACAGCGGTGAAGTTACCTGACAATGGTCTGTCCTGGGATTCAACTCGAACGTTTTCGCGGTTCACACTGCGGCTGAGTGCCAACTAGTTTAAAAAAAGAACGGCAGTCTTGAAACTAACCGTGAATATGATAAATTCTGTCATTCGACGCACCTGAGAAGCTCTTCAGGTCACATTGGGCCGGCGTCTGTGCTAGCGGAGTGGTATTCTCAACGATGACGAGAATATCATTGAGAGCATGCATGAGAATCTCCCCCTTCGAATGCTCTTGAAGCTTTTGCAATGCGCCGGTGCAAAACTCTTGCGTGCTTGGCAAGAAAACTTGATTTGTTTATGCATCCTAATCCTAAAATTGACGTGTGTCCACAACTGTTTCTTCCACGCCTGTCATGATCACGATTGAGATAGGATTAGGGAGAACAAGGCTGTCGGCGGCGCCGGTGTGCACTAAAATCTTTCCGCATTATCAAAGAGCGCTTAAACTCATCAATCAAGCTTGGGATACTGCGACGTTCCTCCTTTCCTCCTTCATAGTAGATAGCATGAGTTCCAGTTCTGAATCAGGCGAGGAGATGGCTTGCAAGGAGAACAATCAAACCAAACAGTGGCAGCGTTTTGTGCATGCGATAGCATCTCTCTAATTTCCCAATGTCGAAAAGCAGGCAATTTTATTATCACCCTGAAGTAAGCGGTCTTGTTTAACAGCGAAATTTATCACATATACTGTGGAAAATATTTATTGACTAGTAATTGTATCTCCTTTAGGCAAATGATCTGGCTGCTGTTCACCCAAAGTCTAAAAGCAAAATACTCAATTTATTTTTTTCAGGGTTGGGCCGATACCAGCCTTCATGGGTCGGCGCAGATCCCCACGCCCAACCTGGATGCTCTGGCCAGCACGGGTGTGCTTTTAAACAACTACTACGTTCAACCACTTTGCTCACCTTCGAGAGCAGCCTTGATGACGGGACTATATCCAGCACACAACGGTGAGTTTTGAAGTCTTCGTAAAACCTTCAGGCTATTTGGCAACAGTTTACTATAAACATTTTTTAAACTGTGTAAAAACGCAAAAAATGAAGGTGCTGCACAAGGGACACTCCTAGTGTTCCTTGTATTTTTTTTCGTGCGTGATTTTAAACCCCTGAGGAAATGCTTAGAGCACGTCGTTCAAGAACTTCATAATGATGATCAGTGCCGCCAGCGCGAATGCAAACCTTTGTTTTCACAGCGCAAGTACTCTTCTAATTTTCGATTAATTTAGGGCGCTTCGGATAACCTGTTTTGTTAACAGTAAAAATGCACTGTCGGATATTTTGTGACTTCGTTGCTCCTCCGGAAGCAAAATGTTCCTTCATAGCGAAGTAAATCACAACGTATATTTAAAACATCTAGGCACATTAAAATATTGCAGGACACGTGAAACTTCACCTAGTCGGGGCGTTACTAGGCGAATTTTAAAAACATCATTTTGGTTATTGCGACAGCCGAAAGTGTGAAGGGGAAAAATGCGAAGAACATCGTGAGCGTGTACTCCGTGCACTATGCATGATGTCTTTGATTTAATTTGGTGTAGGGGTTTTATAAAGTAGTTTTTTTCTAATGTTTTCTTCAGGCTATATAAAAATAAATCTGTCATCAATAGAGGAAATTCAACGTCCCGACATTTCATTATGCCTTTCTAGGTTTCGCTGATAAGTAGTCTCCTTCATACACGTTTTTATATTAAGGTACACAAATTAAGAATGGAAGGCACAATACCTGCACATACAGATGGGCTGTTAAAGTATGTCAGTCAATGGCAACAGACTCGTAACCCTAATAAAACTCTAACCATGCCACATGATGTCGCAATTTTGAATCAAGCCACTGGAATCGCCATTGAGCTATATCTAAACAAACTTCTCTAGATATGTCTCCACTTGGTATGCCAGGAGAAAGTTTACTCGTGAAAACGAATACTGGTAAGGGGCAACTCATGTGCGAGCAAGGGTTTTAGGCTCGTTTTTCCTCTCTGAAGGAAGTGGATGAATGTTTTTAAAAACACCGGCAATTATTACGAAACTTTTGTTTTCAACCAAACGACAGAAACAAAGGCGTAGGGATTGCATCTGCACATTTTAAACCGATTGTAGTTTAGATTAATATAATATTGCAAACAATGTGACTAGTTACGAAGTCAGTACGGTCTGTGAAGACCATTCAAAATGCCTGGAATCAGAGATTGTGTCATTAAATTCGGTTACCTCGCTATTTTCTGCAGGCATACGTATGCCGCTGATGGGCGCACAGGTAGCTGGTCTGCCGCTGCAGTTCAAGATTTTGCCTGAGCATCTGAAGGACCTCGGCTATGAGACACACATGGTGGGAAAGGTAATGTTGACTACAAAACTGCCAAAACAATTATGATGAATGCAAGAATAACATTTATTTAGCGGGCTCACAAAAGAACTTACTGCCCTTTCGTTTATTTTTGACCACCTTGCTGTTTATTTCAGGCGAAATGCTATGATGTGCGACCATATTGGTGTAGCCACCCATCCACTCGGAACTGAACATTAAGCCTCAGAGTAGGACAAGGTGTCGTGTTAGTTGGTGCTGGCCCTTGGTTAACAATGCTTAAACACACGGATAGAGCAAAGAACACAGAAGGTTCTCGACTACTTTGTCCAAGGAGGTGGGTTTTTCCCGGGCGCATAGACCACTTTTCGATGGAGGCAAAAGGCAGGGCATCTGTGTGCTGCCCGATGTCGCCTCACGTTAAAGAAGCCAGGTGGCCGGAATTTTCTGATTTCTCACCAACGCAATCTTTCTAATCTGAGTCGCTCTGGGATGTTAAACTTCATAAAACCCATACTACACTTTGCAATGTCAGTTTAATTCTACTTTATCTCATGAAAACGTGAACAATGCGAGTGTCAACCTTTTTTGATTGTCTGTGTCTATGTTGAAATATAAAATAAAAAGCCGGGAGTACATTTCATGCTCGCTAGGGTACGATCGAGTATTTGTTTGTTTACTTTAAAATAAAGTGAGGTCGGATTATGTTAGAGAAACATTTCACTCAAGCGTGAGTTCCCTACAAAATACGAAACTTGCTCATTCGTGCTCTTTTTGGTTTCTGAAAATAGTGGCACCTGGGTCACTCCAGCCTCAATTACACGCCAACGTACAGGGGTTTCGACACTTTCTTCGGGTTCTACAACGGACCAATTGACTATTACCATGGAATCATGGAGCAGGTTAGTAGAATGATGTGGCTTGCTTGGTTAAAAAAAAAATTTGAACCGAGCTGTCGCACAGAAACGTTGTCTGCAGATCACGTATCTAATCGCAGAGTCAGCACTGTTCATTTAAAATATCATTATTTAAAAAAAGAATAGGCCAGCAGTGCTTTAGAGAAAAGAAACCTCTCATTAAGCTTTCATCTTCGGCTAGTCAGTGTGTTTGCAAGGAATGTGCTCATTTATCAGCGCTTGGCAGATGTTAGTATCTAGTAAAGTAGTAGCTCTAGCATTGTTATCGCCGACAATCATTCCTGATTTCCTGAAAATATCATTTGGCGAGTATATGAATTTCCTTACTAGCAAGTATGCTTGTAACCCATGAAAATGTATGCATCTAAGGTATTTTGCAATGAAATCATGGACACCGTTCTACATATTCAGCTTATATAATCGAACCGTTGCTGTCTTCGTGTTAGTGGAAGTCATCTTTCTAAAGAAAAATACTACGTGGAGAGAAAGTACAAATTAGAAGTTATAATCTGTACAGGTTCCATAATGTGTACTCCGGACGTTTTTTTTTTTTATTCAGTAGGTTGAAATATATTACGTGCTTACCAAAGCACCTATTTAGCAAAAATAGACGTCTTAAATTGCGTTTACAAACAAACGTCATGGTGCTTTGGTGCTAAGTGTATGGCATGGGTATTTTATTATGGCATTTTATTACTAGCACTAAAATGTTTATTTCCGGCTGGTAATTATGGTCGACCTATAGATTTCGTTAAAAAATACAATCTCTAGTTACGTTCCTTATTCATCAACATGTTTACTTTCCCACTTCGCCTTTACCTTCCCGGTGTAACGATCTCGGCAGCGAAGGGTGAAGCCTGTGAACGTGCGTTGCTGAACGCTGGAGAGATTCATTTAAAAACGTATTTTTGAAGTGGTGACCAACGTGTTGGTGGTGCTAGCCGTGAACATTAACTCAAAGTGAGTTAAAGTGTAAACTGGAAAATAACGTAGTCACGAAGCACGAAATTCTCACCTGTCAGCCTGTAGTTAAAACGACTGTACCTTAGCCAAATAGTTCGGCTATATTAAAGGGCACATTTCTATTAAAACCAGCTGTTCTTTGCAACTTTTAAGGGACAAAAACTAAATGCCATACTTGTAGCAATCACTCTGAGCCAGTCGTCTCTCTATAGCAGTATTTACTTTCATAAACTACCAATTGCAGTTATACTTGTTAGGCAGTTCTGCGAATGTGGAGTTACGGCAATGAAGCAATTAGGTAACGTCCGCATACTGAGGCTATGAGGTATCTCAAATTGAATTTGCTGCAGTGAGACAAGTTCTTACTTTGGTGGAATATGTGGATATTGAAACTCTTTGCCGGTATAAACGGTCTGCTTGCGATTTACGAAATTTACGCATTGCCACTGCTTGATTCCTTGGTGAAGTGACTGCTCTTGGTTGGTGGTGGGTGTGTGGTAGTAGGCATGTACCCGGTCACATCTTAGTCAAGATGCCAAAGAACGTTGCAGTCCTTTTTGCAGAATATTCCCGTTTCAATTTTATTCATTGGTAGTACTGGTTTTCTTCCACTAAAAATAAAACATATTCCCCTCTCTGGTACATAGCATGGAGTGTAATCTCCTCACGCACGGAAAAGTTGCTGACCTCGTCTGACCTGTTCCGACTGCAGGAAGGCCACATAGGACTGGATTTCTGGAATGGTACTCGTGCGCTTCCACTGGAAGAACGTATTTATGCAACCACGCGATTCCAAGATCATGCAAATTACATCATCGCCAATCGGAACGCTTCGAAGGTAACAGCTTGTTCTTCGCTAGAGTCAACGAGGGCTGCAATCTATCGCCAAAGCCAATCATGCGCCTTGAAAAGCTGTCACTCTCATGCATTACGATGAACACCGGCTACGTTAAGTTCATCTGATAGATATGCCATCTAGACGACCGCGGGCGAGGTAGCGAGCGCAGTGCCGGGCGAATCCACTTGGCGGTGAGCAAAACAGAAGTTGCGTTAGGATGCACCAATGCGGCGCGCTGGCACCGAGGAACCCTAAATCAGCATGACGTACAAGTTACAGATAAAGAAGGCGTGCCATACAAGCTACCGAGAGCCCCCCCCCCCCTCCCCCCCCTACGGGACGCGAGACGAGCAGGCTGCCGAGAAGCTTACGAATTGCAGAAGCTTGCCAATATCGATGTGGCAGCAGCCTCTGCCGTTGCATCCGATGACATACACTCATGAAACTTGGCTTAATAATAGCCGAAGCTCTACATTTCTATCCTTAATTTTGTGTATGTTCCCGCTGATGGCATTATAAAGTAATGTAAATGGTAGTGATCTGCAAATAAAACAACTTCGCAAACTATTTTCTCTTTGCTACTGTTCAGGTTAGTATAAGGGTGCAGTTAGCTTAGGTTCATTCAAGAGATCTCCAAGCAATGAAATGCTGAGTCTCAGATGTGGTGCAGGCTTTTCATGGGTATTCGCATTGATAATTTCCCGCCGAGTAATTTGACCACCAGGTGGCCGGTTCTGTTCCCAACCGCTATTACCATACGTGGCAGAATCAAAAAGTTTAGCTGTATCGTGAATAAAAATAATATTACTAATATTATTAATAATACTATTATTAATAATACTATTATTAATAATACTATTATTAATAATACTTGGCAAATTATAGTTCTCTTTCAAACACTGCGCCGGTATCGGGCCTCTTTAACTCTGCTTTCTGTAACTGGATGCAGCCTCTATTCCTGTACTTGGCTCACCAAGCAGTCCACAGTGCGTATGAGCCGGAGTTCCTGCAAGCTCCAGGGGAAAACACGAAGAAATTTCCTTTCCTTGGAGACGCCAGCAGGAAAAGTTTGGCAGGTAAGCTCGAGAGGCCGCTGCGATTATTAGTAGCCACCAAAACAGAATAGAACTTACGTGTTCTGTTTGTGATGTTTATTAATGAATACGGGAAATGGAACACTAGTTGAAATGGAGACGTGCACAAGAATTCTGCTATCATCTAAAAGACGTAAATTTCCACTTTAATTTACAATTAGGCTTTATCATTTTTGTTCCTCGAAGCTAAGTTCGAAAGTTGACGACGTTAAGTTGGCGTTCAGCCATCGGAGATAAGAAACTAGCTTATATCGTTAAAAATGACATTACACGAGATTTGAGTAGTTTTCAGACACAATTTTTTACGCGTTATCAGGTTGTCTTTTGCTTTAGAATTGGCTAAGGACGCGTAATACTCGTAAGACCACTGCGCGTTCCCACACTTTGTTTTGATTTGTCGAAGTGCAGGATTCTTGAACACATGGCGATGTCTCAAAGCTGCGTGTAAAGTGTCGCAGCTATAAGGTCATGCTTCGTGTCACCCAGTGTATGGGTTCACGCATGATGGTTGAAAGGCGGAATAGAAAATTAGGGCTGAGTAATAGATGCTTCCCTGCGAGCGCACTCTCCGCATGTCTAACAAATGCTAACCACATGAAAGGAGTGCACTGGTACTCTTTAGAGCCTGGCGGTGTCGACAATTCATCAAAGCGACCACGGTGAATGTCAGAATCTCGTTACTCTCCTAATGTGAGCTCTAACGCCACGCTCAATCAACACGCCTTTGTTGAAATGCGGACACTGTTTGGGTGCATAAAAAGGTGCTAATTACCACTATTCGGGTCGTGGATGCATGGTGTCTTCGAAGGCGGTCCATTTACTTCCTTAGTGAAGAGACATCAACTTTCCCGGTTTATGTGCACCCGTGGCTAAGTCTAGGCGGTCGTGTGTGAGGTGACCTTAACGGTGCTGGTGTTGGTGGTGGTGGCGGTGCCGGAAGGCCCAGGAAAAGCCCAGTAGAAAACGCTCTCAAAGCTTTCACAGTAGCGTTCTCTGGCAGTTTTATATTTCTGCCGAGTCATGCGCTATAGGCTCGCATCCCACATGAGCGATGCTGTCAACGCATCCGTGGTTTATTTCGATGACCGGAGCCGGCCATTCACAATGAAGACCCCAGTTTGCTTATTTGCGTTTTGAAATCGTTAATGAATGAGTCCTAGTCCCAGAACGAGACTCAAATCTTCTTATCCCGTAACATGGCTGCGCTTTGCAATTGTAAAATTGTAATTGTTAAACACTTTCAAGTTTGTTTTGAACGTTCATTCTTACGTTGGAGTTGGAATTTGCATACATACAGCGAATATGTCTTCCTGTCGTCTACGGCTACCCATCCTATTCCTTTATTCACGGTGAAAAAAAAAAACAATGAAACTAGGAGGAGACAAGTACACTTGCCTTTGTCGGTGTCTTCTTTGCAGCAGTGGACAGCTTTTTTCAAAGGATGCGGTATTGATTTGCGCGACCGCGGTAAGTGTCATTCCGCGGCAGCAATAGTTGTTGAAGGGCAATTCTTACAAATTGCGCCTTAGTCAATGTTACCCAATGATACTGTTTGAGTCGCTACACCTGTGGAGTGGTCGCCGTCTAGACTGAGAGCTTTTGACAGAAAGCATATTTGTCACTCTTGAAATAAGTGACGTCTGAGCTCATCGTTCTGAAATGGCTCTTTGGCATTTAGATTTTTATTTTCTTTCGCAAAATTGTATGCATGTTCATTTTTCTGTATACATATAATACGTCGTTCTATAACAAATAGCTCAACAGATTGGTTGTGCCTGAAGTTTGGAAAAAAGCGAATATACCTATCAAAACGTGGTTGGTTGCAAGGTATGTACTAAAGTTACGAGTATTATATTTTTGATAACCTCAAATTGTAGTCAGCCAAACCACTAGGCGGACTTGCCTAAATGGCTAAAGCAAATTAACCCATCCTCACAATATGGCGAGGAAGAAATCTGTATGCAGTCACAATGCCCTGCGTGTGGCCTTAACAGATTAAGAGAAAGTTTTTGGCAGAGATTTACCTTACGCATTCGTGTAGGCAGCACAGAAACAGTGTAATAGAGCTATAAAGAAAAACGGTGAAAGATATCTACAGCTGCATTCTTAACACCGAATAATAAAAGTTTGAAAGAAAAGGTTGTGTAGTACAGTTCTTTTTTTTTTTTTTGAAGTTTGCTGATGACGCTGCCATGCCAACCAAGTAGAACGATAAAATAGAAGTGTGGGTCTAAAGTCATATGTAGATTGGTACTACAATATCCAAATGTTATACAGAACAGGAAAGTTTGCGAAGGGTATGGAGAGGCGCTGCAATTGTTAAAGGAATACGATGCTTAGGAAATGCAGCGACCGCATTTTGTGACCACGAAATGGAGCTAAAGTTTAAGATAGTGTAGAGCGTATTCTACAGGTAATCTGTTCTTTATGAGATAACAGTATTCGAGAAGAGGCACATAAAAATTGGTCGGAGACGTTAGTTAAAACGCCTCAATGTGATTTTCGATCATTGTAACAAGGGAAGGATAAAGAATGGTTGCTGTAACGCTACAAAAGGAGTATCACCGCAGAGGAGGCAGCAGAACGAACGCCATTTACTGATATTTAATCGTAATTGTGCAGACATAATAAGGGGGAAGGTCTAATCTGACGGTCATAGCATGAATTGTTACAGGTTTCACCGCGTAATCTGTGCACCTTAATTGATAACATAATTGCACACACATGTAACACTTCCATGTTTCCAACCTACTCTGTCCTCTTTTTTTTTGCGCGGAAAGGCGGATTCTAATATATTTCTATCTGCAGGAATGGTGGATGCATTGGACCAGTCAGGAGAGCTCGTTGAAGAATTAGAGAAGGCTGGCATTTTGGAGGACACGATTCTGGTATTCAGTACAGACAACGGTGGTCACCCGTACACTCGCTCTGACCCTAACCGGGGCTTCAACTGGCCGCTGCGTGGAATTAAGGGCACTGTCTGGGAAGGCGGCATTCGAGGAACAGCCTTTATTTGGAGCCCTCGTCTTGAACTCAGCAGCAGGGTTTCGACCCAGTTGATGCACATTTCTGACTGGCTTCCAACGCTTTACTCCGCTGCAGGTAAGGAATCTTTGTGTGCTGAGAGGCATAAATCTGGGTTATGTGGGAATGACATTTTTATGTTAAATGCTTTTCTCTCCCCTTAGACGGTACAAGCGGTCGAATAGAGCGTAAAATAGCGTTATTTTAGTTTTATCGATACACATATGACTGTTAAAGGATGCTACAGACTGCACATAGAGGAACAACTGTCGAAAACTAAAAGTGGCCGGTAGGGTATGTTGAAATTGAAAACAAACTGGGTGCAGCTGTTGCAAAAAAAAGCAAGGTTTGCATGAAAAGACTCGTTAGACACGGCTGGACGCTTGGCTTCGAGCTGTATTGTATTGAAACAGAATTTACGCACGAAACATCGGAATCAAAGCGCAGCGATTGCAGCTTTGCAAATTACACGTGAGTGAATAAAAAAGAAACAATATATTTCGCATCTACGCAGTGCATAGGATTCCAGATTGATAATCATCTGGATCACTAGGGCAGTCACTGCCCCACATTGGTAATAACAAGCGTTGAGGTGCCGGCTAGTTGGTAATACATTTTGGAATAACAGCGCGAAGGACGAGGACCGTGCTCAGCTCCGTGTAAGCTGTCAATGCTCAGTCGCGTCAGTCATCCTGTGACCGAGCCAACTGATGCTTGCAAAACTAAACATCAGAACAGATTTGTTGAATGTACTGAGGAACTAGTTTACGAGCTTCCTCTGTCATGTGGAAAAGTTTATGTAGGGCAAACGGGGCGATGCCTTAATGATAGAATTAGAGAACATAAAAAGGATGTCGAAAATTCCAAGGACCGTAACCTGCCTCTTCACTGCCTCACATGCACTAAGCAACGTAAAACAGAATGTAAACCCCTTTTCGATAAATGCAAATCTTACCAGAAAAATAAAGACCGCACCACAAGAGAAATTATTGAAGCCGAAAGAATTTTGGAGCTTGGGGACCGATGCATTAGCACTCCTTCCCTTGCGTTACCGGACAAAGAGCTTGCGTTCCTGGCAATGCGTAAAAAGACATAATTGGCTTTGGTTTCGGCATGCGCATTGCATCTGTTTTATCTTTTTTTCTATCGCGCATCAACTCATGTATATATGCTTGCTAACTTCTGGAATTAAATCAGTTGTCAGTCAGCCTCTGTTTGTGTCCTTCTATCTTCGTCCTCGTCCTTCACGCTGTTATTCCAAAAAAAAAACCACATTGGTATGCGCGTGCAAGATAGGAATTGTCTTGGAGTAATGTCTGAGCGCGATACCATAACACACCTTATCCGGTATTATACTCCTTCTCGCTGATGTGTGTGTGTGAACAAATTGGTCGAATGAATTTTACGACGAAATCATGCGACTTGACCAAAGAGGAAGTTATGCAGTTGTGACGACCGTGATTGTGGCTTAAGTTGCAGTTGATAATTGTATTCAGTTGATTAATGATGTATACATAAAGCTCCACATGTCAGATGTAAACGGAGCCCGAGTCAATGATGCCTATAATGTGTGCCTAGAAAAGTGCGAAATACTCTTTGGTAGAGTAGGCGACCACAAAACTGTCTAAAGGCAGAATATCGGGCACTGCACTGTACGTGCGCTGAACAGCAGAGGCTAAGCAGCAGCAGGCCGATTACCCTTTACGCTTCAAAGCTATCGCAGTCTCAAACTGTAAGCTTATAAACTGTCCCCTACGTTTTTATGTAACCTTATACACATTTTTACGGGCACCATCACGTCATAAAAGCGGTGGAATCTTCTCTAGCGCACATGTTAATTGTGTATGCGAGGTGCGATCTGAATAACGTGGTGTTTGGGCTATAACCGAATAGTTCAGTTTACTTTATGGGGTTTCATGTCCCATAGGTATTAAAGCTAGGAGACACAATATGTGAGATCTTTGGAAGTTTCGGACGTGTTTGGTTCTTTAATGTGCACTGACACCGCACAACACACGGGCGCCTTGCTTTTTTTCCTCCATCGAAATGCTGCCGCCACGGCCCAGATTCCATCCTGCATCCTTGGGCAGAGTAGTCGAGCTCGTTAACCACTGCACCGCAGTGGCGGGGATTAGAATCTAGTAGTATAAAAATATAGACCATCACAAATGCTAATGCATTAAATGATGTCATGTTACAATGGTCTAAAATGATTCAAGCAGGCAGAAAACGCGTTTAGAGCTGGTCTGGGCATGGTGACTGCGAAACTTAACCCGTTCCTTGAAATCTGTTTCACCGAGTATTCGAATCTTAACGCAAAACATTCGTGAACAAAACAAATTGGCAGTGACTTAGCTCAGCTATGCCAGGATATACGAAGCGAAAGGTAAGTTCACCTGGCTGAGTTTGTTGTGGTCAACTATGTTTGCATAGACGCATAGAACTCTTGCATAGACTACAACTAGGCGGCTATGCTCCGTCTATTACGCTCGTTTCACTCATCAGTGGCGTTTTCTCTCAGTAGTGTGCTTCTAAATTTCAGTTCCACTTTTCTAGACTGGCTGCGCTATTTGCATCAGTGATTTTGATAAAGCGATGAAGCACTTTTTTTTTTTTGTTTCGACGCCAGAGTTGTACGGGTGGAAACAATAACCCATAAAGTCGAGCTAGTCAAATATAAAACTTTTTTGTAATCACACTCAGTTTTTTGCTTTGCCCACTCTTCACTTTCAAACATTGAAGCATCACTACTGGAATAGTTTAACATGCCAAAGAAAATAAAGCAAGTAGATATAATCATAGGACAAAAGCAATAAAAGAAAAAGGTTTTCTTTGGTTTGCTGGGTTTAACGTCTCGAAGCGACTCGGGCTATGAGAGACGCCGTAGTGTAGGACTCGGGAAACTTCGACCACATAGTGTTTTTTATTGTGCGCTGACATCGCACAGCACACGGCTGCCTTGCTTTTCGCCTCCATCGAATGGTGGCAGCTGAGGACTGGATTCGATCACGCATGCTTGGGCACAGTAGTCGAGCGCCCTAACCACTGTGTCACCGCGGTGGAGCAGAAGAAAAAAGCGGAAATAGACTTCCCACCTTTCCGTTATGTTGAGATACAACTCGGTAACAGACCGGTAAATCTCTGCCAAAGGCGGCACTTCCCACCGTTAGGGTCGGCTTATAATTCTGCAGTATGAACATTCAAATCTATAGCATCGCATCTCATACGGTAGCTACATGCGTGTCATGTGACTCACTGCGAAGTCTGGGAATGATGGGTAACTAAATGATTTGCATGAAATTTTTCAGATTCAGAATTTAGTTTTAGTTTTACATGGTTATACATTTATATATCGAAATATTTAACGCACGAGCTACATATTGTTTTACAGCCTAAGAAGCTATGCTTTCAAATGCTGCAAATTTCTCTATGAGCGGATTCTTTGTGCAATGCAGCATCCCTACGTGTTTGGGATGAAACTATGTCCCGACATCAGGGATTCGTACTGTGCATGTGGCAATATATTTCCCTTGTTCTTTTCATCTTCCTGGAAGGGACGATTTTTCGATATGGTCGTGATGTTTGCGGTGTGCAGTGGCGCTTAGGAAATAACCGAGAAGAGCGTTATACAATCAACGATAGAAGAAAAACAAAGAAGGTAAGTTGTCAGAAAAAGGACCGCGAACTGGTTAGGACGGCTTCTCCTATTCTTTCCGGTTCAAGTTTAGTTTTAAGATGGCGGAAGAAATTCGGGTTCGATTCGCTTCTGGTTCTTGGCGAACATTCGGCCTTAGTTTCGGTTCGGTTCCGGTTCGATACTCTCATCAGAGCACGCCTGAAAAGATTTTATGCACTCATGCCACGTATTGTCCCCTAAGTCCCATCACTCCCTTGAAGCCCTGACGCATGGAGAATAAATTTATTTTCGGTAATAACATGCAAATAGATTCTTACCGAAGAGCCCATGACTTAATAAATGAGCTTTCAGAGATTTTCGGATCTGCCGAGGCACGGATGCTACCAAACTTCCCGAGTGTCCACATTTGGCACAACAGTGCTGTCTTTCAGGAATAGAACACCCATACAGGCACATTACATATAGAAAAAGGATATGGACCAACATCTGTTTCACACTCAATTTTATTTTGCAGGCGGTAATGTGCAGAACCTTGGTCGACTGGACGGCATCGACATGTGGCAGTCGCTCTCCACCGGTGGTCCTTCTCCACGCACAGAGGTGCTACTGGAATTCAATAATGAGACCGACCGTGCTGCGCTTCGCTACCTCAATCACAAGATTGTCTTGGGCATCTACTCTAATGAAGTTAGCGAGCGCTATGAGGTTTGATATATTTCTCCATTCCCGGTTTCACTAACCAAACCAAAGATAAAAAGTCGAGCTCGCTCGAAAGTTCGACCTAAAAAAATTGATGATGGCTTGTTAAGGGGCTATAGAGAGAACATCGCTCACACCAAAAACAATCACTACGGGCAGAGACCTTACCGTAGCCCGTTTCTTCCACCAATGAGAAAAAAGAGAAACCGAAATACATGCAGAGTGGCTGGAAGGTGATAGAACACCCTATGGTAGCGATTGATGGGAATACTTTGTCTTATTACCGCAGCGGTAATAGAAGCCCTTCTTACTGCAACATTGTGAAAAGAGAACAAGCGCAACCACACTAGACATTGATAGTGAGGAGCAGCTGAGGTCAGCTAAGAATCGCCAGTCATGCAGCCATACTGTACAAAAGCGTGAGAAATGATTCTCATTATATCTGGTAACTGGTGTGACGGCGCCTAATCTCGAGCCCTGGTGAAGCTTCCTTCGAGACTAAAAGCGTACAGCGTAACTTGAACCTATCCTAGGCTCTAGCGTTTTAGCGGTGGTTGGCCGCTCTTTGGCATAACACTAGGGTGCCTAAGCATTGTACAAAATGCACCGGCATACAACAGTGCCTCCTAAGTTTATTTTCACTCGGCCACGAATAAAGGCCCTCCACCAGGGATGCATGTTTACATTCCTTAAGCATATATTACGTTTGTCTTCGGACGCAAAATCATCGAAGACGACGAAGGCGTGGCTGGTCACCTTGTTATATATTACAATATTTTGTTCTATAAATGGTTCAAACAGGCGACTTGCTAATGCAGCCAAGCTAATCAGGTTTCACAATTTTTTAAACACGTTAACATAGAAGAACCTAAAGTTTGAGCTTTGCAAAAGATTAAAAACAGCGATGTCTTTTCGAGAGAGCAGGAAGAGATGCGATGAAGAATGATTACAGACCAAACATTGAGTATAGAGTAGGAAGCTTTGAAGGAAGTTATGCTTCGACGTATATAAATCACAAGTCGTTATGAACGAGCCGGGCACACTAATTCCTCAGGCAGTAAGAACCTGCTTCTGGGTTATCTCCCCTTTCTTGCTTTTGTATAATGAGGTCATCATGGAGACGTTTGAGTAATCTGGCTTAAGAAGGGAAAGCTACTTCGGTATTACGGAATAGGAAGACAAAGAAACAGTCTGTGGCGTGCGTTAGCCACCATAGCGAGAACAATAGCGCTAACTCTAAGCCGACCCTTTTTTAAAACCACCACTTTGCCATCAGTGCTATTCTTTCAAAACTGGCGGGCCACCCAATTTATATTTGGTGGAGCTTGCGGGCTGTCCGTCTTCATCCTGCCTATGTAAATGTGGCGTCTTGGTTGTACCGCGATCGGCAACTGATTCCTGGACCTCGTCGCAAGGCTATGCTCCAGCCTACCATAACCAACGCACTCTCGCCATTTATCACGATACACAGAACTATCTGGTGAAAGAATTGTGGTCTATCCGGTTATCTGATTGCGGTCTGTCGCACATATGTAGGCCCACCCACAACCGTAACGATATTTTTTCAAGTGTATGTGCTAAATGCTGTACTTAAGTGTTCACAACGTACTCTTTTGTGCCTGTTGGCGAAAAGCTTAAAATATATTCAGGAAATTCTGACTCTGTGTTAGAAATTGATATAAACGAAATGGGCGTATTCTGTATTCTTCTGCGTATTGAAGGTAGAACGGGACTGTGACTCGTGACTTAATTGCAAAGCTTTAGCTGCCACTTCATTTTCCTGATTTATGACGCACTCCTGTAATAAACAATCTCGGCTCTCTTCATGGATGATTCCACACGTGGTCAGTGACATCAAGCATAAAAAGGCACTATGCAGCATACTAAAGAATAATGCCCTTTTTTTATCTAATAAATCTTCTGCATCTAGTGGCCGAGAATATTTGGCTTCATAGCTGCATGCCGACATAGCGAGACTTTATACGCTATTGTTTTATGAAGAAGCAACATTTCGAGCTGAAAAAATAGAAAGGATCACGAAAGTTTTTTAAATTCGGTTTCTATGAAACTCGGGGGTGAGCAATATGCTAGTATCGCTTCATAGGCTACTGGTTACCAATCCTTCCAAACTTTGAAGACTGCGCCCATGGCATGTTTGCTCACAGCAATAAACAAAGCTATCCATCACCCCATGTTCGGCTTTTAAGGTGTAAAAGGGTAAATAACTATGTGAACAAATATATGGCCAGCCACGTTTTAAATACTGTACGTATATAAAACTTGAATTTTCTTGCAGGTCGTAGGGGGCGTGAGACCCAGTATTGATCTGGATGTGTTGCAACGAAACTCAAAGGCTGGACGCGTGTTGGCGCGTTTTATGGCAATCCACAGCTCTTCCTTCGCGGCTTCGACAAGAGCTGGAGAAGCCGAGCGACGGTTAGGTGCAACGAGAACGGTCCTACAAACTTCAACTCGAGCAGCCAAGTTTTCTTGTTTGACTTGGAAACAGACCCCTGTGAGCTGCACAACCTCGCCGACAGCAACTTAACGGTGAGATGACGATTCATGTACTGCGAAAAGTGGACGTGTGATTTATTTCGATAAAGTTTGATATTTTGTTAAGTGACATTGCCACGCCCCTCTGCTTTTCCCCCATGTTAGTCACTGACTATACATAAAATATATGACGCGATCTTTAAAGACAAACGTGTGCTGTCCAAGGAATTTACTGTTATGCTTTCCAAGGTGAGCAATATACTCCAAACAATCCATAAAATTTGTAGCTGGCTTTTGCTTAAGCGCATCATTCAGTAAAAACAACAAAACTTTGTAGCCATCTTCGGTGAAGTGTCATCTTCATATATTATTTTTTTTCTGTAACGAAGTCCACAAAACTAGATGCATGCAAAAAGATGGCAGCCAGTTGTGTAAATGTACAGACGCCTACGTACAGCCAGTTGAAAGGAATGTATATCTCGGGCGCTTGAGCATGAAGTTGTTTTAAATATCCATATATTTGCATAACTATGTTTGTCTTATCATTGCAGCTCTTGACGGATCTTTTTGTGAAACTTAGTACCTATCTGAACGCACTGCGACCCGAAGTTGACCAAGAGATTGATCCCAAGGGTTACCCCGAGAACAACCACGGTATCTGGGCTCCGTGGATCATCTGAATATTCAATTGTTCACAAAACGCGGCAGGCAACCGTTCAAAAAAGTTTTTATATAGGAGGTATTTACTTTTAGGCTCTCCACGAGCACCTTTTAAAGCTTGATCAACAATGTAAATAAAGAGCGAACAGCACAATTGACTTCAACGTGGTTAGGGTTTTTTTCTATTTAAATAATGTGCTACAGCCACATGTGAATTACATTCGAAACTCCGTTGCGCCCCCACATGAATACCACTAGTGCAGACAACTCGTACATTACACCACGGAAAATGTGGTGGAAAGAATACCACCATGCGACCATATGCTTATAAAGTGTATAAGGGCTTGTGTACTGCTGCTGCAGCACTATTGGAAAGTAATGCAACGGCTCGGGCCTTGGCAGTAATATGAAACATGTGAGCCTTCCACTTTCATGCAATCGGCCTATTTCGTGAAGAACCTACAGGTGCTTCACACGAGAGCTCACTTTCAGTACTCTACTGTTTCGAATTGTTGTAAGTGTTACGTAATCGATCACGTTTAAAAATAAGAACTGCAAATAGAGCACTATACACCCTGAAACAGTTGGATGCATTGAGCTGCAATAAATCTTTACTGGGCGCTGTTTCTTGGGTTGCTAACGACTGCAGGGGGTATTTTTAGAAAGGGCTTTAAAGCACGCATGTTTCGACGTATTAAATTTTCACTTATATTTCTCGTGTCATGCGCTCCGAAATGAAAATTAGTGGCTGCCGGCTTCCTCGACGAGCTGATTTTCCTAGTAAACTGGATATAGAAATTCTCAAACAATCCAAACTTATCTGCTTTGATCACTCCAGTTTCATTAAAATTCAGTATTTTAAAGCCCTAATACGTTGATATTTAAGCAAAATAAATTGAATTGACGTAGTTAGCCTAATCTCAGCCATACCACTTCAAACCTACAAGGTTGAAAATACGCTTATTTGCATGTTTGCTAGCATTTTCAGATAAGAGGCAGTTACAGGTGCCCGACTTATTATTTCTGCTATATTATGCCCTGAATTCCAGCCCCCAGCTCGGTTCGTCTGGCATTCCGCGCTGCACCCATGTTTGGCCTTGGTGTAGCCTAAACCTAGCTCTCCAGAACGGTGAATTGCGGGCCAGTTAGTTTATGCCGAGTAGGAAAATAAACGCGTAAATTGACTTGCGACGCAGAACAAACATACCCAGTCATCGGATATACAGCTAATTCTTTGACACAACCGCGTAATTATCACCACGGTCTTGTTCACGCTCGCATGAGAAAAGAACACTGAGTTAGTAGTTCAAACAGGTAGAAAAAGGCACTTTCTCAGCGATAGCTACAGAGTCATCACTTATGCAAGTAAGCTCATTGTTTATATTAAAACTGCATCATGGAGCTCGCATTATTGTCTAGTCCATCCTCTGCCAATTATTAGGGTGCGGTAGAGGAAAGTTGATCAGTTTCATTTCTTCATATGCAAGGCCAGGTTGCATCCTGTACCTGATCGACAGCAGTTAATTGCCGCGCTTTCTGAGAAGTTAATTCGTTCATACTCTGGCCAGCTTGCCTGATCTACAACTTTCCGTAAATATTCGTAAATCTTTTTGTAGCGAATGCTACATTGGCCTCGATGCAGCGATTAATCCGTGGCGCCAAATCTCCGCCGTGGTTGCACCTTCTCGCCATTTAGCGCTTATACGACTAGAGCCGTTACCTAGCAACCGCCGCAGCTGACGGACGCCGCGTGCTCGCAGCGTTATCTGGCATAACGTCACCCCAGTGTGCCGGTATTCTCATCAAAATAAAGTATCCACCGGGAGTCGAACATCCATCCCTCAGATCTCCAGCAGAGCGCTTTACCAACTGCGCCACGACAGGGATCTTTAGCAGCGCATCTTAATTCTTCTCTAGCGTGAGAACGATAGTAGCGATGATAGGCTAGTCAGCGGCGCATTTAACTTGTACTAATTATTAATTCGTCATGACTAAAGACTAATATAAATAACTGACAATGACGTCATCACATAGTGACGTCATATTTGGCCATACCTAATCACTGAAGGTGACTCTATAATGACGTCCCCAGGTGATTATTTGAGACAGATTTCCCTAACCTCATGCGTAAAAAAGTTGCTGGAGAACGTAATGCAGACGAGATTAACTTGCTTAATGGAGCAAAACTACCTGTGGCCGCACGAGATAGTCGGTTTCCGACTCCACTTGTGCACGCAGGACTTAATGCTCCGACTAAAACATGATAGCATAGACTCGCGATCGAAAGACGCCAATGTGATCGTGGGCCTAGACCTAACCAAGGCCTTTGACAATGTTAGACACGAGGCTATCCTCTAAGTGCTCGAAATACTCGGAAAAGGGGAGCGAAGGTACAACTATATAAAAGACTTCTTATCGAAAAGAAAATCCTGCATGAGATTTCAAACTTTTCTCCCACGATAGATTTGGGAAACAGAGGCACGTCACAGGGCTCAGTTCTATAGCCTTTACTATTCAACGTGGCGATTAGAAGCCTCCCAGTTAAACATAACCCCTTTATTTAGTTAAGTTGTAGTGTTAGCGTGTATGCGGATGATACCAACCTTTGGATTAACCAGGGGAGTGATTCAAGTACTGAGGACCGCCTGCAGGCAGCGATCGACATCATTGTCGATTCCGTGGTTGAAAAGGAACTTTCGTGCTCACCACAAAAATCGGCGTTGTTCGTATATAACCCAAAATACCTGCGCTGCAAGAATATCGGGGAATTCCACATTCAGATGAGGGCAAACCGGTGCCAAAAGTAGATTAGATTAGGATCCTGGGGATGGTCATCCAATCTTATGGGCATAACTGAGAAGTATTGAAGCAATGAGAGTTACGCGATGCAAACCCTCGCCCTCTTGACGAGGGTCGCTGCTAAATGAAGAGGCCTCAAGGAAAGAAATTACTAAAACTAATCCAGCTCTACGTAATAAACAGAACAGTTACGCCCCACGCTACCTCGACATCAAGGCCGGCGAAAAGAAGAAATTAGGCTGCCTGATCCGAATATGCATTAATAAGGCACTAGGACTGCACATGGGCACCTCGTGCGAACGACTACTAGAACTCGGGGTGCACAACACGTGGGCAGAATTGGCGGAGGCAGTGCGAATCTCCCAGTTAGAGAGACTGAACACGACCGAGACGGGCAGGGAGATCCTTCCAAAAATAGGACTCAAATTAGATAGAGGAATACAAAAAGAGGTCACGATTAGTAGGGAAAGCAGGAACGACTTGATAGGCCCCTCTTAGAAACATGCATCCAAAATTTAACGAAGAAAAAAGGCCCAACCAACCGAAGCTCTAGAGCGTAGGTTGGAAAACATGAGAACGCAGGAAGTAGTCAATGTCAATGCGGCACGTGGCAGACCAGGTGCGGCTCTAGCCTAGGCAATCGCTGGCCGATGAGTGCCGGTATCCGTGGCCGCCATCAGAGGCGGCAACGTAGAGACTGCGGAGGAAGTTTCGATCGCGCTAGCTTGCGTTGGAACGGAAGCCACGTTCATAATTTGCGACAGCAAAACTACTATCCAAATTTTTTGAAAGGGGAGAATATTGCCGGAAGCAGCGAAAATTCCCACAGAAAGTACGCTGAATAGGAAAACTCAATTTTGACACCCGCTCACGCTGCCGCCTCTGGTAACGAGGCGGCTCACGTGCTAGACGAGCTCTCTACTTCCGGATAGCCATTGAGCAGCCCGAAAACTGGGCATACGACGAGTGTCTGCAAAGTTATGGGGAAATCATCGACCATTATAAATTTGGGGCGTAGACTGGTACCCCCGCCAGATGTTAGCCTAAATAATAAAGAAGCTGTCGTATGCAGGCGGCTGCAAACTAATGCTTCATGAACCCGCTATGGGAGTTTCATGCGCGGCCACACCTTAGGGAAAATGATCAGTGCAAACACTGTTATGCGAGAGGGGCCCTAGGCCACATGATTTTGAAGTACCCACAAGGATTGGCCAAAATATAACAAGTAAAGAAGCCTGGGATACCCTCCTGCAAAGCGCGGACCCTGCGATCCTGAACGCACCGTCTACCTGGTGGAAGAGGGAGGCCGCAAGAAGCCAACGGCTTCCTGCCAGCCTCTGATTCTCGGGCGCACGACTCCCCGTCTCCCCGGCATGCGTGCCGGGAGCGGGGAAGAGGACGCTCTCTTCCGGTGGAAATAAAAGTGGTCCAACAAACCAACCACGCATATATACCGCCGAGCATTCGATCTCGCGCGGCGCCTTTCATTTGGCTCTTTCTCGAACGCAGCACCACTCAGCATATACAAGCAGACGCAGTAAAGCAGTCATCAGCACCGTTTAAAATTGGTTTACCGAATAGAAAAAGCGCAGTATCTGTCACAATCCTACGCGAGCACTTGAACCGAGCCGTCAGGAAGAGAGGAAAGGTGGCAGTGAAAAAATAGTGAATGAGGTGCCTTATTTGAGGGCTTCCGACCACTGCGCAACAGACGATCTCGCCTCATAGCACTTTCGTGGTCATAAGTGTTCCTATGACTTTTCGCGCTTGGTTTTTTACATTTGCGGTTTTCCCGCAAGAAATTAGGGCGGAGAGGCCAGAAAGCTTGCTGAGGCTGAAAACGTATTGACTCCAAAATGTCGCGATACTCTTTTCAGCCTTTATTCACAATTTGGCTTGAAATTGCCCGATTGGGAGAGCACAGGCATTCTATGACAAACAGTTCAAATTTACATCTACACTCCCACTGCCAATGATGCGAGTTCAAGCCAAATTGTGAACCAAGCTCAGAGCAATTATTTTAAGCAGGAGCAGAGACACTCTCGCTCGTGTGTTGCTCGAAGCCTCTTTGGGATCGGAATGCATCAATGACACCTTAGTATCATTATTTAGAGGCGAAAGTTGTCTTCTGAATTTTGTTTAGATAGGGAAGGCCTAACGTGACACGCATACCTTGCCGACGGTGGGAAAACAATTGCCTCTTGAGCACGGTCAAAAATGATTCATTTTTGTCAATTGAAAAAGAATTTTCAATTTGATGTTTCGAAACAGAGTTTGGAGACAGCGCCTGTCTGTGTGTGTCTATTTGTGAGTTTGTTAGCACTGTGGCATCTTTATTTTTCAGTCTATTGAAGAATTTGTGTGCAAAAACGTTGTCCATCGTCTTTATAAGTTCATTGAGCTTTGAATCATACTTACCGTTTTGCATTTCCGCAGCATGCATATATGTATTATTCGGTCATGCAGTTATTAAGCCATCTGTATATATGGGATTTGATTTTTTTTGTGTGTGTGCTGTTTGCATTTCAGCCACAATTGTATATCTGCATTGTATTGATAACAATTGTCCTAAATTATTTCTTTGCTATGAAACAATAAATTCAAAACTATAATGTTTTGCTAATACTCCAGACTGTGATGCTATGTATTCTACGCAAACAACGGACACATTACCGGATGAATGATAATCAATCAATAAATGTTGTGCGTTGGAACATGCATGCGTTTGTCTCAGCCTTGAAGGTAAAATAATACTTTAAAATGCATAGAACCCTTCATATACAGGTATCTAAAAGACAAAAAGAAAGAAATAGACCAACAAATTTGAACTTAGATGGAAAGTAGTCTCGGAGACATGAAATCGATGAGAAACACGTCTTGAATAACACAACAAAACACTTAAAGAAAATAAACAAATTGTCCTATATTATAAATACAGAAATATACAGATAATAATCAACCATGATAACAGCCAGCGAATACATTGTCTCTAAAATACCAGTGAGCAATAAACTGCAACATAAAGGCAATATTACAACACGGTACAAACTGATACAAATACGCCAATAAAAGTTAAAATGACAATAAAACCGTAAAATACAGTTAACGAGACAAGCAATTAAAGTGGGGAATACTCAAGCGAGATAATTGGAAGACTATTGAAAGTGGAAGTTGTATGTGATAAAATGAACTGCTCCGAATACAACGTTACGAGCATAATAAATGAAGAAACGTTTTGCGAGATATTGCCGGGAACCATTCAAATCGTTTTTGGTTTTGGAAAGCCACCGAAGTGCGGCCTGGTCGCTGTGATTGTGGGGCACGGAATGATTTTTTTGCTCGTTGTTCATGCTCAGTATCGTGAAACGCGCCTTTATCGCTTTCTTTGTAGCGCGAGGAGCGCCGAGTTTAGTTTGAAATCATCGCTAGCAAGCAAATCAGTTTTCTATTTATTCCGGACATTTCTAGTATTATTTAACTGGTTAACCTGGATATTTCTGCGGAGGCATTAAATTGAGCACTGTTAAAACGGGAGTTCGTATTTCGACGACCTATGAGCACGTTCTTGGTGTTACCGCCACAGCCGAATTGTTTAGGTCTTTCGCGGACGCAAGTCAGCCCCCCAAAAGTTAATTTCCCTCGGCCTTTTGAGGACTACGTGACAATATTAAGCCGAGGACAAAAGTAATTCCCTAGCGCTCGGATTCTGCCCAGAGAGAATCAATCAATCAATATATCTTTACTTTATTGTGTACTGGAAAAACCATATAATATTAGTACCGCAGAAGGTATTGGGACTGCAGCACAAGTAAGAATAAATAATGCGCTCGCAATCTTTAGACACATATATGAGACAAAAGCAGAAAACAATAATAAATGAGATGGAATTTGCTTAGAATGAGTCACGTAGAGAATTAAATTAATGAGAACATGTATTGCAGAACACATCACAAAAGAATAAACATAGCGAAATGAGACAAAAACCATCATTGACTAGAATACTCAGAAATGTACAGAAAATAAACAACCGTTCCATGTGTAACAAATATGCAGTACCTAAAATACAAGCTTGAAATGCATTTAAATACGATAAATACTACTGAACGCAACGCAGTCAGATTCAAATATACATTTGAAAGTTGAAATATCATTTTGTAAATGAATAAGAACAGTTAATGAGACAGCATTAAAAAGGAGACAAAGGCAAGTGCAATAGACTATAAAGTGGAAGATATATGTGTTCAACAAGACTGAACGCTACGAACATCCAACTAAAACAAAGAGTTTCGGAAGATGTCAAGGTAAAAAGAAAAAGAACGAGACATCTGCACTCTGTCCAATTAAGAGTGGGAATACAGAAAAGGAGAAAAATAAAACGGTTTTTATTCCCTCATGCTGTTCCGCGGAACTCACAGTACGATACACCGAATCCTTGCAGAGCACAATATGGGCATGAAGGAGTTTTACAAGAAATGATATCTGCCCTGACACGATGACAGTTATGAGGAAGAAGATGCGCCACGTTACTCCTGCACCGTGATCTGGAAGTTGCGCGAGGAAATTGATACTGAAATAATCGTAAAAATATTTGCAATACCCTGTCGACCTTGTCATTGTTAGATGTTCAAGTGCCATCAACCAACAGACGCGTACACCAAAAGCGGAAAGCGTATGCTCAAGTACTGCTTTGCGAAAGGAAGCGGTCGGGCGTGGAACTTGAAAGTCTGCACATGAAACCGAGTGCACAGCAAGCTTTTAGTATGAGAGGAGAAGTTCAGGGTACGGTCGAAAAGCACTTCAAGGCTCTTAATTTCAGCATCCCTGTCCAACAGCATAGATCTCATTAAATAAGGGTAGAGAACGCATTACGTATTACGAGTAAATGAGACAGTGCGAGTTTTGGAAGTACTGAGAGCAAGCCCATCCTTCGTGCACTATTCATAGGAAGCAGGGAAATGAGAAGTCTTTTTTAAAAGAATGTATACTTTGAATATTTTATATCATCAGCATAAGGTAGGTAGGTATACCTTTGTTGAAATCGCGGTCACCGATTGTTTAACGCGTCGTGAAGTCGTTCAAGCATCGACACGAGGTTATGCCCTTCTCTATAAATAATAATAAATTGGTTCACAGGAAGGGAAAGGCGCAGTAACTGTCACACTTGCTCTGTGGACACCCGAACCGCGCCGTAAGGGAAGGGAGGAAGGTGGGAATGAAAGTGGAAAGAGAGAAAGAGGAGCCGTAGTGGAGGGCTACGGAGTAATTTCGACCACCTGGGGATCTTTAACGTGCGCTGACATCGCACAGCACACGACGCCTCTCCGTTTCGCCTCCATCGAAACGCAGCCGCCGCGGTCGGGTTCAATACTCCATTTCGGCCCGCTTTTGCTGGGTCGTGATGCTTGTACAATTCGAGCGCACCTCGGGCTTGCGGATTGCCGATAGTTTGTTTAGTGCACTTGTCGATGCTATATGTACCGAACTTTGAAGTTAGGGCGGCTGTAGTCTGAAGGTAGCTTTGGTCGGCAAACTGGCGAAGTCCCAGTTGATAGGCCATTGGTCCGCCGGACCCACTTTATGTGATCTGCACACACCACTCGTACATATGTCTTGATGAAGCACGTGTAGCACTGCCCGGGCGAGCAGTGACCCGGTTTGTATTTGCCATAGAACGATTCCCTTCTCCCGACGTAGTGCCGGGTCGGGAGGCGGCATTGTCCGTAGAGCTAGACGGTAGCAGTAACTTCATCATTCCGGTTACTTGGTCTTTGGCGTCCAACCACTACACGGAGCTGTCATTCTCTGGGGCGCGGAAGGCAATCGCTCGCGCCGCCGAATGGGCCGTTTCATTGTGGTTCGGTGAGGATGCACACTCGCCCGTTGGCAAAGTTGTATCACGGCATTCTTCGAGTAGCTGATCACAGTGCGACACACGGCCTCAGAGATCGCTAGAGCAATAGAAAACTTCTCAGCGTCTTTGGAGTCTGTGCACCGCACGCTCGGTGCCGTTGTCGTGGTGCCCGCAGCCACCGCAAGGAGCACTGTCGAAACTTCTTCTCGCTGATGTTCCGTTCCGTCCACGTACTGGGCCTGCTGGTTTTGGGTGTGTTTCTCGCTGAAAATTGGCCCGCGCCTGCCGCCGTTCTTCGTTGCACTCGGGGTGCACGTTCTTCGGGATATGGTCCACGTGGATGTGCTCCCGGGCCTCCTCGCTGATCTCGCATGATTGTCGGTTGAGACCTCGGGGGTTGTAACACATTGAAGTCAGTATAGTGTAGTCGCTCTCGGTGGTCAAGAGTCATTCTATTTGCGCAATGAGCTATGCCTCCGCTATTTCTTCTCGTGTGTTATGGAAGCCGAGATGCAGAAATCGAGCCGTACTGGTGGTCTGAATTACGTCCAGCTTTTTCTTGTAAACCCGTCTGATCAGCTTGTTTGTCTTTGTCCTGTCAGTGACCTGCCATATGAGGTAGGGCCCAACGTAGGCTATGTGATTTATCACAAATGACTGGACGAGGCGCACGAGATTGTCTTCACGCATGCCTACCCATCGCGTCGAGACTCGGTGTTGAGCCGGATTGCGTCCGATGTCGTGGTATTCAGCTTGTTGAATGTCTCGTCTTTGCGACCACTCTTGTTTTGCAGCAGGCCTAGGACTCTGATCTTGGGAACTTCGGGAGTGCGTTGCCCCGATAAACTGGCATCGATGCAACGGGTAATGTCGTCGGTGCAGATCGTATTGTGGACGCCGGTCCCGGTTACTGCCCTCACCACCCCGATTATGACGAGGTTGAAGAGCAACGCGAGATGATTGAACCCTGCGGGGTACCCATGCTGCCGAGCTTGCGTTCGCGGATATACAAGGTCTTCGGCATGCAGTTCCACCGTGCGGTTAGTCAAGAAGTCTTAGATGTAATTGTAGCTCGCTACCTCCATGTTGAGTTTTCATACCTGTGCTAACATAGCTGTGTTTGACGTTGTCGAATGCACTTTGTAAATCGAGCCCCAGAATTTATTTGCTGCATCATATCTTGTTGATGATGATTTCTTGTTTGAGTTGTAGCATGAAAGAGAAACGAAGAGTTCTTCATGACAGATGAAGCGTCAATAACAACAAAAAAGAGAAGCGGGCCTAATACACAACCTTAAGGAGCTTTACCTGTTGCAGAGTAAATAAAGGACGTCTGTTCCCTGGCAATGATAAAGCAGGATACATCAAGGAGATAGCTACGTATGAGGGCCAACCTTTCTGAGAAGAAATGAGTGGGTAACAACGTGGAATATTTTCCGCAAATTAACGTGCATAGTGTCAACCTGACATCTCTGCAGGACTGCAGCAGAGGCTTATACATCATAAACGGACTAGGATAGTTGAAGTAGCACCACCCGATATGAAGCCATACATATTGCGTTAATGATATGTTTGAGATGGAGGAGAAGTGCGTCGTTCAAAGATAAATCAGAAAGCGTATAGGTTGCACACAGAAGATACATGTGATGATAATTGGAAACATCCGAGTTGTTTTTTGGCTTGAAGACATGAACAAAGTGGCATTTTTCACACGGGAGAAAAAAAAGAACTTTTCAAACAGTACGTTCTTCAAATATTGCGGTTGATACGGATACGAAGAGGCTACTGCAGCTAGAACTCCATGGCGCTAACATGTCATCAGGCCCAGGCGAGAAAGATGGTCTCCGAAGCTTACGTCTGGCAATTATTAACTTCTCATCAAAGAGAACGGAATTATGTGATGCACCGGATGGGAGGGATAGAGAATCTCAATGTGGATATGTGTACACAAGGAAAAGTGCTGGACATAACGGTTGGCAACATCCCAAATTTCAGACCCGTGAGATTCAGCTAAACGAATCCGCGCATTAGATTTATTGCAACGTTTGTGAATATATCACCAGAACTCACTAGGAGGATGCGAGGTAGTCCTTTCTAAAGACTCAAGATAAGAGTGTTTAGTCCCGCTTGTATAAGCGTTTGCAAAGAGAGCGCAAGCGCCCAAACTCATCTGACCAATTGTCGAACCTAGGGCGTTTCGCTTTGCGATGGGCCCATTCCTTTACTATTAACACCTTTCTTATTTCTGGCGGAAAACCAGAAAGCAAACTTGTTACGGGTACGAGTATGCAGAGGTATGTAGTGACGCATACCATTATGAACTATTTGAGTGAAGTGGCTGACTTGTTTTTCGGCCCACTAATTTCGTTTAAGAAAGAACAGTCGACAGAAGAGAAGAAACTGGAGACAGACATAGTCGCCACGTGCATACGCAATGCGAGGCGAACTCCTCGCGCAATCTACATTAGTGAGAGAAAAGGAAAAACAAATTTATTTGCCCCAGATGTGAATTAGGGTAGATGGGTCCTGTGTGGCACCCAGCTCGGAGGTGGTGAAGGGCGGCTATTCCTGGATTTACGGGGCTGGGACTGGTAGGTCAAAGCCGCTAGTGGCGGGGTCTAGCTGGCCACCAAAGTTTTATCTGTTGTAGGCCGTCATTGCTCCCACCATCGCTTAGGTGGTGGACGACGGCTGTTGCGGCGCGGGTCTTTCTCTCCCTCTTCTTTTATGCGAAGCATATTGCTAGAGGTAAACCACAGCCCTTCGTGACGGTTGTACGCCGTGCAAAGAATGTGGAATGCTACGTCACACCACGTGATACGCTGACGTCACGAGAGAAGAGAGACGGGGGTCCAGCTCGTGCCGTCGGCTGCGGTTGCATGCCGTGCGGACCACGTGGTATGGTGACGTCACACCACGTGATACGCTGACGTCACGACAGAGGAGAGACGGGGGTCCAGTAACGACCGTTGGTGCACGTCAAGCCGGCTGGACACGGGTAGTTTACGGGGAGGCTTTCCCATACGACCGCGTTGTTGCCGATGAAGTCAAAATCGTTGATTCAATTAGCACGTCGGTGTTCTAAGACCTTTTGCTTTGCGTACACATTCGCGTAGTGGCAATCGAGTATCGTTGGCCTGGGGGACGACATGTTCGTTGTGCGTGTCGGTAACACAGTTAGATTAGAGATGAACAAGTCATGCTATTACCTAGTTTTATGCGATGGGAAAACATTGTGCATTCCAAGTTTAAACCATGTAAAAGCACGTGTAACCAAGGAAAGAAAAGTTTAGCCAAGTGTAACCATGGAAAGCCGAGTTTATTTCTTTCTTCTCTACTTTCTTCTGTTCGCACGAGGTAGCGGAGGTGGCTCAGCTACAGAGCCAGTAGCAGGCCGGTGCATTTCCTTTTTCTTCTTCCTACAGCCACAACAACACAAACCTAGGTGGGGGTGACACCCTGGGCCCACGAATAAGTGCACGTTGTGTTCTTGTCTGGCTTGGTAAGAAGCTGGTCTCAGCTTTTCGCAGAGGGAGCTGGCAGGAGCGCCCTTGGGGGCGCGTAATATTCACATTCCCAGAGAATGTGGGCCTTAGTGACGGGTTCTTCGATGTTGAAATTTGAACAAATGGGGTCGTATTTTCAGTTAGTAATCAGTGATAGACTGGAGTGACTAATAATTGAGTGTTCTGTAATTTGCGGAGCAGGATGGCTTGTGCTCGGTTGAGGTCGAAGTGGGGAGGCGGTAAAAGGCGTCGCGTCCGTTTGTGAAACTTGGTAATTTCGGCGAACAGTTGGAGGGCTTCAGCGAGTGCGTCTGGATGTGTGAGACCGATCGCCGAGATTGTTAATCCTCGGGCAAGTTGGTCCGCCCCGTCGTAGCTGCCCACGTGGGTGTGTAGCCAGATTAAGTTACTTTTGTGGTCGGGAGTGCAGCCGGGCAGTATGCGTGCGGCAGGAAGGCACATGTAACCTGCTGAGAAATTTAGAATAGCTCTTTTTGAGTAACTGAGAACTGTGCGCTTACGCAGGTCAGCGATGGCCAGCTCTATTGCTGTTTATTTTGCTGCGGTGGGGGAGGAGGCGCGCACCGCGGCGGCGGAGATAAAGGTAGACTGCGGCGTGGTTGCACAGACCACATCGGTTGTTGCATCTTGCCTTGCGACGTCCAGGTTTATTGCCTGTTCGTCGGTAGGGTAGATGTCATTAGTAAAAGGGGAATTAGTAGAAGGTGGGGCAGAGACTGAAGTAGTAACTAAAGTGTAGGGTGAAATTTGTCACATCGAGTCAGTAGTAATTTAGAGCTTGACAATGCATTCAAAATTCGATAAGCAAGTATTAAAAACATTACCTCAAAAGATTTCAATGAGATTCTACTGCTGCAAAAATTTAAAAGCTGTAAACTCGAGTGATATTTTGCACTTTCTTGTTACATAATGATTGTTTTGAGAAGAACTAAAGGAGTTTCATTTGATTCCTGGAAAATGAATATCCCTTAAATATAATAATTTGTTATTAGTATTAGAAGTAATAACATGCTCGATGCTTGAAGTACATCATCGCAAGTAGGAGAACGGAGATTCGGTCGAGTGTATAAATCTAGCAGTAAAAGTTTTTATGTCAATTCATACGGCTCAAGCCACATTATCGTCAACGGTTTCAAGATCGGAATTTCGGATACTGCACAGAGAACTGTCAATAAACATTAGGGCCCCTCTTCCTGCTTGGTTTAGGCCATGCTTCCGGGAGGTGGCCTTGATTGATCAGAATAATTATTAGGAAAGAAATCACAAAAAGGAGTATTGCTCGAGAATCTAGTTTCGGCAATTAAAACAGCAGTGTAACAATACATCGAAACGGAAGAAAACTATTCACTTGCCAAAACTGGAAGATCTCGGGCATCTTCATAGAATAATGTCCAAATTAGTGACCACTGCACTTTAGCGTCAGTACGAAGAATGCAGCATATTATCTTGGGGGCTTTCAACACAAATCCTCGAAAATCAAATCCATTGGCCAAAGTGAGTGCTGAAGAGACTTATTGTACGAGTCTTCATCAGCTCAAAGATGGAAGGATGAGTAGGAAACGTACCTAGTTTTCAACTTCCGACAGGAAATGCGGGTGAAACTTACTGACCTAAAAGGTTAGTGAGCTTCACCGACGTTGATTCGGGACTCAGCTTAGAGACGAAAGTAGATTACGAATGAATCTTTTGTTTGGAAGCATTGAGGACAGATGACCTCGATTTGCCTTAGTGATCGGGCGTTAATACTTCGTCGAATTAGGAGGGTTAACCGCAAGGAGAGGAGCCCGGGCAGAAGGTGGTCGCAACATCATCACCGGGAGCCATCCCTCGATGAAGAGCAGCCGAATAGTTCGCAGCCAGTTGTCCACGGCTAAGATTTGGACGGAACCCGACTTCATGAGAGAACGCTCACACTGCGATAAAGCAGTGCGCCGCAGTACCTCCTGTCATAGGCCGCGAAGGTCGACACGTAGAGTGGCAGTGACCTGGGCTTGGTGCGTGAGGGCCTGAGGGTTTTCCTCACGATGGCGCCCGGTCTCTTCTCGCAGCTGGGCGACTTCGTCGCACAGAAACGAGGTTCGCTCGAATGCACTGAGGATGAGAGCCCATAGCGATGCAAGCTCACCCCATGCTCGCCAGTCGGGCTTGAAGAGGGATGACCAGCTGGATTGTTTGACTGAAACGGCGCGAGCGGAGAACGAAATGTAGCTGCCGACGAATCGCCATCTTTAAGACTTGCACTGCAGGAAGACGAAGTCTACAAATTGCACATGAATGGCTGAAAGCTGGACTTCAAGATTACCAGCTCATCATCAGCCTAAGTGACACACTTCGAGTGTACACACTTCTCGAAGCCGGTACAGTGAAACAGTTGCTGCTTACCGAAGAAAGCGCGTCCTTACTGGCAGTCTTGTACTAATTGCAAGGGAAAGTATAAAGTCGGAAGTGTGGCTCTAGGATATCTGGACACACTGTACCAGTCAGGGACCATGTTAAGTACATTTTGGATAGTTTGGATGTTAAATACATTTTGGATGTGGGGTTTAAAGTCCCAAGACTTGATTTTGGCTTCAGCATGGTTTTGGCTTCAGCACAGCTCTTCAGAAACTATACTGCATACTAATTCTTTATGGTTGTGAAGACGTTCTTTTTAAAAATTGCGACCTTCTTCCGTAGCTTCTTTGGGGGTACCAATCACAACACACGACGAGACAGACCAACTTGGCTAGAATATTTTTATCCACACACATTGGCGGGATAAGAGTGCGACTACCAACTAGGGCTAGGACTATATACAAATCGTCAAAAGTTACCGGGTTTATTGGAGGAAAGAGGAGCCGTTGCAGACGCTCCAGGTCGGGTGAACAGAGTCGGGGAGGTATGAAGGGTCGGCGATGTGAGCCTGGGTAAACCCAGCAGAAGGCTAGGCGACTGAACGGGTACAGGTAGAGACCAGAGGCCTCAGATTGCCGTACAACGGCTGACGTGTCAGGCTCCATCTCACGCCTCCGCCGAACGTACGTACCAGCAATGAACTGCAGTCAGGAAACAAGTCGGCCACTCCTAGGTCCTGTCCCTTGAGACAGCAACAGGGCCAGCTCAGGAGACGCCAGGCAGGCCTCAAGTCTAGTCACACGGGTTGTAGTCCTGGTGGAACATGAACTACACTATCTCCGCGGACTCCCGTTCAGCAAAACTCATGCTCCCTTGTTCTCTTCTAGCCGTGCCTCGCACCGTTCGAGCTCTTGTTGTTGTTTATTAAATTACATATGACGCATACCTACATAGGGGGATCGACCAAGAATTGGCCAGTAAAGAAAGTTGTTGATGCCTACTTGTCTAAAAAGAAAATGAATTAAGGGGACGAGGAAATAAATGAAAAAGGTGAAAGAAATGAAATAAAAATTAAAATTCATAGCACAGACGGGAGATTGAAACTGGGATTCTGCAACAAGTGTTGTTAGACAAATTGAGCAAGGGAAAAGATTTAATTACAGTAAAAAAAAAACACATTTCCATGTGGTAGAAATAGACCTTTGACTGTGGTCAAAGTTGGTGGCGCCAAAAGATAATAATATTGGACTACTCATCACCATCTTCCAAAGAAGTGAAGCGGCGGCAAAATAATAAAAAACGATTTATGATTCCGGTTCACTGCGAAGTACGTAGGATGAAGAAAGTACAAAGCCAGACCTGTTAAGAGCTGATTTTTAGAGAAATTTAGAGAAAGAAATTTAGAGCTGAGAGAAACCTTTCGAGTAGCAGTCACTGGCATAATTTCCTGTTCCAAGAATATTTGAGGTGCCGGTAATTTGCCTTTGGCGCACGTTTATTTAACTTTTCAGTACATATCATGTGCGTGAAATATCCTAGAACTAAGCTTGGATCAAAATGAAGGAAATGCACATTAAGGGCATTGAAGATCTTATATTTAAAAACTCGCCGCATTCTTTAAGCTTCATTCTGAGCATTGTCATGGATAAAATCATGACTTCAGCGTTTTCCAGTTTACTGAAATGCCGCTTGTTTGAGCGAAGATAAGCTTATTAGGGATTACTTATGTGGCTATGCATGTACACGATCCCATTTTGGTTTTACCGAAGGCGCGAGCGTAGACCGCAGGTAAGATAAGCGCCGTATGACAGAACGCAGCAGCGAAAATCAGCGAGAATACGCGCATGCGCGCAATGAACAGTGTGCGGCAGGTTTCTTCACCCGGGCTATCAGGGGAAAGGGACCCAACTCCACTTGCGGAAGAAAAGTTAAATGGAAGGTGATAGCGGACGAAATGTCAATTATAGCTTTTTCTTCTGCTTTCTGTATGCCCCTGAGAAAAGATTAGAATAGAAAACGGGGCGCCCCCCTTTTTCCCGTATTAGACGAAGGTGTGAAATAATAAGCAAAACAATCTAATAAAACGTCGTCTTTATCGCACTTCGCACTGTGCACCCCCTTTCGTTTGCTTTATTACCAGTGGGAGCCAAGACATTTTTATTGAGGCCTTGTGTTTCTTTTGTTTTCGCATTCTTGTTGGTAACGCATTGGTATCGCTTCTGCGATTTTCTTTGCAAGATGAAAGCTTTTATTCAAAAGACTTGCATTGACAGGCGCCTTTCTCGCGAGAGGAGAGTGATGCGTGAACTATAAGAAAAAGGGAAACAAGTCTTACAAACGTAGCATAATTGCTACATGCATATCGCATTCTATCAAGCAAAAAATGCTAGCACTTCACCCTTTTTTATAACATCCCATCGAGCTTCAAAAAATAAAAAGAACACCTAGATAAGATGATCAAATAAGACGGGAGTATGGTCCTGTTCCCGAAACAGCCTGATAGAGGACAGCTGCCCTGGGTGGCTTTTAGCACGCATGCGCGTATTCTTGAAGACTTCGCCGCTGCGCTGCGTTATACGGCACTCATCGACTTGTCGACCGACGCTCGCGCACCCACGTCAAAAAATTTGGAGGGTGTACATTTACTTCTCCTTTGATAATTGACGCAACTGATCAGCATGTGAGCGTATGACCAAATTAGCACCGACGGTCATGGTGAGATTTAAGTTTCTAAAAGAAGGCTTTATTCTTTTAAAGCATAAAAGGCTGCTGGTAGCGGCTATGTTTATCACTAGTTGTCACACATCTGGCTCCAACAAAAACTCTGCAAAGAAATGTGGTGCTGCAAGTGCGATAAGGTGCAATCTGCTGCATAGCCCAGCGACTGCGAAACGAGACGCTCTAGTAACGAGCGTCGTTCAGCCGAACGCTCTGCAGACAGCCCTTGCAACGCTGTTTTGACCCGGCGAGAAATTCAGGCGATTGTCGTGGACTGCTCCTCTTACACGCATTTGATGAGGACGTTCTTATCTGCAGGAGTTTGAAGTGGGCTATGATCAAGCTGTCACGTATTGCAAGGAGTTAACTGTTTTTGCGTGCCTCTACGTTGCTGTGGGAAAAACGATGCCAGCACGAGCTTCGCAGTCGTTATGTGTCTTAGAAAGGTTAAAAGGAGGTATCTCTCAGGTAGCACAGAATGTGGGACCCTAGTAGGCCCGATATAGGCAAGTTGGGCTGAGGCAACCGTCATAAAACCTGCATCGGTCCCTGATGGTACAAAATTCGGCAAGCCCCATTTGGGCTTGCCCCTGTTCCTGCTGCATGGGTCCTATAGCGGCGTTGCTCAGGCTAATGCAGGGCACATTCCTGCATCCAGACCACAAGGGTCCCTTGTCGGATATTTGAGGGCAGTCCAACCTAAATGTGGGCTCTTTATGGGAAAGCCTTCATGGATCCGAAAAGAGGCCGCCCCCATTAAATATTTGTGGGGCTTACATCTGCCGTAATAGGGAAAAAAAACGGACGTGCCCACATGCTGCCCCAATCGGCACCTTGTAGGTTACTTGAGGCCAGGTGAAATATGAATAAGAGCTCAATTATGGTAAGCCCGCGTGAAGCCCAAGTGAGGCAGCCTTAGCTAAAACGCTTTAGGTCCCACATCGGCTGTAATGGGGCTGGAAGGCAGGCGTGACCGCCTGGTACCAAAATCGGTCCCTTGTGGGGAATTTGAAGGCACGTGAAAAAGCAAGTGGGCTTGAGGTTCAAAAACAAAACCCAGCCCAATTGGGGCTGCCCACACAAAACCGCTCTAGGTTCCACATCGGCCTTAATGGGTCTAGAAGGCGTGCCTGCAATTGTGCAATCATTCTTTCCAATCTTTATTTGTATTAGACGTCGCCCTAAATTACTACTATAGATTATATGTATAATAGTTGTTGCCATTTTTAGTCGTTAAAAATATTACATGGCTTTAGTTACGCTAAAATACTAAAACATGCTGACTGCTAACTGTTGCTCCTTATGCGGTTGCTGTGAACAGCCTGCAACTGTCACCACAATACTGCTACTTAGAACACAAATCTCCATAGCCTGAACAAGATGTACATGACGTCATTTAGGTTAGAATAATGTTATGAAATATTGTAAAATTTATTCATTGTGGCTGCTTAGAAAGGGCAGACATGTATAAAATAATTACTTAATTATGTGCATACATATTGATTGGGAGAACTTCGACTGGGGCATCCCATCAATTACCTGCATCGGACCCCTATGAGAATAATGTGGGCAAGGCCAAGTGCGGCTTGCGTTATAGAACCCGCATCGGTCATATGTAATTATCTGAGGGGCTAACCGAAATAAAAAATAAATGTTCATCCAGAGCGGCTGTCCGAATCTGTCCAAAGTAGGACCATTGGTTGGTGGGATGTGCCCTTTTGGCAATGCGGGAAAAATGTGGGCAGCCCCGCAAGGGCTGCCTACATCAGTCCCTAGCGGGGCCCATCGGGGCTTTGTCGACAGCCCCCTTCAGGCCTACGTCGACCCCTCTTGCAGCACCCACACTGAGCCCAGCGGGGCTGTCCTGCATTGCCTACATCAGACTCACCGGGGCCCCACCTTCATAGCCCACTTTGTGCTACCTGGGCTTATACCAGGAATAAAGTATTACAACAAAACCTACAATACCAACGGAAGCAATACCTATCGGCACTACTGATTGCCAATAATGGAGATCAGATGTAATCATAAGTGGTAATAACATTTTTGTGCTACCTCAGTAAAGAAGAAATGTTTCTTGAACTACGATTTTTCTGAAAAATATGTATAGCTTTTCCTTGCAGCGGTTCAGTCGCATTGGGGGTTGTCACTTAGTCAATACTTCTTAGCAGTAACTACACTGATAAATAGAACGTAAATTACAATTCAACATAAATTAAAACCATTGCCGGTAATAATAACGCCAAGCCAGCACTGCTTTCACAATTACCACAAGCAGGTCCCTCATGCGCACCGAGCACGTTTCAATGCTGAAACTGCTTTCTGCTTGTTGAGGAAGCTGTTTTATACATAAGCAGAAACCAAAAGAGCTAAAATAGCAAACAATCAACAAAAATAAAAATCAGATAATTTTTGTTTTTCAAAAACTTTAAAGCGGTTATCAACCGAACGTCTTCGGCATATAATTTTTGATGATATCGCGAATGCATTGTTCGAAGGTAACTGTTCTTGCTCTCACTGACCACACCTCACGGCGCTGATTCGAGTACGATGCTCATGACGTCAACACTGGGAAGCATGTACCTAGTGCGAGCGAGGCGATGAAGCAGCAATATATATTGAACGTGGTAAAAGCTACACGGTGGCATTAACCACTGTGCGCTCATCAGACGGACGGCGTTTCTTTGGCGTGGCTGGTCAAGGGTATCCGTGTTGGCATCGTAGATCATATTTTTTTCACAGGTAAGACCTGCTTCTGCAAGTTGTTTGGGCCGATGGTAAACGTTCTCCATTTGTATCGGCAGTGCTCCATTCCTCTTGAAGCGCACGCGAAAGTTGGCCATTTTTGCTAGCATTTCGTGGTCGAGACCGATACCGGTTCGGCCGCCATGAAAGCGGCGACTACGTTTCGACACCGCCAGTAAATATCTCCCACTAAAAACTCTGTTACGACGGTCTCACAACTCATATTTAGTTAGTCCGCCTTGACACTGTCTGGCCACCAGCTATAGCAGCACTCTCTGCTCTACATTGGCTACGCCTTCTATTGTGAACATCTCCGGCGAAAACGGAAGCATTAGCACTCAGTGCCATTCGCCTTCCCTACATATTGCAGTACGATCCACATTCGTCACTTCCGCACCTAACGATCAGTTTCACGGGCGGATAGTGGCTACTTCATGCGGTTGATCCTGAAGCGTTCCTCTGGAAGTAATATTTAGACTCTCGTTGCACCAAGACTGCCAGCTGCGGACACATTCGTGTCAGGGATTCATTAAATTTCGTATAAAAATTGGGGATTTACGGACATCAGGGGTTCCAGTACACGCCCCTTTTTGAGCCTCAGCAGCCGAATTAACTGGCTGGCTGCTAGTTCCCACACTCGACTTGTTGCGGTAGTAACCACTCCGCACAGGCCTAAACTGGATACTTTACGTTCGCAATTCGTTAGATTATGCTAAAACTACAGGCACACAGCTGAGTGAGCGCCCGTACGTTGAATTGTGATTGCGTAAGAAATTCAGTTAAATGCGATGCGCACAACATTGCTATGCGGGAGAAGTTTAAAGAATCGATTAATGCTTTGTCCTCGATCCGCTCGCTTGTATAAATAGCCAGCAAAGGACTAAGTTTGCTGCCGGAGGCAGCTTGCGTTAAGTTTTTTAGCCTTTTAAAGAACAGCGGCTTAAATGAGTTCATAACTGCAAGTGCTAAAAAAAGGCGTCAGTGTGAGAACTTGCTATAGCCGTTTTGAAAAACCGTACGCATCTGGCTGCCCTATTTGATAATCTTGCCTGCATATAATAGATACATATAAATCGCTTAAGCCTGCTCTTTCAGGTACCCAGAACTCTCTACGATGCTTTCGTGGCTGCTGTTTATCAGTGTGGCGTGCGTCGCCGGTAGCAGCGTCAAGACACCGTTCCGAAAACCACCACACATTGTCTTCATCCTTGTCGACGATCTGGTAAGTGGCTTGAGCAAGAGATACCGTCGTGTTTTTAGATGCAGTGTCTCAGAATAACCTGGCAAAACTACCAGGCCATAATGGATCGATATCTCCGCTTCTGTATGCATGTTCCGAAAACACTTGGTCATTCTAATATTTCAATGAAGAAACTCTGAACCATGGTGAAGTCATTTTATATTCATACCATGCGTTTGACGTCCCCCATGGACGTCGTTGCGTCGTCTCGTGATCACGTGCGTATGTGACAGGTTCTGGGCGTCGGGGAGGTTGTAGGCCGGAGGGGCGACGTCCTCTTCATCATAAAAGCGGAATCAGCCCGAAGCAGGTCCAAACCTCTTATGTAGCAGCAGGCAGGGTGCCGTCCGTTGACTAAAGAACGCCCTACAAGGCTCGAAGGAGCCGCTTAACTATCCTTCCGTTGCTCCCATTTTGGGAGTTGAACTTCTCCCATGCATCTGGATCAGCTGCCTTCTATCCCACAGCTTTTCTTAAGGTGTCCGATGCTGGACGATACTGCAGTTATTCCCTTCGCCGTCAACTTTGTCGTCCAGCTGTACCATTGGGTCACGCCTCAGGCCTCAAGGTCGCTGGCCCAATAGCCTGCAGCCAAACCACCTTTCCCAACTTTGCTGTTCGCCCGTCCTTGATTACGCCTTTTGGCACCTTCATGTCGTACTCACCTATGGGGCTGAAACGTGGAGGCTAACCAAGAGAGTTCTACTTAAGTTGAGGACAACGCAGAGGGCTATGGAGCGAAAAATGGTAGGGGTAACATTAGAAGATGGGAAGCGTGCAGAGTGGGTCAGAGAAATAACTCAAGTTACCGACATTCTAGTAGAAGTTAAGAAGAAATGGGCATTGGCAGGACATGTAGTGCGAAGAGAGGATAACCGATGGTCGGTTAGCGTAACAAACGGGGTTCCAAGGGCAGGAAAGCATAGCAGGGGGCGTCAGAAAGTTAGGTGGGTGGATAAGGTTAAGAAGTTAGCAGGGGTCAAGTGGATGAAGCTAGCACAGAACCGGGTTAAATGGAGAAATGGGGAGAGGCCTTCGCCCTGCAGTGGGTATAGTCAGGACGATGATGATGATGATGACGTCGTCAGGGATCCTGGCAAATGGTTTCACCGGATCATCAAATCGTTGCCACTTGCGTTGCATTAATTCTCAGGACTAGGAAGTCTGGTATGAGCTTGGAGTCTAACCGAGGTCCGGCTCTTGGTTGCGCTGCTTCCGCGTGGCGAAAATGGGTCGTCGCTTTGGAGTGGGCAAGCACAACCGGCCAGCTTGCCATGCGCGCAAGTCACATATTGAATATTCCTTTCCGCTGTGTATTTCCAGCAGCACGTTTTCTCTATATTCATGTGCATATTATCCTAATTCATGCGCATATCATTCCAGCATTGAAATATCTTCAGCGGTGATCTAAATTTACCTTTGTATTTTTTGGACGTGAACGACGCCTTGACTTTATCAGGTTTCCGTCCTGCCGCATTACACAAAGCTGGTCACTGCACGGGGCTTTTTGTTCAAAGTGCCATTGCCGCAATAAAATTTATTCTTAGCAGTGTCCCACTACCTGTTGATCGCGGGCAAATGTCAGCGCACGTTAAAGATCCTCAGGTGGTTGAAATTACTCCATGGCCCTCGACTACGGCTCCCCTTTATCTTTCCACTTTTACTCCCACTTTCCTCTCTTCCCTTATGGCACGGTTCAGGTGTCCACATAGGGAGATACTGCACCTTTCCCTTCCTGCGAACCTCTTATTATTATTTATTATTATTATTAGACGATAAAGTACATTGATGTATTTGGAATATGAAAGCCCATTTTAGTGTAATCAAAAGTAGTTTTGAGTCTGTGAATTATTGTCCGTCGTGGCTAAAACTGAAAGTGCTTAATCATGTCGTAGCCCGCCATAACTAGAACATTAGTGATCAGTGATTTTAGTATTCAAAGCAATTGTTGCCGAGGTAAACGAAAAAATTAAATGTTATTGCCTACTGATACCTGACAGGGCGTTTCCAGTGCATTGTGCAACGCGCCCTGAAATTCTATGCCTTTCGTTTTAGTCACACGCGAACTGATTGAGGTGTGGTTGCAGAAGCTTTATCTATTAAAAGTGAACTTTATTTTTTCGCCTGACACACAATGTCCAGAAACACGAATCGCTTTTTTGCATAATATGCGGCTGCGCGTTCACGGCAATCACGTAAAGACTCGTTCTTTATTCACAAAATAAACTGAACCCAGAAATGTAGTTGACACTTTATCTGTTAAAATATACTTAAGCGTTTCGAGTACACATAGAAGACTCCAATAGACGTAGGCTTGGCTGATTGCGATACGCATGCACGCCGATTGCAGTATTAAGAAATACCTTGAAGGCGCGTTATTGTCCACGGTGAGGAATAATCTGCTTTCAGTGCACAGCGGTAGCGATTACCTCCGTTAAACTCAAGGCACCCACTACAGTCCGCAGTAGAGAAGGGGTTACTACATTGGAGAGCGAGTCCAAGGAAAACCAAGGAAGGTGGAAGGGGATCACATTAACGAAAGCTAGTTGCAAAAATGATCATTCGCTCTTCGAATTGAAATTAATTTTCATGGCCCCAACTTTAGTATCCTACCTTCAGTGTTTTCTGTTTGATGCCCTGCGCTCGCATGATATAACGATGCCACATGGCAACCTGGAGAGCTTTCTACAGCTGGTGCTTTCAGTCCCATTACTGCCTTGAGTCCTCCGAGTCTAATCTGGCTGCATTTCAAAATCTCAGAATTCAGAACCACCCAAAGGTTCCGATTGTAGATTGCAATTGAACTGAATTGGAATGATAATTAACTTGCTTAACTCAAGCGATTTTAGAAACTATTCCACTATGCATCAGAGGGCTCTCTCAACATATGACCTGCCAGGGAACAAATTTTTGACAGCATATGTTACCCATAAAAACTGCAGCATAATGTGTTTCCCTTTAGTAAGTACAGTGCTTCAGTAAGTACCGCGAGGAAATTTTACATGTTTCTCTTAAAGTCATCGATTTTGATCGGCCGCTAATAAGGTAGCAACTGCGAGGTTACAGCTTGCCTTTAAAACCCTCCCTTCTCGCATTTGTGTGCCGTGTTTTGCGTGGAAGAAGGTAGTGATGGAATTAGTTCAATAGCAGCCTAGTGACCACAGACCAGCTCCACGAATAATTTGTTTCTAGTGATGTCAACAGCTAGCACACCATATCTGATGCAAAAACCCTAATTCTGTCGCATACAAACATATATACGTACGTTCCGAGTGGTCCTGCGATTTTTCATGGTCGAAGCTTTCAGCCTCCAGTGACAGCTACAGACCTGACTTTGCGTTCACCTGACGTCCGACTAGACCGTTCAACCGCAATGGAAGTCAATACGCGATGTTTTGGGTTTGCTGCCAGCTTTCTTATGCGTGCTTCTATAATGGCATGGTTTCTATAAGATAGAAGGACCTATAGCGGTCAAGTTAGCTGAGAATTGTCTGGCCTAGGATTCAACTCTCGAACCTTTTTGCAGTGCGCACGATGGCAGAGTGACAACTGATGTTGAAAAACAGCAGTCTTGAAAACGACCGTGAATGGGATGAATTCTGCCATTTGACGCACGATCAAGTCTTGAAGGTCACATTGGGCCTGCGTCTGTGCTAGCGGAGTGGTATTCTCAACGATGACGAGAATGTCATTGAGAGCATGCCTGAGAATCTCCCCGTTCGAATCTTCTTGACGCTCTTGCAATGCGCAAGTGAAAAACTTTCTTGCTTGGCAGGATGACTTGACGATATGTTTGTGTAGACCAATTCTGGAACTTCCGTCCGTGCTCAACTGTTTCGTCCACGTTTATCATAATCAACCTTAGAACAAGCTTAGGGAGAACAGGACAGCTCTCGGCTGCCGGCGGCGCCGGTGTCCACTAACCTCCGACCGCATCACCAAAACAAATGCTGCGGAATCTGCCCCTGGAACACAAGGAGGGGCGCCTAAACTACTCAGTCGAGTTTGTGAGACTGCCGACGTTCGTTTTTCATAGTAGGTGGCATGTGTTGTTCCTGGTTTGAGTCCAGAAAGATGGTGACTAACACGGCTTCGTATCGCCCATTGTCACTGAAGTAATGTTGCTGTTAAATTGACGCAGAGGCTGGCAAATGAAGGCTTATCATGGGGTTTCGAGAAGGCACACCCGACATTTGTCACCATACCGCAGAGGTTTCATTGCGGAATGCAAAGCAGACCGGATACAAGAAACCGAAACAATAAACAACTCAACTTCCAAGCAGTTTACCTGATAGCAGGACGCTGCATTGAGCACACAAAATGACCAAGGGATTAATCATAGAAAAGGTGGTACTTTTTCTCACGCGACTGTATCCCGCTGATCTCCCAGCTTCGCAAAAAACACGCAGTTCTAACTTCGCCCAAAAGTAAATGTTCTTGTTTGACTACCATATTATTACTTTCCGTGGAAAATATTTATTATTGATTAGTAATTGCATCCCCTTTAGAAACTTGATCTGTATGCCAATAACCCAAAGTCTGAACGCAAAATACTCAATTTCTTGTATTCAGGGTTGGGCCGATACCAGCCTTCATGGGTCGGCGCAGATCCCGACGCCCAACCTTGATGCTCTGGCCAGCACGGGCGTGCTTTTAAACAACTACTACGTTCAACCACTTTGCTCGCCTTCAAGAGGAGCCCTAATGACGGGACTATATCCAGCACATAACGGTAACTCTTTCAAGCGTCTCCGTCAAATCATTAAGTCGGACTAATTGTAACGGCTTGCTGGAATCATTTTTTTGTACGGTTTAAAACAGGCACAAACAAAGGCGGCGCACGACGCACACTACTGGTGTTCTTTGTGTGTTTTTTTTATATATTGTTCATGTTTTTAAATCGCCCAGGAATTGCTTAGAGCAAGTCTTTCAGGTATTGCATAATGATATCGGGCTACTACCGCTTGTGCCAATGCACACATTTGCTTTTCACAGGAGAGATCCTCTTCAGATTTGAAAAACAAGCTGGCTTTTGTTTTTTACCGTAAAAGGGCACTGACAGATATTTTGTGACTTGATTGTTCTTCAGAAGCAAAACATATTCCTTCGTAAGCAAGGAAATCTAAATGTATAATTAAAAATTTAAACAATATAAATGCCAGAACACACTCCGCCTGGGTGGCGCAGTGGTTACGGCGCTCGACTACTGTTTCCGAGGATGCGGGATCGCATCCCGGCCTCGGCGGCCGCTTTTCGTTGGAGGCGAAAAGCAAGGCGCCCGTGTGCTGTGCGATGTCAGTGCACGTTAAAGAACCCCAGGTGGTCGAAATTTCCGGAGTCCTCCCCTACGGCGTCTCTCATAGCCTGAGTCGCTTTGGGACGTTAAACCCCACAAAATCTAAATGGCAGAACACATCAAAAGTCACCTACTCGGAGATTTGTAATTCGGAGTTTAAAAATCTTATCTTGGCTATTGCGACCGCCAAAACTATCAAGGGGAGGATGCAAAGAACGCCGTCAAGAACGTGTACTCCACGCACTATGTATATTGTTTTTGCTTCTTGCAGGTGTATGTGTTTATATATTTAGTTTATTTTCTAAACGTGCCTTTACGCTGTAAATGTAAAATGTTTCTTCTGCAGAATAAATTATTTGTAGCATCAACTCGACATTTTTCTTCTGTTATAGGCTGCGCTCATAAGGGGTCTCTTTCATAGTCATGTTTTTATATTAAAATACACAAAATTAAGACTGGAAGGCACCTCAGCATTGCTTGTATCGAATCCGCAATACCAGCACACACAAACGGGCAGTTAAATAGTGTTGCAGCACATAAGTGCAGCATAAATAGTGTTGCCGCATTTTGCAGCATATCTAGAAGCACTCGTTCTTCCTCCATGGTGCAGTGTGAATCATTCTCTATAACGATACCTGCAATTATGACGGCACTTATTTTTTTCAGCCAAACAAATCGAAAAAGCGGTTTTGAAATAGTTTTTAACGTGGATAATAATAATATGAAAACAAAGCGACTAGTTAGTTAACGCGGTCTGCGAAGGCCGCTGCAGATGCCTCTATAATAAGACATTTTGTTATTAAATACGGTTACCGCACTATTTTGTGCAGGTATACGTATGCCGCTAGTGGGGGCACAAGTAGCTGGTCTGCCGCTGCAGTTCAAGATTTTACCTGAGCATCTCAAGGACCTTGGCTACGAGACGCATATTGTGGGAAAGGTAATGTTAACTCCAAAACTACCAAAACAGTTATAATAATTACGAGAATAACAAATTTTTGAGCGGGCTCACAATGGAGCCTACTCTCCTTGAATTTATTTTTCTGACCAGCTTGCAGTTTATTTCGGGCGAAACGCTACTAAGATGTGCGACCATAATTATATATCCACCCATCAACTCTGAAATGAAAATTAGCCCTCAGTATAGGACAAGCTGGCGGGCTAGTTGGTGTTGGTCCATGGTTAATATCGCTTAAACACACGGACAGCGTCAAGAATACAGAAAAGACGACGACGTGTTTCATGTTCATGTTACTTTTTGTAGCCCCGAGTGTTAGAAATCGCCACGGTTGGTGCTTTTGTGGGTATGTAAGCACTGTATCTGCGTTTCTAGAATAAAGTTCAGCGCCTGTGTCGTCTTTTCTGCGTTATTTACCGTGTGTGTAAGCACTGTTAACCATGGATACGCATCAGCAGCTCAACTAATTTGCAATATACACCTCTCCGAATCGGTTCAGTGCTTAGGGTGCTCTGGTACTGTGCCCAACAATGCTGATTGTGCCCGGCCGCACAGACCACTTTTTGATGGAGGCGAAGAGCAAGGCACCTGTTTGGTGTGCTATGTCTGTTCACGTTAAGATATCCAGGTGGCCAGAATTTTCTGACAACACCGTCTCTCTAATATGACTTCATTTTGGGATGTCAAACCCCATAAAACTCACACCTACACTTTCCAATATCCGTTTGATTTCGTTATATCTCATAAAAACGTGAGCAATGCGAGCTTATACTTTTGTTGCTCGTCTGTGTCTATATTGCGGAAAAACTGAAAAGCCGGAAGTACTATTCATTGACATTTGGCAAGCACTCGCAGATTATGACTAGCAGCTTACCGGTATCGCTCAAGAGGAAAGTATACAACAGTTGCATCTTGCCTGTACTCACCTATGGGGCTGAAACGTGGAGGCTAACCAAGAGAGTTCCGCTTAAGTTGAGGACAACTCAGAGGGCTATGGAACGAAAAATGATAGGGCTAACATTAAGAGATAGAAAGCGTGCAGAGTGGCTCAGAGAAATAACTCAAGTTACCGACATTCTAGTAGAAATTAAGAAATGGACATGGGCACGACATGTAGTGCGAAGAGAGGATAACCGATGGTCGCTGAGGGTAACAAACTGGATTCCAAGGGAAGGAAAGCGTAGCAGGGGGCGGAAGAAAGTTAGGTGGGCGGATGAGATTAAGAAGTTCGCAGGGGTCAAGTGGATGCAACTAGCACACAACCGGGTTAAGTGGAGAAATATGGGAGAGGCCTTCGCCCTGCAGTGGGTATAATCAGGCTGATGATGATGATGATGATGATGGCTATTCCTGTCTTGAATAAATATATAACAGCGCAAAGAGACAAGGACGAGGCGAGACGACCAGGACGGCGCTGAATTTCAAACTTTTATTACGAACGAATCGCTTGAAGATATATACTCTGGCGCACTCAGGCGTCACTGTCAATGCATGCGCAAATAATTGCGTTCTTTTTGAGAAAGAGTAATAGAGGCAGAACAAACCCATGCTTCTCCCCGTATACATATGAGTTGAGGTTCTAGGATTTCTCGTGTTACACGTTGTTTGCTCGTTTTTCTGATAACAGTGCCAGCAAGATCTGGGGAACAGTCCTTACAAGTAAGGGAGTGGATGGCCAGAAAACCTTCAAAATCTTTGCTGTTACGGGCATTTTTTACATTGTTGGCGCGTTCTCTTAACCTATCAAACATCTAGTTTTGCCTACATATATTATTCCATAGTTTAACGGAATTTCGTATACTACGCCTTCGATCTCTTATATTTGTTTCTTCTATTATTTTAGACATTTTTAGATTTTACATTTTAGATTTTACACTCGTGCATGCACCACCTACAAAACATGAAATTTGCTTATGCATTCTTTTTGGTTTCTCAACATAGTGGCACCTGGGTTACTTCAACCTGAATTACACGCCAACGTACAGGGGGTTCGACACCTTCTTCGGCTTCCACAACGGACCAATTGACTATTACCGTGGAATAATGGAGCAGGTTAGTAGAATGATGTGGCTGGCTGTGTCTGAAAAAGAAAAGTAAACTGAGCTTTGGTACAGGAAAGTTATATTTGAAGATCACTTAGCTTGTGGCTGAGCCAGCACTGTTCTTTTAAATTATCTGTATTCGAAAAAAAAGGGCGAGTGGTACCTTAGAGAAAGAAACCTTTCATGGAGCTTTCATCTTCGGCCAGTCAGTGTTTTTGCAACGAATGTGTTTATTTATAAGCGCCTAGCACATGAGTAACTAGAACAGCTCTAGCATTGTTATTGCAGACAATTACTCTTTGGTTCTTTTAAAGAATTTGGCGAGTATATCAACCTCCCTGTGTCGGAAGTATGCTTGTAACACATGAAAAGGGATGCATCTCTGACGCCTATAACCAATAATTTAATCAAAGATAATTTTCAGTGAAATCATGGACATCATTCTACATATTCAGAATATATAATCGAAGCTTCCCAGTTTTTGTGATAGAGGAAATCGTCGTTGTAAAGGAATATACCACATGGAAAGAACGCAGAAATGTTCTGGATGGGTTCTGTAATGTATACTGCGGAAGTTTTTTATTCAGCAAGGCAAAAGGGATTACCTGCTTACCAAAACACCCATTTAGGCAAAATCTACATCTTAAATAAAGTTTACAAATAAACGTCATGATGGCTTGGTCCTAAGTGTATCGCTTGGTCCACAATAAATTTTGTTACTGGCACTGAAATGTTTATTTTCGGCCTGGGAATCGCGGGTGATCAATATATTTCTGAGTAAAACATTTGCTAGTTACGTGCTTCTTCATTAACAAGTTTACTTTCCCACTTCCCTTTAACTTGCCGGCGTAAACAATCTCAGCAGCCAAGCGGGAAGCCTGCGAACTTGCGTTGCTAAATTCTGGAGAGATTCACTGGCAAAACCTATTTTTTAAGTGGTGACAAACTCGTTGGTGGGGCAACCTATAACCATTAGGTCAGAGCGAGATAAATTGTAAACTGGAAGAAAACGATTAGACACGGAGCATGAAATTCTAATTTGTCAGCCTGTAGTTAAAACGGACCGACCTTAGACGAATAGTTTGACCATATTAAGGTGCAAAGATGTAATAAAACCTCCGGTTCTTGGCAAATTTTCACCTGAAAAAAACTAAATGCCCTATTTGTAGCCTGCACTCTTAGTCACTCAGCTCTCGATATTAGTATTTACTTTCATAAACTACTAATCGTGTTTATATTTGCAGGGCGGTTCTGCGAAAGTGGAGTAATGTTTAAGCAACGAAGCAGTTAGGTAACGTCCGCATAGTGTGGCTATGTGGTACCGTGATTTGAATTTGCTGCAGTGAGGCAACTTTTTACTTTGGTGAAATATGCGGATATTGAAAATCTTTGCGGGTACAAACGTTCTACTTGAAATTTAAGAAATATCCATTTCCACCGTAATAACTGTTTCTACGTGTTACCGCTGCTTGATTCCTCGGTGGAATGGCTGCACTTGGCTATCGGTGGGTGTGAGGTAGGTGGCATGTACCTGGTCACATCTAATAGTCAAGATGTCCGATAACGTTGCTGTCGTTTTTTAAACAATACATGTTCTCGGTTCAGTTTCTATTATTCGTAGTAGTGATTTTCTGCCACAGAAAATAAATATTCCACTTTCTCGTACATAGCATGCAGTGTAATCTTCTTTCATATGAAAAGTTGCTGACCTCGTGTGACCTTTTCCGACTGCAGGAAGGCCACATAGGACTGGATTTCTGGAATGGTACACGTGCGCTCCCACTGAAAGAACGCACTTATGCAACCGCGCGGTTACAGGATCATGCCAAATCCATCATCGCCAATCGGAACACTTCGAAGGTAACAGCTTGTTCTTTGCTGGAGTCAACGAGGGCTGCAGCTATCACCAAAGCCAATCGTGCGTCGTGAAAAGCTCTCACTCTCATGCATTGTGGTGAACATCGTCATCTCCATTAAGTTCCATCTTGCACATATGTCATCTAGGTAAGCGTGGGCGAGGTAGCGAACTCAGTACCGGGCGAATCCACTACTAGGCGGCGAGTAAAAAAGAAGTTGCAGAAGTGGCACCTAGGAACCCTAAATCAGCATGGCGTAGAATCCACTCTGGCTCAATACAGGGAAATCAGGCGTGCTATACAAGATATCAGGACCCCCCCCCCCCCCCCCCCCTCCGAAGAAAAGCCAGAATAATATGTGGCAGAGAAGCCTACGAATCGAAGAAGCTTGCCAAAAACGAAGCGGCAGCAGCCTCAGCTGCTGCAGCCGGTGACAAAAGCTTGTGAAATTTGGCTTAAAGATATTCGGTGCTCTACAATGTTTAATATTCATTTTGTGCATTGTTATCGCTGGTGGCCATATAATATATTGTAAATGATAATTATCATCCGCAGAAAAAAAACGACTTCTCAAGCTATTTTCTCTTTGCTAATTTTCAGGTTTCTCTAAAGGGTGCGCTTAGCCAAGAATTTCATTCCATGGAAATTTATTCAATGAACCTGAGTCTCGGGTGTTGTGCAGACGTTTCATAAGTGTTCTCATTGATATTTTTCCGCCAATTGACTTGACCGCCAGGGTGCCGGTTTTGTTACCAGCCGCTATATCATTCTTGGCACAACCGAAAAACGCAGGTTTATGGTCAATAACAATTATTCTGTTTTGCCAATTGACAGTTCTCTTCGAAACACTGTGCTGGTTTCAAAAAGAACTCTAGAGAGAACACTACGCCGGGCCTCTCTCTAAAGCGTGACTTGTGTCTTGCTCTAACTGGATTCAGCCTTTGTTCCTGTACTTGGCCCATCAAGCAGTCCACAGTGTGTACAGCCCGGAATTCCTGCAAGCTCCAGTAGAAAACACGAAGAAGTTTCCGTACATTAGAGATTCCAGCAGGAAAATCTTGGCAGGTAAGTAAAAGAGGACACTGTGATTGTTACTAGCCAATAAAACCGAATAAAAGCTATTGTACCTTTAGTGAAGCTCAATAATAAAAACAGGAAATGGAACATGAGCTAAAAATGGAGATGCGCATAAAAATCTGGAAAGAAAAACCTCATCTTTAAATAATTTATCCAATATGCAATATTCTACTATTCTGACTAATAAGCGAACAGCTTTAAATATTTTCGTTTCTAAAAGACATAAGTTTCCACTATATTCTATAAGCTTAATCCTTTTTGTGCCTCGAAGTTATGCTCGAATGTTGACGACGTTATTAGGATAGCGTTCAGCCCTGGAAAACAAGACATTGCTTATGTCGGATAAATCATGACATTACACGAGAGCAGAGTTTATAAAAGTTCAATTCCTTACTATGCGATATTGAAGAGGATCCCGTAGCTTTTTATGGGTTATCTGGTTGCCTTTTGTTTTAATTGCCCTGGACTCATAATACTTTATTCGTGAGACCACTGCGCATTCCATGCTTTATTGGTCTTTGTTGAAGTGCTTGATTCATGGACACACGGTGCTTGTCCCAAAGTTGTTTGTAAAGCGACGTAGCTATATGGTCATGTTCGAGGTGACAGTGCATTGATTCGCGCGTGATTGTTGACATTCGGAACAGAATATCGGGGCCGAGTAATCCGTGGTCGGCTGCGAGAGCAGTCTCTCTGCATATCTAACAAACGGAGCCTGGCATCGTCGGCATTTCATAAAAGCGACACATCACCAATAATGTTAGAATCTCGTTAAAACCGCCTGATGTGATCTCTAACGCCCCGCTCAACCAACGCGCCTTTGTTACAATGTTGACATGGTTTGGGTGCATAAAAAGGTGTCCAAGTCGTGGATGCGTTTCTTCTTTGCAGGCGCTCTATTTCCTTTCTTCGTACAGAGACTACATAAATTTTCCTCGTTCTTGTTCGTCCGTGCATTAGACTAGGCGGTCGTGTGACGTGACGGTGGCAGCGGCGGAGGCATTAGGCAAGGCCCTAGTGGGAAATGGTCTCAATGCTGTCACAGTAGTGGTCTCTGACAGTTATTTTATACTTTTCCAAGGCTGCTTTCTTGATTTTTGTGATCCCAGTAAGTGTAACTCCGAGGCAGAAATAGTTGTTTAAGGGTATGTCTTACAAATCGAAGTGTTTTGTAATGTTACCAAATGGTGCTGTGTGAGTCGCTACTCCTGTGGAGTGGCCGCCAATTAGACTACGAGGTTTTAACAGAAAGTATATGGTCGTTTTTAAAACAGTGGTTGCCGCCGGTTGGACTTATATGTTTTAACAAAGTATATTGTCACTTTTGAAACAAGTGATACCGCATTGTGCCGTTGTTTTGAAATGGTTCACTTTGGCATTTAGAATTTTTTGTTTTATCTTCTTTCGCACATTAAAATGGTTTCGACATTTCCCTGTAAGGACTGCCTTGTTGTGCAACAAATACCCTATCAGCTTGATTGTGCCTGAGTGCTAGGAAACAAATTAATTACCTATCCAAGAATAGTTGGTAGCAAGGTATGAAGTAAAGTCACAACTGATATAATTAGGATAATCTTAGGCTTTAGTCAACCACATGACAAGGAGGGTTTACTTAGACTAAAAGACTCTCTCCTAGCAATGTGGCGAGAAACAAATGAGTTAGCTGCAACCAAGCCCTGCGTGCGGCCTTAACAGATTACGAAGAAGCTTTATGCTCAGTCGTACCTTCCGTAGCTGTGTGTGCAGCACAGAGCCACAGTGTAAAATAGCTACAAGTCAAAATGCTTAAAGACGTCTATAGGTGCACTCATAGCATAAGTTAGTAAGATGTGGAGAGAAAGCGTTGTGAAATATAGTTTCGATGTTTGAATTTCGCAAATGACCTTAAAATGCCAAGTAACTGGAAAAGTAAAACTGCAGGGAGGGTCTGCAGTAGAAGTGTACTACAATATCCAAATATTCTGCAAAACAGGAATAATTTGCGATGAGTATGAAGAGGGGCTCCATTAAAGTAATACGGTGCTTAAGAAAGGTAGCGACCGCTATTTGGGACCACGAAATGGAGCTAGAAGTGCAAGATAGTGTGGAGTGCATTCTACAGGTAATCTGTTTTCCATGAGATAACAGTATTCCTGAAGAGGGAAACTTAAAATTGGTCGCAGTCGTTGAAGTAAAAACTCCTCAGCCTAATTTCAGATCATCGTAACAAGGCATAGAAAACGAAATATTGCTGTAACTCTACAAAATCATTATGACCACAGAGGAGGCAGGAGAACAAATGCCATTCACTAATATTTAGTCAGAACTATGCAGACATAAACAGGGAGTAGTGGTAGTAGTCTGACGGCCATAGCGCGCACGGCGAAGGGTTAATTAGAAAAGGCCCTCACCATGTAATCTGTCTAGTTTAATTGAGAACATAGGTGAACACCCATCAAGTAACGCTTCCATGATTCCAACCTACTCTTCTCTCTTTGTTTTGCGCCAAAAGGCGGATTCAAATATCTTTCTATTTGCAGGAATGATGGATGCATTGGACCAGTCAGTAGGAGAGCTCGTTGAAGAATTAGAGAAGGCTGGCATTTTGGAAGACACAATTCTGGTCTTCAGTACAGACAACGGTGGTCACCCGTACACTCGCGCTGACCCTAACCGAGGCTTCAACTGGCCACTGCGTGGAATTAAGGGCACTGTCTGGGAAGGCGGCATTCGAGGAACAGCGTTTATTTGGAGCCCGCGCCTTGACGTCAGCCGCAGGGTGTCGACCCAGCTGATGCACATTTCTGACTGGCTTCCAACACTTTACTCCGCTGCAGGTAAGGAACCGTTGTGTACTCAGAGGCATAAATCGGGGCTTTTGTGGGAAGTGGCTTTTTGATATGCCGCTAAGACCTCACTTAGGCAGCAAAAATGCTCGGATCGATTGTTTAAAAATTGTTACATTAGCTCTTTATTGATACAAATACGACTGTTAATAAGGATGCTATAGAATGCGTACAGTGAGAAAAAAACTGTCTAAATCTAAAAAGTGGCTAGTAGAGCATGCTGAAATCGAACAAGTGTGGGTGCATCTGTTGCAAAAAAGGCACATCCGCATGAAACGACTTGTTAGTCTCGGGTTTAGACTAGGCTTGGAGCTGTAGTTTTCTGAAACACAATTGCCTCGTGTAATATTCGAATTATTAACATAGGCTAGCGAGTGATTGCAGCTTCGATTGCCCTTAGCTTCTTTTCTAGGTAAGTAGTTTTATTGTTTACACAAAATACTCTCGCGATCATTGGGCCATTGAAGAGGGGAGCGAGGTAACAAACGAAACAAAGTATACATAACTCAACTGCTTACAGGGCTATATTACACATAATAGCGTGTCACTTGGCCATTTTTTATTTGTGATGCCAAATATTTTAAAGAATTCGGGATGTATCTAGTCCTTTGCATCATATCAATCATGTAGTAAATTGTGCCTTTGGTTCGAACGCCGACTTTTAATCAGGCATCTTAATCTCCTCCTGAAATCATCACTTACTCCTTGTCTACGCTAACACAGGTACCACCACACAGCCCATCGTTTTCCAGGATGAATCTCTTCAAATGTTATACATGCACAGCGCAGTTGTTTCTTCTACATCGGTCGGAACCAGGCGGTCACACCGGAATTTTTTCCGGTTCGGTTCGCGTTATAGTTCGCGCCTTTAATCTTCGCGAATTATTTGGGCTCCCGAGAAGCATTTTCTTCCGGTTCGAACCGCTTAGACCTTGCCGAACCGGTTAGACCCTTCTCAAATGGTTCAAAAGGGTTCCGAAAAACAAAACGTACAGTTTCAGGGACCCTATGTTTTGTAAATGGTCTCGTCCCCACTGGTGGCATAGGCAGGACGACTCCATTTACTATTATTGCTTTTATTTTACGTCCTGTATTCCTTCTTCTATATTCCCTTCCCACCGTCTTACCGGCTTTTCTTTGTTTAAGTATCTCGCGCTGTAGTTCACAGATTGCACAATTACTGCCATTCCTCCAATTTGTTTTTATAAGGCATAGTCTCGGCTAAGTCACTTCGGTCTGCTTTACCTGGTCACTCTCCCAGCTTAAGATTTTTGTCCCAACCTCCCTTGCCATCCCGTGCACCTGGTCACCCATTTTTTGAATTTTCTCTCGGTAGTGCACTTTATCTTTCAGCGCTACCTTTCTAGACTGTCTTAAGTACTCGCATCAGTGATGGTGGATAAAGCGATGAAACTCATTCTTTGTTTCGACATCGTAGTTGTACAGGCCGAAACAATAGCACACCAAGTAGTTCGTGAATTTATCGAAATATGTCGCTCAACCTACGAGTTATATGCTATTATTTCACTGCCTAGAAAGTTATTCTCTCGAATAGTGCAACTGTCTCCATGAGCGGTGTCTTTGCTTAGTGTAGCGACCCTTCGTGTTTGGGATAAAATGATGTCTCGACAACAGAGATTGGTGCTATGTATGTGGCAATATATTTTCCTTTGTTCTTAACATCATTTTGCAAGGGACGATTTTTCAATGTGGTTTTGATGTCAGCGGTGGCAACGGCTCTTGGGAAATAGTGTGCAGAGCGTTTTACAAGCAGCTCTAAAAGAAAAAATAATGTAGGTAATTTGAAAGCAAAAGTGAATCGGAACCATAACAACCGGTTCTGAGCAGTTTTTCTTATTTGTTGCTGTTCGGGTTCAATTCCAAGAAGGCTGAAGAAATTGGGTTCGCTTCGGTTCCGGCCGAAAATTTGGGCTCTGTTTCGGTTTTAGTTTTGGTTCCGGCTCCGGTTTGAAACCCTGGTAAAAGCCCGACTGAAAAGGCGAAGTGCCCTCAAGCCACGTATTGTATCATAAGTCTGCAGAGATGATGTAGGCCCTTCAAACCTCGTGGCATGTTTTCGGCTCGCTCTCCTGAAGCCCTGACGCATCCACACTAAATTTATTTCCCAGTAATAATACAAATAGGTATTCATCAAGAAAGATCTCGACTTAATCAATGGGCTTTCAGTGATGTTAGGCTCTGCCGGGGCACGAGTGCTACCAAAATTTCTCAGTGTCCCGCATTCTCAAAAGGGTGTTCTCTTTAAAGGGACACTAAAGAGAGAAAGGAAGTGGGTTTGCATCGATAGAATGCCAGTTCCTGATTACAAAAAGACCACTCTTACTGAAAACAGAGCTGTTATAAGGTAGTAAAGAATAATAACAGAAATACAGGTATCGCCACCACAGCCAAACGGCCGAGGCTCGCAACTACAAATCACGTGACGCACTAGGGATCCCGGAGGCTGACAAATGCGAATTACGTTGCATGTTTGAATGCGGTAGTACGGTTTTTCTCAAAGATGATAACACGCTTTTATCATACGTAAACGACGGCGAAAAGACAACGTAAACGTTGTAAGGCAAATACAAAAATATACTTGGAGGCGCCACAGGCGCCCACTTCAGTTTTGGTTATGTTTCGGCTCAGGCATTTCGTGCGCACTCGGATAGTTTGTTTGAACCTGCAGCGCCTGAATTACGAGCTTGGAGCAGCAGATGCGCCTTGATGGTTCCCATTTGAGCATTCGGAGGCACGAGCGAGCGAAATCCGCTACCGCCGACACACTCCTTCGTTCACACTTCTGTGCCAACATATCGCCGCCGTTGCCGCTTCGACTGCGACCTGACCGCTTGACTGCAGCTACGTACGCCACGAAAAGCATACATATGCTGAGTACCGAAGGAAAAACTCATTATCATTCAATTGTTCACTAAATCATGGCACATCTGACCGACATATACTGCGTCAACAAGACCTTCAACGTGCAATTTGCAGGCGTCGTAAACAAAAGGGGCATACTTGCCGCTCATACCAAGGAGAGCGTCGATATATTGCGCTCGTCGCCCGGCGAAAAAAAGGGCCTCGGGTGAAAAGTAAAAACTAAAAATAACGAACCACCAGAAATACATTACAAAAGGTTAAAAAAAATCGATTTGAAAAAAAAAAAAAAATCCGCCAGAAGCGGTAAGACTCGATCTCGCTACTGCTTGCTCCGTAACGTTCGGCGCTAACCGCTCGGCTACGCCGCTTTTTTTTTTCTTTATTTCCGAGGTATACATGAACAACAAATTGTCACACTTAATAAAATACTTCAGCTGCCCTTGAGCTGACGCGTGTGAGGTTAAAATTTCTTAAATTTTACCAGGTCATCCACAACTTCTGCCCACTGTGGTGGGTCGGGGAGCGCGCAGATACATTCCCGTAGATAAACAGCACTTTCAACAAAATTTTCACGTACACTGCGAATGTTAATATCTTCATGCCTTACTTGCATCCGTGTTTTCCACAAGCTGTGGAGGCCCAGAAGCATTATTAAATCATAGGGTACGTCTTCGTTCTCCACCGGTGAAAACCGGATGCCATAAGGGTTTAGTGGTAGCTCTTTTTTAATTGTTCTTTGTAGCACGTCCCAATGAAATACTGCATCCCAGCAGTCTAAGAATATGTGTTCAATTGTCTCTGGCTTCTTGCAAAGCAGGCAGTTTGTCGTCCAAGGGACATAGATTCCTTTTTCGTGAAGCCAGGTTTTGACGGGTAGAGTGTTCGAGTGCACCTTAAAAATGAACGTTTTGGCAGCCGGTCGAACTGGCATCCTCTTCACTCGTTTTAAAATATCCTGCCCTGGGCCTCCACGGTAGGGCTCTCGATACAAAGGTGCCGGCAGCATTATTTCCACTAGGTCCTTATACAGCTTTTTCTTGCCAACACTGTACAAATATTCACAAGTTGTACAAATATTGTACAAGTTTCTGTTGCCGGTCTAAATATTACAACTTCTTGATCATCGGCGCATGCTGCCTGCTCTCACGTCTTGCAACTAATGTTCTGGATGCCTATGCGCACTATATTGTGCACTGGATCCATTTTAACATGTGGAATTTCACAGCGCTGGCAAATGTAGTGGCGCCGGCACTCCGGTCATGTTCTGCTACCGTGGACGTAATTTTCGCTGAACACGGAGCTGTAGCACAAACCTTGAAGGAAAAAAGTGCGACGAAGCTTCAAAACTGACAAGTGCAGCAGCGAGGACACTATTTTGCTGGTAACTAAATCTTATTTGTATGTAAACATGTCACGAAGCGTTGCGATGACCGAGGGCTCGGTTTGTTTATACACAGTGCAAGAAGGAGCGCAAAAGCTTGAGAAACATGTAAAGTATTGTGCATTACAAGCGCTCTGTTTTTTTTTTCTTCCTTTATGGGCCCATCGCTCGGTAAATTACTCTCTTCATCTTTTTATTTATTTCGGCTGAGGCCGTCATTGCGAGTACGCTGTTGCCAAGTTGACCCTTGAGGGATGCGACGCCGCGGGCCGCGCCGGCTCGCTGCTATCACGGAGTCTCCGCTTACGTCATAGTGTTCGTCACTGAACTCCAACTACGTAGTTGGAGGCCACAGTTTGAATTCGACCGGCGGGAACAAGAAAAAAAACCTCAACTTCTTATCGCAATATCTCAGCAATTCGATTTTTTGCTGCCGGATATTCGGCGACAGTGTCACCAAATGTAGTTTATTAGATTTTCATACCATCTTTGGCTGTCTTTAGTGTCCCTTTAAGCATTAGAGTTCCTATACAGGCACGTTACGTGTAAGAAAAAGATTATATGGTAAAATATATGCTTTCGCACTGTATTTGATTTTGTAGGCGGTGATGTACAGACCCTTGGTCCACTCGACGGCATTGACATGTGGCAGTCGCTCTCCACCGGTGGCCCTTCGCCGCGCATCGAGGTGCTACTGGAATTCAATAACGAGACCGACCGTGCTGCGCTTCGCTACCTCAACCATAAGATTGTGCTGGGTACCTTTTCGGATGAAGTTAGCAAGCGCTATGAGGTTTGATATCTTTCTTCAATTCGCGTTTCACTAACCTAACAAAAGACAGTAATTCGACTCTCTCAAAACTTTAGCGTAAAAAGAAACATAATTGATGTGTTAAGGGACCCTATACATCAGTGAGAGGAAACACTGTAACATCGACGGGCAGAGTTCTGACCGTAGCTTCTTTCTCCCAGCAATAAAAAGATAAACCAAAGTAGATGCCGGGTGGTTTGATGGTGACAGGGCATCCCATGGCCGCGACATATGTGAATACTTTCGTCATATGGCCGCAGCCGGATGTAATAAGAGACGTCCTTATTACTGGAACATTGTAGGAAGAGAAAACCGCGGCGAGACTAGAAACGAACATATGAAGATGAGCAGGTGGCTTAGAATCGCCATTTCTGCAGCCACTGTAAGAAAGCGTGAGGAATGATGTGCATTAATCCCGGTACCTAGCGTGAGGGCGCCTTATTTCGAGCACTGGTGAAGGTTTCATCGAGACTGGAAGGGTAGAGAGGAACTTGAACCTTCCCTAGGCGATAGCGTTTTAGCGGTAGTTGAGCGCTCTTTCGCTTATCACTAGGGTGCTTAACTCAGGGGGTACTCTTACATGCTGGTGCCTTTCGTACAACGCTTAATTTTCAGTGACCCAGAAATAAATACCCTGCTCCTGGGATGCGTGTTTATTGTCCTTAAGCGCATCTTACGTTGGTCATCTGATTCAAAGTCAACACAGACGACTGAGGCGTGGCTGGTCGCCTTTTTAGATATTATTACAATATTACATTTTATTTTTGATTCAAGCAGGCGGCTTGCAAATGCAGACAAAGCGACTCTAAGAACTGACAATTTTCAATTTCATGGACATGGCAAAAACCTAAAGTTTGAGCTTTGTAAAACATTGAAAACAGCGATGTCTTTTCGAGAGAGCAGGAAGAGATGCAATGAAGAATGGGGAAGTAGGCAGCTGTGAAGGAAGTGATGCTTCGACGTATACATATAGACACCACATGTTTCATTTCATTTTATTACCTTAAGGCCCCTAAAAATGGGTGTTACATAAGAGATGGCAAGATTAAGAATACATAATCACAATAACAGTAAAGTTTTGACAGTTTCATTGAACTCTAGTGTGCAAGTGATGAGAGCAATGTTACGGGAGGCGGGAACGAGGCGGGAAAACAAATTTCGCAGGCAGTAAAACATTTTATTTGGAATTTTGGATATATGGAGTCGCCATAGAAACCTGAGTAATTGTGCTTAAAGAGGGTACGTTACTTCTGTACAACGAAATAGGAAGTCGAAGAAACCGGCTCTGGTGGACCTTAGCCGCCATAGCGTGATCAGTACCGCTCACTCCATTTTTACCATTTTTTTTAAAACCAGCACATTGCCGTCGGCAATATCCTTTCAGAACTGGCGAGTCGCCCAAGTCATTTTTGGTGGAGTTTGCGGAATAGTGAACTGTGCTCATCCTGCCTAAGTAAATTTGACGTTTTGTTTGTACTGCGATCGACAGCTAATTTCTGGACTTCGTCGCCCTGCTGTGCCTACCAACAGAACAAGAATCAGTTTGGTGACTTACTTGAGAGCTTTAATTGCCAGCTATTTTTGCTATGATTTATGGCACACTCCGGTAATGAACCATCTGAGCTCTCCACATGAATGATTACGCAATTGGTCAGTGTCATGAAACAGAAAACGACAAGCAGTACTCAAAAGAAACATGCGGATTTTGCATCTAGTCATTCTTCTGATCTAGCGGCAGAGAATAGTTGGGTTTTTTAGCAGCAACCTCTTTCTGCGTACATAGGCGGCCAATATAGCGAGAAGTTATGCGCTATTGTTGTACGAAGACGCAACATTTCGAGCTCGAGACATAGAAGCGATCGAAAAATGATTTTAAGATTTTTCTTAAACTCGGGGTGAGCATTATGCTAGTATCGCTTTGTAGCGAGACTCAATACTAATCATGCAAATTTGGAAGACCCTGGTCGTGGCTTCTCTGCTCACAGCAATGCCCAAAAATATTTGTCGCCACACATTCTGCTCTTTAGGTGTAAAAGGGTAAATAACTATATGAACAAATATATGGTTAGCCTATTTAATATTGGTAAGTATTTAAAACGTGAATTTTCTTGCAGGTCATTGGGGGCGTGAGACCCGGTATTGATCTGGATGCGTTGCAACGAAACTCAAAGGCTGGACGCGTGTTGAAGCGATTTTACGGCAATCCACAGCTCTTCCTTCAGGGCTTCGACAAGAGCTGGAGGCGCAGAGCGACAGTTAGGTGCAACGAGCACGGTCGCACAAACTTCAACTCGAGCAGCAAGGTTTTCTTGTTTGACTTGGAATCCGACCCTTGTGAGCTGCGCAACCTCGCCGACACTAACGTAACGGTGAGATGACGACGAATGAACTGGGAAAAACGGGCGCGTGATTTATTTCGATAAAGCTTGATATTTCGATAAGTGTCATTGCCACACCCCCCAAGCATTTTCTTATGTTAGTCACTGACTATACATAAAACAATGACACGATCCGTAAAGAAAAACTTGCACTGCCCAAGAAATTTTTTATATGCTTTCCAAGGTGAGCAATATACTCCTGCTGAACTAAAACAGTAAGTGCATCCAAAAAATCTGTAGCTGGCTTTTGCTTCGGTGCATCATTCAATAAAAACAACAAAACAGTGTAGCCGTTTACGATGAAGTACCCGCTTCTTATCTAATCCACAAAATACGGCGGTTAGCAGCATAAATGCACAAACGACTACATTCAAGGTGCTGAAAAGAGTGTATATGAAAGTCGCCGGAGCATGAATGCTTCAAATATGGATATATTTTTGTAACTGTTTGTATTTTATATTTGCAGCTCTTGACGGATCTTTTTGTGAAACTTGGTGCCTATCTGAGCACACTGCGACCCGAAATTAACAAGGAGATCGATCCCAAGGGATTCCCCGAGAACAACCACGGTGTTTGGGCTCCGTGGATCATCTGAACACACAACAAAAAAATTGTTCGCAAAACGCGACAGACGAGCGTTCGAAAGCATAGGTTTTATTAAGAAGACACTTCATTTTAGGCTCTATACGAGCATCTTTTATACTTTACCAATGGTGTAAATAAAGAGCGAACAGCACAAATGGCGTGAATGTCTTGCGTGTTATTTCTCTCTGAATTGTACAGCAGGAGCCGCATCTACTAATGGCATTCGAAGTTCCAAAGTGCTCTCACATCAATGAAAATAGTCTAGACATCTTATACTGCTTATGATGTTTTCGAGATAATACCCCTTTGCACCCATTTGAGAGGTACGCAAACGCCACTAAGGACTGTCAGTAACATAAAGCACGTAACGTTTCTTATTTGCTGCAATCGAGCTTTTTTACTAGACACAAAAGCTCCTCCACTTTCAGTGCTCGACATTTTTAGGCAGTTTGAGGTGCTAACGGCAAAGGGAGCACTATACTTTAAAACTGTTGGTTTTTCAGTAGTAACAAATATTCAGTGGGCGCTGTTTTTATTGGCTAGTTATCGACTGAAAAGAGAATTTCCAGAAAGGGGTATGAAACACGAATCATTCTACGCATTCGTATTTTTACCTAGATCTCTCGTGCAGTTTCATAAAGCGAAAATTAGTCATTTCCTGGTTCTTCCTCTGCTTGTTTCTCTGAATGAAATTAATATAAAAATTGTAGAACAATCGAGACACCTTATGCAGTTGGTTATTTGATCTACAAAAAGCGCAAGTATCCTTAAGCCCAGATAAGGTGAACTTTAAGCGGAAAGACGCTAAATCAGCAATATTGGCCTAATATAGTTTTTGAGAGGGAGAAGGTTTAAAAAAATTACGTTACGTTTACGTTACTTCCTAATGCGAAATTTGAGTGCAGCTCGTCGGCTGTTTTACCTTTTTCGATAGATGGAGGCAGAGATTTCGAGCAAGACAGGTATGTACTATCACAGAAACCTATTTTATTTTTCACACATATTCCTTCCCAAAACACACATCTAACAGTTCTTAACTGTCGTGAAGAAAGTTTTGTGGTCGGAGAAATGAAGAGAGTAAGTTATCGGGAGGTTGCGGGAAGCAGCGTGTGGGCCCATAGAAACGTGGCGCGGCGAAGAGACAAATGCCACAAGCTGCAGACAAGAAGAAAGAACCTTCGCAAATATCTTAAACTGACTTATCTTAACTGAATATCTTAAACGCTGAAGGTAAAGTTAGCAAGAGTCTAGCCGAATTGCTAGACACTTGCCTCAACACAGAAGCCTGCCAGGAAGATCGCAATTATCGCTACGGTTCTACTCATCGTCCCTGCTTCTTCTTCCTACTTCCATCTACTTTCCGTCCTGGTGACGAAGTACTACTTTACGCACATCTACGCATCCCCGGCCTTGGTGATAAATTTCACCACCACTACCTTAGTCCATACATGGTCATCTTCCAAACTTTCCAAACAAAGTGACTCTTATTCAGCCCCCAGCCGATCGACGTCACCGTGGCACTAAGATAGTTCCTGTGTCACATTTGAAGCCATTTGTGTGCCGCGATGCAGCAGTTGCTTAGGAGCGGCCAGGCTGGCCGCTTCTGACCCCCCGGGAAAATTGCGTGAGCCTTCCAATGATCTTCTTCTTTCACGTGTGCATACCATCGTCATCATCCTGCGGTTCCACAGGTGGCATGCGTCTCGGTTGTCCATCGGAATAAACGCCCGACACGGCTTCCCTTGCCTTGCCGTCTCGACCTTGCCATCTCAACCTGGCCTTCTTGCACAGATAGTAGACCTCGGTTACACGCTTAGAAGATCTAGAACAAAATCCAGCGTAGTTCCGCAGTTGCTTTGAAAGCAATAGTCCTGTAATTTTCTGGGGGTTGACATACTGCTTATAAGGACTCATCCTGGGATTTGAAATAAAATAAGTACTCACTATTGGTGATAAATAAGGATTTCAAATTGGTGCAGGTTGCTAAGGCTTTCGAGTAGAGACAGCGAGCTCTATATAGCGAAAGGAACCGCTAGCACAAGTGTATTGAACGCAATTTGCAATAAGTTAGACAACATTTTCTGCTATGTGCCCAGTTCGGTGACAATGGTCCTAAATGGACACCTGGGCTTCTGCGTCTTTGCAGTGAAGGAGACAAGTAATACATTTTGCTCGCATTGGAGGATAACCTGCACCTGCAGAAGTAGTTATACCGGTTTGGTTCCTTTTGCATTATAGCATGGCGCCTTGAAACAATCTACGAGTGAATCTTATCCTTGCTGTTACTTTAACTGAGGTGTACTGGAACCAGCTTTTGCGAAATTTACCTAAGACACCTATGAAGCGTTAAACAGGCAATCCGGTCGCATATTTGGACACAGCCACTCTTTCGCCTCTTTCGCCAGCCTTTGACGTTATGTTAAAGATGGGTCCGAAGTTCAATCTCGAGCCTCCGACGAAGAAGCATAAGATTTTGGCAGTTGTGCACAGAGTGACAATGAAGGCGCCATTAGAAGAAAGGACCAGTTGTGTCTCGGAAGGTACTTACTTCATAATGAATACCTGGGGAGCCCCAAAAAAGAAAGTTGCGACCTGAGACCTTTTGTTGCCCACTCTGAGCAGCCTCAAGCTTCTTCAATCGGATAAGGAAGGTGTGATCGACATGCTTCGGTCTGCAACTTTTGGGGCGAAGGTGACCGAGAAAATCGTATAGCTGAATTCGGATAGACGTGAGGAGAAAATCCACACCTGCGAGCAAAATGTGTTATGCGCCTCCTTCACTGCGAAGACGCACAAGCCGGGATGTCCATTTAGGGTCTTAGTCACCGAACAGGGCTCATGGCAGAAGATGACGTCCAGTTTTTCACAACATGTGTTCAAAAGACTTGTGCCACCTAATCATTCAGAAGTAAAGAGGTCGTAGTCTCTAGCAGATAGCCTTAGTAACAGGTTTGAATCTGTAAAGGGGGTTTTTCAGTCGATATTGAGGGCTTGTTTAATTAAATGCATCAAGATGAGGTTTTAGAATCAGTCTATGAACGTATTGAATATTACAGGATTTCTGTTATCCAGGACAAATGCAAAGGTGAACTTGGATCCCACCTATACTTTCTAAGGGTGTGTTTTAGTTACACCATTGCACAGCCCGCGGCGGCAAATAGTTTGTACAAAAACAAGGCATTTGTATTAGTTCTAGAGTTGTGCCTTTTTATGTAACGTGTCTTTAGCACAGTTCTATTCAGCTCTTCAAAACAGATTTCATGACACGTGCGTTACCAGACATTTAAGACATGTTGAGTTTATAATGAATTGAAACTTATCCTCAACTACGAGCTCACTCATGCGATGGACCAAATTTTAAAGATGTTTATCACCTGTTCTAAGAACATGGTCCCCCCCCCCCCCCCCCCCCCCAGTTTTGCTATCTGCGAGACCATTTTTGCCTTAGACCTTAAGCCCTTGTGTGATGGACACGTGCCTTGGAAGTATGCACACAGGTTTCAAAAGGCATTTTTGCCATATGAACCTACAGAGTGGAAATTGTTAAAGCGCAACATTGGCAACCTACGTTTCACAAATGCACTTAAAAAGAGTTGCCCATACGGTATGCACAAAAGCCTTCCCGAACAGGTTAACAGACTTACCGCTTTTTGCTTTCCGCCTTCTATGATGATAACGGTTGCTGAAAGTTTGACAATAAAATTGAAGGGATTGGCCAATGGTTCTGTAGAAACAAGGAACGTTGAAGTTATTCTTTACCCCCACATGATTTCTCGAAGAGTGCCTCAATCATTTGGAGAAAGTAGATGTTTTCCGCCCCCCACAAGCATTACTCTGTTGCGCAAAGAATTATAGTAGTGAAAACCCTTAAGCCTGAAAAATTGAGCACCAAAATATATGCTTGAAGTGTGCCGTCTGTGATACCTATTCTGTCCGACCTCCTATAGAAAAGTGAACATTGGGAAACTGGTCAATCTCTAAACAAATGGCACAGAGAGTACGACAACTGCTTTTGATCTGATACAGGATGCCACCTGGCCTAGAATGTGAAAAAGGGCAGAAATTGCTCAAGTACGTTTCACCGAGTCCGAATAATTAGCAGCAGAAATACTCGCCAGAATGCGAGGTTCTCGAGACATTTTTAATGCAAAGTAATCAGCTGTGTTTTTTTTTTCTATGAGCGCTTGCGCGAGAAGGTTGGTATTATTACTTAGGTGGGCCATTAATTATAAGGTTGTAATCCGGTGACCGTGCCTATACCTTTCTTCGCCTGTGTAGTTCGTGTTCTTTCTCTGGTTATTTTTCCTAGTAAAACTAGGCCTCTTTTTTTTTTTTTCTCGGCGGCAGGAGTGTGATTTCTTCGTGTATCTAAAATACCTGTTGTTACAAGGTGTTAAACGTTCTGGCATGAGCATTTACTAATGCCACAAAGCTCGCCCTTTCTTTAAATAAATGCATTGTTCAAACACTTCGTATATATTGTATTTAAAGAAGCCACAAAGAGCTATACTAAAAATGATACCTTGAAAATCCTTTTAATTGATGGTATCACAAGAATATGCGTAAGATGGAACCTTGGGGCAGAAGGTTAAGACGAATATCTTTCTTTATTTTCTGGTTTCCTTTCTTACGAAACATAGTTCTCCTGCAGTAAAACTTCTAGGTGATTCCTCTGAGTTGGATCACCAACTTTTAATTGCAGTATATTCGTCCTTTTGAGATAATCTAGAGGAGCAAAAATTCTGCAACCAGGTGCTGCCGCCAAAATGACATGACTGGAATCAACCAATTTCCAGTTAAATTCAAAAAAAGGAAGTCCACTTCCTGGAACTCCCTTTCCGCCATGTAAGCAGAGTGGTCAGAATTCGTAGGCATGCAAACAGAATCAGTAAAATCCAACTGAAGTGAAATGAACGCGTTGAGAAAAGAGAAAATTACCGCATTGCACCATACCTGGAAAGTTGGATGTTTGTTAAGTTTGGTAGAAAAATTACAGCACTGTGCTTAGTATGCTAAAAACAGAAATGTCGAAAGCCAGATTAGGGTATCTTTTCAGTAACTACATCATCACTGTCATACATACTATTACCATTATCACTGGCGCTACCATAATCATTATCAACTAAATGCACTGTCATTGTCATCGCTACTTCCACCATTATCATTGTCACTAACTACAGCGTCATTCTAATTACTACGATCACCTTCACGGTAGAAAAAGATAATTACGTTCACTTTCTCGCCAGCCCGGCGTGGAGTACATGTTTTAAGCTCTGATTTTCTTTAAGTTACATCCCGGATCGTTTGCGGTAAAAAAGGTTTTGTACGGAAGAAATTTTTATTATCGTGTACAATTCACTGACTAATATGTAAGAAAGTGGTAACAAAAGACAAAGGTTTCTTAAATTGTTGGGAAGGGATTTATGTTTGGAATGTATTGAAACTGACCACAAAAAAAGGATTTTCCTCTAGACTCGTGCGCCTTGCGATGAATAAGTATAGTTAATGAGGATGGGGTACCATTTGATTTTATTATGCTTTTGGGCCTCCGCAGTGTACGGGATCCTAGTTGGCAGCCTTTCACTGTGACGGGGATGCAAAGCTTGCTAGAATTTATATTTGACTGGTTATGCATTAGTTTAATGCCATACTGAAAGTGGTTTTGGAACCTTCCGACTTGCTCTCAGGAATAAAGCCTTTGTTGTCCTTGCGGCAGTTTTGATGTCATGAGGCCAGGTTTAAAATGGCTGATCATGATGTCCCTATATGTACATAGCTATGGGCACGTCATGTTGTGATTTGAATTTTGCTTTGTAAAATATTGTGTCAAAGCCAGGTAATAAATAAAAAATATGATCGCGTGGAATAGTGGTTGACGCGCTCCGCGGAGAGATCGGAGGGACAGTGGTTAGGTTCTTGGTGAACAGTTTTTATTATCTTCATAATTTCACTACCAAGGGACAAATCGATCGAATTGGTTGTTATGTTCATGTGTGTGCAGCGAACAGACATGAAGGTCACCACGAGCCTAGAAAGACATTCTACTTAATACACCGCTATTCTTGCTCCATTAATGATGAGAGCTCTACATAGGTGATTTACAATTGTAGGGAATGAGGAAATAAGCTCAGACATGCGTTGAAAACTCTTTGACTTTACAATTTCAGGCAAAGACATAATCCCGCTTAGACCTGCACCATGAGAAAGGTGTGCGCGTCGAGGGTAATCGAAACCAACCTATTACGGTTGGTTTCGATTACTCTCGACCAACCTTTCGCTTGTTCCTTGCTTTCGGCCTTTTATTTGTTAGAGAGGCGTTTTCTTGGATAGATAGAAAGTGGACCTTCCGCGCGGAATGCGTACCTTTTGCCCATTGATGATGTGAACGTATTCCTTTTATACGTACGGTGACTCTAAATGCAGTTCACACACTACGCATGTTTCGTCCAGTTTCTTTTCAACACTGTGCAAATTCCTTTCCCATTGTTCCGAATGCTAATTCCTTTCCCATTGTTTCGAATGCAAATTCCTTTCCCAATATTTGCTGCGGTGACTAAGCATATATAGTTGCTTAGCGTGCCATAGCTTCAGCACAATGGAAGACCGAGGACAGTGAAATACAGGTATATGAATGTTGCACTCCACAAAAACCACCAAAATCTAGTCGATTCTCGTCTTCCTGTGCGGGTTGTAGCAAGCAAATGAGCGGCGGTAGGGGAACGCGCGGACTCTCACAGATCTTCAGGTGGAACTAGCTCCAGCGCTTGTAGCGGACTCCCGCTCCGGCGACATGAGCGGCTTCAGTGCGCCGCAAAGGGCAGAAAGCACACTATCCGATATTCTACTGCACTATACTCACGACATCACATACATACTCATGTGTGAGGTAACTGCAAGTATCTATAATTTTTAAAGATGGTGAGTTCAGAATAGGAAGACAATCTTTTTGCAAGAACAAACTTGCAGCCGCACTGCAAGAAATAAGCTCATTAGCCAGCCACAACATTTTTATCCTAAATATTTCTTTTTAATCCCAGCTGGCTAGCTAATCCCAGTTCGCAGTGTCAAGTCGTGAATAAGTTTTGGAATGAAGAAACATTCGTTTTCTAAAGCCATGCAGTACTAGAAACTCCGACGCTTTCCTTCGTACTAAACCGAAACTGAGCGCAGGAAAGCGCAGGAAGTCCGGTGCTGAACCAACGTCCGGTGATGACGAGATTAGGTGAAAAAGGCGCCAATCCCAAGCTTCGAATACTGGGATGTTTCATGCGAAAATAATGACCACGCAGTTGACAATGGCAGGCCTTTCGCATTCATCGAGCCAATAACGGTACTATTAGATTCTAAGAAACATTGCTTAGTACACCTAATGTGAAGTGATATTATACTCGAATACTGAGTTTAATAAGGTCATTTGTTACATGTAAAACGATAAATTTGCACAAAATGCACTAATTTTTACAAGTACACAAATCAGTTCAATGAATTAAATACTATAGCACTGACCAGAGAACGCTTCCTCCTTAGCCGAGCACAAAAAAACTGATGCCCACACGATAAATGGTTTTGTTGTTAGCTGCATTTAATTCGTATGGGAGGGCCATTTCTGGGTTAGTACAAAACAAAAAACATTACTATAGAACAATGCAGGCAAAAGGAAAAAATAGTATGAATTTGATATGCATAAACCGAGTAGGACCTGCGAAATCCGTAGCGCACAGATGCAAATCTCTGGAGACTACGACGAGCATTGCACAAAACGGGATTTCATTTTTTCTGCACGCGGGGCGGTCAACTGCCGCTTCCGTACACCCTTGCCACGAGAAATCCCCGAGTTCAAATTCGATCCATTCTGTTTTTTTATCCTTTTTTAAGCGAAAGTATTTCAAGCGGGCATACAGCCTTAGACGATTTTGCTCGGTTTTGTCGAACCTGGTTGTACCCATAATAGCATGGAGTCAAAAACAATCAAGGTGAAAGGTTCTCGCGATGTTATCAGTGGTGTGGAACAAAAATAAAATCATACAAAGGAGAACTTGCCTGGACGCTTTCGCTAGGGAATCAAAGCAACTTTACCGTGATAACGATTCTGCGTTTTGTCGAATTATCATAATCAGATTAAAATTCTTTTATGCGCCACGTGCTTGATGGATGCAACCTAGCGCGTTGGATTGCGTACGAAGCTCATGACGTCAGCACGGGGCCGACTGCAGTGAATGCAAGCAAGGCGATGAAGCCGCAAAACATCTTGAACGTGGTCGAAGCCCACTAGTTTGCTGTACCCGACGTGCGCTGGTCAGACGGTTGGTAGCGTATCATGTGCGTGGAAGGTCAAGGATTCCGGCTTCGACTTTGCCATACAGTTTTTCACAGGTAAGAGCTGCACCTGCAGTTTAACTGGGTTCATGATCGGCTTTCCTCGTTCATTTCATCAGCGTAAATACAGTCGTCCTTAGAGCGTACGTGAAAGTTCAGCGTTTTTGCCAGAAGATTTGGGCGTACGCACTGGTGCAAATTCAGCCGCCATTAAGGCAATAGTTTTGCTTCGATACCGCCAGAAATTATGAAGCATTAACCAAGCTATTCATAGCGCTTGGTACGAAATATTCCAGAGTGCCCATTCAAACTATTTGTTGTCTGTTCCGGTAACGCCTTCAGCTGTGAGCATTTAAAAGGAAAACGGAAGCATTGCCACATGCATCCCCAATATATCGCGGTACCATTCGCCTTCGTCACCACCGCAATTAAGCAATATTAGGTGGCCAGACGTATAGCGGCTACGCCCTGTGGAGGCCTCTCAAGTGTTCCTTGTGAAATATTTCGCACTAATTGCACTAAGATTGCCAGGTGCGGGAGCATTCTTTGTCATGGGCTCTCTCCATTGCGTCCTTCCAATGAGTGTATAGAGCTTGAACGCATGCTGCTCCCAGATGCGATTGCACGTCCTTTCTTGGACAGATCTGTAGCACTAACGAGCTGGCTGCCAGTCGCACCTCTGGACGTGTTCTTGATGCTAACCGCTTCCCTCAAGCTGAAAAGACATACCGCCCCACCGGGGTTGCGCTGTGGTTACGGAGCTCAACTACTGTTCCCAATGGCTCGGGATCGAATCCCGGCTTCGGCTGCCGCTTTCCTGTGGAGGCTAAAAGCAAGGCGCCCATGTGCTGTGCGATGTCAGTGCACGTTAAAGAACCTCAGGTGGTCGAATTTTCCGGAGTCCTACACTGCGCCATCTCTCAAAGCCAGAGTCGCTTTGGGTCGTTAAACCCCATAAACCAAACCGAATACTCATACCATGTTGTCCGTTTGATAGCTTACGTCTGGGTAACGCCATTGTGCTTAAAAAGTATGAATTATTGGCGATACCACAAACACCGTTATGTAGATACAATCTTAAGCCTTCGTGGCGATGTGTCGACTAGTTCATTTATTAACAAAAAGAACAAACTAATAGGCTCACGTGCTAACAAAACCTCAATCATTAAGCGCGCAGTGTGCTTTGAGGTTTTAGCCTGCCTTGACAGGAGCGAAATCATCAAATCTGCATGCATGTATTTATTCTTTTTGAGTCAACATCCGTGTTGGCCAATAACACCTCACTGTAAAGGCCCTGGTTTCGCAATTGTGAAATTGTGCAAGTTCAGCAACGCTGCTTGAAATCTTGCCTGCACTTGACAGGACCGCATGTTTGAGTTGAACCTGCTCTTTCAGTGTACCCTGAACCGCCTGCGATGCTTTCGTGGCTGCTGTTGATAAGTGTAGCGTGCGCCACCGGTAGCAGCGCAACGACGCCCTCTCGGACACCGCCGCATATTGTCTTCATCCTCGCCGACGATCTGGTGAGTGGCCGCAGGAAGAATTGCCGTCGAATTTCACGAAGCAGGCTCTCTGAATGCGCACAACATGCTCTAACCACCCTTTGACGGCATGGCCATACACGTTCTCAACGTTATCGTTGATTTTCCCACGGCTGAAAACTGGCCTAACTTATAGATAAATTCCTCCCAGTCACCGATTACATATTTTAGTTTCATTCTTGTGTCGCTGAAAGCCTGTCGCTTTGCGAATTTAAATTTCACAATCAATAAACCAGTTTTAGTTTTGGAGATGATTTTACCAGCACTTTTTCTTTATAAATGTGCAACAAACTTGTATTTGCTTCACGTGCGAGCAGATTTGTTGCTGCTTCTGAAACATGAAACTCTGTCCCTCGCTATCAGGTTCTCAGCCCACACCATTTCACAAATATGGCCATAGCTTTTTTCTGCAGCCACTTTTTGCCTAAAGAAAATCTAATCATCACGATCCCGTAAGCAAGATAAAAGGTCACGGCGTTTTTACAGCGATCCTGAAGATGTAATAGGCAGCCACGTAAAGATTTCTTCCTTGTGTCGCGCCTTGTTCTTGCCGCCATTCCACATAAATTACGCCAAAACGTCCCCATGACTCTCTTCGAACGATGTTATATGTTTAGTTTAAGGCTGGAGCATTTCGCCTCCTTTCATTACTCAAGAGCCGAAGCGTTGAGGTGAATGATTAAGAAGCAGTAATCAAATTACGCCAAAATAACTAACCTCTAATTTCTGATGATTTGAGCTTTCCTTTTTTTTTTTCAATGGCCTTTTTATATTGTCACTAGTAACAAGCCTCAAACTTATTTGTCCCGTGATTTGCACTTCTGAGCGTGCTTGCTAAATGCACTGAGCTTGTTCGTGATGGATCGCTACCTCGAGGGTTATCTACTTTACGACGTTCACGAAGGCTTGCCAAACATAATGGCTTATTACACGGAAATATTCCCAGCAGTGTTTAATCAGAGCAAGTTAGGAATCGCAGTTTTGATGTAAAATCTGCATTGCATGGCCCTTGTAGACGTGGTGAAGATATTTGGAGTTTCCCTTGTTGCTCAGCCCACTGCCACAGGAACCCGGGTGCGCATGACCACCTTTAGGAATTACCTGAACAATTCATCGACATAGCTTCAATGTTTGGATTTGAACTTGGCACTTTGCAGTCGACATTCAGATAGGCGCAGATAGTGTGGAATACTGCTTAACTACACAGCGTAGCCATCTCGCAAATTTACAAATATGCAAAGCAAATTTAGTAGAGGGACATTGTTGCGATATCCCATTATGACCGCAAACTATTTAAGGCATACATTAACCTCAATGCTTCTACATTATATCTGGGGTCAAGTAACATCAAACCAACGATTTGTTCGAGCTTGTAGTCCAAGCAGCCATCATAATGTTATTTCTATAATGTAGGGTAATGCATCTGGCGCTGGTAGTTCAGCATTTGAGATTTATAGAACATGAGGAGTGAGTGCGGATTTCACCTTCTGGGATAGCAAAGCCGCATGAACGTCAGAGGCATACACATGGCTCCCTACTCTTTTATATTATCCTTCAAAGCCCGGAAAAATGAATGTGCTGTTTGTACTGTCGAAACCAGGCAATTCTCCAGTACTTTGTGCAAAGCATCCAGACATTGTATGTCTTTAATGCGATCCACAGGATAACTGAATCCACAGGCATTTTGATAGCAGACGCTTTATCTGCTGCGAGTGAACTTGAGCTTTTCGCGTACCACATACGAGACATGGATACAATTAGGGCTGGTTAAATAAAATACTCCTGCAGGCTGACTTCTGGCCTTGGAACTGATGCAAATTTGTTTTTCACGGTGTGAAACATCGTTTGACTGCAAAGCGGTTGCGGCTATCACTGTTGAGAGCAAAGTAAGGCACACAGCGCAGTCCTAATTGGTGGATATTATATTAAGTGCTGAGCATAAAGACTTCTATTGAATTTTTACCACGGAGGTGGTATTTGGACGGGAGTGAACTGCAAAACTATGGTGCGCCTTCTTGCTGCGCAGATTTCGGACTTTAACTTTAAGACTTCATCATTAAAATTGATATTCACAATGTGTGGTCTTGTTATAAGATGGCACACGCAGATGCGGAGCTGATTAAGAAAACAGATCTTACAGGCCACTATTCTAGGACCATGAAGTGGACATTTCGGTGCACACCATACACCAGTATAAGAAAAGTCAGTATTAAATTCACTGCTATGTGAAGTTGAGTAATTGTATTTTTTTTATCGAAGGAGAACAAATATGGATGAACATACCAGTGCTTCTTGGGTTGAGTGTTACCTGATTATCCAAACATCCAAGCGGTCAGATATTTTTTGACGCACTCTAGACTACCGCTCCTAAAATTTTTCCAATATTCCTATATATAGTTTCTAATATAAAAAAGAGGGGCCCAGTTCAAAAATCTTCCTAATATCAACAATATGACATGCCAATTTGTCATGCTCAGTGGGAAATTTTGCATTGTCTTGTTGCGCAGTATTTAGCTGCTGTTAACCGAAATCTGCGCAATCTTAATACTAGTCTTTGTAGGGTTGGTCCGACACAAGCCTCCATGGATCGGCGCAGATCCCAACTCCCAACTTGGATGCCCTGGTCAGCACAGGCGTTCTGCTGAACAACTACTACGTGACACCGCTCGGCTCACCTTCGAGAGCAGCCTTGATGACCGGCCTCTATCCAGCAAATAACGGTATGCTCGCTCTCCCCAAAATGACAGCCACATGATCATCACAGAGGACATTAGGACTATAGTGACGACAGAACGGATGCATGCTTCTTGCAGACGCCGCCAAAAGATGCAGACTCCAAGTAGCTTTAAATGTAAAGATTCACTCAAACTTTACTTAGTGCCCTACTGTTCTGCATGCTGCCACACGAATAGCAACAAAGTGGCCATATCCAAAAACTATCTTTTTAGCGGTGAAGCTTCGTTTTTTTAGCCAAACCACACGATCAAAAGTCGTACTTATCCAACTGTACTTTTGAAGCAGTTTATAACTCAGATATTTCAACTTCATTAAATAGAGACTTTTTCTGGTTAAAACGCTAACACGTACTGAGAATACTTCAGCAGGTGCCGGTATATAGATACTTTAGCGTGTTAAATTTGGTCTCCTTGATATTTACGACAGGCATTCGAACTTCGTTGCTGGGTGCCCAAGCAGCTGGACTGCCACTGGAGTTCAAAATTTTGCCTGAATATCTCAAGGACCTGGGCTATGAGACTCACATCGTGGGAAAGGTAATGATACTCGAAACATATCCGAAGGAACTTGTGACAATGCGAGACTAAAAAATAAAGGGAATGGTCAACAAAAAGACCCTTAATCTTCAAATTTTTTTTAACAGCTTCCAATTTTGGCGTTCAAACGTATGGCAGATTTATCCGCGACTGTTTTTGGTCTAGCCACGTTTCCATTCAAAAGTGAAGATAAAATGAAGGTTCAGCAGGTCTATAGCCTAACAATGTGTGGTAGTTCCTGAGATCACTTTTCCTCTGAGAGCGTGAGCAGGGCTAGTGCATTCATTCTTACTATGCATATGCTCCGAATTGCTTCTCTTCAGGAAGCGAATTTTCTAAATTGTAAACCAAACTCAAAGCACAGAAATACAGAAATACCAGACGGCCGCATTGTTTTCTGGGATATTAATCCGCGATTTCATTGTACTGGTAAGCAGGAAACTTTTGGAGGAAATTTCGTAATTTGCTTTTACATGCGTCAGCAAGAAAATGTTTCCTTTAACATTTTTCAATACAGTGGCATTTGGGGTACTCCAGCCTCAATTACACGCCAACGGAGAGAGGGTTCGACACCTTCTACGGCTACCACAATGGACCCATTGACTACTACAGTGGAATTATGGAGCAAGTTAGTAGCCCAACGTTGTTTCCTTTTCTTTGCAAAAAAGACAACAAGCTGTGATATATAAGGAATACTTGTTCCACATTGAGTACCGAGAAAACAATTCGATCATATGACTGAGCTGGCAGTATTGCGCTTAGACGGCCGCATTGTAACCTTCGGATTGGTACATTTACTAAGAAATCTCGTTATGCCTTCACTATCTCCCAGTCAATGTTATGACAGCCCAGGGTTTATTGATCAACGCCTAGGATATCGGATATCTTAGTATCTAGTGACGCATGAATTCTCTGCTATTGATATCACAAGCAGAATTGCATCTGCACTGTGTGAACGATCATTCGCCACGATTTTTCCAAATATCGGAAGTATTGTTTTAACCACAACAGATATATACCCTTAACCAACGCGTATAATGGGCAACAGAAGCAAGTCTATTTTACGTGAAGAGTGAGCACTGTTTTACCCACTCCTTTATAGAGGAGGGCTCCGGTTTCAAGGTATTCGAATTCACGGTTAGATTGCTCCAGCCTTAAACCTTCATTTGAGATGCCCTTGAAAAACTAAAAGCGCTATGCAAGCCTGCAAAACAATAGAATTTAGTTCAAAAGATTTCTGTTCAGTCAGAAAAGTTATATTGTTATATTTTTAGAATACTGCAGCACCATTAGGTCCTAATGGGCCGTTGACATGGAGTTGGAAAATGTTATGAAGGCAGCTCTAAACTGTATATGGAAAGCAAGCGAAAGGTATTAGCAGCTTTGAAGTCTTTAATTTTCCTTTCGGAGTCGGGGAGCTATGGACGGTGTTATATATTTTATTCTGGTTAACAAAATCTCCCGTTGTATGCAGACTTCAATACCGGGCAAAGGACCAAAGAGGTGCCTTCCCCTAAGCACTCACAACAGCTAGTTTCCACGTTGTGGGGAACCCGTTGAGTTTGCGATCCATGGCGATGGTTTAGGGAGTCGATGAGATAAAGTAGAAACTCTGAGCCCACAACCAAGCAGATATGTCTGTGATGAATTTGTATTATGAATAATTGTACTTGAACAGAATATCATCAGCCATATTGTAATGGATAAGACACATAAGTTGTTGTAAAGAAGGGATTGGATGCGATGGGACATCATTTTTTTGAAATGATTTTAAACAGGAGCAATATTGTTCGATTAGCAGCGCCTGGTTTTCTGGTTTTCGACGTTTTTATCGGTAATCCCATTTTCTCTCATAAATTACTAAGTGACGGTTTTTGGAGAGTGAAGTATGTTGTACAGAACCGAATCTTTATAACCATTAACGCTACTACGCTGTATAAGATTTTCGCACTACTGGTGCTTCCCTGTACTTAATAAAACATGTGAACAGTTAGAATTACTTTCTTGTACATGCTTTCAGCTTCCGATTTGAGTATACCTATTACAGTTAGGAATTGGGCTTCGATGAGCTGTTTTTGCTTTTTGGGGGAGTGTTCGTAGTTCGGAGACTGCGGGTTTGAAGTGAGAGACCTGAGCGAATCTTTTTCTTCAAAGGCCAGAGATTTGAAATTGTTTCGCAGCTCCTAGTTCTCCGCATTGGAATTTTAATCAAGTGTAATCTGTGGCTTTGTTCCACAGAGAATGGCAGCATAGAGTTCCGCCTTGCGCATAAGCGTAGTGTTATTTTCTTGTCATCGAAATTTGGTGTTTCGGTCTGGCCCACATCGACTACAGGATGGCCACAGTGGTCTTGATTTCTGGAATGGTACTCACGCACTCCATCTGGAAGAGAGTATTTACTCGACTACGCGGTTGAACGATCAGGCCAAGTCTATCATCGCCAACAGGAACACTTCAAAGGTAATGGCTTGTTCTTTTTTGTAGTTCAGTGTCATTGAAGTCTGTCGTAACCACCGCACGCACACTTATTCCAAGACAAACAATAGCCCGCAGTTTCAAATCCTGTTGCAGTTTCTAATGCAACATTGTTTGTCAATCCCGAAGTTTCATTCATAATACTATGAAAAAGACAGACGTTTATTCTTTTCTCCAAAGGAAAATAAAGGTAAATTCATGCTGCTATACAATACTTTGATACCTCTGGGTTATCACGTACTCAAATATCAAGCACTGATTGCATTTACAATTCAGTGGAGGCAAGCGCACGCGGCCTATTATTGCCCATGATTGCCAACTTCTGTTTGTATAATTTGAACCTTAGTACAGTGTTAACGAAGCATATCGATTCCATATACGTAGTTAACGTTTCAAGAATTCAGTGCATTTTGAATTTTGTAACCAGGCTGCTTAAAATTGGCAGAAAGGCCGCTGTATATCGTCCGCTGTTTTAGTCTGTCCCGCCTCTACTGCAGGACGGTAACAGTGGAATTCATTTTTTGAATGGTATACCATCCTGCATTATTGGAACAAGAACTGTTAATTCGTTCAACATACAGGTGTGCAAATAGTGAAGTTTTCGAATACGAATAGAATGAGAATGTGCTAAGAGGATTCAAACATCTCACAGAAACATAGTACGAATTGAATAAAGAAAATATTATATTTTGTTTGTAAAACTTGTCTTGTCCTATTGCGCACTGTATTGAATTGATGCTATTGTCGTATTAATTATTTACACATAATTCATATACGTAGAATACTGTTTCACTGTAATAAATACCACGTTAACAGAAGGCCTACGACATTCAATCTCACATTCCATATCTACATTCCATTCTGCGACAGTCCATGCTCGATACTTAAAAAAAAATTTGCTTTCAATTCCTGCCAGTAATAATTTTCAGTTTTTTTTTTAATGTCAGGCGTTGCTGGGGCTCACGCAAGCGCTAGAGGTTTTCTCTCAACTTTCGGCATCCTTATTAGTGTTCCATACAAAAAAATTGCGTGCATAAATTGCCGTGCACGCTAAGGTAACCTAATGCCAATCTGTAGGAAAACTCATTCGCTGCATCGACGCATTAAAGCTAATTGCGTATTGGCAACGGGCAAATGCGATCTATGGCTCACTCATTCTTTGCCATGCTAATGATTTGCTATTATTGAAACATGTTTCTTATCAGGAGAAATAAGTTTGCATTATCTTTCTGGAAGGTGTTATTAAAAAGGAGTGCAGGCCTAGGCATAGGTGACCGTCATTTGGTAGTGAATTATGGGACAAGCTAACGTCAGAGATTCGCATTTAATACACTACTCTCAACACACCGAAATTTTTTTGCGGGAAAGGTAGTTGCCTGCGCCACCTATATATTTCGGGCCCTAATCTTACTAGACCCTCCGGGCTGGCGCAGTGATAACGGCGTTCGACTGCTGTTCCCAAGGATGCAGGATCGTATCTCGGCCACGGCGGATGCTTTTCGATAGAGGCAAAAAGCAAGGCGCCTTTGTGATGTCAGCTGTCAGTGCACGTTCAAGATCCCCCAGATGGTCAATTCCCGTTCTCCACTACAGGGTTTCTCATAGCCTGAGCTGCTTTGGGACGGTAAACTCCAAGGACCAAACCAAACCATCACCAGTAAATGCGCTATTTTCAGTGAATAGCGGCAGTGTCTCCTGTACACGGCCCTGGAATGATACCACCCAGCGTTTATTTCTCCTTAGTGTTTCTAGTATCACTGCTGTACATTGCCACAGGCCACCTCTGGTGTCGCCATAGTCTATAGCAGGCCAACGTTCCTCATTTGTAGAAAAAGACCATTCCATTTTGCCAATTAAAATTACTCTCTCGGGCGGTGTGCTTGAATAATTGTCAGCTGCCGGACCATTCCGACTGCAGGGCAAATGACTCTCATATTCCTCCATTGAACTGCGAGCTGGCCTAGCTGCATTCAACTGGCTTTCCCTAAATATGCATATTGTTAGCATTGGATCTTCTCACTGCATCCATTTCTTCTCAATTTCTACAAGACTAAGACGTACCATATGGGCGTCTTATCTTTTAATACTGCGTGGAATTTCCATTTTTATTCCATATCTCTCTTCTTCGTCAATACTTTAAGTAGAACTCTTTTCGTGATCATAGGTGTCCGCACCTTAACTGAGTTCCGTTGACATACAGCTGTCTTATACTTTCCTCTAGAGGAATACTCTTAAGAGGCTATTCATAAGTACTTGCTTAATGTCCTACAACCTCACCTGAACATTTTCTCGGTCCCGATCTGTTGCAAATACTTGTTCAACGTACTATAGATATATTCCCATACTACATCCAGTCGATATTTGTTGTGAACTGCTGTTCCTTTCGAGGGCTGTTTTAAATTACTTTACTGTGTTGCAAATATTAATTTGAAGGTTTACAGCTAGCCTTGGCTAGTCCAGGTCACTATTCATTGTTATATTCGTCCTCTGAATTACGTAGCAAAACAATGAGCTTCAGAATACTGAGGTATTCTTCATCAAAGTTTATCCAAAACTGTTCCCACTCTATGTTTCTGACTCTGAGGATTTATCTGCACAACTTATGAATAGGGCTTTCGTAGGAGCCTTATGAAAATTTCATTATTCCGTATAAAAGAATATCGTTGATGTGCTGATACTATTGATTACTTTCAGTAATATCTCATACGGCTCATCTACGCCATGATTTCGTAATGCTAGCATGGCTGCCTATGTTTCTACTAAGTCAAATGCTTTTTACCGATCACTGTATGTCGTGTAGGATGTTTGGTTATATTCCGGCTATTTTCTTGTCACCAGGTTGATGTTGTTGCAATGATCTATAGCATTTACAAAATCCTGCCTGACACTTGATTGAAGGTTGCCATGATTGTATAAAATTTTGATATCTTTACAAATTATACACCATTTGCGCAACGAATAGTGTAAATATTTGTCTAACTTCTCATATCCTTGACATATTCGTTCTGTTATAATATTGGTTGGTATCTTCACTCTAGCTAATGGGTTCAAATTTGTCTTGCTCGCACTGGACGCAGCCTCTGTTCCTGTACTTGGCCCACCAAGCAGTTCACAGCGTGTACCAACCCGAGTTCCTACAAGCTCCGGAAGAAAACCTAAGGAAATTTCACTACATAGGAGACTCAAACAGGACAATGCTGGCAGGTAAGACTCGACACTGCACTCATTTGGATCTCATAAAGCTTAGTAATGAATAGCAAAAAACTAGTTTAGGGCCTAAGTGGACACTCTGCAAAAAGACAATTAAATACTTTCGTGTGTTAAAACCATTTCATTATTGGAGTTTCGACTATTCTCCCAGAAGTGAACTGTTTTAAGTATTCCTCTACTAGCTAGAAGACATGCATTCCACTTTGTTCTAACCAAATCTTTGTGCGATCGATGACGTCGCTAGTAATAAACCATTTTTACCCATTTGAAACATTAACTTGTCCTGTATCTTATCAAACATGGCGTGGCACAACTGGTGCAATTCAAACACGCAATTATGATTTTAGCTCTCCGGGATATTGCCAAATACTGTAGGTTTCTAGACTAAACATCTTGTCTATTTGCTTGATATTAGCTCACAATTTCATAATTGTATGGTATTGTGAAATGAGTTGCATGAAGGAGTCGAAAATATATTTTTAAAGCACGGGCCATCCATCTGCGCGATTAAAGTACCACTACTGGGCAGCAGCAGTTAATATATAAGCTTCATACAGATATGTTCTGTAATCCTTCTCAACTTATCGGGTTTATCCTTGTTTGTGGTAATCAACCTTAACTGAAATTTGCTATGATTCGATCTCTAACAGTATGAACAATGTGGTTCTGTGAAAGTATAATTCTTAAGGGGGAAGCGCTGATAATGGTAGGATTTGACAGGAAGAATGTGAAGAATGTTGCCATTTTCCTAGAGCAACATTTTGAGGTGGTTGTTTTGTAGCTGTTTTGTCTGACCGCATTTCGACTTCGGGGATGTTTCTGTTTTCAGTCGCTCTTTAGGTTATCTGTAGTCTGAAGAGATTGTACTATATGGCTTTCCTGAATACTACATACTTCAAAACTAAATTGTGCCGGAATTTTGAAATAACGGCAAAATATGCTAATTTGAAAAAAGGGAACGTAATGACCATCAGAAGTTTACATTGTCGGTACAGCCGATTGTTTGCGAGGCATTTCCTTAGGGAGTATGCTCTACGTCACAACAGCGGGCATGTTGTTCTGCGTCAAACACGGGTAAATGCTACAGTGATATCTGATCGGGTTATCTGTTCCAGCTTGTACTGCTGAAGCTATTCGCTGTAGCACAACATGGTCCAATAATGTCTCTCGAATACTTATAATATACGTAAATATAATCGGGATAAACAAACTTCAGTCAACCAAAGCAGGAGACAAGCTTACGTAAATGCTAACTGAAAACATGGCCTATTCCTGTTTCATCAGGTAATAGAAAATAATGCACAGTAAAACGAAGCCCTATATGCAAAACTAATAGATTGAGAGAAAGTATTTGGCTCAGTCGAAACCTCGTCAGTCATGAAGACAATACAGAACCAGAGGTAGAATAGCCACACACACATCCTAGGAATCTAGCGTCTGCACAAACACTGTATTTCTCAGAAGAGATTAAAAAAAAATCAAATAAGGCAGGTGCCAGACATAAGCACATCATACGTTTTGCCATTGGCAGCGTATTTAGGCAATACATTCAGACCATCCGCTAAGAAGGCTTGGTCAAAAGATCTGGTTGAGATTATTTCCGCCAGGCGAGATTCGGTCACGAATTTTCTCGTGAATTTAGCGATCGAGTTGTGAATAGTTATCCCAAACCTAGACAAGCAAAGGTGAAAGTTCTGTCACAAATAGCCAAAATGCACGTAAGGCTAACATTCCTGGGATGGAACGAGCAGTTTACTATCGGTAGTGAGGTTCTGGAAGTTGTGAGGCAATGCAGCTACTTAGGAATGGTAATATAAGCGCACTTTGCCCCGCCGCGATAGTGCAGTGGTTAAGGATGTCGACTGCTGTGCCCACGAATGTCAAATCGAATGCCGGCCGTGCTTGCCGTTTTTTGATTGAGGAAAAAAACAAGGCGCCCGTGTGCTGTTCGAGGCCAGTGCGCCTTAAGGAAACCCTGCTGGTCAAAATTCTCGGAGCCTTACCCTATGGCGTTTCTTATAGCCTGAGTCGCTTTGGGACGTTAAACCCGGTAAACCAAACCAAGCCAAATCGAATTTCCTCACTGTTCGATTCGAGAACTGCAGTTGCCGAGTTCCCAACAGCATTTGACAGCGCTGGAATTTGAAGGCTAAAAGAATGGTTCAGCCTGAATCTGGATCACCTCAGGAAAATATAAAAAGGAATTTCAGCATTAAGGCAAGATGGTAAATCCGGTCAAAGGACAACCACGCAGCGCTATTGTACTAAAAGAAGAGAGTGTGAGTAGTGAACGAAATGCGAAAGCAAGATGACCGATGTTGACATTAGGCATGACTAGTTTTCTCCCCAAAATGAAGAGAATATCAGGAGGTTTTATAAAGTTAGATGGGTCGATTAGATTGAGGTTTGCGGGGGTTAGATGGCCCCAGCTGGCAAAAGAGATTTTTGATATTATGGCTTTCGGAGAGGCCTTTGTCCTGCTTTCTGTTTGCTCCTGTCATTTGGAGAGGCATTTGTCCAGCCATGTTGATATCAGTACATGATTGAAGTACTGCAGTTAAAGGAGCGGACATTTAATTTCATGAGCTTGCGACGGAAGGCGTTGATAAGAGACAGGCGTTCGCCGTGAATTCTATGGATTTGTTGGTCATGCCGCTTCCATCTTTGCTTCCTCTTCTCGGACAGTTTCTGCCGGAGGTCTTATTTCTTTATTTTTGTTTCTGCAGGAATGGTGGATGCATTGGACCAGTCTATTGGAGATCTCATAGAAGAATTGGAGAAGGCTGGCATCCTGGAGGACACGATCCTGGTCTTCAGTACTGACAATGGTGGCCACCCGTACACTCGCACTGACCCAAACAGCGGCTTCAACTGGCCTCTGCGCGGAATCAAGGGCACGGTTTGGGAAGGAGGCATCCGCGGGACGGCCTTGATTTGGAGCCCCCGCCTTGAAGTGAGCCGCAGAGTGTCGAACCAGCTGATGCATATTTCTGACTGGCTTCCGACACTTTATTCCGCCGCTGGTAAGAAATCTTTCAGTACTAAGAGGTATACACCCTGCGTCATCAGAATCATCATCATCAGCATGACTATACCCACTGCAGGGTGAAGGCTTCTGCCCTATTTCTCAAATTATCCCGGTTTTGTGCTAGCTGCATCCACTTGACCCCTGCGAACCTCTTAACCTCATCCGCCAACCTATCTTTCTGCGCCCCCTGCTACGCTTTCCTTCCCTTGGAATCCAGTTTGTTACCCTAAGCGACCATCGGTTATCCTTTCTTCGGACTACATGATGTTCGTTTCTTCCTAATTTCCGCTAGAATATCGGTGACTTCAGTTATTTCTCTGACCAACTCTGCACGCTTCCTATGTCTTAATGTTACCCCTACCATTTTTCGTTCTATAGCCCTCTGAGTTGTCCAACCTAAGTAGAACCCTCTTGGTTAGCCTCCGTGTTTCAGCCCTACAGGTGAGTACAGGTAGGATTCAACTGTTGTATACTTTATACTTTCCTCTTGAGCGATACCGGTAAGCTGCTAGTCATCATCTGCGAGTGCGACATCCTGGATACGACGAGCTAATTGTGGCTTTTGTACGTTGTAGTGAATTATTTGTCGCTTAATACACCGCAAATGATCGTATAAAATAGAATAAAGGAACTACGTCAATGCTTTATTGCCACAAATATAACTGTTATATGTACAGTACAACTTCCATACGGGGAAGGGTAAGAGTGGAAATCTAAAAAACACGAACGTTCTGGCTGTTAAGCAACTTCGTGAATGCTGAATTTGAAATTTGCGCACCTGAGGATAAATAAACGATTGGTACTCAAGAGACTAGGAGTTCTAAAATTAGGCTTCTGTAATTTCCTGCTCATATCTGGGCTTTGCCTGCCCACCTTTTGTTCCGCACCTTGCTACGTAAGTGCCTGGCCTTTGCGCGATAATCGAGAATGGCGGAAGTAAGAGAGGGGCAAGAAAAATCAAGGTTATAAAAAAGCTTGCAACATTCTGTTGGACATATAAATGTTGATATCAACCAGAGATGTGTTAATTAGCGTCTGTAGGAACATCAAAACAAAAGCCGGTGAATACGTGCTAAAAAATGTCAGCAAATGAAAAAGGCAAAAAAACGCTGTGGTGACTTTTGTTTTGAAAATGTTTTGAGCAGTGAAAGGAGAGCGAAATATTACACCTCTGAAAATAATATTTGGAAAGAAAATATTTTGTAAGGCGATTCGTTGTGATTAACGAGAAAGGGTAAAGATGATCAAATTGTCATCTATGTGTACGTCTTTAGAGGAGTTTAGGATTCATGTGCGCGAGATGATTCCCGCTGTCATTGCGTGTTTAAAAGGTTGTAGAATGTTCGGGCGGAATCTTAATTTGCTTCGAGTTCTAACATGGTTGCCGTGGCGACGCACGTACGTATGAGTCAAAGCAACGATACCGAAGCGTTACATACTGTTTCTCCCCACATCGTAACCAGCTTGATGCCGTCCGCAACCGATGCGTTTTGTTTTACATTTCGGAATAGCTGCAATTTGGACAGGATCTGTTCTTTGGTGTTATATGAAAGCTGTGTCAATAGAAGTTTCTTTGCGGCAATGTGGGAATCCGACGGTGGCTTCCATAAACATTCCCCGATCGGTTGACGTCGTGATTTACGCTACGAGGAAACTTGATATTTCCCGCTTTGAAGCTGCTAAGGCCACCTACTTGGCTGAGCTAGTTTGGGGCTCGGCGGCAGTCGCCCACTGAGCTCGGTCATGTGCAGAGGTGTCTACAAGCCCCGTGTCTCACACTGGAATGAATGTGAAGGAAATTCTGCGTGATGCACACAACTATTGTAGTGAAAAGTCTTCACAAGCGGAGAGGACCTGCACAAAAATGTGTTCCTAAAGTTGAGAAATTGGTAACGGCACAAGTTCGGCGTATGATTCGAGTAGAAGTGGCTGAGGTGGAGCAGGACTGCGCCTCAATTTCCTGCTATGGCATAGTTCACTTGATGAAGAAATATCCTCAAAATCTTCCTGCAACTGTACACGTTTTTAAGCACTGCTTGCCCTGATATATTCCAATTGATTAGATTTTTCTACGGAACTTGCTAATACGGTTTGCGTGCTTCACACTTGAGAAATAACCTGGTCGTTATGTTTTCGGGTAGTATGAAGATGGATCCAATTACAAGCAGTGCGGCCATATTTTATCGCCAATAGGGATTTTATCAGTTTCCAGCTCCTGCTCACTTTTTTTTCAGTATTGATGGTTCTGCAGTTTTTATATACAGTAGTATATATTCCTCTAAACTAGAATAATTTTTCTAGAGAACTTCGCTATGAGGCCATCTCGACAGTCAGATGTCGGGATGGCGATTATTTAAACAAGCCCAATAAGCCTTTTAATAGTTTACTCGTCATTTCAAGTTTATACTGACCACATGCACGGCAAAGAGAACTTTACTCATAAATTGGAGAAATTGCCGTGCACCAGAACCCAATCCTCATTTCTTTTGTAGGAGGTGATGTGCAGAAGCTTGGCTCACTGGATGGGATGGACATGTGGCAGGCGCTTTCCACCGGTGCTCCTTCGCCGCGATCCGAGGTGCTGCTGGAATTCGACAGTAATGGGGAACGTGCTGCGCTTCGCTACCTTAACCATAAATTTTTGCTGGGCCGTTACTCGGAGGAAGCTAGCCAGCGCTATGAGGTTTGTAGTCTTTCTTCTCAGTTTTTTTTTTCTATAAAATAAGACAGACCAGCTTATTGCTATTTCTATTGTGTATTTCATAGAAGCATATAATCGATTGTGACATGGAAAAAAGGTCTCGGGTAGGTAAGCAAATATTGCGCGAAAGGCAATGACGTCGACTGATAAATCTGACTCTAGCCAGTTTATCCCAATGAGGGCAACAGAAGGTAAGATATGCAAGTAGAATTCGTAATTTTGATGGAAGGTGACATAATTCGGTTTGATTACTACATAATTTGATTATTTTGCCAGCCTGCTCGTAGAAAGGAATGAGCCCCCTCTTGAAAAAAGAACCTCACTAATAGTCACGTATATCTTTAAAATCATATTCTTGCCGAAACAAACCTATTCAGTTGTAACTGAGCGTCTTTCTAGAACATTTTTTTCGCATATAAACCTCACGCCACCATGTCTTAGCTCTTACGAATTGAACAAATGTGTCGGCATCATAACCTTTCTTATGTGTTTACCTGACATTGCCAAAAGACATGGCTCATTAACTCCATGGTACGATTGTCCAGACCCCTGTGACCTCACCCCTCACACTTCCGTAAAACACGCACTCCAAGAATTTTTCATAGACTTCAATACCGCTGGTTTAAAAAGAACTGATTATGTCGGAAGAACATGGTACAAGGAAGATGCGAGAAAATAATGCGACTTCCGCAGTGCGTATGCTTCTTCACGCTCAGTGCTACTGCATCTGTATATAGATAAAATAGTGAGTGTAATAAACAATTTTTTAGACTCTCTTAGCATGTTCAGAACACTGCTGCCTGAAAATTCATTCACGCAGCTGCTTGGAGGCATCATGCAAAACTTAGCAACTGCCACTGCCCAGGGACTAAACTTCGAATTCAGTTGGATTCGAGTTGACGTTGGAATCAAAGAGAATTAGAGAGCAAATGGATGTGCTGTTTAGGCTCCAGATAGAGAAATAGAGCAATGGTACAATAAAAAAATTGCATGAAGTTGGCCATTGTAAGAGATAAACTGCAGTCCACATGGGGGGAAAATGCTATGAATAATAAACATCACTTCATGAAGCCTTGTTTGAGATAATGAACACAGTTACACACCCGGAACGTTTTAAGGAAGTGATTTTAAGCTGCCGTTGTATAGAACACACACATCTCACTTGTACCTTCCTACTCACAAAACAAGAGAAAGCCTTAAAGATTGATAGAAAGATGGCTACACAATAATAAAGAGCACTGAACAAGGATAGAGGGGAGAACTCGGGGGTGTCTCACTGAAACCATGTCTTATACTTATGTAAAAATTGTGTAACAGTAAGGCGAAAACATTTTACAAAGTTCTACAAGGAACACATTCTTTTAAGCAGGGCATTAGATTTATGTGTAATTGCCTGGTTGATTTACCATGCAGTATTAGTTGTTTTTTTTTCAAAGATGTTAACATCATGCACATACTATAGCTCAGAACAATTACAATCTATGAATACACCAAATTGATGTTTAACCAACCTTATGGTTAAACATCCGCCGTTAAACACGTCCCAACACAATATGCATGATTTCATTATTTTGGTTCTGCAATACCAGCAGGATGTACTAACGGACATTTGCCCTTGTTTAATGTTTACTGGAAACTACAGAGGCACAAAATAAATACTAAAAAATGAACTCCTAAGGCCTCAAACGGTTAACCAGTTATACAGTTATGAGAAAGCGGGAAGAACGTCCCGTTGTATACGTGGTAACTGGCGGCCTGGACTAGTGTCGAAGCGAAGCTTGCGCAGAGATTAGACTTGGAGAAGAATTCGAGCCTAGCCTGTCATAAATGTCTTCTGCGATGGATGGACGTGGTTTTGCATAACATTCAGACGTCAAAGCGTTCTCTTCTTAGGGGTCGGTCTTCGGCGCTACTAGCTTGTTTTAATCAGTCGCGGTCGCACACAGATGAAGTAAATTTTTCCGTGAGGAATTGTTACTCTTTAAGCACTTCGTACGTTGATTTGTTCCCTGACTCCACAGCAGCGAAGCCGATGGACACGTGGCTAGTAACGTTATAAATAACAACCACATTCCTGCTTTCTTTTAATGGCTCGCATCCATGGTCTTCTGATGGCACCAGTGGGATTACGCAGAGGGTGATGACTGTTTGCTCAGGTGAGCCTGGCAGAAAAAAGTATGATTACGTCGTGGCAGGATATTCAAAAAGAGGATGTCTTTTGTCGAAGACACAAGGAACGAAAGACATCATATTAAACTCTCAACATTGGCCAAACATAGAGCACGGAGTCGGTAATTGTGTAGCGCGTTATCTTTACGCATCACAGAAGGAAACTAGAAAGAAAACGCGGACCCCTGGGCGCGAACGATTTCTCCAAGCGTTAAAAGTATCAGCCCTAGAATGTTCGTCTTACATTTTCTTCGGCGAAGTGGGTTGTCATGAAAAACTCTGCCTAGTCACGCATAGGCTGCATTTTTTAATGTTATATGCATGCTCGTAGATGCAATACTAAACCTTACCCTGTGGGTATGGGACTAGTGAATTTATTAGGAGCTGAACAACTTCGTTGATTTGAATAGGCCTTTGCCAGAGGTACAAGCAATGAATCCTGAGCCGGATTCTAATACATTAAGAAAATTTAGTATTCTTATTTTTTTTTCTAGTGAAATGTCAAGAAATGTTAAATTCTATATCTCTACATTAGCACTAGTAGTGGGCTTGCTTTGACGATCTATGTGCAATCGGAACTACCGTTTAATCGCACAGTGATGGTCACAGTATTCGAATAAAAAAAAACAAATTTATACCTTGCTCAGCGTTCTACAGACCTGATTCTAACATGGGATCATGTTTTGCAGCTGCGAAAAAATAGGTAGAAATAATTCGTTCAAGTAAGCATGTTGACAGCTTTAACTATTTACTTTACTGTATGTAAAGGATTAATTGGCCTAGAAGACTCAAACGTTCTTCCAGCATGCGTATGTTACTGATATCGCGAGAACAGCTACTCAATCACTGTTTATAATGAGAGGCAAGTTTTCCGCAAAATACCGTAGAATGAAAATATATCGTGCGCTCTGACATCTGGAACGATGTAGAAAATTTCGAATGTTGTTTCACCCGATGCCTACGTGAGCTTAACAGTAGCGTCGCTTTAAAGATCAAAGTGCTACTGTTTGTACAAAGCTAAATGCCCCATTGTCGTAGCATATCGGCATGCAGCAACAAGTATAATTACCAGAGCGCAACGTGTGGTTTATATACAATATGTTACTTAATATTCCTGCAATTTTGTGGTCAATTTTTTGAAACTCGGATGTATTGTTGCTGTTTTTTATGTTATACTTTTGTAATATAATCCAATCCCCTCTGTAATGCCCTCGGGCCTTGAGGGTATTGAAATAAATAAATAAATCTATAAATAAATAAATATTCAATGCGTAAATTTATTGCAGGTTACAGGAGGAGTGAGCCCCAGCATCGATCTTGATATGTTGCAAGAGAACTCTAAGGTTGCTGGTGTTTTGAAGCGTCTCTACGGCAAACCAGACCTTTTTCTGCACGGCTTCGGTGAGGAGTGGAGGCGCAGAGGAGCCGTCACGTGCAGTGACCACGGTCCCAGCAACTTCAACTGGAGTACCGGTGTTTTCTTGTTTGACTTAGAATCTGATCCCTGTGAGCTGCACAACATCGCCGACAGAGAGATAACGGTGAGATGGCGATGGTCTCGACGACTATCAGGGGTAGAGCCGCTTGTTCATTTCTTGCGATAGAAGTCATACATGAATAAAAGAAGTCATACATGAAGATACAGGACTTGAATTTTGGGTTTACATTTTCTATTCTTCTAGCACTAATTCCGCACCACGAGCACTCTCTTTACGGTAGTAGATGTGCCGGTATATGAGCTAAGCTCTGTCATAAGAACACTTCCTGCAACCTTTGTTGTTCGTGTGCTGTCTGCATGAACCTATTCAGCTAGCCAGATAAGCAATGATACCACACAACTGCTATAAGTGTAAATATTCGTAATAGATAGGTGGCTATCGTTACAATCCATGCTCAATGAAAAAAAAAAAAAAACTAGCCGATAAGCACTTTTTTAGCAGGTTTATTCTTAGTTGCGAACGTGTTGATGTCACCAAAGCTGTAAAAAAAAATCGAGTTGTGCAAAATACGGCAGCCTACGGCATAAGTGTACATGCAATGAGGTTCAAGGAGTGTATGTAATGGAAGCCGGAAGTGTAATGTTCTTTTTTATTCTTGCAGATTCTTACCGACCTCTTCGGGAAACTTAGCGACTATGTGACTACATTGCGGGCCGAAGTCGACAAGAAAATTGATCTCAGGGGTTACCCTGAGAACAATAATGGCACATGGGCTCCATGGATCTTCTAAACAAGAAACAAGAACGTGCTCACACAGAGCTGCAGACAAAGGTTGGAAAGAGTATTTCCACCGGATGTACCTACTTTTAGCCCTCCACTGAGTACTGTGCACCACTTATGTCCATAATGTAAATAAAGATTGCACAGCGCCACAGTCTCCGGGTCTTTTTTTTTGTATATAAAGTAGGGTAGCCTGATTTACGAATAGCAGGTGTCAACCGCGTTCGCATCTCGCCACATGATCTAGAGAAAAGTCATCTGAATAGGTGCTGATGGTATTTTATCGGCAATCTTCGAGCGCTGACTTGCTTATATAGTGTAGAACTATAAGCTGGGACTCTGCCCTTGATATTGGAATTTTTGGGATTCTGTTAATCTCTGCCTAGTGGTATGTTATCGATGGACATAACTTTATCGGGAGCCTTTCACCTGAGATTTGAGGTACTGACCGTATTTTGTTCTTGCTTATGCACCGAATGCAGATATTTTCTGGAAAGGTTACAAGAACGCCTGCTTTGAAATGTGCACATAATTTAATGATCTCTTACACCACGTGCTTTGGATAGCAAAAACCCGCTGGCTGGTTCCTTTACTGCCGGGGGTTCCAGGAATAGATGTGATTACCAAGCATCAAGGCTTGTACATTTGGTGATCCATTTTTAAATCTGATCGGCGTTATATGTCGAAATAAGAGTAGCTTCGATTCTGATGGAATTGAATCTACATAGCACAACGTAAGCAACGACAGCTATTCGCAACTTCAAGAGAGATAACCTTAGATGCATGTGTACGAGGGCACATAAGTAACTGCGGAGTTACTGATTCTCCTGCGCTGAACCGATCAGCTATATTATGAAAGTACAATTACTTAAAAATATCTATAAATTACAAATATATAAAGCATAAAAAGATATAGTGAAGTACAAAAAATGCTTATATCACATTCCGCCTAAGATGTCGCCCCTCAGTGCAGAGCAATCATGAACATCCTAAACACATTTTGAGTGTGAAATTTCATTACAAGAAATGAGTATTTATGGGACCCCGAAAGGTAAAGGGAAGCGAGCCGGGAGACTCAACCATAGAACCACATGTAAAGAAAATTGCTATATATACCTATGTGTCGTAAAGGGAAAACTGTAGTACTGACGAAGTGCATCTTGTTGGGCTGCTTTATGGATGGTACGTGGAAACAAACCCAGCGGAAAAAATTTGGCTGCGCGTACCGCGAATATTATATTTCTGCTTTTGAAGAGCGCCAGTAAATAATAATGGTTGTTAGCATACTTCATCAGTTTTCATCAACGCACTTGCTGAGTCATGTCGTGTTAGTAAACACCTCGATACACATTTGATGTGGAGCCAGACACCGTCCTGGAAAAGCCGTTATCCGCACAGTGCTTTTCCAAATCGCCCACGCTTCTAGGGAAGTCTAACATGCTGTCATGCAGGTTCCACTTCTTCGTAAATACTGCCGCTCACACGATACGTTTACGCTGAAGCCAGTCCTAACGCACCACGTTAAACGAACTGCGTACAGCAGCACACAGCCAAAACTACTGTCTACACACAAATTTCAGGCTTGCGGACGCCGGAGCATCCAGTCTCGAATCAAGCGTCGTGTGCGCCGTCATACACCGTGATATTCTCTTTCGTTCTCTGGCCATGGAGTTCACAACTGTCTTCAAAGGTAGTTTTTTTCCGCGCTTTACAGTTTTAGTAGGAATATTAGTAAGGAAAATTATAGCACGTGGGGGCGTCTCAAGCTACAAGAAAGGCTTGGGCGATTCAAAGAAACACTTATCGAATTTTGAGTCCTTCGACGGAGTGTACGGAGTCTATTCTTGGAATGACAAAGCGTACTTTGTCACACATATCTTTAAACAATTCGCCATTTTTTAATGGCCGGCTGCCTTCATTCATGCCCTGCGAAATAAAATATTGCGGTAAGTTTTCCCTCACTTGTATTTCCATGGGTAGCCGTTTTTGATTCGTACCCTTATAAGGGTCGTGGAGTTTGAAAAGCACACTACCTTTGAAATGATAGTTCGTACTTTCAACATTTGTTCTAGGATGTTTATCGCTGCTCTTTACCAAACGACGACATTCTAGGTGCCCTTCAAGATCCGAGAGATACTTTGAAATATTTGCTTTTGTGCATTTCTAAGGGTTCTAGACCAAAATTTGCACCCCATGTCTGCTACGGTGTCGCTGAGCATCCCCTTGGTTTGTAAGCACGGTGTTGGTCTATGCTCTTCGCGTAGTATCTACAAGGTTTGGTACGTTTACATCCTTAGTTTCTCACGTTATGGTTGCGCTGCCATAGTGAAAACCTAGTAGTTTGTTTCCATTTGCTACAACAAATATCCTTCACCCTTCCAAGCCCAGTCGTCACGAGATGTGGAAAGATCAGGCTTTGCAATTTATTTTGGCCGTTCAGTTAGGCCCCTCTTCAAACAAGCACGTTGTAATGCTGAATGCTTCAGTATTATTCAAAGCAGCAATAAGGATCCACAGAGTAATGATACTGACGTATTCATTAGTAAATCTGGCATACAAAATGACACAAGTCCGAGGAATAGGACCGAAACTGAGAGTATCTCTTTATATATTCTTGTAATTTGCATGGCGACTGGCTTTATTCGACGTTTTTTCATGGTTATAGATGATAGGAAGAAAAAGAATTGCCTCTTGAGGCGATTATTTAGAGCTTGATCAGCAAGCATTGGCTCTGTAATAATAACCTTTTCGAAATGAGCTAGTGCAGAATAGCAGTATCGAAAGCAAACGCTACAAAAATTATTACAATTTCGTGCAAAATATTGAAGTTCTTTGTCCAGAACACGGCGACTCTTTTTTGAGATTCCTTTGAACAATTATTGCAAATGGGCCGGAATACGAAGCCTGAGGTAGGGTTTCGTGAACAGTCAGTTCATTCTAGGTGTTATGTGTATTTGAAGTAAGAGCTAGCAACCCGATAACAGCAGAGTAAAAAGTGTTATCTTGAGCGAGGTTATAGAATCATCCGTTTTTCTTACTGCCTTAACTATGGGCTCTAGATAGGTGCTCAAGTCGCACACGAGGTATTAAACCACTGCAAAATACAGAAAACGTTCACAGTGAATTCTTATTTCAGGTGAAAGTGGTATCTCGCTGAAAAGTTCATCTAGGCAAACTATGCGATATATATCATGCAGCATCAACCAAGCGTGTGCGCCATGCGCCGCCCTGTATGAGTTAGAAACTCCTTTTTTTTACCTCCTCCTGCCATAGCCTATAGATTTAAGGACCCCATCTTCAACCAGCGATTCACTCTGCTGCATTCGCCAATGTTGAAGTGAATTTGTTAACTCTGCACATAATTTACCGTCATCGTAGGTTGGACACGTGTAGTTTGTGTTTTAAAACAATAGAGCTCTTGGTCCGACTACAAGCCGTTGTATCTGTATTTTTCTGAAGCCTCCAGACCTGTGGAGCAGCGACGCTCCTGTCGCATGTCTGCGATTAGTGAACTTTCGAGATTGTTTCTGAAGTCCTAAGTAGCGGAAGCTTTGAGCTTGGGCAGCTCTTCTGAGATAGAAACCCGACCTACCGGGAGTCTCGGGTCCAAACGTCATACACGCTACACCTAGGCTATGAAGGTGCGTGCAGAGCGCTTCGTTAAAACGGAACTTTCCATTTGGGAATTACCATTTTCAGCAGTATGAAGCATCTGATCTCTCTGTCAACGCAACCCAGTTCAAGTCAAGACAAACCTTACAGTACGCAAGGCTGGTTGTATTTATTTTATTTTGAGCCTATTATCTACCGTCCGAAGCGATCAATGTGTGTACAGTAAACTGCTGAAGAGGTGTACATCGTCTGCTCACCTCAAGCACTCTGGGCTTAATCATAGTGAGGGAGGCCGCTTTTCCATATAGGCGAGAAGCGAAACTCCGTGTGCTGTGCGATGACACTGCGAGCAAAAAAATTCTAAATAGTTTAATGTACTCACCTATGGGGCTGAAACGTGGAGGCTAACCAAGAGGGTTCTATTTAAGTTGAGGACAACCCAGAGGGCTATGGAATGAAAAATGGTAGGGGTAACATTAGGAGATAGGAAGCGTGCAGAGTGGGTCAGAGAATTAACTCAAGTTACCGGCATTCTAGCGGAAATTAAGAATAAGAAATGGACATGGACAGGACATGTATTGCGAAGAGAGGGTAACCGATGGTCGCTTAGGGTAACAAACTGGGTTCCAAGGGAAGGAAAGCGTAGCAGGGGGCGTCAGAAAGTTAGGTGGGCGGATGAGGTTAAGAAGTCAGCAGGGGTCAAGTGGATGAAGCTAGCACAGAACCGGGTTAATTGGAGAGAGAGAGAGAGAAAACTGTATATAATGCAAAAAAGTAAAATAATCTAGAGCTCCCGTAGTTGGGTCCTCAGTCCAGGACTCCCGAGGAGTTTGCTGGCCTGTTCAATCAGCCAAAGCTGGTCTTTCGACTCCGAACTGGGCAGCGCAGCCTCCCACTGCTCCGGCGTTGTGTTGTGAATTATCGGCACTTCATCTATTTTCTGGCAGGCCCATGTGATATGATAAAATGTCAGTTTCTGTCCACACCGAGGACAAGTGTTCCTGTATACGGTCGAATTGTATCTTGCTGTATAATGATAGGCAAGGATAAGAATTTGTAGCTGCCTCTGACTGCTCCCTATTTAGGGTTAATAGGAGAAATGTGGGAGAGGCCTTCGCCCTGCAGTAGGTATAGTCAGGCTGATGATGATGATTATTATTATAATCATTGAGCTCTGCACTACACCGTTCCTTACTGGCTGCAAGGCTGTGAAAATCAAGTCGAATTAAGTGACTGTAAAGTGTCTAGAAAATGAAGATTAAATGATCAATACGAACCTAAATTTGCTTTATATGTGCAGCGCTAAAAATCAAGATAATTTAACCTGAAGGAATATTAAGCATCAAATAGGTGCCATGTGTGAACCCGGTGCATTGTCAATCTTTCTCAAAAGCCATAAGCCCATAGGTTTGATTAGAAACAAGGCAGGGCGGCGTTTGGAACATTTCAGCAAAGCGCAATTATCGAAAGTATTAGGAGGCGGTATACCGCCGTCCGTATATCGTATACCATGGCGGCGGTATCCGGCGGTATACGGCCGTCCTAACCTTTCCCATAGCCTTTATGGAAGGTGAAGGCATATGTTTCCTTCACGGCCTTCCAAATCTCTTAAATGTTAGAGTTAATTGTCGCACGTTGAAGAGATTTGAAACGCCTTCGAAGCATGACAATCAACTCAGCGTGACAAGGAGTGTCAGATCTCCTGATCTCAAAGTGCACCGTGCCGTTAATATCCAGGAAGACAGGTAAAGGTACCACTTACACATTTCACAAAAAATAAAACAAGTGACGCCAAGACTAAAAACAGAAAAGGATGATTATATAGAAAGATATGAGAAATGGCAGGAAAAATGTAATCGTTCAGGATATATATGTATATATTCGTCTTTTAGCGAGATGTGCTTTTGTGGTCTAAACATCACTGGCAATAAACCAGGTAGCCCTGAAAAGCATATTAATGACTAAGACTAGTTAGCTGTGCACACCCTTCAGAACTTTTGATCTTTTATACCTAAGTGACCACACATATTGCCATCGGGTATGAGCACATTCCTTAGCTTACATACAAAAGATACGGTGACATGACTTCAAAATTTACATCTTTTCTGCCACTTGCGTGGAGGCATATAATTTAGTGTTCTTTTAAAGATGTTGTTCTTCTATAGCACTTTAGCAGTCGTTTTTGCTGGCACCACCCAGTCGGAAAAAATTACAAAAAATTTTCTATTGTTACGACTGAATGTCAGTGTGGTTTTTGACAGAAAACCTGTTGTGACAACAGAACGTTCCGTAGTAATGTCAGAAATTTCTGTAGTTACGACGAAAAAGTGCTATAGAACTACAGACCACCGAAATATATTGCAGAAAAACTATGGAACTACAGAAATATTCAACAGAACTACAGAAAAATCTGACATTTACGGCAGAATTAGAGAATATTTTGACGTATTTTTGAGACGGTTCTCTAGTTTTTTTCGACTGGGATATGTGGATGCTCGTATACAGATGGCTAATAACATCGCAGGATCATCAGCGGTACGCCAAATCAGCCTTATAAAGGTAAGAAGTGGACAGTTCGGCGAACAGTCGCACAATCACGCAATCACACGCAGTTATTGCTTGTGCCAGCTAAATTACTACGCCGTTTTGTTCACTGCGTTTTATTCCCGGTAATGTTATCTCTTTTATAACCTCATTTAGGATGTGAAGAAAGAGGAATTCAGGAGCAGTGCTGCTCTTTTGCTGCTCCTGTATCTTTGGTCATTTTTTTTCCGTTTGAAACTTGCGTTTTAAAATCTACGAGACAGACATAAATGCGACCTATGCAGATGAGCTTTAAAATATGGCCGACAGTGTACCTGATATCGACCGATATATTAACTAACAGTTCTATACCAATATCTGTCGTCTTTCTTCATTTCAGGGTGCAATAGTAGGCAATAAATTCAGGACCTTGAATGTAGAAACTGGCCCTGTTTTAAATTTTTCTCATCCTCATTGCACATGCTGCAAAGTCTGCTCTTTGAGGCTCATTGAGAGGGCCTGTCATAATCATCATCATCATCATTATCAGTCTGACTATACCCACTACAGGGATAAGGCCTCTCCCATATTTCTCCACTTAACCCGGTTCTGTGTTAGCTGCATCCACTTGACCCCTGCGAACTTCTTAAACTCATCCGCTCACCTAAGTTTCCGCCGCCCCCTGCTACGCTTTCCTTCCCTTGGAATACAGTTTTGTCCTCTCTTCGCACTACATGTCCTGCCCATGCACATTTCTTCTTCTTAATTTCCACTAGAATGTCGGTAACTTGAGTTATTTCTCTGACCCACTCTGCACGCTTCCTATCTCTTAATGTTACCCCTACCATGTTTAGTTCCATAGCCCTCTGAGTTGTCCTTAACTTAAGTAGAACTCTCTTGGTTAGCCTCCACGTTTCAACCCCATAGGTGAGTGCAGATAAGATGCAACTGTTGTATACTTTCCTCTTGAGCGATACCGGTAAGCTGCTAGTCATAATCTGCGAGTGCTTGCCAAATGCGCTCCATCCCAATCTTATTCTTCTTGTTATTTCCTTTTCATGGTCCGGATCTGCGGTTACTACCTGTCCTAAGTAGACATACTCGCCTACTACTTCCAGGACTTCGCTACCTAATGTAAACGGCTGTTCCTTCCCGAGGCTGTTGAACCTGTTCACATCGCCAAGTCTTTTAATGCGTCGCTGCGAGTGTCAAAGGCGCCAAAACTCTTATTTCCAATCAGTATTTCCAAAACCTCTTATTATGTCTGATTTTGAATATTACTAAGTAGAATATCTATGATTTTTGAATGTCCAATACCGGGAAGCCACTAGAACGAGCATTTAAATTTCTATTTCTGTTCGTAGGCTTCATGAGCAAAGGAAAGCTATATATAGTAATTCCTCACTTTTTAGGCAAGCTTTGAGGATACATAGCTTTCAGATAGTCGTCGGGAATGTGCTGCACAAAAATGCGAATTCAAAAGCTGTAATGCTGCAGCAAAGTAGCTTGAACACAGAATCTTGGAAACCAAGGAATCTCATTTGTTGCTGTGAATCTGTGAAAGATACCTCCAGTTTGGACTAAATTGGAGTTCGATACACATTACAGCGATTGCTACTGATATTGCGTTCTATTCAGTGCCACCGCGCTTTCTCGCTACCTCCCAAACTGCAGTGAGAGAGTTTGATGCTATCTTCTGTATATTTTTTACCCGCTTAACAAGCTGTTTCTATATGCCATGAGCTAAAAGTAGATTCAAGGTGCTGCAGCAGCCCTACGCAGCGGCGGTTGTTTATGCGGGACGTACCACCTGTGCTGGTACGTGCCACGGACAGGGGCATGCGACGCAGAAATGGTATTCCGGTTGTTTGCGAATAAAATTTGAATGAGTAATAGAGAAACCTTTTCAAATGGAAAACTGAATACTTGCATTCTATAGACAGGAGCATAACAATTGATGAAAGCTACAAATCAGAAAGGGAATGTCACACAGGGTGAAGTGGCATCAAGAATTATCGGTTTAGAATATTAGCATACTATTAAAACACAGTACATCATAGAAATGACGCGCACAGTTTGCATATTACCCAGACACAAATGGAGATGTCTTCGGGATTGAGCAGATTGCTCAAATAGCCCAATATGCAGTGAAAAGCCGCGCGAGTCTCGGTTTCCTCCCTCATTTCAGAAACTGGTCGCAAAAGTTCATCTGATACTGCCTTAGACCTTTCATCATCATAGGGAGCACAGTGAAAGAGCAATTGTCTTAAGGCGCGAAGTTTGTGCGTTGGCCTGCCCTGTATTCAAATGAATAAATTCGACGTGCGGAAAAATAGTGGAGCTTTCTGCACTTCAAAGCGCCATTTGTATACGCGGTCGGAGCTCCCTATATATGAAACCCGAATGCATTCCGGAATGACTATAAGAAAGAGGATTTTTTGCATCCCCCTTAATGCTGGCAGGAAGGTCTGAAATGCAGAATTACCTGAAAATACGTAATTATTGTGATGCTAGCGACGACAACTTAGAATAATGAAACTTAAAGAGGCTGCCTTCCCTGGAAATGGCCCTCCTGCTTTCTATTCTGTCCTTCTCATTCCCACTTGATGACATATCGCCTTACCTTTCCTTGCACGAATCACATTTTAACGTAACCGGTGAAGCCAGACCAAACTCTGCAATCCGTAGAGCCGCCTCAATAACAAGGCTTTCAGACAGCGTGTGCGACGCGACTAAAGTAAGGCGTATAGGGCTAGCAGTCGTCTAGGACATGAATTAGAAGTATCTCCTCTTCTCCTTCTAATCCAGTCCATTTAACCATTTATGAAAATTTGAAGACGGTGAGATATTATGTTTGAACATCTTCAAGTACAAGGTAGCGCACTGCAGAAAATTGATCAACATCACTTTGTGCGAGCCTGAATAACACTCAGAGTACTGTAGGCTCAAATATGAACATGGTGTTATCAAACATTATCATGTTCTTTGAGGCCAGGGCTATAAGAGTGTTGAGTGCCGTGTAGGCTCGGCAGTCAAACCTCTTTTCGAGGTAATGGAGAAGAGCTTACCTGTCCTATGCAGCTAAGTTGTATTAGTAACATTTCTTCAACGTCATGGCAAATAGTTCCGGCGGCGAGTCCGGTAGTATTGTACGATGTAACGTGGTTTTCAGCCCGCTTTTACGATGATGGGACAATTGTGTAAATGCATAAAATCTGAACGCTCAATTGAAAGACAGTTTTCTTAATATGATCTAGACTATCAACTCTATATTTCAATGCAGTTTGTAGTTGATTCCCAAAAATACATTTTCTTGTAGGAAGTTGAATGAAGTGCACAACTGCCTGTGGTCGTATAAGCGCTCACACAAAAGTCATCATAATTTTGACGCTTCTTGACTTATATAAAAAAAATGTAATAATATTTCACTAAGATGTGTTTTCGGCCTAGTTGTTGCAGTACTTCAGACATCTTATAGCTGCGCGAAAAACGACACACACAAGACAGGGTACAGGACGAGCGCAAACTGCCAACTGTTTATTTGAATGAAAAAGGGGAACGTATTTAAACCCTAGGCCATTCAGGCGTGCCCAATCGCACTCACACAACCCGGTATCAGAATTCATCAATGACATGACTAAGCACGTATGACTGAACACAACAAGGTTAACAATAAATAAACAATACAGATCTTAGCAACAACTGTCGATCGTAGCAAAGCAGTGTCAAGACTTCGAAGCAAAAGCAGTCAAAACTAGACAACGTAAAAGTACGAACAAACAACAAGCTAAAAACCAAAGGTAACACGCAAATAAAAGCAGTAGCAGGCAATCGCTTGTAGCAAAAGCAGTGTCAGGTAACGAAGCAAAAGCAGTATAAGAAAAAACCGTAAAAAGCAAGAACAAACAACAAGGTCCAAAACCAACCCCAAGGGTAACTAAAAAAAATGTGTAGCAATAATAGTAAATCACTCGTAGCAAAGACAGTGTCATGTGTACGAAGCAAAAGCAGTCAGAACCTAAAACATTAAACGAGGTAAAATAAAATTAAAAATTAAAAATAAAAATAAAAACCAACTATCACCAAAGACATGTTGTCAGAAGCAAGTTACAAACAGTAGAGAATAGGGCACTCAATTCAGATCAGTTTATCCAGAAAAGATACCTCACGGCTGTACAACACGTCTTCTGTTGTCCTGATGTGCTATAGGGCAAGAGAGGTCTGTTGTCTTATAGTTCGGCGCCCTCAAAAATAGTTAAGAGGGGGATTGTCGCTCTTTGGCTGGCATCCGCCCTCATGAAGTCGTGTCCACACAAAATTCAGGAAAGTTTTAATGATTAGGTGGGCAGGTTTTCCTTAGCCGGTTTCCCCTGTGCGATCGTGGCGGCTGCGGCAGAAACGTTGGTGCAAAAGATAAAGGGAAAGAGCAGGAAAAGGGCAGAAAGCAAATGAAAACCGGTAGTCGTGCCCTATGTGCACAAGGTATCGCACAACTTAAAAAGGTGGCGGGAAGTTCAAACTGCTGATGGTGTTTACAGCACCTTTCAAAATAGCAAAGCTATGCCCCTTCACCGCTAAACAAGGACCAAAGAAGAGCGGCTGCTGCAAGAAACATGCTATGGCCTTTGCGAAATGCGCCATCGGAGTTTTCTACAAGATACCATTGTCTTGTTGAATGGTGTATGTAGGAAACACTTTACGCTGCGTGAACGATCGTGTACGGGAACACAACTTATCATTAACAATGGAGGAAGTGTCTAATTTGGCTAAGCATTGTTTGTCCTGCTGTGGTTGTCAGCCTCGGCTGTATGAGATTAGGATTCTCGGCAAAAGCCGCAATTCACTCGCACATGAGACAATGAAGGTGTATTTTATAAAGATAAGAGGGACTGACTGTGTGAGTGAGTCTTCTGTTGTGGTTGTGCCGTACAGCAGGCAGGTATCTTTTCTCGATAAAATGATCTCAGTGTTCCAGTGTCTACTTTTGTAACTTGCGTCTGACGACCTGTCTTTGGTGGTAGTGGGTTTTATTTTAATTTTAATTTTTATTTTACCTCGTTTAATGTTTTAGGTTCTGACTGCTTTTGCTTCGTACACATGACGCTGCCTTTGCTACGAGTGATTGACTGCTATTGCTACACATTTTTTGTTAGTTAACTTTGGGGCTGATTTTTACCTTGATGTTCTTGCTTTTTTACGGTTTTTTGTTAGCCTGTTTTCCTTGGTTACGTGACGCTGCTTTTCTTAAAAGAGATTGACTGCTATTGCTTTTGTTTTGCTAGTTACCTTTGGGTTTTACCTTGTTGTTTGTTCATAGTTTTTCGTTCTTTGGTTTTGACTGCTTTTGCTTTGAAGTCTATTGACACTGCTTTGCTTCCATTGACTGTTGTTGCTAAGATCTGTATTGTTTATTTATCCTTAACCTTGTTGTATTTATTCATACGTGCTTAGACATGTCATTGATGAATTCTGATACCGGGTGGGGTGAGTGCGATTAGGCTATGAACGCCTCAGTGGTCGAGGGTTCAAATACGTTCCCCTTTTTCCTTCCAGTAAACAGTTGGCCGTTTGCGCTCGTTTTGTACCCTTTCTTGTGTGTATAGTTTTTGGGATAACTATAAGATGTCTCAAAAAACGTAATAATATTTTGTATTCAATAAAGTTCGCTCGTTCCCCTTCGCTGGCAGTACAAGCTGTTAGGTGGAGGAGTTTTGCATGCTGCCGAAAGACTGCAAAGGCCTACAGGTATAGAAGCGTACAATAGACTGCAGCTCTGCATTCTAGTCTTCTCTCAATGTATGCATTGAACGCATAAACTGCTTCGTGCTGGCTCATGCCGTAACAAAAATGGCTGTATCAAGATGCTTGGAAAATTAGATTGCTTTAGAACTACAGTGCTAGATATCCAGACCAAGCTGAAACCTGTCGGACGCAAACCAAATGGAACTACTGCATCGCTGAACACAGCGTGTTCCATGTCTGCAAGCAAGGACACGTGAGTCATACGACATTCTACGGCGCGATAAGTTTATTCTGTTTGCGTTTATAGTCCTTTGTTTTGCTGTTCCCTGCATGGGACAAGAAAAACATCCTGCACCCGGTTGCCAATGTGCTAGTTTGTTTTTTAGTTTTTTATTATCATTGTTATTTTGCGGACTTTCGGTGAAAACAGCTTTGGACAGTATGTCTGCATAAACGCATGCCACGTGACCAGCGAGATATGTGTTCATCTTGCAGCATATAAGAAGAGCCGCAGTTGCGAAAAACAGCAAGGAAGATTTTTCTCAGGTAAGCCTACTTTCGCGAACCAGATTCTGAAAACGTGTTACCTCCCCTTCTTTTGCACTCCAACTAAAAATCATTCCCGTGAAGTGTGGACCTGTGGAGTGCGCACGTAACGCATTTTGGCGGCAAACATTTATTAACCTGGCTTACAGGCCTAGTTTCGAGTAGTTACTGAAGTGATGTATTCTGTACCATTCATTTCATATTTCTTCTGAGATTTGCAAACAGTGAGTAGCTCTCCTCGAAATGAAACATATTGGTTGAAAAGCAACAGTAGGTTGGCATAAGTTTTGAAGGGGCCCAGCTGAAGGTACAAATTGCATTTAACGCACCATTATACAGACGACGCATTTTTGTTATTAGCAGGAACAAAGAGCCGTCATTACATTAGCGCTAACCAGTGTTCCGCTTGATGCAAATGTTGCTGTTGTAAATAGACACCACAACTGCAAACACTGTTTGCTCTTCAACTGACATTTTTGACATATATGAAGTACGTGTAATGCCATATGGAGCATCTTCCCTTGCAGAGTTTTAGAAGGGCGCCAATATACTAGCGATCATTTTAATGACTGATGTCTTCTGGAACTGACCAGTGCCTTGACGTAGTGAAGTTGCTTTGTCTTATACAGTGCGAAATTTTATACTAGTTTCCTGTCCGATTATGTTTCCCAGATTTCAATGTCTAATCTTGTTCCCTTGCTTCCCGCCCACACGGCGGTTCATTATTGTCCCCTCCCTACCCCCATCAAATATAATGCGAGCATTTTGTTATTCCGCGATACCCGTGCTGTTGCTTCATTTTGACTAATCCAAAATGCATTATTGAGAGTTGTGTGTATTTGTGAGATCTGTTGTTTTGAAATTCTACATACTGCGAATGAATTCAATTGTCCATAATTGTTGTACACGCTGTATTCTTGTAAATAAACAGCACTTTTAGAGTTTGTCATGATTCCGTATTCTGAATATTTTTTTTCTCTATTCCTGAGTTCCGAGTTCTAAGTGTGGCGTGTGCGTTGCTTGCAGTGTAGAAACGTTTTCCAGCAAGCGAGAGTTATGGCGTCCTTCAAACGAATCATGTTCAAAGTGGTGCATACGGATGGCCATCGTGCTCCTAAGCGGTAAGGCTCCTACACTAAAATTTGGCTATTTGCTATAGCTACATACAGTTGATCCATTAAAACATGAAGTCTTGGTTATGGTAAAATTTTTATCTCATAGACGCACACGCATTTGGGAATATGATTTTTTTTGTGCTGCAGCTAAAACTAAATTTTTGAAGATTACTTTCCTCCAACGACAACGCAAACAAAATAATATATACTTAGTCAAGAGCGATAAAAATATTTTCACGGTGGAAACCAGATTCATTACTAAAGATGTGAACATAGTGACTGCGCTGCAAGTTACTCTGGGTGTTAAAAAGATTGCTTGTATCAACCTTTTGCACACAAATGCAGAAGGTCGAGACAAAGTAATTTTAGCAAAATGTAATTATTTATTTGTATACGTTTTCTAAATATGTTAGGGCTGCAGCAGAGATATCAATATATGCTCAAATCAGTACTCGAGAAGTTCGCGCACTGTTCACTTTGTGTTATATACGGAATTCATTGCTTAGAATGATAGTCATAACTACTCGTTGAACGCGCGAGACATTTTTTACAAGCAATATTGTACGGTGAATCGCATTCTTTTACCTTTCACATCGCTACTTTCATAACAGTGCTTCAAAATATTCCACAGTTCCATGAGATATAAAAAATTGGCAGTGGCTTGGCTTGGTTAAGCCTGGTAATTGCGAAAGCAATACCTATGCCTAGGACTAGGTTCAGCTGGTGGCGTAGCTGGTTGTGGTGCTTGTGGTTATGCTTATGGTTATGCAGTGATTCACTCTGGCCATGGCATATGGTTCAACTATTGTTTATTGCAGGGTGCTACCTGGTTATTCTATGTATAACTAGTAGCGAGGCAAGGAGTGCCGTGGCTGCAACGATATACTTGGTTGTGGGTGAAGTTAAGGCAGAATGTGAAACTGCCGCTCTGGCACCCGCTGCAACGGTATTCTTTACGCCAGCAAAAATAGAAGCATCCCTGGCGATTGCTTTGGTTCCACCTGCCGCAAGGCCACCTCCTATAGTATCCAACGCTGCACCCTCGGCGGTAGCTGCGGCTGCAGCCCTATAATTCTTTTTAGCTTTAGGAGCATGTGGCACAACTGCAGCTCCGCGGTTGGTAGCTACCGCCTCGCCAGCCGACGACGCGAGTTGGGGCCCCTGTTTTTGCCGCAGAGGGGATGACGTCACTCCGGCTGTAGCACCCCTCGTGGAAGGAGCGGGACTTAAGCTGCGGTCAGTAGCTACCGCCTCGCGCTCCGACAGCACGAGTTGGGGCCCCTGTTCTTGCGTATTATTGGATGACGTCACTGCGGTTGTAGTGCAAGGTGGAAGTAGCTAGAGAAGTCAGACAACATTTGGTGATTCTCCCGCTACCAAAAAACATGCACCCGGAATATAACAAAGACAGGAGGAAAAGACGAGCCGAAGCATTAGAAATTAGATTCGGCGAAATTTCGGAACATGAAGTGGCCTATGTAGACGCGGCGGGAGGTGGTGGCAGTTTCACGGTAGCAACGGTCGTCAGCGGCCGGGGCAATCCCGTGACAGCTGCCACTTTGCGCGGGCGGAGCATAGAAATAGCCGAGGAAACTGCGATCGCGTTAGCTTGCGTCGGAACGGAAGCGAAGTTTGTCATCAGTGACAGCAAAACTGCCATACAAAATTTTAGCGAGGGTAGGATCTCGCCCTTAACAGCCAGAATCCTAGGCCAGAAAAAGTTGGATAGGCAAATTCAAATAATTTGGACTCCTGCGCACGAAGCCATCCCCGGCAACGAGGCGGCCCACAAGCTGGCTCGAGATCTCTACCGGGGAGCCGCTACAGGGCCACTTGATGACCGAGGAAGCGGAGAGCGCTTGTTAAAATATGGGGAGATCACGCAGCACTACAGATTGGATCGTAGACTGGTACCCCCACCAGACCCGAAATTAAACAGCAGACAAGCAGTGGCGTGGAGGCGACTGCAAACTTATACATATCCGCACCCGGTTATGGCGAACCACATGTTCCCTGAGGCTAGGAGTGACAAGTGCAATCTTTGTGGGGCGAGAGGGACCCTCGACTACATAATATGGGAATGCCCGTATTCTCCAAGGAGGACGAACAATATAGGCTGTAGAGAGACACCTGGGAGACCCTGCTGCGCAGCTCGGACCCTGAGCTCCAGCTCCTACTCGTCCAACTGGCTGAAGAGGCTGCTGGGACCCAAGATCTCCCGGCCGGCCTCTGAGGCGGCGGCACCCGCCCCTTGACCTGCGTGTCGGGGGGTGGGTAGATCACCTTATCTGTTGGACATTAAAGTTTAGTCCATCCATCCATCCCTCACGGAGGGAGCGGGAGTTAGGCCGCGGCTGGTAGCTACCGCCTCGCGAGCAGTCTGCACGAGTTGGGGCCTTTGTTTTTGCGGCAGATGGGATGACGTCACTCCGGCTGTAGCGCTCCCTCACGGAGGGAGCGGGAGTTGGGCAGCGATTAGCAGCTACCGCCTCGCGAGTTGACGGCGCGAGTTGGGGCCCCTGTTTTGCGCAGCTGTGCTTGGCGGCCCGCCAAAGGTCACGCTAAATGTCAATGGTAGCTACCGCCTCGCTACGCCAGGGGCTGAAGTGTGAAAGTAGTATAGCTTTTGCAATAATATTGTAAGACAATTAAGATGCGCCTTGGAGGTGTGACGCGATAGCCGCCTATAATCCTCTCTTGCTTTTTTACACCCATAAATAGAAAAAAGACGTGCAGTTATTACTGGAAAAGCCTTTGAAATGAGAATGCTGAAGCCACAAAGTCCTTTCCACGGATGAAATCTGTAAGGGCAGTGGCGTACCAAGTCGTGAGGGAGCCCACGCGCATGCCGGCATCATATGTAATGTCAAGCAAAGAAAAAAAACATCAACCTGCACGCTGCTACCAGAGTGGTTGGTATTTTCGCAGTTAGAACTTCTGTAATGAGGCCCATACTTATCAGTGTGCACTCGTCAAATACCACTTAAGATGAGCGTAAAAAGACATGTATATAAAACCGCTTCTTTCGAATCTATTCAAGCCTCTTGTCGTAGTCTTGTTGTTAGCTTGCTTAGCTATGTATCGAAAGGTTATAAGGTCAAATCCCTTTTGCTAAGTAAGAAAAATGTTTTCTTTGCGCAAAATATTGAGTAGTTTCATCCTTATACGCTGACCTTAATCCAGAACAAAAGTCTTATCTACAATATTTTCCTTCAGAATTCACATAGGTAACATGGGTTTCTCGACACAGAAGCAGTGGGTCATAGATTTTTCGACACGAGTGGGGCGTGGATTTTTGGGCGCAATGCCTAGGCAGCCCTTTCAGAGTAATGTGATGCTTGAAAGTAGCGCTTCCATAAAGGTGTTCTGCTGGAATGCTCTACTTGTAGATAAGGTGCTAACGGCAAAAGGCCTTGGGCGATCGGATTGTATCTGTGTGTATGTGCCATGGTAACAGTTACATGTTTTGTGACATTGCTTCTGGTTAATCCCGCCTATTTCCGACCATGTGAGGTCTTTCTGCAGCTCTGATTGATATGTAGAGTTGGCTTCTTGCATAAACCTGAGCGGTTGCCACATTGGCATTATGCTTTGTTCCTTCAATACATTTGTGAATTTTACCATAATTAGTGGTGAAATTTCACATCTTCTATTGAAGCTATTACTCTGCCCAGACGTAAATCTTTACATTGGGCATGAAAACTTTGGTGTGACGTTTAGTTAATTGCAAGTACGAACGGAGCCGATGCTTCAAAAGAACTGGCTATTCAGTTGTTTTGCGCTTAAAAAACGGAGTACACTTGTAAAGACATATATTTACTTCGTTTATGAACTTCCAGTTATCTATTTGGGACGTACATTATAAGGGTGGTAGACGTATGTGCGAGACGATATTAAAATGACCACAGGCACCTACAACTCGTCCATTTTAGAACCTAATAATGATCGCCATCTGTGGTATTTGTTTTTTATTGAAAATTATCTTTGTGGTAATTGGTACTTTCAGGCGGCCACCGCGCTTATATAATCAATACGTAGTGCAAAAATGGGCCCAATTTGTATGTTCCGCTATATGTTATCTCATTTCTATTTCATCAGGAATACTGAATGGAACGAAGCAGGCTGCAATCGCTCCACAAACCGGAGACAGCGGACCAGAATCAGGCTCAGGTCCTGGAATGGAAGGAAACGGTGATTCCCAAGGCACCGAAAACACTGGCGGAAGCTCTAATCTTGGCCTCTGTGGAAATGGGGATCTCCCGACAACAAAAAGCCTAGTTCTTGGTGAAGTGACGGGTCCGCAGGTTCCTGGAGGCTATGCTGCAGGGCCAAATCCAGAGCTCGGAAGCGCTGGAGAGGAGAACTCTTTCACAGGAGGAAGTTCTGGAACAAATCCAGAGATCGGAATAGCTGAAAATACCAATTCCGCTCTAGAAGGAAGCTCTGGAACATACTCAGACACTGAAAACGCTGCAAATGACAACGTATCACAAGGGGGAGGTTCTGACACCGACCTAGAGATTGCAAATGTAGGAAATGAAAGCGCTTCACCAGAAGGAAGTTTTGGAACAAATCCAGAGATCGGAAGTGCTGGAAATGACAGCGCTTCACCAGGAGGAATATCTGAAACAAATACAGAGGTCCTAGGAGGAATTTCTGCAACCGATCCAGAGATCGGCAGCACGGGAAGTGAAAGCTTTTTATCAGGAGGAAGTTCTGGAACAGGTCCACAGATTGGAATTGCTGCAAATGACAGCTTTTCACTAGGAGACATTTCTGGAACAGATATAGATATCGGAAGCACTGGAAACGACCGCTCTTCCCTAGGAGGAAGTTCTGGAACGAATCCGCAGATCGCAAGCGCTGGAAACGACAGCTCTTCCCTGGGAGCAAGTTTTGGAACAGATATAATGCCTGGCGTTGGAAGTAGTGATGTCGAAACGTTTACAGATCTTCCAGATAATACAGAGGTTGAAACCGGAGCAGCCCCAGGCCTCGATTCTAACTCAAGCGAACCTTTTTTTTGAGACTGGTTAAACAGAGGTCATCCCAAACATGGAAACAGTGGAAAATGACCGCGAAAAGAGATGAAAGCAACAATAGCAACAAGGCATAAGCATATACGGGGAAAAGCATTGAAATAGTTTTTTATCATTAAAAAGCAATAAAGAAGCCAAATTCTTCCTTAATTCACAGGAGACAAGGGAGCCTTGTGTATCTTCACTCTCTTATACTATTTAAATAAAGGCTGCCAGGTAACAATTGGTTTCTTGCAAAATCACTCCAGAGACAGTCCTCACAATCTAAGACATTTGTGTATATAGTAAGCACACATACTATTGACACATATAGGATCATCGCGTAAGTCTCAAAAGCTGCAATAAGCATACGTGAATAAAGCACTAATTCTGTAGCAAATTATTGCTATAGTAAAAACAATTTGACATTGTGCTTGATAACTATTCATTTATTAACCTTATACAGACCACAGGCAGTCATCTATGATACTTACTCTTTTGTTACTTGCATGAAATCATCTTTTGTTGCCAAAGAGAAAATCTAACCTCTATAGTGGTTCGGTTGTGACGCGGCTTCGGTTCGTTTCATTTGCAGACCTCTCCCTGTAAGCGCTGTGCCTCAAACCCATTCCTGCGAGAAGCCAGCAGTGTAACTTTCTGACGCTTTGGACAGTCCGTTCGGGCAACAGAAGGCCGATGTAACGGGTTACAAAACTAGGAAAGAAACGCATGCAGAAGCATATTACCGGTGACTTGAACTTGATGATGATGGTGAGCGAGGAAAAGGGCCTCTATGAACGTTGATATCAGGTATTTAAACGCTCATATTTACTCTCTAAGCGTGAGATGAAGCATGCGAAAACAATGGTTGTACGGAACGGAACTGTACCGCAGTTGATTTTCACTTCGCGTAAGCTAACCTATAGTAACTAACGTATCTGAATTTCAGATCCAAGCGTTTATAACTCTGCAGTTTAAAGCTCATGCATCGCTGGTTCTGTTTGTATCTCTGACATTTATAGTACGTTACCTGTTCGCAAGTGTCTCGCCCTTTTACATCCTGTCTGCGTCTTGATTGCAGACGCTGCGCCCAGATAACGAAAAGATATGGCGAGTTTCAACAACTGTGGAACACTGTTTCACGAGCGTCAGCCATCGCAAGCCGCTGCAGTAACTGTTGCAGCTTCGATCATGGGTCATTTCCGCGCTTGGTAACACGCCCCGCCAATGGGTAGTCTGGCTTCTCTTTCTTCTGTGGTATCGGCAGCGTATCTGAACACGGATGCGGTCTTTTAAGCTGGGTGGCGCAAGTGTATGCGTATTTACCTAGGTAAATGATGGAGCTGCGGAGATGGAAATTCTTGAAGTCGACGATATGCAATGTGCAGTGCGAGACTATTTCTCATTGAGAACTTGATTAAGATCATGATGTTCATTGCAAAACGAGATAGTGTTGCAGTTTTATACGAGGCGTGACCTGCTGCGGCGTTAGCATAATGCTCTCATGTTTTAGCATGAAGATGAAGACGACGACGTTTGTGGCACAGCTCGAGATGAAACGTCGATGTTTACTGCGCAGTGCGAGATGAAACAGCATATAGCGTACGTAGCGCCATCCGTGGAACACATGAAACCGCAGGAATAACGCAGAATAACGATAACTCGCAAATGAACGCAGCAGAGCTAACACGCAAAAAATATGCTAGGCCAAGTAAACATCACTGCAACATCGGATGTTTTTGTAACACCACATTATCAACGTCCCTTCCTTCATCAAGTTACCCGAAAGCGGCGTGACGAAACTCGAGCGTCGCTCAGTTCTCACTCAAGCGTCTATGGGGCGTTCGCTATCTGGTACTAATTGTACCATGGCGCCACGACCAAGCAGACTAAAGTTGAGGCGCTCAGGAGCGAGCCAGAGCTTTTAAGCCGCTGATGGAAAAGAGCGAGTGAGCCGTGGCGCACTAATTGTGAGCTGCGGTTGTTTTGTAGAGCCGGGTATTTCTAGCTCATGCGCCAGGCCGAACCATTGCGTCTGAGCCAGGGAATCTGCCCGGCTATGGCTCCTCTATTTTTAAAAGGTAGCGACAGGTCTTGATCCAGCCGCCCCTTCTTCCGACAGGCCGGTTAGCTGCACGTGACCTCTTCGCCGCCAAGCTCCGCCCAAAGGGTCCAGCGGTGCTCGCTGCGCCGCTTAAATGCATGGCGGTCTGCGCTTGCCAGCGTGATATTGGCCGATTAGTTAAGCAAAAAGTACTTCACATGCCTCTATTGCATCTTTAGGAGTGTATATGCAGTAAATGTTTAAGCGGACGCAAGAATTACATCTCTGAACTCAAATCTTGAAGCGTGCGCGTGACATGCGGCTGCGTCGGGCTGCTGTGCTTTCGGCTGCCGGAACAGTGCGGAAGACGCAAAAAAGTCATTTTCCATTCTTCGCGGTGACGATAATAGCAACAGAAGGAAACTATGGCCTTATGAAATCGGGCGTAAGATTTTGATGGCCACGGAAAACACCCGACGATGCGAAGTGATTTCTGTCTGCTTAAAAAGCCATTCGCTTGCCCAGGATGGCCTTTGTTTGGGCATATGCTATTTCATGAGCAAAATATCAAGAACGCTATGACTATGTAGTCATTACTTGTACTGTGGATGTCTAGTGAAAAGTCACTGCCATTTCGAGCCCCCTTACTTTCCCGAACAGATCAGGACTGCAATATTACGCGTGGAATCAATGCTGCCAAAATGCTCAGAATGAAAATCCAATGCTTGATTATGCTTATTAAACTTTAGTCCGTACAATTGATCAGGTAATTGATATAAATGAAAATTGAAACATTGGAAAAAGAGAAGGGTGCGAATGTGTCAAAGTGATCGAAATGGAAAGTCAAAATTTGTCTATGCTTAATATCAGTGTATAAAATTAAAAAATAAAAACAAAACTTTGTACCATAAAAAGTGGAAAAACAACCGTGTGTGTGAAACGCTATTGAGCCATTGTTTTAACGGAGGAGTCTCGCAGCGTTGCATCGAATGCAAACAAGTTCCGCTGAACGCGCACAGGGACTTGTCAAGTTTCAAGAGGCGGCATCCAAGTTTACTGGTGATATTATTGCACGGCAGGCTATAAGGAAACCAATATAAAGCAAATAAAGAATAGAATAGCCAGAAAACATTATCCGTGAGCTTTGTATCACATCATACCCGATTTCTTTTTGTATTTGTGTTTGTGGTAATGCACAGCTGCAGAGAAACTGACTTTTTCTCCAAAATAAAGCTATTGGAATACTGTAAACGAAATAAACTCGAGGCAAAAGAAAGTGTGTACAACGGAGTATACCCGAACAGTTACAAACGTTATTTCATCAGAGCTCTGTGCGCAACGACGTTCCCAAAAGTTGCAGAAAACTCGCAGAGTTCTTATTTTTTAGTAAAGAAACGAGCTCAATAAGTTTACTGAAATATCGTTTCTACTTCAAGTTCGCTACTAATTTCAAAGCATAATTAATGAACAGTTTCCTAGCCACTGTATTGAGTCGAGAATGGTTCAGAAGAATGAGCTGGCTCGTTTAACGCACGGGCTTTTTTTTGACGTTTATGCTGCACACGCATGTTTAAGTTATTATTCCTGTCTTTTGAAGTTTCCTGAGCAGCAGAGGACACAAATCTTCACCGGTTTATGTGTGCACCGAGCGCGGCTTCATGAGTACGCGGTATACGCTCGAAAGAGTGCCACGCGTCGTCTGCTACCGCTGCCCCTGGACCCCTCGAGAGAGCGCTCGTGTAGTTGTCTCTACCTTTAAAAACATAGAGGAACCTTATGCCCGGCGTGACTTCAGCGCCATCTATTAGCGATGCGAGAATGTAATTGCCGTTCTGCCCTTCACGAGAGTCGCAGCCTTCGGCTTCCTTTTGAGCCCCTCTTGCAAAAGAGCGACAGCTACCACGGGCCCCGCCGGGGTGGTGCAGTGGTAAGACGCCCGACTACTGTGTCGGAGTGTGCGGGTTTGAACCCTACCTCGGCGGCTGCGTTTCGATGGAGGCGAAACGAAAAGTCGTCCGTGTGCTGTGCGATGTTGTTGTTGTGGCTGTAGGAAGAAGGAAAAGAAAATGCATGGGCCTGCTACTGGCTCTGTAGCTGAGCCATCTCTGCTGCCTCGTGCAGACAGAATAGAAAATAGAGAAGAAAGAAATGAAAGAGGGAAAGAAAGACGCACACCGCAACAGCAGAGGTCGTCCACCACCATTTCGAAGCGATGGCGGGTGCAATGATGGCCCACAACAGATAAAAATTCGGTGGCAGACTAACTCCCGCCGCAAGCGGCGGAGACCTACCTGTCCCAGCCCCATCAGGAGAGATCAGCGCACGTTAAAGGTCCCCAGGTGGTTGAAATTACTCCGCAGCCCTCCACTAGGGCTCTTCTTTCTCTTTTTCCACTTTCATTCCCACCTTCCTCCCTTCCCTTACGGCCTGGTTGAGGTGTCCACAGAAGAAAAGCGAGACAGTTACCGTGCCTTTTCCTTCCTATAAATCAATCAATCAATCAATCAGAGCTTTCGCGGCTCACGGAGCGGCGGTTTTTTTTGGAGAGCCTTCGTTCAATGAGCCCCGCCAGGGTGGTGCAGTAGTAAGACGCCCGACTACAGTGGCGGAGTACCCGGGTTCGAACCCAACCTCGGCGGTTGCTCGTCCGTGTGCGTGCGATGTCAGCGCACGTTAAAGATCCCCAGGTAATTGAAATTACTCCGAAGCCCTTCACTATGGCTCCTCTTTCTCTCTTTCCACTTTCACTCCCACCTTCCTCCCTTCCCTTACGGCGCGGTTGAGGTGTCGACAGAAAACAGGTGAGACAGTTACAGCGCCTTTCCCTTCCTATGAATAAATCAATTTTTTTTTCTTTCAATGATCCTTGGGGAACCCTTCCGTGAGAGCCACCTCTTCTGCCACGTGCGATTTGGGCGCAATGTATTAATAACGCGAGAAAGAAACCGCGGTAGGGAGAGGGGATCGAGCCTACATACAAAGAAAGCGATCGAGACAGAGCGGCGACACCGTGGGCGACACCACTTGGCTGCTATGGTCTCTTGACAAAATTGGCAATGGCTTAGCTTGGTTTAGCCAGGTAATTGCGAAAGGAATAGCTATGGCTAGGCCTAGTTTCAGCTGGTGGTGTAGCTGGTTGTGGTGCTTGGGGCTATACTTATGGTTATGCAGTGATTCACTCTGGCCGCGGTATATGGTTCAACTATCGTTTATTGCGGGGTCAGTCAGTCAGTTCAGTCGTTCAGTCGTGTCCGACTCTTCGTGACCCTATAGACCATGTCACGCCACGCTTTCCGGTCTCTCACTATCTTCCTAACATCACATAACTTCATCTGCAGCGCATCGAGGATGCCATCTGACCATCGCGTTCGCTGCCTACCCCTTCTCAGGCGACCCTCAACCTTTCCCAACATCAAATCTTTCTCCAGCGACTCCTCTCTTCTCATCAGATGACCAAAGTATCTGAGCTTTAACTTTAGAATTTGACCCTCCAATGAGCAGTCAGGGTTTATGGTCACAATAACGACTGATTTGATCTTCTGGCAGTCCAAGGAACTCTCAAGAGTCTCCGCCATCACAATTCAAACGCGTCAACATCCATACATCACAACTCGAAAGACCATAGCACGAGTTATGCGGATCCTGGTTGACAGACTAATGTCTCTGCTCTTTACTAGGCGGTCAAGGCTAACCATGGTTCTCTTTCCCAGAAGCATGGCTGCAGTCTCCTTCCGGGGTAACCTTGGAGCCCCGGAATCTTGCGGGGTGCTACCTGGTTATTCTAGGTATAACTAGTAGCGAGGCAAGAGTGCCGTGGCTGCAACGATATACTTGGTTGTGGGTGAGGTTAAGGCAAAATATACAACTGCCGCTCCGGCACCGGCCGCAACGGCATTCTTTACGCCAGCAGAAATGAAACCATCCCGGAGACTGCATTGGTTCCGCCTGCCTCTAGGCCACCTCCTATACTATCCAACGTTCCACCCTCGGCGGTAGCTGCGGCTGCAGCCCTATAATTTGTTTTAGCTTTAGGAGCATGTGGCACAACTGCAGCTCCGCGGTTGGTAGCTACCGCCTCGCGAGCCTACGACGCGAGTTGGGGCCCCTGTTTTTGCCGCAGAGGGGATGACGTCACTCCGGCTGTAGCACCCCTCGTGAAAGGAGCGGGAGTTAGGCCGCGGTCAGTAGCTACCGCCTCTCGCTTCGACGGCACGAGTAGGGGCCCCTGTTTTTGCGGCAGATGGATAGAAGTCACTCCGGCTGTAGCGCTTCCTCCCAGAGGGTGCGGGAGTTAGTCCGCGGCTGGTAGCTACCGCCTCGCGACCCCTTCCAACCAACACCAAAGGGCCAGGAAGAGATCACCGACAACGCCGCATAATTGATACACAAGACCATCACATCGGTCTCCGCATTTATACCGACGCCGCCCTATATCATGACGATGGCACCGGCATCACGTTTGCAAGCACCGCTTTATACCAAGAGGGTTCACAGATGCACGCTACTAGCCACAGTGGTCGCAGGTACTGGTCCGCAAATGAACTCGAATTAACAGCCATCGACGAGGCCCTTCAACACTGCACCAAAGGAACAGATCGTTTCATGCACATCTACACCTACAGTCAAGAGGCTATAAAAACCCTGCAAGCCCGTTCTTACAAGACCTCAGTACAACACAGCATCAAAGCGCGCTGGCGATACCTGCGAGAGACCTCACAACTCTCGGTACGAATTCATTGGACACCTAGACATCACGCAAAAGGAACTGGGAACAGAATGGCCCACGAGGCCGCTGGCGCGCAGCTAGAGGAAGACTGCCGGCATAGCTTTGATGTGAGCCCGTCCAACACGGACCACCCTTACTGTTCTCCCGTCTCCTTCATCACACCAGACTCTGTCATCACGCGGCTTAAACATGAGCGGAGGGGTTTGTTGCGGGACCTTGTCCCCGGTATTACTCCTCCGATTCCTTCCGGCCTCTCTCGTCCAGCCCAAGTTCTAACTCACAAGGCGCGAGCCGGGGCAGCGTACACAACGGACATCCTGAATCAATGGCGCCGAACCAAGATCAGCTGCCCCAACTGCCCTGCTGACTCCGTGGACCTGCAGCACTTGGTCTGGACCTGTCCTGGCACGGCTGGCCTCCGCGCACGCTACACATCTGCTCACCACATTCAGAGTTACGAAGACTGGACAGCCCCCAATACCAACGCCAAGCGCAAGCTTAGTGCCCTGCTAGACTTCATGTCGGAGTCTGGCGCCCTCAACCTCACCTAACCCACCCCCTTCCCCTCTAGGCCTCAGGTCATCCTCATGAATAAAGGTTTATGAATGAACTACCGCCTCGCGAGCGGACGGCGCGAGCTGGGGCCCCTATTTGTGCGGCAGATGGGATGACGTCACTCCGGCTGTAGCGCTCCCTCACGGAGGGAGCGGGAGTTAGGCCGCGGTTGGTAGCTACCGCCTGGAGAGTTGACGGCGCGAGTTGGGGCCCCTGTGTTTGCGCTGCTGTGCCTGGTGGCGCGCCAAAGGTCATGCTAAATTTCAATGGTAGCTACCGCCTCGCTACGCGAAGGGATGAAAAGTGATGGTAGTATTTCTTTTGCAATAAAACTTGATGGTCTGATTTCTCCACGCTGTAGTCCGCTTTTCTATGGTGTACGGCAGTCGGGGCGTAGACGGCTGCCTCGCCGCCGTCGCATGGATCCGCGCCGGCGACCCCGCAAAGCTGCGTGTATTCTTCGGGTGGTCACCGTCGGCTTCGTGCGTCGTGTTCTGCTTGTCGCAACAGGAACACCTTCATTGCTGGTTATGCGTCGTTTTCCGAAGCTGCGTTACAACAAGGAGAATGTCGAATTCGTAGCCTCTTCTGCAACCAGCCGAGTAGAAAATGAATACTATTCGTTCACGTGAAAGCCGCACAGATTGAGGCGTGTTGTCTGCTCTTTACGAAAGAGAGATGCCTTGGAAAATTAAAACCGCACCTTACAACATGAACGGCAAGAAATGCGGCTTGAAGTAGACACAAAATGAATGAATAAATAAAAAGCGGCTGGCGCATGTATGTGCATGGAAGAAAACAGGAAGGTTGAACTAAAGGGAGCTAAGGGACTGGGCAGAAATCTGCCGCCAGGTAGAAAAGAAACAAGAGGAGAAGCCGATGGATGGCTTCTAAAAGCTTTTCTGGTGTGCTCCAATGGAACTGCAGAGGCATCTCCACTAAAGTGGGGGAGCTCAAAACCCGTCTTCGTTTTCACAAGCTCAAAGTGTGGGCCCTGTTACTTCAGGAGACCAATGCCTTGCCAACAATTCCAGGTTTTTGTGGTTACGCGTCCCCATCGATGACTGACCGTCGTGTGCACACTGTTTTCCCTCCAGGAAAGGCGGCGGTGTATGTTGAGACACGTTTCCCTCACGTGTGCCTCTCTCTGGAAAACGTCTGCAACTCATACCAGGAGGTTGTTGCAGTTGCTGTTAAATTGTCAAAGGCAACTGTTGTGGTAGCGTCTTTTTACGTCAGGCCAGCAGGTGGTCTTTCTCACGTATTAATGTGGGCTGGCTGTTCACTGCGCGTAGGAAATACCCCAGTTGCCCGATTTTAGTGGGAGGCAATTTCAATGCTCCGCACCAAGATTGGGAGTATCCTACTTCAAGCCCTCGTGGTAGGCGTGAGCGGGACGCCTTCACTGATGCGTTATTTACTCTTCTGAACAATCCCGGCACAGCAACGCGGACTGTTTGCAACAGCAGCACTGCCACATATGCTTATAATCTGACGTGGTGGTCTGGCCCTGGCACTCCCTCGTGGCGCATTGAACCTGTTTGCTGGGGGAGTGACCATCACCCAATCATCATTGGTGTTCATCCATCACGAGCACGCGGTTACGCCGTAAATGCACGGTGGTCAACTGGGATAATTTCCCCACTATTCTGCAAGATCTCCCTGTGGAGTCGTTACCACAGTTTGTTGACCGCATAAAATGCGCGTTAGACATGGCTACAATTATTACATGGACAGATGTCGATCGACTGGTTCCTGAAATCGGCCTGCTCAACTTGTGGGCAGCTCGCCGACAAGCTGAGCTGGCAGCTTCACGAGACCCTACATCAGCTGAGGCACGTACAAGGGTGAACCATATTACAACTAAGGCTCGCAAGTATGAACGGGATCTAGCACGACGGCAGTGGTATACCTGGTGTGAGCAATTTAATACCAATTTATCAAATGCATCTCTCTGGCGAACTTTCCGGGCAATGGAACAAGGTCGCCGTCGTCCCGACGCAGCGACCACCGCATGCTTCGCAGCTAACCTGTCTCCGGACGATCTCGCCAGAGAGCCGGCACGGAAGTTTTTTCCAAAATATGATGTGTTGCCTCTCTCAGCTACCATTTGTAACGCTGTAGGGATTCCAGCACACGTAGGAAGACTGCCAACAGCAGACGACATCGATGACATTACCTGTCCTTTCTCCATGCCTGATTTGTTGGCGGCAATAGATGAGGCCAAACGGAAGACATCACCCTGTCCGGATGCCGTTCCATATGAAGCGTACAAGAATCTGAGTAACGCTTTACTACCTCAACTTCTGGACACCATTAACAAGGTATGGCTAGAGGGCTCTGTACCCGAGACCTGGAAATCAGCCATTGTGATCCCAATCCCAAAACAAGGGAAGCTACCGACGGATCTCGGCAACTTTCGGCCGATTTTTCTAACATCAACACTGTGCAAGCTGACAGAAAAATGTTAACCACACGACTGTCCTGGTGGCTGGAGCAGCACGGTTTCTACCACCCCGCACAAATTGGCTTCCGTCCATCCATAGGCACTGAAGATGGGCTGGCTGTTTTAGCCTCGCACGTTCAACCCGTAGCCACAATGTGCGCACCATTCTCGCGATGGATGTCTAAAAGGCGTATGATAACATTAGCCACGACGCCATTTTGAACTGTATTGACACGCTGCATTTCCCAATTAGGGTACGCGTCGTTTCGTAAAATCATTCCTTGAAAACAGAAGATTTGCAATACGGCTTAATGGCGATTTCATCGGATCATTTGTACCTGTTCGCGGTGTACCCCAAGGCTCGGTACTGTCACCAACGCTGTTTAATATTGCCTTCATTCCTTTTGCTCGGCGCTTATATAATGTCCCTGAGGTCAATTTTTTTATCTATGCTTATGTTATTACGGTGTTGAGTACACACCAGGACATGTTTACTTAAGCGGCAGCTTTACAGTCAGCCTTAGTTATTACTGCCAACTATGTTAAATCTGTCGGCCTAGAGCTTTCCACGAGCAAACCTATGTTCACGTCGGTCGCCAACCGATGGGGTCGCCGTAAACTCGCGGCGACGCCGATCCGTCTCCAACTATCTGGAATCCCCCTTCACGAAAGTGACATTGAAAATTTTGGGATTATCGATTCATCAGTTGGGAAAGGGAACCGCCCTACTTTCTCAGGCTTAAAAGCAGGCGATGCAGACCTTGAGTCTGATAAGACGTATTGCCCCTAAACGCGGTGGCGCTCGATCCCACGTCGCACGGCATTTGGTGACAGCGTTTGTGCAGCCACGTTTATCAAGTACAGTTTCCGCACTTGATAAGAGCTCAATAGGATCGTCTAGAAGCAGTAAATAGAGAGGCTATGAGAACCATTACTTATCTCCCCCGCATCACACCGGTCGTGGCACTACAAGGGAACGCTCGGCTCAACACATTAGATGAATTAGTAAAGCAACGCCGTCATGCTCGTAGCCTTAAGGTGACCTTTTTGCACTCACCGCGAGCACTCCAGGCCTATGCTACATCGCACACAGTATTGCCGCCGACATCGTCAGTTCTTCCCCCGTGGAAGTTTGTTCAGCTGAGCGAAAACAAACCTACTGACCTTCATAAACCAACGACATGTTATGCGGCGTCATCCCTTCGTGAAAGGATAGCAGAGCAAGACACCAAGCTGCCCCAAGGCTCAATAATTGCATATGTAGATGCCAGCATTGACGGATGTGAAACAACAACTGCAGTTGATTGCCCTTGTAAGACGGCGCTTAATAGCACATCCAGATATCAATTTGCTACACCTCCTTTTTGTTTCTGTGCTGAGCTGGTTGCTGTCCAAGAGGCCCTTCGCTCTCTCTCCGTCATGACCTTACTACCTATAGCTAAAATTATCATCCGCACCGACGCCCTACAAGCAATACGTCTGCTCCGACGCGTTAGTCGCAGCCCAGAAATCTGCTAGAATATACATCGTCTGGCGGCTCGCATCTCGCAAACCATTTGAATTGAGTGGGTCCCACGTGACCTACACAGTTCTCAAGCCTCTGCAGATTCTGCAACCCACCAGGCGACTCTACCTTCATCATTGACATGCTTCCTCACTATGGATGATGCCACTCTGCTTCTCACAAGACAGGAGCACCTCCGGCGCCGCACACGTGCTCTTGTCCCACCGTGTGCGATAACCCTCCCCAGCGGTCTTACCCGCGCTGAGGAGGTTGCGCTACGGCGTATCCGGGTCGGGGTTGCCCTCACACCTGCGGTGACACGAACATGGCCGCAATATCGACATTTATGGCAACGTCCAGGATGTCCTGTCTGCAAGTCACCAGATCACGAGGCAGATATTCAATACTTGTGGGTTTGCCCGGAACTGAAGCCGACACGAATTCGGCACCTGACGGCAGCGGGCCTTTCGCCGAACAACCCATCTTCATACATTGCATGGCCTCAAGGGCCTTATCATCGCTCTCTCATGAACTTTATTCCAACAGCTAACCTTTTTTCTTTCATTTAATACCCCCTTGATTTGTTTTAATATTCCATTAGGCCCTGACGCAAAAGACAACGTTATAAAAAAAAGCCGAGAGGCTCACAGCCGCTGGCCTTAAGAAGAACTTCCGTGAAGTTGAACACACGACGTATACGATTATATTGTGACGCTCCTAAATGTAGAGAAGAGAAGATGAGGTCAACGAAGAAGCAGCTCGTGCTGAGACTCGCAAGTGAACACAGCTGGGTCTTCGACGCTCGTCCTGCGTCAACTGAAACCTCGCTTGTAACATCTTGGTGGAGGTGCTGGGTGTATGGCTACCAGAAACCCCGAAAACATATTCCCAGCTTGAACCGCGCCGATGTTGCCGTCTTGCTGGCCTGTCGCCATCTGCGTCTACCACGTCTGTTAACAACGACATTCCGAGCTTCGTGCCTAGCACCTCATGAAATCACCACCGGGAGCCGCGTTCGTTCACGGCCTCATCCAGCGAATACGTGGATGAGTGACTCACTCACTACAAGCGGATGAGCCGTTACAATAAGTGGGACTCTTCCGCCCAGCTAGCTAACGTAGTCTTTGCGCTTAACGACACAGCCCTAACGTAGTACGACAACCACGAGGACACTTTCACCTCCTGAGACCGCTTTGTGGAAGAGATAAAAAAGTGCTTTGTAAATTCTGACGCGAAGAAAAACGAGCTAAACAAGCGCTCTCTCAAACAGCTCAGCTTCCTTGGGAAACGTGCACCAAATACATCGAGGAAGTCTTGAAGCTGTGCAAGCTTGTCAATGATCGCATGGCTGAAGATGACAAAGACGACCTTCTGCTTAAAGGGTTTGCCATACGTATTTATAATTTCCTTATCGGCAACTCAAGCCTTGATTTAGTGGCTGACGTGATCCAGCTCGCCACACGTTCGAGACGCTGAAAATACGTCGGATAACACAGAAGTTTGGACGTTAGGCAGGCGTTACGTCAGTGGCTGCTGATTGATTCATTGATTAAAACTTTAATTTCCACCGATTTAGGAGGCACCCTACTCCCCGCTCCTGGCACGCAGGCCATAGGAACGGGGGCTGGAACCTCCGCGACTAAGGACTGGCAAATATACATTGGTTATTCGTGGCCTCAGCCGCCAGGCGGAAGGCTTTTTGCTGGTCAGCGGCCGCTGTTGACGCTGCTGACGTAATATCGTCTGGCGATCTGGCCTCGACGATCCGTCAGACTGCTCACGAAGATGTGAACCGGTCCCTAGAACAAGCTTGGGCCTCCTTAGTTCTGCTCCCGTCGCATCCGCCATGTCCACCTCCTACAACCGCCTTTATTGAGCGGACTTCGTTAATTCAGCCGACTTCGATGAATACCGGGGACAGCAGCAGCTTCGGCAGAGCAATACCGAGAACACCCCCAAGGAAACGGATCCGCTACTACCAGCCAACACATAACCAGTATTAAAACAGTCGGCGCGATGCTCTTAGTGGTGACTACTTGCCTGCGCCACCTTTTCGCAGACTTCCTGTGTGCTATCGCTGCGGCCAACCTGGCGCTGGCCACCTCTCAAGAGCATGTTCTCGCCATCAAGGATCGCGTTACGGCTACGACTCCATGAACTGCCCTGAGCAATAGGGTTACAATCCTGGCTCTTCTCGTCGTTTGCGTTACCCTTCTGATTCCGGCGACCCATGACAAGCACCTTTGCTGGATATTTCACCGGTATTGAACAGAAGTATCACACCACCTCCAGCTGCCCGCGCGCGGCATTCTCCGTCGCCCCGGCGCGGCTCACCGCCGCCGGAAAACTAGTCGGCGCGACCAATGCGGGTCGCTGGACGTTCGATGTTACAAGAGATACCCCCGCTTGTACTGATGCTGCGGAACAAAGTCCACGTTTTAGTTGATGGTGTTTCTGTGATGGCTTTAGCTGATACCGGGGCCACGGTATCCGTAATGTGCGCTTCATTCAAGCGTCACCTCAGAAGAGTTATTTAGGTGGGATAAAAGTGTTCAGGTTTGTGATGTGAGTGGCGAACCATTGCTTGCTGCTGGAGTGTGCAGTGTTAAGGTTTCTTTGGGTGGTGAAGTGTTCCACGCGGAAATTGCAGTACTAGCCCCATAAACGCACGACGTCATCCTTGGGCTCGGCTTTTTGAAGATGTGGGGCGCCAGTGACGACTGCCAAACTGGCGAGCTTAGCGTCGGCATATGTTACCCCTGGTCTGATGGAAGACTCATGTTGTGATGTGAGTGCGTTTTGTGTTTCTGAAGATACCGTTGTGCATCCATCGTCGTGCTGTAGGTGCACAGGATTCCTGCCTTGACGGCACACTCGATATGTCTGAAGCGATTTTAGAACCGGTGCATTTCACCTGCATCAAGAAAAATGTCTTGATTCCTCATGCCCTGGTGCCTGTTGCCAAAGGACGCACTGCACTTTGGGCAGTAAATCGCTCTACGGAACCTTCCGTTCTTCCCACAGGTTTGAAACTTGCATCCTGCAGTAAAGACCTGCCAATATAGGTTGACTTGATTAGCGACGCCATAGAAAAAGTAGTGACTGATATCCAAGATGAATCGCGATTGCTTCGTGTGATTGATCCCTCGCTGTCAACGAAGGAGCGCCGTGCACTGCTGGTCATTTCTGGGCGTCACCTGGGCGTCGTCTGGGCGTCGCCTGCTCTGGAAGAAAAACTACTCCTCAACAGGTGCCCGCTTCCTGATTGTTGTTCTGACGAGCCTATACCATCTTATATTACAGGCCATGCACAACGACCCTAGTTTCGGTCATCTTAGAACTGGAAGAACGCTCCACCGCACTCAGGAGCGCTTCTATGAGCCAAAAATGCGAACAACTACTGAGAGGTATGTCACCAGCTGCACCCAGTGTCAGCGCTACAAACATCCCACAAGCGTGGAAGCGGGGCAACTTCACCCCATTACACAACCCCGTGCACCATTTGAGCAAGTGGGTGTTGATTTCCTTGGCCCTTTTCCGCTATGCCACAATGAGAACCGTTGAATCATTGTTCTAGTGGACTACCTCACTCGATACTTTTGGACGGCAACCATTCCCGCGGCCAACGTGTATCAAGTCTCCTGCTTTATGTTTCGGGCAATAGTTCTTCGTCCCGAACCACCACAAGTTAGTATCAGCAACCGTGGTCGCCAATTTACCGCCGACGTCGTGGAGGAGATGCTCCGTTTATGTGCCTGTCATCTTCTCCATTCATCGCCCTACCATCCCCAAACCAGCGTTCTAACAGAACGCTCCAATCGTACAATAACTAACATGCTCTCCATGTACGGAGACGCAGATCATAAACACTAGGACCATGTATTACCGTTCATTCTACGCTTTCAACACCGCCCGTCATGAGACCACTGGCTTTAGTTCATTCTTCCTTCTCTATGCTCGCCATCCACGATATGCCCTGGCCACCATCCTCCAATTTTCAGCCACAAGTGGTTGAAGATACCTCTGTACCCGAGACAATCTGCTTTGCCGAAGAAACCCGCCAGCTTGTCCGCCTTCGCATCTTAGCGTCCCACGATCGCTCGAGAGCACGGTACAATGCCCACCACCGTCACTTTATTTACAAGCCTGGAGATCTTGCTCTGGTGGCCTATCAAGAAGCGGGCTCTGTCACAAAAGCTGCTGTGCCACACGATGGACCGTTTGTCGTTCCTGCCCAAATTAGCGAGCTCAATTATCTCATCGCTCGCTTCACCAAAATCGGCCGTCGCTCTGCAAAACGTGAAGTCGCCCACATCGTTCGTTTAAAGCCTTATCGATCACGCGACGATGTTTAAGTCGCCCAGCAGGCTTCAGCTGCGTCGGAGGAAGTGTGACGCCCATAAATGGAGACAAGAGATGATAAGGTGGACGAAGAAGCGGCTCGTGCTGGGACTCGCAACTGGACACTGCTGGGTCTTCGACGCTCCTCCTGAGTCAACTGAAACCTCGCTTGTAACAATATGAAAAATGAAATGGGTAAATAAAAAAGAGGAGCTCAGAAGTCGAGTTGAGAAAAGAGAAAAAGGGGTGACTCTAGCTACAAAGCGATTACTGCCTTGAAAACGTTACATTGATAGTGTACTTCAGGTTCGCCCCTTCACAGTTACATGTTTAAGTAGTCTATTGAGCTATTCATATCAGCCGGCCCATTTCAATGAGTTGAGCCATTCCCATCCGCTCACTTTAGTGAGTCCTTTGGCCCCTCCCTAATGTAGATGGCTCGTCCAGTCGGTGCTTAAATATACAAGCAGCACCCGTGGGCTCGGCGGTAGTAATAGCGCGACGATTTGGCGCAACTCCTCCAGCAAGTGTTTTTATAACATGGAAGGCAAGATGGGTTTCACTCAACAGAGAAGCGTTCAATTATATTTAGGACTGGTAGTATTAAGCGTCCAAAGCATTACTGCAGAATGAACCCAAATGCGTTTTAAAATTGAAGACAAAAAGGCCACATACGTAGACACTTAGCCGATTTATATTCGGAGGGCAGAAGTTACAAGGTGTAATTACCGTCTGAACATTTCAACGATTCTCGCAGAAATAGTGGGTCTTCAATGTTCTAATGCCTATTGTATAGCACACTCTACCTGCCGTATAGACGAAACCCAAATCTTTTTCAGGGCACCTTGAAGCGTGTGCTGATGCTCTTACAATGCGGTCATATTCTCAGCACGTATCAGGACGGTGGTCATGATACGGCGATGGCAAGCATTTAGTGTGCAAAGGTAAGCTCGCCGAAGAGGTTCGAAAGCCGACAAATAACATACGGCGTGCTATCAGTACGCAATGATTAGTTCCTTCAATAACAAACTCAGTTGTTTAACCTCTGAAACCGAATAAGCTGTGCGAACCCACTTTTTCCAATGATGTGGCGTGGTTTGCTTGGTGGTGTCTAAGTGAGACAATAGCACATAGTCTATGGCAAAACGTTAAGCAGATGTCAAGATCAAAGAGTCAAAGGGTTATCACTGACGATAAACTCGAAATTAGTACCACATATCACACGGTTAGGCGTATCCTCTAAGGCCGCGTTAGGCTTACCATAGGCGTTAGAGCTGCTATGGCAACCAAAGAGGCGCACGTAATTTTTCTTTCTCGGCTAAGGCAATTTATGACCTCTTGAGAACTAAAATAAGAACTAAAGTTTTGTGTTATCACATACAGAAAAAGCCTTTTAGTGCGCATACTGTTGCTAAATGCCCTATCTTGGTACATGCGTTGCAACGTGATTTGAATGCTGGCGTACTGTTGCGTAGTGCGGCTCTCCACAGCGATAACAACGCATCATCTGTTTATTCTGCGTTCCTATTGCAGTGTGAACTCACTGTGCTTTTGTCATACCTTGAGTTTCCATGCACATGCTTATATAGTTTTGGCTATCTCCATCGCTGCTGACTCGAACGTCAGGCTCGGCTCTTCCCACAGGTGCCACTGCATTGGCGCGACATTAATGACGGAAACGAGTCTGTCTCGCAGTATGTCAGAAAGGTGCCGCGCTTGCCGTTCGCCGACAGCTTTTTCAGTGATGCCGTGTAATCGTTGATGAATTCACCTGGCTGGTGATGGCGACTGTAGAACTTGAAGCGCCGAACAACCACGGAAGGTTTCGGAATCAAGTGGCCGGAGAGTAGGAGGAAATCTCGTCTATTAAGACTTAGTCAGACGTCCTTGGTATCACCAGGCTCCTAAGTAAGGAGCATCTGTAAGAAACGCAGCAAGTCATCAACACTGACCTTTGCTTTTCCCGAGGGACGCTATTAGCGTAGAAAAACAGCTTTATTTTCTTCAGGCTCCCAGTCCAGGCCATTTCTTTACCGTGGAACGGCTCCAATGCTCCGTAAATTGTCATAGTTGAAGATTATGTAGTGCTATGCCGAAAAATGTTTCACCTTGTCACCAGAATTGTTATAGGCTTCGTAAGTGCTGAGCCACAAGACGCCTATACCAGGGTCATCAAGGTGCCCTGAGAAGACTGCGGGTAGAGGCGTCCAGAAAGTTAAATGCACATATCGCTAGCCGGAGACAGACTGGCCATACTAATTAGCTGTATGCGGGAAAAGCGTTTATATTCCGCTCCTGTTCTTCTTGCTTCTTCCCCAAGCTAACTGATTCGGGAGCTGTAGAAAGGACACTCATGGCAATGGGAGACTCATGGGATGCTGCTTTGAGTAACCGTCACACAGGTTTCGGGAAAGAAAGGGAAAATCTTAGGTCTAGTGGATTAGAAAAATCGCCTCGGATATCAAGTATCAGCAATCCCGAGAAAAAGTTTTAAAAGTAGAGTTTTTAGATGTAAAGGTAAATTTTGCGGCAGAACTATATGAATATGTGTGGATATCATTTGACAATCGAATAACGTTAAAATTAGCCTGGGTATTTTTTAATGGAGGCGACTAAGGTGCACTAGTAACATTTGTGAAGCGAAAAGGCCGATCGGTAGAGCGCTGACTCCAAAAGTACTTCAGCGTACAAGGATGTGGCAATGTTGTAAGAACGGCTGTATAGAAAAAAATCTGAGCGCTTCGGTAAATACGCAAGATATAAACTCTCAACTTTACGGAGGAGTTAACAACTATAAATGAATTGTTTTATATTCTTACGGAGTGAGTCCTTCACTCAAGGCTGGATCTCGTCAGACGTGTGAAACCAGCTCTCGGTTGTGTTCAGCCAGGCCGCTTTTGTTTCTCACACTAACACTTTGTTCTTCCACTAGGTCATGTTCGCTCTCCCGTGATATTTCCCCCTGACAGCCGAAGCCTGAATAGCGACTAATGCCGTCTCCCGAGAGTGGGAAGGTTTAAGATGCGCGACGCGTGACACTTCAGTTTCCGTGGAACGGAGACTACTTTTAGTGACACCAGTAATTTCACACTTGATGGCACTAATTCTAGTTACAGCGACATACGGACCATCGCAGTTGGCCAGTAAGTAGCCTTTGGTGTAAGTCTCGGCGGCGGACTCCACGCCAAAGCCAGACCATATCATCAGAAGCGTAGATAACATGCCAGTGGTGACCGTCATACCACTTATTGAAGCGCACGTATGGCGCAATGAATCAGAGTAGGGCAAACTGACAAACTTATACAGCCAAGGAGAGGATCTCAGCAACATCCAGATTTTCACTGGTGGAAAATAGGATTGTGTTCAGGATGCAGCGCGTCGGTCGAACATACAATAGGGGTTCAAAGCACTATATGTGGTCATTTTCTGAGTAGTTTTGTTGAAAGTATATGTAATGTAGTACAGTATTTTGTCCCTGTTCTTATTATCCGAGACCACATACATGGCAAGCATGTTGGTGAATGTCCCATCATAGCCTCCTTTATACTTTCTGTGCCTGGCAACTCCGCGCTCCTCGGCCGTCGTCGCCGCTACTCCTCCGTGGAGAAGTTACGCCTCTGGCTGCCGAAAGATGGCGACAAAGACGTAGGGTCTTCTTCGGGCCTCATCAGGCGAGTGCCGGGTACGCCGTGTTGAAAAGCGGTCCGAATAGCTTCGCGCTTTCGCTCTATCGTTGTTTCGTGGACTGTTCTGCAGTGTGCAAGGTCATGCTTCTACTTTTCTCTGCCTTCGGGTGCTGAAGGAATACTTATCCTTCCAGCGATCGCTGCGTAGTGTTCAGCTGCTTTGAGGCTTGTGCAAAAACGCCACAGCACCAATACCTGCGTTTCTTAAGCATCAATACTGCAACAGTAATGTTAGATGTGCACGTGTGCTTTCTGGACTGAATTTATAATTGCTTCACCGCATAGCACATCTGCGTAGTGTGTTGGATGTGCTCCTGCCCATTTTTTTTTTTTCGCAGTATACGCTAAGTACAAACTTTTGTGATAAAATAGAAACACAAGCTTTACCTATTGGAAGATGACTACTTTACAGTAAGTTAAACCGAATCGTGCAAAGCCTATATTAATTTTCCTTGTCAACTAAATCGCTGTGTCCCTCTCTAGCATCGGAAACCGCAAAACCGGCACCCAGCCGCATTGAGGCCTGTGCAAGAAAATGACAGCACCGGAAAATGTGTTTAATACGCGTCAATAAGGTAATAATGATATTAAATATGCACGTGTATTTTCTGGACTGTGGTGCCAGCTTCCTCCCTGGTTAGCTCGTCTGTGTGGTATGTTACATGTGCTCCAGCGCTGCATTTTTTGTTTCGCGAACTGCGCAATTCTGTGAATAAATAAAAACACAAGCTTCGCTTATTGTGACGATTACTTCAGAGGGAGAGAAACAGAAAGATGCAACGCGTATATTTGTCTTCCTTGTTTTTAAAGTAAAAAAAAAACGTTTGAACGGCGCGCTGAATCATTGAAAGCAAAGCTGATACAAAAATATTTCTCCTTACAGATCTCAATGGCATACTGCAATTGAAATGCAGTTGTTCCATTCATCTGTGAATCAAAATGGCTTCTGAAGTGTCCTATGATTGACAGCAGCCACCGTGAACATTTTTTCTACTTGTGTCAACTATTCATCACATCACTTTTGGTACTGTTGCAGCACAACTGCTGTAGTGAAATGTGAAAATAAATGCTGGTGCCTTTTTTCTTAAATGTTGTTTAACCGCAGCGTAGGCAAGCATTAAAATTTTCTGTTACCAATGTCGCTAGCGGAGCAGTCATGCAGTTTTTCGAACCATGCGCAATTTCTCGAAACGGCCTCACTTAAAATGTCATAGCATTGGTGTCATTGCCTAACAAGTATCATGATCATTTGTTATGCTTAAAGAATGTCTGCCTTACAAGTAAATAGGCTGAATAGGCACCATTCATGTTTAGGGACAGTTATCCCGCGAGCGAATAACAGCGCTCCCGCCCTCGCGCCGACGTTCGTAGCCGTGCGCCTGGACACCTACGTCAGTGGGCCCTCAGCGACGGGAGTGGCAGCGCCATGCAACGTCACCCGACGGCGCCGCTGTATTGTTCGCGCGGCTCATTGACAGGCACAAAGAGTATAAATAAGGCTATGGTCCCATTTAAGATTTTTGTCAAACCGTTTCTCTGGAGGTGATACAGTCTTGATTGCCTATAGGTGAGTGTGCATATATTGGGAAGCTGCTCAGCGATATTGGGAGCGCATTGGCGGCCTCGGTCCGTAACAAGGAGGTTAAAAGATCATCTGGAGTGGAGGGGGCGCGTTAAAGGTGAGCCTGGCGTTCACCGGCCTTACAAGGAGAAAGAAAGACATATTGCAGAAGGGTCTTTTCATATACAGCATCCTATTCGTGGCTCTACCCTGCCTTGCATTTGTCTGATATTTTCAGGTTCTTTTATATCGCATTGGAAGAAATGTCAAAGAAAAAGGTGTGAACAGTCAAAGATTAATGCGTAGCATTACTGTGCCATGCGTGGCATGTACAGAAAGTGTGTAAATATGCTTTGTAGGTTATGTCGAGTATATAATAGCCTCAATTTTTATATCGTTGCATAGCTTATCGAGTATAATTGCACTAGGCTTATTTTATATCTTAATTAGTTACCGCTATTTAGTTTCTCGTAATAAATCCATCTTTACGCTACATCATTGAAGTCATATATCTTTGAATAGCTTATATCATGCACTATAATATCTGCAGGTATTAGTTATGAGTGTCGATTAGATTATTACATTAACAAATGAACTTTAGGTTACAGCATCAAGTCATATATCGCTCGAAAGGTCTCTCTGAGTAGAATTGAAACTCAAGCCTTAAACTACGCAAAAATACGTAAAACCGAGCTAACGCTGCTCTCACTTGGTTAAAATAAACGCGCGACAAAAGCGAAACTGAAGCATTCAATGTTCACGCATTTACAACACGTGAGGAGTGTTAAGTGCCCCCGGCATATTTTACACCTCACGAAAGAGATCAACATTAGGCGCTTGGTGCGTCATCTCTGTTAGCTATTGGCAGAAATAATGTGAAAGACACAGAAGCGAGAAATATTTTTTTTTTTCAGCACTTACTAATTTCTGTAGCACAAGCACAACTTTGCACAATAAAACAATTTTTGATTAAACAGCTGCCATCATATTTTCTCACGGGGCTACTCAAAAAGCTAGAAACATTTCGGATTAGTTCGCGCCGTGTTACTATAGTATTCAAATGCTAATAACCCAAATAAAGCAACACACTTATGTTGCGGCAGCATTATTAACGCAGGCAACGAAGGTCGCTCATTTGGATAAAAAACTTTCATGCTCTCAGCGAAGCATATGCACCGTAATGCAGATCTAAGGGAATATTCTCATGCTGAAACAGTACTCATCAATTGGGGTGCACTCATTTTGAAACTCCATTTACGGATGCATTATAAGCGTGGCGCAGCTCTATTTGATAGCGCGGGTAATTATTGTTTTCTGGTCGAAGAAGCCGTGACAAACTCCGGAAAACTTTATATCTTGCCGCCAATTACATCCACTCTTATCACAATGTAAGGTCTATGAAACATGAATATGGCAGTTTATATAAAGTATTTTAATGACAAGAGCACTTAATCAAGATCTCTCAAACGTACACAAGCGCAAGTGCTCGCGAAACTTGCGCGATGGGCTGCCGCTGGCCACGCCGGGTGCTTTTTGCGCCTTGCAACATGCCCGAAAGTCACTGAGCCGTCTTCGCCCGTCCGTGTTGGCGTCGATGGGAGATTGCTACTCCAGAAGTTCTAGGTAGCCTCCGTGGTATTTAAGCACTACTTGCGGTGGTCTATGCCGCAGTAGGACAAAGTTCAGAAGGAACAGCGATGGCTATTAAGCCCGCAATACATGCAGAGTTTTTTTTTTTCCACGATTTTCGCGCGTCGAAAAGTGCCGCGCCGAAGTGACGCCCAGCTCGAGATACATGGAACGAAAAAGCGGCGCGAGCACCGCCGCGTATCCCTCGAAACGAAAGCAAATGCATCAGCAAGCGGAAATAACAGCAGAGCGAGGTACTTGAGAGAAGCGACGCTGTCCCTTTTGTTAAAATTGCGAAACAGCCTGATTATTGCAACGCTACTGTGCTAAATGTAGCAAGCGTACAATGGTCGCACAAGGATTTGGCGGGCTCGAGCAAAAGAAGATACTTCGGACAGGCCGCTCAAATACCAGTAGCAAGGTTTTTTTTTTTTTTGCACATTTCGCTTCAAGGAGAAGATATATTCATAACGACCCGAGAGTAGGTCGTACATTCACAAAAAAAGCGACATTCCGTGTTTCATAAAACATTTATTTTCACGATAATCACATTTCTGCGGCCAAACTGCCGCACACCTTGTCTGTCATGGCGGCCGTCTTGACAGCTGCCGCTCAAACCGGAAATGCCAGTTTTCCACGCTCCTATTTGCTCGCGTCCGCGGCAGCTTCCGGTTCGCGAGGACGCCGCGACGCCCGCGCGTCAAATATCTGGCAGGGCAAGATCGGCGGCAGCGCGTGGTTTTTCCGACGCCGGACGTAGAATGCGCGCCGTCAGGCGGAAAAATGCCGCCTTGACGCGGCCAAACCGCTCTACGCTTTCCGGGATTTACACGGTAGCTGATGGTAGAGCAGCTGTTTGATAACACCGAGTAAGGTAGCCTGCACATACCCAATCCACCGATTCCTGTTTGGAGGTTTGGGAAATGGTTCAAATATCTCAATTAGGAAAATAAAATTATTCCTCCTAAATAAGCTATTTCTCCTCCTCCTCTTCCTCTCAATTCGGACCTGCTCGAACGGACTGCTGAAAGGCATAACAAGATGAAGTAGCCTAGGTGCATGAAGCGGATGTAGGACGTTTATAGCGCTGACACTGCCTGCCGCTGGTCACAAGTAGTTCTCCCCTGAAATGCATTCGCTGCCAGTTAAACCGTTTTGAGCTCGACGGCGTGTTCGACTCGATATCAGGCGTCCGGAAGAGGCGTTGTCATGCATCAGACGCAAATAGAGGAGCCTGGATCCCCTGGAACAACGAGCGAATATGGTGGGCCCGGATGAGCGTAGTTCTTTTCCATAAGAGACCATCGCGGATAAAGGAACTGCCTTTAACTTCCTTATTCTGCGCGGTAGCAAATAAGGGCTGTAGGTCTGATAGGAAAATTGGAACTTTGGAAGGAAGGATATATTGAGAATTCAATATTGGCCTCGAGATCGAGCAGAGTCGCCACCTTGCGGCTCAGCGGCGAAACCTACTCAGTGTGGATGCGTTTTCGCGTCGCGTGCTAGCCCGCAGTGATTTACGCGCGCTCATGTGGCGTATGTAGGAGTGTTTTTGTTTGTTTCGCGGTTACTCTGAACTTTTGCTTACCTATATGCCTCTTGCAAAATAAATATGAATGGTCTATAACCCCACGCATCATTAAAAATATATATATACTTGTCCGCATCGAGTATGTCATGCTTGGAAAGGGCATCATCCATCGTGGTCTTCGGCGCTTGAGATCCTTTGACATGCAATGTCTCATACGAAGTGGTACTGTCGTTAGCGCCGTGTCAAAGCAAGACAGGTCGCTGCCGTCAATAAAAGTTAATGCAAACGCTCAGAAATCGCATATTCCCATTTCTGTTTGGAATACCACAGCTACTAAAACATATGCCACCGCAGACTGCTTCATGTAGAAGAATGCAGTTTGAAAAGACCACTCTGTGCCTGCTATGCCTTCTGTATGCACGATAGAGTTGTGTCAGTACCTTTTTTTTTTTTTTTTTTGCTTTTAAACCTCTGTCGCGGTGTCTCAATGGTAAGGGCGCTCGACTGCTGATTTCGAGAACGGGGGATTCAATCACAACCGTTTCAAAAGGCGCTCCTCTGCTGTGGGATTTCACTGCACAATAAACAATCCCACGTGGCAAATGTGGTGTTAATAATGAAAACAAAAAAAAAAACGACACCAAAACCAGCCACTGCAATCATCCGGCATAGCCGATGCCGCTTTCATACGTTAAACCCGGGCCAATATGCATATCTTTTCTTTTCTCTCTCTCTCTCTCTTTCTTTTTTTTTTTTTTGCGCTGTTGAAGGCTTCTTTGCATCCGTAAAAGTGGTAGTGAGCAAATTTTGCTGTAGAGAAATGCTCGAATGTTTGGGAAACATCTTCCCTGCCCCTAATTGTTACACTAAATATTACATAATACACCTAGATTAATATACTTTACTCGTAGCCAAATATAATCATTATAATCCCTTTTCGTCCAAGTGCTGTCTTCCTCATTTCTGACAGGGGTAGCAAAAAAGCTTCATGCGGGCTTAAATTTCAGTGTTGTGTTCAGTTCGGGAATAAATACATTTTTATAGTCGCATGATAAGATGCCCTCCATTTCTTTCGGAATAGTTTTATATCCAGCACCTGTTTTGGAAGCAACTTTAATATTTTACTTCGCATAAGATTTAGTCACTGCTAAATAGTTAGTGATAAAGAAATTTTCAGCCTGTAAAATTGCTTCTCAGAACATGACAGTGCCCATGCGCAGTTTATAACGATGTCTTCGCAGCGAGTAATTCGTAGCTTGCACTTTAACGTTACTGAAAATTAATCGCTGATTATTGTAAATTCTGTCAAGTGTGTAAAAGTTCTCTCACACGGTGAAATTTATTGGCATTGCAAAACAAAATAATTACTCTACTAATTTACCATTAAATATTAACATCACACACATCAGAAATCCCTTATACTTTCCTCGGTTTCAGGAAATCGTTTACAGTTAGTGGCGCATGCAGTAATACACTATCACGTTCTATGACAGTGGCCGCAAAAATCATCTCGGCAAATTTAATCCACTCAGCGCTGTATAAGTGAACGATCAGCTTTCCTTTGCGGCGAGGTTTCCTGTATAGTGTCGGGGTGATGTCATTTTTGGGGAATACTTGTGCGTATGTATGTATGTATGTATGTATGTATGTATGTATGTATGTATGTATGTATGTATGTATGTATGTATGTATGTATGTATGTATGTATGTATGTATGTATGTATGTATGTATGTATGTATGTATGTATGTATGTATGTATGTATGTATGTATGTATGTATGTATGTATGTATGTATGTATGTATGTATGTATGTATGTATGTATGTATGTATGTATGTATGTATGTGTGTGTGTGTGTGTGTGTGTGTGTATGTATGTATGTATGTATGTATGTATGTATGTATGTATGTATGTATGTATGTATGTATGTATGTATGTATGTAGGTATGTATGTACGTATGTATGTATGTATGTATGTATGTATGTATGTATGTATGTATGTATGTATGTATGTATGTATGTATGTATGTATGTATGTATGTATGTATGTATGTATGTATGTATAACTTTATTAGGGAACGGGCAAACGACGGCCTAAAGCGTCGTGACGCTGGCCAAGCGTCTACCCGGGGTTAAGCCCTACTCTGCACTACCTCATTTGACCCGTTTGTGGTGGGTTGTGAGGCTTGTGCTTTTCGAGCATTGTCCGGGCCAGAGTTGATGTGCACTCAGTCTAAAGCAACTTGCCATGCAGTAAGCTGCCAGTGCTATACATTTAACCTGCTTAATCATCGAGTCAATTACGATATAATGAATCAGGCTTTCTCGATTCAATCTAAAGTACTACAGATCAGAGCACGAACCTTGTATCTGCGTGAGCTTGACACTAAATTCGCCTGTCTCACTCGCATGTGACACGCGCAAACTGTTTAAAAGTCGATAAGAAAAATAAAGCTGTCTAGGCAGGCTTAAGTATTAGGCGCGTAAGCGCGGTACAGCGCAAGAAACGTGCAAAGTAAATCTAGAATACTGGTGGTTGCGTGCTTTGTTTTCCTAAAATCCGCATTTCTTCTGCTGCATTGGCGAAATCCTTGGATTTTTTTTCTGCAATATTGCAGAAATACTGCAGAAGACACGTTTTCGCCGCCAACAAACCCTCCGTAAACTCGGAAGCAGACCTACGCAGCGTGCGTTTCCGCGAGCGCCGCCGGCTGCCGATCCACACTACCGGAGCGACGGTGGCGACACCTCTAGGTCGATCTCGCGGCGAATAGCGGTTGCACGTACAGTTGTAGACCTTGAATTTTTATTCCTTATTTAATGATTAATATGGGAAGCTATTTGGAAGCAGCGGGGCCCAAAATGAGAGACCAAATTACAGCTGCCTTGCTCGATGTGTTTTCTGAACCGGAGAATGACCGGCGTGCTTTATGGTGAGACCTGTCTTTTAAGGTGTGATTCGAGCTACTATTTCTGAACTCAAGCGTCAACAATCGCTTTGTTCGGATGAATTACTAGCCCATACTATTAACACGTTTGCCATGTTTCGCACCTGTTATTGTGAACTTTTTTCTAGGCCTCTTGCACAGCTAATTTTCTGCACCCAACTTTCTTTCTGGACAAACTGCGTTAATGCCTAAGCGCACAGAGACCAATCGGCTGATGGCTATAGTATATAGTCCAATTTCCTTTTAAATATATATTGGAAGCATTTTACTAATGCTCTTGGTGTCTGCATGCGGCTAGTGTGCACAAAACCTATTAAGATCACACCAGGTATGTGGTATTAGTGGCCGCAGTGCCCAAAAACATATCCATAGTACACGTTCGATATTGGAGACCATATCAGATGGTACTGACACAGTATTTATAATTTTAATTGACCTTGCGAAGGCATTGGATTGAATCCGCCACGGTCTGTACTTCGAGATCTTTGAGCATGAAATGATTTGTGATATTTTGCTCAAGGGCATAAGGCTGTGCTATAAGGAGTCCTATAGAAGACTAATTGTTAACAAAGAAGTACCCAAACTTAATCCAATATATCCAATTCTTCGCCACTGTTGTCCATGATCGGCTATAATGTTTGCCCAATATAGTGAACCCTCTTATCTCAGCGATATTACACCGTAGTTCATGTTTTCTCCTTGGCTGAATGTGAAGTTCACACTTTGGCCCATGTTTACGACGTCGCCCTAAAAGACCATTCTCAAGGTTTTATATATGACTGAACATTTCTGCCAGGTATAAGGTGCGGCTTTTATATTAAAATGTATCTAATGCATTAAGGCTGAGTCAGTAGGGAACTTAGATTCTGACCGTCATTCACTATGTAGGAGTCCGCCTACAGCAGGTTCGCAAAAGTTTATCATATTAGGATTCAGAAACATTTGCTATGAGGCGCAGAACTCATGCTTAGGTCGGGAACTCTGTGTGGTTTCTTGGCCAGAAATGTGCGACAATTCTTCTTGCAAAGCTTGCCTAGATCCTGCTTGTGCATTGTGCGAGAACTACTGCGCTGTCTATAAACAGAATATTTGCAACTTTTGAGTGATGTCCCTAATGAGGAACATTACTTCGTGACAAGCTATTTCTTCATAAGCAGCGCGATGGGACGGTTATATTTTTCGTTTGTGTATCAACTTGTTTTGCATTCTTTTCGCTTTTGAACTGACAAGTCACTACATTTGAAGCTATTCTCATTCGCCGCCGCAGTGCTCATTTGTCTTAATTATTCACGTCGAGTAAGCAGGCTAGTGAAGGAAACCCTAGGGGTACCTTAAGGAAATCGCGGTCACCTTCAATAGCCTCATAGCCTCATATCATCATTTTGATTTGATTCCCTATATTTCCTCTCCTGAAGGTAGCGATTAACGCAGGTTCTTACTGAGTCTTTGTTGCCTATACCGCTGAAACGACGGCCTTTTCAGGGGTTTCTAGATATAAATTATTAAAGCGCGTAAAGCACATATGCATAAAATCTTCAGATGTCTAGTTTTTAAATTCAGGGTTGGAAGCATGCTCGAGCATTTTGGAGCAGCTTTGGGAGTAGTAGTAAACCCGTTTTGGAGCAGCTTTGGAGAAACAAAACGAGAGTTTTGGAGCATATTAGTTATGTCTTGGAGCACCTTTCTAAGGTCACAAGCCTTTCATAATTGCAGTTTTCTTTTTCTGAAATACAAAATGTCAAATTTATTTCTTTTTATGCAAGTTCTATACCTTTTCAACTTCGCACTCACCTCTGACAAAGCAAATGGCCAAAGCATGTAGAGATATATAACGTGCACGAGCCTAATTTAGCAAATATTTGCAAAGGCTAGCAGCAAGCGTAAAACTTGCTGGTGTGCTTCATAACTGAACATCTAGTCTGACGGTCGTGGTCTGACCTAATGTTTTTGCCTATTTTGACATGATGAATTCACATGTAGAGTCTACCACTTCGATGCGGTCAAGCAGCGATACTAATTTGGAGTTCATAAAAATGGGCATTTGGAGAGTTTTGGAGCATATTAGTTATGTCTTGGAGCACCTCTCTAAGGTCACAAGCCTTTCATAATTGCAGTTTTCTTTTTCTGAAATACAAAATGTCAAATTTATTTCTTTTTATGCAAGTTCTATACCTTTTCAACTTCGCACTCACCTCTGACAAAGCAAATGGCCAAAGCATGTAAAGATATATAACGTGCACGAGCCTAATTTAGCAAATATTTGCTAAATTAAATCTCGAGCCGGGCATCCTGAAGAGTGAAGTTGAATGGGCCTTAGCCAGCCTTGCTAAGAACAAAGCTAGCGGAATTGATGGCATTCCAGCTGAGTTGCTTCAAAACCTCAACCACGACGCTGTTAACACACTGCATACATTATGTCAAAAGATTTGGACAACCCTGCAGTGGCCACAGGATTGGAGGAGGTCAGTTTACATCCCCATTCCAAAGAAAGGCAGTGCCAAAGATTGTTCCAACTACCGCACGATCGCGCTTATTTCGCATGCTAGCAAGGTGATGTTAAAAATCCTGCAAGGTAGGCTGCAGCAGTATGTGGATCGGGAGCTTCCGGACGTGCAAGCTGGGTTTCGCAAGGGCAGAGGAACTAGAGACCAAATTGCCAACCTTCGCTGGATCATAGAAAAGGCAAGAGAGTTCCAGAAACCCATTTACTTCTGCTTTATTGATTATGCGAAAGCGTTTGACTGCGTAGATCACAGCAGATTGTGGCAAGCTCTCCAAGAGATGGGAGTTCCAATTCACCTAATCTGTCTCCTCAGGAACCTTTACGAAGGGCAAGAGGCCACAGTCAGAACTGGGCATGGTCTTACTGATTGGTTTCCGATTGAGAAAGGGGTGAGGCAAGGCTGCATACTGTCGCCCTGCCTATTTAACCTATATGCAGAGTGCATCATGAGGAAGGCCGGTCTGGACGAGTCTTCAGCTGGAGTGAAGATTGCTGGAAAACGTATCAACAACCTTAGATACGCGGATGATACCACTTTAATGGCAGAAAGTGAAGTGGAACTCAAGAGACTTCTGATGCGCGTACAAGAAGAGAGTGAGAAGTTTGGGCTTAAACTGAACATTAAAAAGACGAAGATCATGGCATCTTGCCCTATCAAGTCCTGGAGCATCAATGGACAAGAAGTGGAAGTTGTGACAGATTTTCTGTTCTTGGGCGCCAAGATTACCTCGGAAGGAGACTGCAGCCATGAAATTAGGAGACGTCTGCTTCTGGGAAACAGAGCAATGGTTAGCCTTGACCGCCTAGTAAACAGCAGAGACATTAGTCTGCCAACCAAGATCCGTATAACCCGTGCTATGGTCTTTCCAGTTGTGATGTATGGATGCGAGAGTTGGACTGTGAAAAAGGCTGACCGCCGAAGAATTGACGCGTTTGAATTGTGGTGCTGGCGAAGACTCTTAAGAGTTCCTTGGACTGCCAGAAGATCTAATCAGTCGATATTGTCGACCATAAACCCTGACTGCTCATTGGAGGGTCAAATTCTAAAGTTAAAGCTCAGCTACTTTGGTCATCTGATGAGAAGAGAGGAGTCGCTGGAGAAAGATTTGATGTTGGGAAAGGTTGAGGGTCGCCGGAGAAGGGGTAGGCAGCAAACGCGATGGTTAGATGGCATTCTCGAGGCATTGCAGATGAAGCTATGTGATTTTAAGAAGATAGTGAGAGACCGGAAAGCGTGGCGTGACATGGTCCATAGGGTCACGAAGAGTCGGACACGACTGAACGCCTGAACTGAACTGAAAAATGGGCATTACATTTCCGCTCTTTATTTTGTGCACATCTATTTTATTTTACTTATTTAGCATACACCTCAAAGCCCGCAGAGGGCTTCAACCCTCCAGTACTCCCCTCAGAAACTTCCAAACGTCGACCTCACGCGGGTACGTTCCCCCGTTGGGAAAAATAGTGGCAACGTTTGGGAGAAGGTTGCTCATCGGCAAAATAACCAATGTCCTGCACCGCTGGCTTCGTATGACCCCACTGCCTCGCGGCGACACGATGTGCTCCGTATTGATCTGCTGCTTCGGCGCTCTTGTTCTCCGACATCAAGAAAAGAGTTCGTGCGGCACGGCAGCCATGACCGGACTCCGGGACGTTGCGGAACCACCACAGCTGTAACCGCCGACCTGATATTTCAGTGAACGGAACCTAGGCGACAGCGCTCGTGGATACCGGCGCTGAATATTCTGCACTCAGTGGGCTCTTCGCCGCTATACTGATTATGGTGACCACACCCTGAAAGTGCCTGCAACTTTATACTGCAGGAGACAACTTGATCACAGCAACATTCACATGCATGTCTAGAGTAACGGTGCAAAAAGAAACGCACCTAGCAAACTTAATCGCACTTGTCCATGCTCCCTCAATTTATTCGTTGGCATGGATTGCTTCACAGAAAGAGAAGTTAGAACCTCAGTCCGCACGAGGCAGCGGAGGTGGCTTAGCTACAGAGCCAGTAGCAGGCTCGTGCATTTTCGTTTCCTTCTTCCAACAGCTACAACAACAAGAACCTTCTCCTCCAGCCTCCCCGCCTGGGTGGCGCACTAGTAAGACGCCCGACTACTGTGCCGGAGTACCCGGGTTCGAACCCGACCTCGGCGGCTGCGTTTCGATGGAGGCGAAACGAAAAGGCGTCCGTATGCTGTGTGCTGTCGGCGCACGTTAAAGATCCCCAAGTGATCAAAATTACTCCGCAGCCCTCCACTATGGCTCCTCTTTCTCCCTTTCCACTTTCACTCCCACCTTCCTCCCTTCCCTTTTGGTGCGGCTGTGAGGCGTCTACAGAAAAACAAGTGAGACAGTTACTGCACCTTTCCCTTCCTATAAATAAATGAAATCAATCTCCTCTAGCCGGTCTTCGCTTGACACTAAATTTGACCAACAGGTCACCATGACCTAATTGAGGGTGGGTGGCCTTATAAAAGTATGCTGCCCTTTCCCTAAAACCTAACCTAACGGGAGAGACATTTTGATGGAGGCGAAACGAAGAGGCGTCCGTGTGCTGTACGATGTCAGCGCACGTTAAAGATCCCCAGGGGGTCGAAATTACTCCGTAGCCCTCCACGATGGCTCCTCTTTCTCTCTTTCCACTTTAACTCCCATCTTCCTTCCTTCCCTTACGGCGCGGTTCAGGTGTCCACAGACACAAGTGTGACAGATACTGCGCTTTTCCTTTCCTGTGAAACAATTATTAACGGGAGAGACAGTCCTGTGTAATTCCATGTCAGCGCATGTTAAAGCCCTCAGGTGGCCGAAATAACTCCACGGCCCTCCACTGCGGGATCTTTTTCACCCTTTGCGCTTTCACTACCACAATATTCCCCTCCCTCAAGTCTGATTGATCATAGGCATTTCTTTTCGTATAGACAAATTGACAATTTATGAGAAAACTATGAAAACCTGAACTGTTTCGGTCAGGTGTAGGCGCCCGCTTTTCCGTGGTGTCCACTCGAAAATATAGGGCACCTTCCTTTTCCCAAAGCCTAACGTTCATTATGAAAAAAACTGCAATTGCAGGCGGTGTTCCAAAGGCTACTGCCGCATCACTGAGAGCTTACGTTCTATACCCAAGTTCAAGCTATGCTGCAATGCTCATATTTTTCAATACCAGTAATAATAATATTAATTGGCTCACAGGAAATGAAAATAACAGTATCTGTCACACTTGTCCTCGGCGACCGCTTTACGATGGAGGCGAAAAGCAAGGCGCCCATGGGCTGTGCGATTTCAGCACACGTTAAAGATCCCCGGTAGTCGAAATTTGCAGAGTCCTCCACTACGGCGCACTCATAGCCTGAGTCGCTTTGTGACGTTAACTCCACAAAACATACAAACTTGTTCTGTGGACGCCTGAACCACGTCATAATGAAGAGAGGAAGGTGGGAATGAAAGTAGAAAGAGAAAAAGGGAGCCGTTGTGAAGGGCTTCGGAGTAAAAATCACCGGGGGGATCTTGTGCACTGACATCTCACAGGGAAACGCAGCCGCCGGTGAAGGCAAAACGCAGATTCGTCGGTGTGCTATGCGATGTCAGCGCTCGTTAAAGTTTAGGTAAGATTTCGGTGACAGAAAGGCGCTTTATCTCCGTTTTCGGTGGACATGTAAACCCTGTCGTGAGAGGTGGGGCACCGCGTTTATACAAGACCATTTTGAAGCAAAAAGGTTCCCTACGAGAGTGGAAGCCGAGCTTTGCGTATGCCGAAGCCGCCACCGAGTCATGTCACAGCCAAGGCCAGCTGTGCAGCCCCCTCATCAAGTTCTGCCAGAGTTGGCTACCAACGCTTAAGAGGTGAGCGACTCGTCCTCATTAAAAAAAAAAAAAAATCAGTCCCCATCCGTGAATCGAAGCTCCATTCCTTGGATCCCCAGCCGTGTTCTTAACCGCTGTGCCACGCCCCGAGTCATGAAACGCTCTGTTTGATTCCGCTTGTCTACTGTGAGGATGATATCGAGATTTTGCGAGTGACAGATACTGCGATTGGCGCGCAATCTGAAAGCCATCATCATCATCATCAGCCTGACTATACCCACTGAAGGGCGAAGGCTTCTCCCATATTTCTCCACTTAACCCGGTTCTTACTATCTGAAAGTACCAAAGACTAAAATAGTTAAGTCACTCAATTAAGGTGACGTCAAGGATGTGACGTCACCAATCTGCCATCAGCTATGAGGGCCAAGCGGAAAAGAGTGAGCTCCAACGCCGACAGGCGGCGCGTCTTGCCTTCCGCGAGTGACAGATGCTGCACAATTTCTTTCCTGTAAACGAATTATAAAACATTGGTGAATTTAAACGCGCTCGACATGGAAGCCAAGGAGAGTTTAGCTGCTGGCGAACGGCGCAGAAGGCTGGAGAAATTAACTTCTGATTCCGAGATAGCCACTGTTTTTCGCTGCGTATATCCAGGTATAGCAGAGCTAAACCATCTTTCAATTTTGTCCAGCCACATTTCGAACGCTTCCTACAAAACGCAAGCCGGAACTGAGGTATGGCGACGTTTCTCCAAACGCACGCACTGTATACGATCTTGCCTAATAATTTGTAAAAATTAAAGCAATGTTCTCTTGTTTAACAGGAACACTTTAGAATAACGCATGACCAGGTGTGGCCGAAACTCTGCTTTTTTTCCTTTTATCCTGAAACATTTTTCGACTGCAGGAGCTTTTCCTTGTTTGCGCATAGTGTTGAAATTCACGGAATTGGGGACGTGACTCAGCGTGAATATATCATGTGACATTCTATTTTCATGCTCTTATGCGCATGTGGTATGGCTTGGGAGCGCAGAAAGAGTGGATCTGCGGCACGCAGCTGTCACAGTTCCGCGGAACGAGCGTAGGCACTCGACGAGTTGCTGATTTCAAACAAATCGTCAACACCGTTCCGGACTGTGAGTAAACATGGCTTTCCTTGAAGATGCCTTTTAACTCTCGTCTTGCAATTTACTACTTATCAATAACCTCTGGCGCGTGAGGGCGGTTGTAATTTTTATGGTTAGAAAGTGCTATAAACATTCTGCATGTTGGTTTTATTGTAATGTCTCGTTGCCTCACCCTTTACTTTATTTGTTTTCACCCTTTCCCCGAATTTCTGCATCTGATTTAAAAAGAAGGAATTATTGAGAATGAAACAGAATCCTTCGTTAGAAAAGTACTTAACTTGCCGCTTGAAATAACTGGTAAAGGGGTACGTATATGTAAAGTTTTTAGAGCGCACTGTCTGTCTTCTTTGTTTCGGTGGAAATATTCAGTTGAGCAACTACGCGTTATTGCTTGTATTGGAGGGAAAGAAGAGTTAAAAACTTAGGTTGACGATAAGCTCTCTGTTGAGGTAATTGTATCAAGCTGACACATCTCACTGTAAATTGTAAAATTTCCCATCGTCACATCCCTACAGCTAATTGCATGCGCTCAATTTGTACATCTCAGTAGTGACATAATGCTCAAAATGATGTAGGCCAGGAAAATTCGCGCCGAAAGCTAGAGTGAAAGATATAAAAGGATCTTACGATTGAGCAAAACGGTAATGAAAATTAACATAGTATTCTGTTAAAAAGATAAAGGAATTTAACCTGAAGTTTTAAGAGAATACCTACGCTTATCAAGTAACAAAAATTGTCCAGCATTGATACCAATATTTATATTTTTTTCTCAAATGCTTTTTTAGTATATATGTATTAGTAGTATTCAGCCATTATACATTTTATTACAGCGTCATGCTTTGTGCAACTTTGGGATGTATGGCGGCGTCTTAGTTTTGAGCTGTACAAGTCCTACATAAAAAAAAAAATTCCATCAACGTCAAAGGCGCCCTCAATTTTCTGATTTAAACGAAATGAATAAACGCATTCAGATTAGTTATTTTTGAAGAGCAATCCAAATGTTCAGAACTTTTAAGACGCCTCACAATCCTTAAACGTCGATGCAATATCTCTGCCAAATAGACATTACGCTTTGTTGAAAAGCTTGAATAATTATTTGCTGAACTATAGTACTATTAATTTGTGCTTAGTAGTAGGGCTTAAATGAGCAACTAGAAGTGGTCTATGCATTATAGCAGAATAGAGCAACATTGTAGTGCTACATAACAGGGCTGCTTATTTGTGTTAAACAGTGGTATTTACCTTAAAACGTTGAGCTTAATATGATACTGCTATCTTGCTGACTACGCGGCACGAGATTGCAGCATATGGCCCTGCCGCACTACGCCAACGCCCTTAAGTGGCATAAGCGTACCCCGCCTGGCATGTGATCGAAAGGTAGCACTTAGATTCCACTTGGGCACATTTTTTTTCTTTTCGGCTAAAGTGCTTTTCTTCTTTAAGAACTTTTATTTATGTAGCTCGACAGAGATTGTAACTATGTGGACAAGGTCAGAGCAGTGAAGAACCGTATGGATGCCGTAGAGGAGCTCGCCGATCAATCAGTTCTCGACAGTGTGACCTGACAACAACCATCTGCCACAGCAACTACAAACTAAATAAATGAATTCCTTGATTGGTGGTGTGAGTTAAGGCGTCACAAAGCCACGTGGATGACTAAGCGCAGATTGGTCGGCAGGTGTGTAGCCCCACCCTCCTCGCTCTCCTGACCGATGGTTATTTTTCACTAAATGAATGGCAACATTTTCTGCGGAACATGTGCCTACATCCTTTTGTAAGCTTAGGCGGAGGTACTCGGACGTTGCTAGTAGTTGGTGACAACTTGCTCTAGCCTCCAAAAACCCTTTGACGGTTGCACCTTACTCTCCTATATGGTGCGATTCCAGTGACAAATGATCTCCGCGGCAGCGCTTTTCCCGTGTCTGAGGACAATTGCGATGTCCTATTAAGACACAAGAAACTCACTGTACGCGACGGTGTGCAGTACCTCTATTTTACATTCCAGTGACAGTCTAGCTGGCCGTACCACATCCGATATGAGTTCATTGATGCTCAGACAACCCGTGAAAGGAGCACTTCTTGTGGCAATTTTCTCGTTGATATGGGGTAAGTTCAAAGATTTTCATGGCGGAAATAGCCAAAGTGCAGCTCAAATCCTTTCTTACACGTGATGCAGCCTGTGATTGAACGAATCGTTGTACGTTGAGAGTCAGTAGCGCACTGGAAGCCGCAAAACCGGATGCGCTTTGACCATTTCAGGGCTTCTCAAGCAGGATAGTGCTTGTGTGGAAAAAATTGTCGTTCTAGAAAAAGAATCTAAGAGCAACTACGGCTTCCTCAGCGTATCGTGGTTATCACCTGACCACAATTTTTATGCAAAATTTGAGCCGTATAGAAGTATCCTAAAGAAACGTGTAATTTTTGACATCTTTCTTTGCTGGTGTTATCCCGCCTCATGTGTGATGCACTCCTTCCTCTTCCCTCTTGGAAGCTCTGAAGCCATATTTATCGAGCATACAGCGTATAGGGCAGCGCTGGTTTCCGTAGTAGCTCTAAACGTTTTGCTCAAATGAATGCTCCTGTCTAGCTTAAAATCAGGCAGGTGCAACACTCCCTGGGAAAGCGTTCAATTTGTTTGCATTCAGATATGGGAGTCTTCTTGTTTCTAAACAGCCGCCAGCGTTCCCTTGAAGCAGCGAGCAAATATGGCCGCGTTCACTGCATAGGAATTCCGCGTGAAAAGCGAAAAAGAATAAAGCCTTGTCAATTGAAAAAACAGTAAGGGTTATGCGATATATGACATTCCCGTGGACGTCATATGTTTGACGGTTTACTAACAGTGATAGAAAACTATTTTTCTATCATTGTGCGTATTAGGAGGACTAAAATATTTATGAGTTTCTTTGCGTAAATAAAAGAATAGCTGTCAGATCTGAAGTGAAACAAACGTTTTATATCGAAAACATTGTAAATATGAAGCTGGGCCTATATGTGTGCATGGAAGTAAAATGCTTTGTGAGAAATACTTGCTCTCCATTCTTGTTAGACACCCTCCCTGAGAGCTCGACGACAAGTGCGGTACGCCAATCGGCTTTTTGTTTAGGAAGTGAATATTCCCCTTGTATGTTAGCGTCATTTCTAGGTACTTTTCTGACTGGAAGTTTTGTGAAGTGTTAGGTCTACAAAACACTGTATAGAAAGAATCCTGCAGAACCCCATGCTTCTAAACACGAAATTGAAATATTCAGAATGAATGTACTCACACTTAAGGAGCATTTCACGCATTATGAACAGCCCATACGTCGTTCCGCGTTACGGAGGGTGTCTAGATTTCCTCTGTACATTCTAGAAATTGCTACTTTAAGCCACTGTTAAACGCGTGAGAGTGGACTGACTTTATTTGCTGGTAGTTACAAAAAAATGCAAATGACACAGTACAGTTGACGTTGTCTGTATTATAAAACGTGAGAGTGGAACATTGCAAATTATGGTGTCAATATGCATATTCCCAATGTTTTTGAGAACGGATGCTTTCTGTGGCAACAAACGTACCAAGAAAAAAATAATAGGAACAATTTTGTCCGACATTCATCGCTACGAAACCCTGGAGATATTTGGTATTGCTTTGAAATATGGAAACTGTTCGTACCCTCCAGCTTATATTATGATTCTCTGTTTGGACCGCAGTTTCGGAAGTACCAGCAGGGGCGACCAATCAGCCGTCAAAAGAACCATCGAATTCCACAACTTCTGGCTCGTCCGTAGCATCCAGCAATGGAACAAAGGATAGCAGTGGAGCGGGAAGCATATCTACGGGAGGGCTTTCAGGCAGTGGCAACTCTTCAGCGACTTCCCCTCAAATTGAAATAGCCGTGCTCGTAGTCCCTGGAAGCAACACAAGCTCAAGTAACAGCTCCCCATCTAGTGGCTCAGAAAGCACGAATGCTACCGTAACATCAGGTAAACTTACTGTCAACGTCACAGGGACAATCGAGCTGACAAATAACACATCTGGGATTCCGGGCTCTGGAACAGGTGGGGATGGAGGCTTATCTGTGGGAGGAAATATACCACCAGGTGGACAAACAAACACCGGAAGTGGCACTGGGGGAGGAACTCTGACCACGGGAAGTAGCGGAAATGCGGGATTGCCGGGCGCTGGAAATGGGAGTGTTGGAGGCGTGCCTGGAGTTGGAAGCAGCGGCACAGCGGGAATTCCAGGCCCAGCGAGTGGTCCTGGAGGCCCTATCGGCATCGGAAGTACTGGCACAGGCGGAACCCCTGGAATCAGTAGTACTGGAAATATGTCAGCTACTGGAGGCAACGGAGTCGGGTCAGTACAGCCGAGCAGTGGAACCGGTGGTCTTGAAATACCGTCCAGTGGAGCTGGATCTGCTGGAGGTGTTGCAAACTCTGGAATGACATCGCTGCCAGCGAACGCAACAAGCAGTGGCGGAACTGGAAATTCTGATGTAAAAAAAATTGATGTTGTAGTTGAACTAAAAGGCTCCGACACAAACAGCGGCGGAAGCGGCTGAGAGCTTGGACAAAGGTGTGCATTTCGCGCAGAAAGTTATAAGATGTGCGTTTCTTAGAAAAAAATGTGCTTAAACCGGGAATCTCAAGCTACAGCCATATTTATACCAGACTTGCAGAACCTTCCCTCAATAATGCAAAAAGCTGCAACAATAAGGACGCTTTCAATCAATCAATAAATAAATAAATAAATAAATAAATAAATCAATGAAATTATTAATCTCCAGTCAGTCAATTAATCCTTTAATGAATCTTTGTAGAAAGAAAAGACAACATTCAGATATATATTCTATTGTGCACTTGTAAATATATCAATGCTTTTCACGATAAAAAGCTTCACACTGTTTTTTTTTGTTTTGTTATTTACAAGACGACAGTTTTGTTCAGAAATGTTATAGACCCTTGATGTCGCTGTAGCCTGTTATGCTTACAGATGTCAAACTAGCATTGTAAATATTGAAGAAAATAAAACACAGAACAAGCTCTCCAGATCACGAATAATAAATCTTATTCGCTATTGTACTATGCTGTCGGTGCTGTTATTCTGGCATTAACTTTGACTACAATAGAGCGTTAATGCCACCAGCCTTTACTCATCATAGAGTGTAGGTGTTGAAATGTTTGGATGTAATTATTCAAAAATGTTCGAATCATTATTTTGACTAGAAAAGGTGGAAACGTAAGGCCACATGCCCGCGGAGGTTTAAACGCAGTTCGGCTCCATTCTGCACGGAAATGACCACTGAACAGATCTACAATCAATCACATGCGCAGTTCATTAGTCCACGCCTTCGTCACTTCCAGTCAGCTTCGGATAATTTGGGTGGCATACTACACAGCAGCTCGATGAGATACGCAGATGCAGTTTGGGGAAAAACAACCATCCATGGGCATCCTTGTCACTTCGTGGCCAACAGGCGCGTGGCGAGCAGAACATCATGACTGAATAATGTTCTTATGCGCAAAAGATATCTACTGTCATTTCACGACCTTGATCTCGTCGTGCAGCAACAGAAGCGCTGATGACATTTTCCGGGGTGGTATCAATCGACCACAAGCCGCGAGGGCCTGCCGGCACAGCATGACGAAAGCGTCACCGACTAGGCGCAAGTGCTCCAGTGGCAAGTGCTCGAGGCCCCAGTTCTCCAGTGCCAGAAACCAGAACTCGCGTTGGATATCGCAATTCAGTGGTGGACGAGCTTTTCCTTGGTGCATACATAACTGACGATCATCTGTAGGACCATGGGATGCCGAAGGTGCTCGTAAGAAGTCAGCAACATGGTTAGAAAATAGTTGAGGCCGCTGCAGGTATATGCCGTATTTCAAAACGCGAGAGTTTCATATATACAGAGTGCATCAAAGGACATTCAAAAATTCATCAGAATAGTGAGTTCGAAATATAAAAATAACAATTGCTGGATCGACTCTCTGCCACGGCATATATAGTTTGCAATAAGTTATTCTATCTATAGAAATATTTAATTAAATTACCTAGTTGTTTTTTTTTATCTCAATCAGTGGTCAGTCTTTATGGACAGTTCGAAGCCGTCAGCAAGACGATGCCATCTTGCATTCTAAAGCGAAGAAAAAAAAAACATTTTCTAAGGACCTGCAGCAAGATAAAATCCGGTTTACTTGTTTACGGTTTACCTTTCTGCAAACATTCACAGTGGGTTAGCCTGAACAACGGTCAAATTTCACGTGATAAACACTATTATGCCATTTGGATGCTGCAAGCCCCAACCAAGCTTCATCATAATCATCATCATCATCGGCCTGACTATACCCACTGCAGAGCGAAGTCCTCTTCCATATTACTCCAATAAACCGGGTCCTGTGCTAGCTGCATCCCCTTGACCTCTGCGAAATTCTCATCTGCCCAGATAACGTTCTTCCGCCCCCTGCTACGCTTTCCTTCTCTTGGTATCCAGTTTGTTACCCTAAGCGACCATCGATTAACCTCTCTTCGCGCTACATGTCCTGCCCATGCTAGTTACTTCTTGATTTCCACTAGAATGTCAGTGGCTTGAGTTACTTCCCTGACCCACTCTGCACGTTTCCTATCTCTTAACGTTACCCCTACCATTTTTCTTTGCATAGCCCTCTGCGGTGTCCGCAACTTAAGTAGAGCCCTCTTCGTTAACCTCCACATTTCAGCTCCATAGGCGAGTACAGGTAAAATATAACTGTTTATACTTTCCTCTAGAGCGATACCGGTAATCTGCTGGCCATAATCTGGGAGTACTTGCCGAATGCGCTCCATCCCAATCTTATTCTCCTTGTTATTTCCCTTTCTCGGTCCGGATCTGCGGTTACTACCTGTCCTAAGTAGACATATTCGCTTACTACTTCCAGTGCTTCGCTACCTAACGTAAACTGCTATTCCTTCCCTAGGCTATTCAACACCACGTTAGTCTTCTGCATATTGATTTTCAAGCCTATCTGTCTACCGTACCTGTCTAGGTCATCAATCACTATTTGAGTTCATCCCTCGAGTGACTTAGCAAGGCAATGTGATCAGAAAATTGCAGATTACTGAGGTATTCTCCATCTACCCTTATCCCTAATTGCTCCCATTCCAAGTCTCTGAATACTTCTTCTAAGCAAGCTGTGAATAGTACTGGGGAGATTGTGTCTCCTTGCCTAACACCTTTCTTTATGGGAATTTTGTGACTTTCTTTAGCAGAACTATGGCTGCTGTGCAGCCACTATATATATATATATCTTCCAGCACTTTCACGTACGACTCGTCTACACCCTGATTTTGCAATGCCTGCATGACCGCCAAAGTTTCTACTGAGTCAAATTCTTTTTCGAAATCAATGAGTGCTATGTATAAGGGCTGGTTATATTCCCAGCATTTCTCTATCACTTGGTTGTTGGTATAGATATGATCGATAGTATAGTATGCTTTCCAAAAGCCTGCTTGATCGTTTGCTTGGTTGCAGTCTAAAGTTTTCCTGATTCTATTAGCGATTAGTTTTGTACTTTGGATTACTTATACATAACAAACAGTAAGCTGATTTTTTTGTAATTTTTCAAATCCTTAGCCTCCCCTTTCTCATGAATTAAGATAATTAAGATAACCAAGCTTGGACAGGTTTAAATATGGCCAATATGGCTTCAGCGAGCATTGTACTCTCCATTGTGGCCTTATCCATCTTTGACTTACCTTGGCATTCTTGGCTGAAATAAGCCAAAAAAATTTCTATTTCGCTTAGAAAGGCTACATATTTTTATTCCAATGTCTGTGTGTCTGTGTGTTTATAATTTAAATCCTAATTTGCACTTCATACGTGTTTAATTATGGTCATTAGACCTTATAAGCTTTCACATTCGCATTGTTAATGGTAGTCATGGCAACTCATAGTAGGACATGTATAACCACGCACGGGAGAGCTAATTTCGTTTTCGCCATAGCAACACTGGCTTAGAGGCAGGGAAACAGGAAATTGGCGAAATTCGTTTACTTATGAAGGAATTGTTTCGCACAAAATAAGAGCCGCTCAACAAACGACAAGAAGCTATATTACTTTGACAAGAGAGCGCAAAGATGGGAATAAGAGATCCGATAAGCGTTTGACGGGAACCACACCTGTCAGAGTCGATGTCAGAGAATTCTTCAGCGTGCTGATTTATCCAGGCTCTTCGCATCAGATGCGTTTCCCGCCTAAAAAATGTGCTTTATGTGTTCAAATGTTTATATTGTTACGGGGAAGATCTACACTCTGAAAGGTTTCCGCACAACTAACGTTGATGACAGCACTGATTTCACAACCCTCAGCGTAGTCGTCTTCTGGGAGTCTGTTGCACTTCATCATCCTCAGCACGAACAAGGAAAACAGCTAAGTGACAATATTGTGCGGGAACACCACGGTAGAGTATTTGCACGGAGATTTCAACAAAAAAAAAATTGCTGGGTTCAACGATGCTGAACTGAATATAGAGCGAAAGCATTAGCTGCGGGTGACGGAGCGTTCTTCTTCTGTTAGGCGCACTGCCGGTTCGGGGACCACGGACACGGATACAGCACACAGCGACCAGCGGTTAGACCTGTCATAGTAGTGGTTTCGCAATTAAACAAACGAAATTACAGGTTATAAAATATCTCTTCAGAGGTGAACGGCGAAAGACTACTCTTCCCTCTTATCATTCGCCTCTTTCCTCTTTTCTTTGTCTATTTATCTACCTTCGTTTTGCTTGGCTTCTCAATTAAGTCATTACTGGCATTTGCAGTAATTTCTAATCAATTGAAGTCATTTCATGTCGTAATTAGACATATTGTGTTTTTCCAGACATTAGTAGATATTACAAGTCATTAGTTATCATTTTAGTCGTTAATACCCATTACTAACCATATTTAGTCATTTTTATATATTGTAGGTGCAACGAAACCTTTATATATTGTAGGTGCTACAAGATTTTGTTAAAGATATTGGTAAATAAAGTCATTACTAGTTATTAATAAGCATTTTTAGTCATTTCAAATCAAATGTCATTACAAGTTGTCCTTAGACACATTGGTCTAAGTAAAGAAAATGCACGGGCCTGCTATTGGCTCTGTAGCTGAGCCACTGATTTATGTATTTATAGCAAGGGAAGGCATGATAACTGGCTCACTTGTTTTCTGTGGACACCGCAACCGCGCCGTAAGGGAAGGGAGTAAGGTGGGAGTGAAAGTGGAAAGAGAGAAAGAGGAGTCGTAGTGGAGGGCTACGGAGTAATTAATTTCGACCACCTGGGGATCTTTAACGTGCGCTGACATTGCACAGCACACGGACGCCTCTTCGTTTCGCCTCCATCGAAACGCAGCCGCCGAGGTCGGGTTCGAACCCGGGTACTCCGGCGCAGTAGTCGGGCGACTTACCACTGCGCCACCCCGGCGGGGCTAGTTGAGCAACGTCAGCTGCCTTGCACGGACAGAAGAGAAAATAGGGAAGAAAAAATGCCCACGATTATGTTACTTCCTAATGCGAAATTTGAGCGCAGCTCATCAGCTGTTTCATCTTTTCGATAAATTGAGGCAAAACGAAGAGGCGTCCGTGTGCTGTGCGATGTCAGGGCACGTTAAAGATCCCCAGGGGGTCGAAATTACTCCGTAGCCCTCCACTACGGCTCCCCTTTCTGTCTTTCCACTTTCACTCCCACCTTCCTCCCTTCCCGTCGCGGTTCAGGTGTCGACAGAGCAAATGTGACAAATACTGCGCCTTTCCTTTCCCGTGAACCAATAGAGAAAAAAAAGAGGCAAGGATTTCGAGCAAGGCACATAAGCACAATTACATACTTCTTTTTTTTTTAATTTTTCACACGTATTCCTTCAAGAAACACTCCACTAACAGTTCTTGGCTGTCATGAAAGAAGCTTTGTGGTCCGAGAAATGAAGAGAGCAATTGAGTTATCGGGAGGTTGCGGGAGGCAGCGCGTGGGTCCATAGGAACGTTGCGCAACGAACAGATGGCAGCGACTCGCTGACGCCGCTAGCGAGTGAAGCGAGCCTGGAAGCGAGTGAGAACGGGATGCACGCACCGTGATCCGCCGCTGTACGGTTGCTTTCTGCGGATGAAGGATGCGAGCGCTATTGTATCCCCCTCCGGACCGGTCGTCTCGGTGCGCCCGCATACTTGCGCAGTGGTTAGGGCGCTCGACTACTGTTCCCAAGGACGCGGGATCGAATCCCGGCCTCGGCGGCCGCTTTTCGATGGAGGCGAAAAGCAAGGCGCCCGTGCACTGTGCGATGTCAGTGCACGTTAAAGAACCCCAGGTGGTCGAAATTTCCGGAGTCCTCCACTACGGCGTCTCTCATAGCCTGAGTTGCTTTGGGAAGTTAAACCCCACAAACCAATCAAACCAAACTTGCGGAGCGGGTCGGCGTTTCCGCAACCGGAGAGCACCCTCGCCTCCACTCAGGAAGAGGGGGGGGGGGGGTCTCCTGTTTCTGCATGGCGGCGACGGTGTTCTACGCAGCACGTTGCGTTGACTAGCTAGCGACGTCAGTCAGTCGCTGCTAGCGCTGCCTCCGGCGACCCCATTTTTTTCCTCATGTGCTCCGGTAGCTGCGCGCGCTCCTGCCCCCATCATTCGCCGCTGAGTGTACCCCCCCCCCCTCCTCCTGCGAGGCTCCGGTGGCCAAAGCGCCGGCTCGAACGGGGGGCTGAAAGGGGGGCGGAACTGGTTACGAGTCCGACGCCAACGTCGCCGCGAAACCCAGGAACGGCCGCCAAAGAGCTGTGCTCTAAAAGAAAGACGCGCGCCGCAACAACAGGGGTCATCATCCACCACCTAAGCAGATGGCAGGTCCAAAAACGGCCTGCAACAGATAAAAGTTCGATGGCTGGCTAGCACCCGCTGCAATCGCGTTGACCTATCGTCCCAGCCCCGTAGGACCAGGGACAGTCGTCGGGCGTCTTACCACTGCACCATCTACTTTCCTGAGCACCTCTTATTCGCCTACGGCGTGGTTAGGTGCCCACGGAAACAAGTGTGACAAAAAGTGCACCTTTCCCTTCCTTTCAACCAATGTTTCTCATTATTATTATAATTATTAATATCTTCACAGACAATGCGCCTTCACTTTCTTAGTAAGTTGTTCACAGGAAGGGAAAGGCGCAGTATCTGGCACACTTGTTTCCTGTGGACACCTCAACCGCGCCGTAAGGAAGGGAGGAAGGTGGGAGCGAAAGTAGAAAGAAAGAGCTAGGAGCCGTGGTGGAGGGCTTCGGAGTAATTTCGACCACCTGAGGATCTTTAACGTGCGCTGACATCGCACAGCACACTGACGCCTCTTCGTTTAGCCTCCATCAAAAGGCAGCCGCCGAGGTTGGATTCGAACCTGGGTACTCCGGCGTCTTACCACTGCACCACCTCGGCGGGGCGACGCGCCGTAAGCGAAGGGATGAAGGTGGCAGTGAAAGTGGAAAGAGAGAAAGGGGAGCCGGCCTTAGTGGAGGGCTACGGAGTAATTTCGACCACCTGGGGATCTTTAAAGTGTGCTGACATCGCACAGCACACGGACGACACTTCGTTTCGCCTGTATCGAAACGCAGCCGCCGGCGTCGGGTTCGAACCCGGGAACTCCAACAAATTAGTCCGGCGCCTTACCACTGCACCACCCCGGTGGGGTTTACTTTCTTGATTGATTGATTTATAGGAAGGGAAGGCGCGGTAACTGTCTAACTTGTTTTCTGGGGACGCCTTAACCACGCCGTAAGGGAAGGGAGGAAGGCGGGAGAGAAAGTGGAAAGAGAGAAATAGGAACCGTAGTGGAGGTGTAATTTCGACCACCTGGGGATCTTTAACGAGCGCTGACATCGCACAGCACACGGACGCCTCTTCGTTTCGCCTCCATCGAAACGCAGCCGCCGAGGTCGGGTTCGAACCCGGGTATTGCGGACAGTCGTCGGGCGTCTTACCACAGCACCATCTACTTTCCTGAACGCATTTTATTCGCCTACGGCGTGGTTAGGTGCCCACGGAAACAAGTGTGACAAATAGTGCGCCTTTCCCTTTATTTCAACCAATGTTTCTCATTATTATTATAATTATTAATGATCTTCACAGACAATGCGCCTTCACTTTCTTAGTGTTCACAGGAAGGGAAAGGCGCAGTATCTGGCACACTTGGTCTGTGGACACCTCTACCGCACCGCACTGATTTATTTATAGGAAGGGAAAGGCGTGATAACTGTCTCACTTGTTTGCTGTGGACACCTCAACCGCGCCGTAAGAGAAGGGAGGAAGGTTGGAGCGAAAGTAGATAGAAAGAGGAGCCGTGGTGGAGGGCTTCGGAGTAATTTCGACCACCTGAGGATCTTTAACGTGCGCTGACATCGCACAGCACACTGACGCATCTTCGTTTAGCCTCATCAAAAGGCAGCCGCCGAGGTTGGATTCAAACCTGGGTACTCCGGCGTCTCACCACTGCACCACCTCGGCGGGGCGACGCGCCGTAAGCGAAGGGATGAAGGTGGCAATGAAAGTGGAAAGAGAGAAAGGGGAGCCTGCCTTATTGGAGGGCTACGGAGTAATTTCGACCATCTGGGGATCTTTAACGTGCGCTGACATCGCACAGCACACGGACGCCACTTCGTTTCGCCTGTATCGAAACTCAGCCGCCGGCGTCGGGTTCGAACCCGGGAACTCCATCAAATTAGTCGGGCGCCTTACCACTGCACTACCCCGGTGGGCTTTACTTTCTTGATTGATTGATTTATAGGAAGGGAAAGGCGCGGTAACTGTCTAACTTGTTTTCTGTGGACACCTCAACCACGCCGTAAGGGAAGGGAGGAAGGCGGGAGAGAAAGTGGAAAGAGAGAAATACGAGCCGTAGTGGAGGGCTGCGGAGTAATTTGGACCACTTGCGAATCTTTAACGCGCGCTGACATCGCACAGCACACGGACGCCTCTTGGTTTCGCCTCCATCGACGCAGCCACCAAGGTCGGGTTCGAACCCGGGTACTCCGGTACAGTGGTCGTGCGTCTTACCACTGTACCATCTACTTTCCTGAACACCTTTTATTCGCCTACGGCGTGGTTAGGTGCCCACGGAAACAAGTGTGAAAAATAGTGCGCCTTTCCCTTCCTTTCAATCAACGTTTCTCATTATTATTATAATTATTAATGATCTTCACAGACAATGCGCCTTCACTTTCTTAGTAAGTTGGGAAAGGCGCAGTATCTGGCACACTTGTTTTCTGTGGACACCTCAACCACGCCGTAAGGGAAGGGAGGAAGGCGGGAGTGAAAGTGGAAAGAGAGAAATAGGAGCCGTAGTGGAGGGTTGCGGAGTAATTTCGACCACCTGGGGATCTTTAACGTGCGCTAACATTGCACAGCACACGGACGCCTCTTCGTTTCGCCTCCATCGAAACGCCGCCGCCGAGGTCGGGTTCGAACCCGCGTATTGCGGACAGTCGTCGGGCGTCTTACCACTGCACCATCTACTTTCCTGAACGCCTTTTATTCGCTTACGGCGTGGTTAGGTGCCCACGGAAACAAGTGTGACAAATAGTGCGCCTTTCCCTTCCTTTCAACCAATGTTTCTCATTATTATTATAATTATTAATGATCTTCACAGACAATGCGCCTGCACTTTCTTAATAAGTTGTTCACAGGAAGGGAAAGGCGCAGTATCTGGCACACTTGCTCTGTGGACACCTCGACCGCACTGCACTGATTGATTTATAGGAAGGGAAAGGCGTGATAACTGTCTCACTTGTTTGCTGTGGATACCTCAACCGCGCCGTAAGGGAAGGGAGGAAGGTGGGAGCGAAAGTAGATAGAAAGAGGAGCCATGGTGGAGGGCTTCGGAGTAATTTCGACCACCTGGGGATCTTTAACGTGCGCTGACATCGCACAGCACACTGACGCATCTTCGTTTAGCCTCCATCAAAAGGCAGCCGCCGAGGTTGGATTCGAACCCGGGTACTCCGGCGTCTTACCACTGCACCACCTCGGCGGGGCGTCACGCCGCAAGCGAAGGGATGAAGGTGGGAGTGAAAGTGGAAAGGGAGAAAGGGGAGCCGACCTTAGTGGAGGGCTACGGAGTAATTTCGACAACCTGGGAATCTTTAACGTGCGCTGACATCGCACAGCACACGGACGCCACTTCGTTTCGCCTGTGTCGAAACGCAGCCGCCGGCGTCGGGTTCGAACCCGGGAACTCCAACAAATTAGTCGGGCGCCTTACCACTGCACTACCCCGGTGTGCTCTACTTTCTTGATTGATTGATTTATAGGAAGGGAAAGGCGCGGTAACTGTCTAACTTGTTTTCTGTGGACACCTCAACCACGCCACAAGGGAAGGGAGGAAGGCGGGAGTGAAAGTGAAAAGAGAGAAATATGAGCCGTAGTGGAGGGCTGCGGAGTAATTTCGACCACCTGGGGATTTTTAACGTGAGATGACATCGCATAGCACACGGACGCCTCTTCGTTTCGCCTCAATCGACGCAGCCACCGAGGTCGGGTTCGAACCCGGGTACTCCGGTACAGTAGTCGGGCGTCTTACCACTGTACCACCCCGGCGGGGCCTTTACTTTCTTATGAACCAGATTGCACTGGAACAGAGGAGGAGGAGGAAGATGAGGAGGAAAGGCAGGAAGCTTCACTGCCTTCACAGAAAGCTTCACTGCGCTAGGTATAGGTCCGGTCTTGTTGCGACTGTACAAAGACAAGAAAATGAACGGGCCTACTACTGGTTCTGCAGCTGAGCAACCTCCGCTATCTCTTGTGGACAGAGGAGAAACTATAGAAGAGGGAAAAAGAAGAGTAAAGGTCTATTCACACTTGCGACTAGATGAGGACGCGCGACTACCAGTCGCGTGACCAGAGGAAAGGAGCTCGCCACTATTGATGTTCACACTTGCGACAGTCGCCTTCTCGTTCTGTTCTCGTTCCGAAAGAGTTGGGAGTAGGAGAGCTGCTGGGCGATGACAGTGAACGTCGGTAGCTGCCACCTGCCAGACACTTTAGCTTTTTTAGGCGAGCCGGTACGCATGCCGCGCTCTCGTGTTTCCAGGAGAACGCCGACGACGAATAGACGATGTCAATCACCGTGGTGTCAATATAAAATGTTGCTCCTGTGTGAAAAACCCATTTCTCAAAAGTTCATGGTATTTACCGGATAGTCCGAATATCTTTCCAATCTCCTCCAAGGCCATATCCTATCTCCCTGCCTTTGAATTCCGGGTGCCGTTTGTTGAAAAGGTAGGGGTATTCTTTAATTGCATTGTGAAGGTGCTCGATCGAGTACTCCGGGACCTCGCTGATTGGTGAAATGGTTTGCGGCTAGTAGTCGCGCGACTGAAAATTCGAGCAGTGCCCGATCGGCCCGCGGCAGTCGCATTTCGACCGATGCGACCATTTGCGACTGTCGCTTTTCGACGAAAACGGTCGCGCGACCGCTGCTAGTCGCAAGTGTGAACGGGCCTTAAGAGAGATAGACGCGCGTCGCAACAGCCGTCGTCCGCCATCTAAGCGGTGGCGGCGGGTTCAATGACGGCTTACAACAGGTACAACCGCCACTGGCCGGCAAGCCCCGTGCGCAAACGGCGGCGGCCTATCATTCCCCAGCCCCGCAGGGCCAAGGGCAGCCACCCTACAGTCTTCGCGTGGCAATATATTTGGTCATCAATTCGCCTTCACCTAATTTAGTGTGGGTGTTCACGATTCCTTGATGTGCACCCGAAGGTATGCAGCCCTTTCCCTAAAAACTAAATTAAATGGAGAGACAGTCCTGTGTTAAAACGAAGAGGTGTCCGTGTGCTGTGCGATGTCAGCGCACGTTAAAGATGCCCAGGTGGTCGAAATTATTCCGTAGCCCTCCACTACTGCTCCTCTTTCTCTCTTTCCACTTTCATTCCCACCTTCCTCCCTTCCATTACGGCGCGATTGCGGTGTCCACAGAAAACAAGTGAGACAGTTACCGCGCCTTTCGCTTCCTATAAATAAATCAGAATTAAATCAGTCCTGTGTTATGCGATGGCAGCGCTTGTTAAAGACCACCAGGTAGCAGAAATTAATCCACAGCCCTACACTGCGGAACCTCTTTCACCCTTTCTGTTTTGACCACGGATCTTTTATTTCCTACCGCTACGGCTCCTCTTTTACTCTTTCCACTTTCACTCCCACCTTCCTCCCTTCCCTTACGGCGCGGTTGAGGTTTCCACAGAAAACAAGTGAGACAGTTACCGCGCCTTTCCCTTCCTGTAAATCGATCAGTTTTTTTATACACAAATTTACAATTTACGACAAAAATATGAAAACGTGAACTGATCCGGTAAGGTGTAGGAGCCCGCCATTCCGTGGTGTGCACTCGAAATATATGGCGCCTTCCTTTTCACAAAGCTAACGGTAAGAAATAGTATGAAAAAAATTGCGATTGAGTAGGCGGCGTTCCGGAGGCAACTGCCGTAACACTCGGAGTTTACGTTCTATGGCTATCTTCAAGGCATGCTTTAACGCTCACAATTTTTCAATACTAATAATATTGTTACGTGGTGACAAGCAAGAAGACGGCTCAACATGGCGACAGGATGAACGATGATTTTATGTCTGGCCTAGCGCGAGGGCTCCTTGATTGATTAATTTATAGGAAGGGAATGCGCGGTAACTGTCTCACCTCGTTTTCTGCGGACACCTCAACCGCACCGTAAGGGAAGGGAAGAAGGTGGGAGTGAAAGTGGAAAGAAGGCTCCTCTCGCGCCACTGCCGATCTTCTTCGCAACAATAATAACTGGCTCACAGTTAAGAAAAAGAGCAGTATCCGTCACATTTGTTCTCTGGACACCTGTACCGCGTCATAAAGAAGGAAGGAAGGTGGGAGTTTAAGTGGAAAGAGAGAAAGAGGAGCCGTAGTAGAGCGCTTTGGAGAAATTTAAACCTGACATCTCACAGTACACAGATGCCTGTCTGTTTCGCGCTATTGAAACGCAGCCCCCAGTGGAGGCGAAACGCAGAGGCGCCCGTGTGCTATGCGATTACAAAGCCCGTTAGTTTAGGTAAGTTTTCGGTGGCAGAAAGGCGCTGTATCTCTCCGTTTTCGTCGGACATCTAAACCGCACCGTGAGAGTTCCTGTTGCGACTGTAGGAAGAAGGAAAAGAAAATGCACGGACCTGCTACTGCCTCTGTAGCTGAGCCATCTCCGCTGCCTCGTGCAGACAAGAGAAAATAGAGAAGAAAAGGAAGAGAGAGAGAGAGAAAGACGCGCGCCGCAACAACGGCCGTCCTCCGTGAGAGGTGGATCACCGCCAGGCCTTTATTTTTCCGGCCACATTTCGAACACTTCCCACAAAACGCGAGCCGAAACTGAGGTATTGCGACGTTTTAGAGCGCAGCTCTGGCATCCGTTCCTGTGTTTCGCATCGGCGTCGTCGTCGGCCTCGTAACCTGCTCCGCCCCCCTTTCATCCCCCCAGCGCTAGCAGCGACCGACTGATACCGCTGGATTCCGCTGACGCCGCTAGAGAGACAAGATAACGTGACTGCATAGAACACCGTCGCCGCCATGCAGAAAGAGGAGGGGAGGGTCCCCCCTCCCCCCCTTTTCCTGTGTGGCGGATAGGGTGCTCTTCAGTTGCCGACGCGCCGGTTATTTCACGTAGGCCCCGGCACGTCGACGAATACGTGACCACCTTCCCACGGCTAGACCTGGTTCTTGGCGCTGCGGAAGCGAGGGTATCATATTGTTTGCGTCGGCATCGGCGGCGTTGTCCCTGAAACCAACTCCGCAGCTGGAGTTGACTCACTATCGGCGTCAGCAGCATCAGTCAGTCGCTGCTATCTCTTCCCTCCTCCCTTTATCGCGTTGTCCGCTTGCTGCGCGCGCTTCTGCCCCCATCATTTGCCGCTGGGTGTACACGCCGCCCCCCTCCCCCCTCTTCCTGCGAGTCTCCGGTTGTCAAAGCGCCGGCTCGAACTTAATTCCTTTCTTCGCTCCTCCTCCAATGCAACCCCTGTGCGGTGGCAATCAGAGAGCCAGATCGGTGGCGGCGGATCTGTAGAGGTGCACCACCCGAGCCGGAATTGCCGCTGCCGTTCGCCACTGCGAAATTATCTGCCAGTTCTTTCTGAGCCATGAGCGAGACGAATGTTGACATAAAGACAAACAGGAATTTCTTCACACTTATGCGGGAGAACATCCCGTTCCTCTCGCTCGTAACGCGTCCCACGGCTGTGACAACCTCGCGAGGCACTTGTATAGATCTCGTCTTTGAGAATCAAGCATTGGTGTACCAAGTCGAACATATATCAGTCTATTTCTCCGACCACAAAGCTTCCTTCATGACTGTCAAGAACTGTTAGTGGAGTTTTTGTTAAAGGAATACGTGTGAAAAATAAAAAAAAAATTCTGTGATAGCGCATACATGTGTTGCTCGATTTCTTTGCCTCAATCTATCGGAAAGGTGAAACAGCTTATTTGCTGCGCTCAAATTTCGCATTAGGAAGTAACGTAATCGTCGGTAATTTTTTTTCAAACGCACGCGCTGTGTTTGCTCTTGAGTAGTATTTTGTAAAATAAAGCAATTTTCTCTTAGCTAAGAGAGCACTTTGGCGTAACGCATGAGCAGGTAAGGTCGAAACTCCGCTTTTTTTCTTTTATCCTCAAACATTTTTCGGCTCTTGGAGCTTTTCCTTGTTTGCGCAAGGGCTGAAATAACGGAACTGGTGACGTGTTTCAGCGTGAATATATCATGTGACATTCTATGTTTATGCACTTATGAGCATGTGGTATGACTTATGAGCACAGAAATAGTAGGACCGTGGTTCGCAGCTGTCGCAGTTCTGTAGAACGAGCTTAGGCACTCAACGAGGTTGCTCATTTGAAACAAATTGCCGTCACCGTTCTTGGCTGTGAGTAAACAAGGATTTCCTTGAAGAGACTTTTTAACTCTCGTCTTGCATTTTGCTAGCTTATCAATAACCTATGGTGTATGAGGGCGGCTGTAATTTTTAAAAGGCGCTTTAAACCCGCGACAAATGAGTGCCAATGTGATGTCCTGTTGCCTCTCCCTTTACTTTATTCATTTCACTCCTTTTGCTCAATATTTCTTTATCTGATTTAAAAAAAGGAATAAAGGAAGCTAGAATGGACTTCTTGCTTACAGAAACATTTGCCTCTTCGGTTGACTTAACAGGTAAAGTGCTACATATAAGCAATGCCCTTAGAGCGTACTTTCTATCTTCTAAGTTTCGGTGGAATATTGAGGTGGGCAACTACTAGTAATTGCGTGCATTGGAGGGATGGAAGGGCTATGAGCTTAGGGTGAGGATCTTCTCTCTAATTAGGTAATTATAACAAGGTGGCACACCCGCCTGGCTGGCGCAGCGGTTACTGCGTTCGACTACTATGCCCAAGGAAGCGGGATCAAATCCCGGCCTCGGAGGCCGCGTTTCGATAGAGGCTAAACGGAGTGGCGCCCGTGTGCTGTGCGATGTCAGTGCACGTTAAAAAAACTCCAGGAGGTCGAAGTTTCCGGAGTCCTCCACTACGGCGTCTCTCATAGCCTGAGTCGCTTTGGGACGTTAAACCCCACAAAACAACCAACCAATCAGTGTAAGCTGTAGAATTTCTCACCGTCACATTTATGCGGCTGATTGCATGAGATCAGGTTGTACATCTCAGTAGTGATAATAATGCTGAAAATGACGTAGGCCAGGACAATTAACGTTGAAAGCAAAGGTGAAAGATAGCAAGGTTCTTACGAGTGACCAAAATGTTAATGGACGGTACCATAGCACTGCACCAAAAAAAAAAAAATTAACATGACGTCTTGAGAGGAATCCGACGCTCATCAAGTTACGCAAAAATTGACCGGCATTGTTATCAATCTTTATATTCTTTCATCAAACGCGTTCAAATTATATATGCATTAGTAGTATTGAGCCATTACACATTTTATCACAGCCTCTCGCTTTGTGTAACGTTGGAATGTATGGCGGCGTCTTTGCTTTGAGCTGTACAAGTCGAACGTAAACGAAATTTCTATCAAAGTAGAAGACGACCTCAATTTTGTGATTTAAATGAAATTAGTAAGCGTAACCAGAATAGCTGTTTTTGAACATTAACCCAAATGTTGAAAACATAAGGGGTTCTTAACTGTTCTGAAACGTTGATGCGATATCTCTGCCAAATGGACATATGCTTTATTGCACAACTTGAATAATTATTTGCTGAATAGTGTTGCTACTAATTCTTACTTAGTAGTAGTGCTAAGTATTATAGCAGCGTATAGAGCAGCATAGTATTTCTACATAACAGGGCCAATTATTTCTGCTAAATAGTGGTATTTACCTTAAAAGCTGAGGCTAATGTGTTACGGCGATCTTGCTGACTACACGCCATGAGATGGCAGCATAAGGTCTTATTGCATTAAGCCAACGCCCTTAAGTGGTATAAAAGTACCCCACCCGCACGTGATCGAAAGGTAGCATTTAGATTCCGCTTGCACTTATTTTGTTTTCTTTCCGTCTAAAGTGCTTTTCTTCTTTAAGAAGAACTTTGTTATGCAGCTTGCCGGAGATTGGACTCTGCGGAGTGGGTCAGAACTGTGAAGAATACCGTGGATGCCATCGAGTAGCCCACCGATCAATCAGTCCTCGACAATGTGACCGGACATGTGCCATCTGCCATAGCAAGTGCAAACTAGACCAAGGAATTCCTTGATTGGTGATGTGAGTTAAGGCGTCCCAAGGCCACGTAGCGTGACTAAGCACAAATTTGTCTTGGGTATGCGGCCCCGCCCTCCTCACTCTCCCGACTAATGGTATTTTTTGCACGATGTGAATTGTAAACGTTTCTGCCGAATATGACCATTCTAACGCACCAATTAACATACTGTACCAAGCTTTTGAACGGAGTATCGGTGCCGAGGAGATCAAAGGTAAGGTGCTGAGTTCAGTTTTCGTTTGGGATTCGATGCTCAGTACTATCCAGGACGGGCCCGGAAATGTACGTACTGTGCCTACATGCATCCTTTTGTAGGCTTAGGCGGGGGTACTGGGACGTTGCTGGTAGTTGATGACCACTTTATCTAACCTCAAAGACTGTTTAACGTTTGCACCTTACTTTGCCATATGGTGCGATTCCCGTGACAAATTAGCTCTGCAACAGCACTTTTCCCGTGTCTGATGACCATTGCGATGTCCTACTAAGACAGAATAAACACACTGTATGCACCAGTGTGCAATGCCTCTTTTTTACATTGCAGTGGCAGTCCAGTTGGCCGCATAACATACAATATGCTGTCATTAACGCTCAGACAACCCGCAAAAGGAGCGCTACTTGTGGCAATTTTATACTTGATGTGGGGTAAGTCCAAAGATTTTTTTTTTGCGGAAACCGAAAAAAGTGCAGCTCACAATTCTTTCTTATGCGTGATGCAGCCAGTGATTGGGCGAAGCAATGTGTTTTGATAGTCCGTAGCGTATTGAAAGCCGCAAATTCGGATGCGCTTTGAACATTTAAGGGCTCTTCAAACAGGATATCTTGGAAATCCTTTTTCTAAATCAAGCTGTGAAAAAAAGATTTGTATTAACTTGAGAGCGCGCGGCATGTTCATGAAAATGCTGCACGCTTATGTAGAAAGAAATGTCGTTCTAGAAATAGATGCTAAGAAAGATTATCTCTTCTTCAGAATATGGCGGCCATCACCTGGACACGATATTTCACGAAATATTTAAGCAGTACAGAAGTATCCTAAAAAACCTTGGAATTTTCAACATGCTTCTTGGCTTACTATATCACGCATCTTATTTAATACAGTCCTTCCACCTCTTTTTTGGTGGATATCAAGCCATATATACAGAGCATACAGCGTACAGAACAGCGTTATTTTTCCCTCAGTACTCAGATAATTTTGTGCAAACGACTGCTCCTCTCTAGTTTAAAATCAGGCGGGTGCAAACGACCCCTGTGAAAGTGTTCCATTCTGGTTGATTCAGATATGGGATTTTCGTTCCGTCTAAACAGCCACCAGTGTTCTCTGGAAGCTGAGAGAAAATATGACCTTGTTAACCGCCTAAAGTGCATGAGAAAAGCAAAAACAAAAAGAGTAATGCCCTGTCAATAAAAGACAGTAAGCTGGATGCGACGTCATATTTGACAGTTTACTATAAGTTAAATATTTTTTCTATATATAGGTATTAGGATGGCTAAACTATTGATGAATTTATTTGCGGAAATAAAACTATAGCTATTACCTCTGCAGTGAAATGAGCTTTTGAAATATGAAAATATTTTATTATGGAGCCTGGGCCCATATGTGTACAGCAAAATAAAATGCGTACTTAGGAAAACTAGCTCTCCAATCTTGTTGGACACCTTCCTGAGAGCTTGATGTTAGTGCGGGGCGCCAATAAGCCTTTTCTTTAGAAAGTTAATATTCCCCTTGTATGTTAGTGCCATATTTAGGTACTTCTTTACTTGCTGGAAGTTTTGTAAAGTTTTAGGTCCAAAACACACAGCATAGAAAGAATCCTGGTGTACCCCATGCTTCTAAACACGAAATTTAAATATAAAGAATGAATATACTGAAATGTAAGGAGAATTTCTTCCATTATGAACAGCACTCACGCCATTACGCATCATGGAAGGTGTCTTGATTTCCGGTGTATATTCTAGAAATTGGTACCTTAAACGCGTGAGAGTGAACTGACTTTACTTATTGGTGGTTATCCAAAATTTAAAATTACCCAGTACAGTTGAAGGTGTCTGTTTATCAAAAATGGCAATGGAACACTGCAAAATATAGTGTCCATATGCATAATTTTGAATGTTTCTGAGAAGCGATGTTTGCTATTGCTATAAACTTAACACAAAAAATAATAGGAACAATTTTGTCCGCCATTCATCGCTACGAAACCCTGGAGATATTTGGTATTGCTTTGAAATATGGAAACTGTTCGTACCGTCCAGCTTATACAATGATTCTCTGTTTGGACCGCAGTTTCGGAAGTACCAGCAGAGGCGACCAAAGAACCGTCAAAAGAACCATCGAATTCCACTTCTGGCTCGTCTGTAGCGTCCAGCAATGGAACAAAGGATAGCAGTGGAGCGGGAAGCATATCTACGGGAGGGCTTTCAGGCAGTGGCAACTCTTCGGCGACTTCCCCTCAAATTGAAATAGCCGTGCTCGTGGTCCCTGGAAGCAACACAAGCTCAAGTAACAGCTCCCCTACTAGTGGCTCAGGAAATACGAGTACCGGAAGCGCTTCGCCTGGGAACAGTAATGAAAGCGTACCCGCATCAGCAATTAGCAGTTGTGCGATACAAGATAATGCAAATGGTAGCGGCTATTTAACTCCCAACTGTGCAATACAAAACTCAAGCAGCCCTAATGCTACAGTAACATCAATTAAGCTTACTGTCAACGTCACAGAGACACATGAGCTGACAAATGACACATCTGCAATTTCCGGCTCTGGAACAGGTGGTGGTCGAGGCTTACCTGAGGGAGGAAATATACCACTAGGCGGGCAAACAAACACAGGTAGTGGCATTGGGGGAGGAACCCTGACTACGGGAAGTAGCGGGAACGCGGGATCGCCTTTCACTAGAAATGGGAGTGCTGGAAGCGTTCCGGGAGTGGGAAGCACCGAGATAGTGGGAATGCAAGGCACAGTGAGTGGTACTGGAGGCCCTATTGGCATCGGAAGTACTGGCACAGGCGGAACCCCTGGAATCAGTAGTACTGGAAACATATCAGCTGCTGGAGGCAACGGAGTCGGGTCAATACAGCTGAGCAGTGGAATCGGTGGTCTTGAAATCCCGTCTAGTGAGTCTGGAACTGGAAATTCTAATGTGAAAACAACTGATGTTGTAATTGAACTAAAAGACTCCGACACAAACCGTAGCGAAAGAGGTTGAGAGCTTGGGCAAAGGTGTGCATTTTGCGAAGAAAGTTATAGAATGTGCATTTCATTGAAGAAAAGTGTGTAAACCGGGAATATCTGAAGCTAGCCCCCTTTTCATACCAGCCTTGAGGAACCTTACCACACGAATGCAAAAGGTTGCCACAAGAAGGACACTTTGCAAATCAATCAATAAAATGATCAATTATTCGTTCAGTCAATTAACTCTTTATTGAATTTTTGTAGAAAGGAGAGATAAAATTCACAGACAGCTGGTGCAGATTCAAAGTTCGCAGCCTTCCGCCTGTGAAGGCGCCACCAAAGGAATGCACCGAAACTCCGAAGGGAACGAAACATGCGCACGCACGCACGCACGCACGCACGCACGCACGCACGCACGCACACACACACACACACACACACACACACACACACACACACACACACACACACACACACACACACACACACACACACACACACACACACACACACACACACACACACGCACACACGCACACACGCACACACACACGCACACGCACGCACGCACGCACGCACACACACACACACACACACACAAATATATACACATATATATTATAAATGAAGTCTTCACACTGCTTGCATATACTTGCAAAATCCCCGCGAAGAGCTGGCACGATGAACCACCCGCAGTTATGCATGCAGTGATTATACAAAGGCCTCAAATCAAGGCTGTCGCACTTCATTATTTCTTATATTCAATTTTACTCCAAGAGCAACGCACTAATGTGGGTTAGGTCCCTCAGACTGAAATATATTTTTTTGTGCACTTGCAAATCATTGCTTTTCACGGTAAACAGCTCCGCGCTGATTTTTTTGTGTTATTTCGAAAATGTCATTTAGTGTTCAGAGACGTTATAAACACTTGATGTCGCGGTATCCTGTTTTGCGTACAGGTGTCAAACCACCATTGCAAATATTGAAGAAAATAAAAATCAGAAAAGCTGTCCAGAAGATCAATAAAAAATCTTGTTCTCCGTTGTACAATGCTTTCGATACTGTTAGTCTGGCGTTAACTTTGACTACAATAGAGAGTTAATGCCACTTGCCTTTACTCATCATAGAGTGTAGATGCTGAAGCATTCTGATGCAATTACTTATAAATGTTCGAATTATTGTTTCGACTAGAAAAGGTGGAAACGTAAAGCCATTGATCCGTGGAGGCTCAAATGTAGTTCGGTTCCCTTCTGCACAGGAATGACCGCTGAACCTATCTACCATCAATCACATGGGAAGTGCATTTATAGTCCACGCCCGTGTAACTTCCAGTCAATTTCGGCTCATTTGGGTGGCGTACTGCACAACAGCTCCATAGGATATGCGATGCACTTTGGGGAAAAAGAACTACCCATGGGGTATCCTTGTCACTTCATGGCCAAGAGCCTCGTGGCGAACAGGACACCAAGCCTTAATCATGTACTTATGAGGAAAATATGTTCATTGTCCTTTCACGGGCGTGATCTCGTCGTGCGGCCACAAAAGTGCTAATGAGATTGTCCGAGATGCTTCAAATCGCCCACAAGCCACGAGAACCTCGTGGCACGACATGGCGAAAGCGTCATCGAGTAGGCGCAAGTACTCCAGTTGCAAGTACTCTAGTTGCAAATGCTCCAGGCGCAAGTGCTCCAGTGTCAGGAACCAAAGTTCGTGTTGCTGATCGCAATTCAGTGGTGTACTAGCTTCTCCTTGGTGCATTCACAGCCGACGAGCACATGTAACATCATCGGATGCCGAAGGCGCTCATAGAAAGTCAACAACATGGTAAGAAAATTGTTGAGGCTGCTGCAGGTATACGCCGGATTTGAAAACGCAAGAGTTCCATACATACTGAGAGTATCAAAGGGCCTTCGAAAATGCAGAAGAATAGTGAGTTCGAAATACAAAAACAATAATTGCCGGAATGACTTTTGTCCGCGGATTATAACATGTACAATAAGTTATTCTATTTATAGAATTATTTTATTGAAATAGCTAAATAATATTTCAATCACCTCAATTAGTGGTTAGTATCAATGAACAGTTCGAAGCTGTCAGCAAGACGATGACATCTTACTTCTGAAGCGAAGAAAAAAAGCCATTTTCTAAGGACTTGCAGCAAGATAAAATCCCACACTTTTTTCAGGCAAAGCCGAAACTGTGCGCCAAAGATGCGCAGGAAATCCTGGACAGATGCGACGTCCAGGAATGACATCTACAATCTCTGCGACGACTGATTAGAGCTACCTTCTGTACACCACTGATATCTGGGCGAGTTGGTATGAGTACGGCATGTCATGAACTTTTATTTCGTTCCGTCGCTGTCAAGAATAGCAACCGTGGAGCTGGTCATGACTGTGAGGCAAAGTTGGGAGGCAAAATAATGTATTCATAACGTGCCACAACATCGCTTGCCATTGGAACTCAGCGCCGTAGTCACAGCATACGACGTCACCCGACGCCTTGCCTTTAGCGATATTTCCGCTCAACTCCCGCTCAATTTCGGTTTCGTATGGAAAAAACCTTCAAATTTCCTTGCTTGGAAGGGTTTAGAAAATGAGTTGTTCTTCATTTCAAAAACTGATATGTCATCACCTTGTTTCCGGCTTTTGATTCCTCATTAATAGTGACCCCACAACTGCAGTAAGCAAAAAGGTAAATAATAGGTTTTTGTTAATTAAATGCACAATGAGAAGATATTTGACGAACATTGCCTCTGACATGGCTGAGAATTCTTTGCTGAAAAATATGTTTTATCTAAGATAAGCTTTCAATTCGGCCAGTTGGTGGTTCATACTGGTGTATGGGTTCTCTTAAACGAATACACAAACGACGACACATTTTGTTTTTATTTCCTTTTTGTCTTTGAATGACCACAGGGCTCTTTATAATGTTGTGCTTGTCCGAGCAATGTTGGTGACCGACTCGTGAAATGATCATGTCAGTGGTTGAATGGTCGAAGAGCACAGTGGTTGGAAAATTGCACTCGTTGCTCTGTGTCGTAATTTGTGTATTCTAAGCCTACCTGTATGCCACTACATTGAATTTATTTCCAACTTACTATTTTCAGTAAATCTGGAGTATTTTTAAGAGCCTAAAATATAGGCACGACATTAACCACCATCAACTGATTTCTGCCAATCGTGCCGGTGCTAGCTATTGCAATATAAATTTACCTTTGGCTAGTTTGTGTATGATTCTTATATAAATAGGGGAGAGCGACCAAAGTAATCCTCAGTGCAAATGACGACCGCTACCAAAGGCTTCAAAATGCTTTGGCTCTTTTTTGCAATGGGGAAGAAAACGTCACAGCACCTTACCACGTCGGTAACGTGGCGATGAGGTTCAAAAGAAGATGCAGTGCCTAGTACATGCCCTAAATCTCTAGTGCCAGCCGCCGATATAGATCTTCGCCACCTTTTATGTGCGTGCCCAGGGATGCAGACATCAAGGACAAGACGACTTCACGAGGTTGGACTGTCGGCTACAAGGGAGGAAGACCTACATTTGTGGCTAATTGGCAATGTTAAGAGCCGTAGCTTGCTCCAGGTTCTTCAAGGTTATCGACTCGCTACTTTTTAACGAATGCCCCATTCTATGGCACATGACAAGTATTCGAAAAAAAAATAAAAAGCTATTTTTACGAGGACCTCTTCTGGGTGAATAAATTTGTTGTCTAACGCCTTCCCACCAGTGCGATGTACTTGCAGTTCCTCTCCAGCATGAAATCTTCAGCTAAAGAAAGCAGGACTTTGGGGAGGGTCATCTAGCTTACGTGAGCCCTAAATGATTTTGTAAACTTAAGATAAAAAAATGACGATGTTTAACGTTGGCTAAGCCTAGCCTAACGTGCGCTAACATTAGTTCAGCACAGTTTACCTTGCTTGTGGCACTTGAGGTGGTTGCTTGCTCGTCTGATGTTCACAAAATGCCAGCCTTGCTTTTAAGGATATGATGCGGCAGCATTGCCGGCTCCCATTCGCCGGATCCCATTGTGGATCGTAATGTACCGTCTTTGCCAGAAGTAACCAGGCTGTGTGTTCCGCTTCTCAGTCAGGTAGCAGATAATTCGTACCACTTCTGAAGCTGTAAATTTCTGCAAAGTGAAGGGGAGCTCCTGTCCTCACTTATCAACAAGTTGGAATCCTCTGGGAATCCATGTCTGCTTTAGAATACAAGCGAGAAGCAAAACATGCAGCCTGGTGACTTTTGGGAAAGGCGGTACATTCACTTTGCTACTAACCACTTTATTTGTACCACAGTTTTCTCACAGATAATAAATGATTGAGTTTCAAGCTACGACATAATATGAAAAGGTACCCTGCTTAGATATACAGATCCCCTTCAAGGCACACAAACGTGACTGCGTGGAAAGCGTGTCGAGCTCGGGATCCAAGGGCCTTAGAAGGCTGGATTCTGATATACCATCCTTTCATCTCAATGGCAAAGCTAGAGTTCAATGCGCCTGCCAAATCGACTGGCGCTTCAGAGATACCACCTTCTTTCCTATTTACCCTTTCAAGTACTGCGTTCAAACGAAAACCGGTTGCTTTGATCGTTTTGAAGATTGATACCGTTGCAAGAACCAACTGATCCGCTCGAATGGCCGGCGCTGCTGAGAATGCGATGAAAGGCGCATTGTCACGAGAAGTCCAACTCGCTTTGTAATGTTGGGGTTCCTGTGTTGTTTGAAACGTTCCTGGATTTCTGATGTAAAACTTGGACATGATTTCATCTCTGCCTAAAGGAACGGTAAGGAAAAATAGAAATTTGCCTGCATTGAAATGCTACGAAACTGCAACTTTGATACGCTGAAAAAGACCAAAAGTAAGCAGAGTCGCCGCAGTGAACTGACGATGCCACACATACACTCCGCGTCATTACCTAAAATATTCGACGATTTGAATGGCTGCAATGCATCGCCATTCAAGTCTAAACAGTGCCATCTATATATCGAAACTCTGCCTTTTCTTTAGCGGGAGCATAAGTTACGAAGCCAAGCTATTTCTAGCTATACGCCGCGAAATGCACAGTCCCAAAATGAATTTATCCTCGCAACCAAAGACATGGCGTAGTAGTGATAACCGATACTTACGCCATGCATCTAACTCACGACTAAAGTACAACGCTAGGAAGTGAAGGTGAAAACAGCCTCCCTCCTTCTCGACGCGTGTTTTTGCTTCAGAATTTATTAAGTGACATCAATTCAACCTGAAGCAGGGCGAGTCCCATGCTGCGAAAAGAGTCTCCTACTGCCGAACAATTTCTTACCGTGCCACAGATAGGAACACTGAAGCATGTAGCCGTCTCTTGATTTCTCATAAAAGCGGTTGGGGGTTGTCTTGTTCTCTCTGTAAAGCTCACGGAATTTATATCAGCGGATAAAAAAATAAAATAGTTTTTGAGCCTATAAATGCTTTTTCTTCTTACTGGATAACCAATAATACACACAAAAAAAGCCAGGTATGATTATACTGCCACCAATAACATCATAAAGTTGTTCTTGGTATATGCTACGTGTCTTAGGAAACATTTCGGCAAAACCTTCACTGATTTAAATAATTCATATAAAATCGGGTAAAACGGCAGGAATGAGCGAATTGTTATTTTTTACTTATTGTAAATACCGAGAAAGTACTACAGAAGTCATTCTTAGCAACTCGGATAAGCTGTCAGAAACATTGCTTATTTGGCAGTATTATAATTAGGAATATTGATTTGTTGCGAAAAACAGGCAATTTGTGTCGTTTTGCCCCTCCCCTCGGGGAGAAACGAAACATGCGATAGGCAAAGCTGGACATTCTGCTAGAACCAAACGCTTCTTTTGAATTTGTAGCCCTTATTTGAAGAGCTTTCAAGGTTGTAGGACCAGGCTGAAGGAAAAATAAAAGGATCAGAATTAACACTTGAGCTGCTTTCTTTGAACACACTTAGGATATATTCAACGTTGCACGGTAGGTTAGACTGAAAAAAAACAACAAGAGATAGTTGCCTCAATCTTCGCAATCCAACTCGTGAGACATCGTGTGCATTATCCACGCCTAATGAGGCATTGTATTCCAAGCTGTGTTTTGCTCAGCATACTTTTACCACTCGCCCCTGAGATTGTTTGTTTTTTTGCTCATCTTTTAAGGGCGACAAAATCCTCGAAGAAGGCGTTCGCCTCAATGTTAATCAGATGCATTCGCCGGGGCAAGCCTTTGGAAACTTTTCTGTTATGCTGACCGCACTCCACGGAGCCTTTGATGGTATTTTTCTTCTGCACTAACATACCTTCTATATCTACAAACAGCGCCGTAACAAAGCGCGCACGAATGAAAACCATAATTTCATCTCCCGAGAGACTAGATATTATTTTTTAAAATCTGCATACGCTCATGCTTGACGAAGTTCATAGTCACCAGTGTCAAAACTTAGGGCGTGCAATTCGGTCAGCATTTAGCTAATGAGAAGTGGTTACAAAATAAATACGCATGCAATCTCAGTAACGTGTAGCTATATTGCTCTCAATTACAAAAAAAAATGAGCAGAATTGCAGACTTCCGCACTTCTTTGTTGAGGCAGCCACATGCCTAAGGACTTTTTGACGGGTTAGTTGGTACATGATCTTGATTTTTATAGCGCGGAAGAAATACCACAGGAAGAAAGACACAAAAGGACAGAAGCGCAACTTCCAACTTTAATGAGCAGAAAAGGAACCCAGGCACTCTTCTATAATCTCCGGTCAGCATGAATGTGCGATAACCACCACACTAAGTCAGAAAAAAGAGTGTGGTGGTTATCGCACATTCATGCAGACCAGAGATTAAAAAAGAGTGCCTGGGTTCCTTTTCTGCTCATTAAAGTTGGAAGTTGCGCTTCTGTTTTTTTTGTGTCTTTCTGCCTGTGGTGTTGTTCCTTCAGCGCTATAAAAATCAAGACCACATGCCTAAGTTCCGCTAAATTTTTAAGCAGTTCACTGTTCACGATTTCATCGATTTTGGAAGCGGATAAAGCAGATACCAAGCGTTTCACATCCCTGTTACTTGTAAACTGTACGCCCCCCCCCCCCCTTCCCCCTCATATTTTAGCTAGATGAAACTAAGCGGGCCATGTCTCATTTTAGCCCTCTACCACATCTTTGGTTTTCAAAGTTCCCGTTGCACAGAAGTTCTTTCATGAACATACAATGAAAGACTTCTGTTTATTTTACGTATGTTGTCCTTAAAAAGTTAGATAAATATGTATTTTTAAGCAGAAATGCACCAAAAATTTCACCAGGCGTAAGCTGCTCAGCAGCGTTAACTTGTAACTTTACTACTTTACTACCGATTTCAAGTCGTTGACTAGAGCTGGGCGCTTTAATTCGAACTGAATGACCTAAGCCCGTACAGAGCGAATTTGCCTTGACAGACCTGTTGAACATTCAGAGAACACGGCGCAAGGAATGCTGAACCGCTTACAGAAGCTGAAGTCGCCTCTAGCGCAAGACTGTTGCGATTTATGGAACTTGCTTGCGCACGTCGCAGACATATTTTTCGATAACGCTTACGGATAAACAGCGACGCCCAGTGTCCTCTGCTGATGTTTCTGAAACCACCAAAAGCACTCAAAATGTCATTTGATCGCTAGAAGTAACAACATCACCGACTGGAACCTCCTAGAGATGTAGCTCTGATCGGTAGATCGAGCGCTCTGAGTTGGTGCAAACAACCAGCGGAATACGCACAAGCTAATTTTGGGCGACCAGCCGAATAAGAATTCGTCATGCCGGAGCCAGAAAACTTGCTTCGGTGCGAACAGTAGAAATCGTCATAGACTGAAACATTATATTTTCTTTCACAGTTGCATGTGAGTGTATTAGCTGACACCTAGAACTTGGGAGCTAGAAAATAAATTCCGGCATAGGCCCCAATCCGGCTTGTTTTCTGCACAAACTGGCCTTTTGTATAGCAATTAAGGAACTCGATGAGATGTGAGACTGTGGTTGGTAATTTATAACAGTGATTATTTTAGCCTACACAGAGAAAAAAAAAATTAGACGAAAAGAATTCGGGGAACGCAAGCTCCGTAGTCTTTAAATTCGTTCATACGACAACTAACAATTTATCTAAAATGCTTGCTCTGTTATCTCAAATAAAACGTTATATAATAAAATTCTTCTAATTACTGTCATGTACAATAATGAAACTCTCCAGTATGCATGGTTTCCGTCTGGCTGCTAAAAATATGGAACTTTCCGTGTTCTCTGAAATGGTTTTTTGACATGTATGCCCACTTTTATTGTACTCATATGCACGTTCTTATGCATTGTAATGCGAGTGTCCGCTATACCTTCTATCTTATCTTATGGTCGTCTTCGTAGATGGCCTTTCACTCTAGCTCTCCAGATGAAAGCTCGCGGTTTAGTTTCATTGGGGTTTAACGTAGGAAACAAACTAGGCCTATGAGCGAAGCCATACCGGAGTCTTCAGGATTATTTTAAGCATCTGTTTTCTTTATTGTGCCCTAATGTTGCGCTAAGTGCGGTGCTTTTCGCTTCGCCTCCATCGAAACGACACCGCCGTTGCCGGCGTCAGTAGTCGAGAACCACTGCATGTTCTACCTGCGCAAACTGTATCTTGAAGGGCATGAAAATGCTTGCCAATTCGGTCTTCCTCTGTATTTTTCCTGTAGTCATACAGCTGTTATCACCTTCATTAGCGACCTCTTTTCCCTGGACTGGCGACCTCCGACATGACTAGATGCGAGGTTGATTAAGAAAAAGAAACTAAGTCAAAATTTTATAGCAAGCTAGCCCCATCTTGCCCAACATAGTACGTTACAGGAGAGAAACAAATCCCGTCATTTTGAATATTAGAATTCTTTTGTGATTCCATAAGTTCACATTCCTGCTATGCGTGCTTCCTCAAACATGACGTCAGTGGCGGCCAGAAAAAGAGATATAATGTTATAGTATTGCATATTACTTCTCCAAGATACATGCATTGATTGTAGGGCAACTGTGGAAACACGTGGTGCATAAATCTCACCATTATAGCCACAGTGTAATGTTTAAAAAAAATGCTGTTCCGCCGTGAGTGCTGCCTGTTGGACGGCAGCCTGGAGATTAGGCGCTATTGTAATTTATGAAAGGAGTCCACTAGTGAAAGGCTTATACTGTTTCTACATACAATAATAGAGTACCATCTATTTCAGGAATCACATTTAGGTTTGAACCAGGCTAGTGAAAAAACATTTTACAGCTACCCACAGCGTCTTAGCTCCACAGTAAGCGCCAGCTGATTGGAATTTTCAAGCGAATGTTTTCCAGCAGCAAATGGTTCCGGAATCTAGGCCCGGAGCGATGACGACAAGCTTTCGTCTTCATTCCTGCGCTGCTATGATCAACGACGTTTTAGTCTTAAATATCGCTCGGACCTGCAATTCAGGAAGGTCGCCCAAAGAGATCGATTAAAGGGCTCGGCCAAATATAGCCCCGAATACTATCTCCTGCAACTGTGGAAACTTACAAAACAGGTGCAGTATGAGAGGAAGTACTCATTAAAATTTAGCCGAGCGCAGTCATACGGCTACGAAGCAAAGTCATACAGCTTTAACAGAAACCTTTTAGTTGAAAAATTCCTGTAGCGTTTTTCTGTAGCCGCATAGTCGTGCTTGGTTTGACACAAATGAGTTATTATGTTATAATTACACGCATACAAAACGTTGCAGGATATCGCTAAACATAAGACAAGAGGGCGCTTGCAAATATTTGTAGCGCTTTCATACCACGTAGCCGCGCGTTCAAATTAGGGCTTCGACGTGCCAGTGTATGCGTACTCGTGCAGTGAAACTAACTTGCACTCGTTGGAAGCATATAAAGACGGTGATGGACATCTCTGCAAGACATTCGGCAGCGTGTGATTTTTGCTTTGCGCTTGAGCGTAAAAATATGACAATATTTGTGGGAGCATTAAGACGACACCAAAGTTTGCAGTTTCCGCCAATCATTTGGCGCAACGGAGTACGTTTCTTTCTTTTTTTTAACGCGAAAAAGAAGCTGTCGATGCCATTTTTTGTTAATAATGTTATTTTGTTCATAATAGTCTTTAATGGCACAAAAGTATCTACTGTGTGTCTTGGGAGTTGCTCTATTTCTTAGTACTCATTCAGTGTTTGTTTCCAGACACTATTCTGCATAGAACTGAAAGTGGATGCCCTATTGTCGCGCAAGTGATGAACCCAGGCTCGCGCGCGAATGGATTCCATTAAGCTTGATTGCTCCGGTGCCTCGCTTATTGTGCCTGGACAGCCACATTAAACCACAAGAAGTGCATTTTACCACTACAATACGACCATTAGTTCGGATCTATACACTGAATGCTTTAAGCTGGGTTAAAGGCTCAGGGCTAAAATTGAGATATATAACACTAAAGTATGTTGTACGAGCAGCTTTCGCTTATTGCTCCACATGCATTTTATCAATTCGGCAGTGCTAAATGCCCCGGTCTCCACGAAATACGACCACAGCATTGTGACTGATAGACCACGACCAAGCCTCCAGTAGGTGGTAGTTTACAGGTGACATGAACATGAGCTCACTGGTGTTTAAGTAGTGTGACGTCAAAATGCCAAATAACAAGGCCGAGCAGGCAGCCGCTCAAGCTCTGGCCTGGCATTTCTGGTGGAAAGGTAAGATATGTATCCAGAAATTCAATTCTAGCATGTCTGTTGTGTGCATCGCTCGAAGCCATAGGGAAGCCGACCTTCAAGGACACGTGGATCCCAACTACCGATAGTTTTATCTTTTACACCCTCTCTGAGCTTCCATACTGATACCATCGGTGTAGTGCAGTACGGCTCGAAAACAGAAAACGCAATCACTTGGGAAGAGGAAAGGTGGTCGAAAAGGGCTTTAGGATTATTCAACCTTCCAGAACCTTCGGGTCCCGAGTTTGACACGCTGTCCACATGCCACACAGGGACTTTATTACAGCTTGGTGAAAATTTGGACTTATACTTATGTCAAGCGGTCTTAATATCATATGGGAGGTTAGGAATGTACGTTAAGGAACATTTGTGAGTTAACACAGGTAAAAATGAATAGATTTCTAAGTAAATAAAATTTAAAATACATATTTGCTATTGAGGATTCATTATATTGCGCTGCAAACGAGAGTAATTAACGTTCTCGTGTACTACATTTGAAAGTGGACTTTAGGAACCCTCTTGTTTGCTTTTTTGCAATTTCGAATAACAAAGAGCACCTCAAATTTCTGTGAACTGTAGTTACTGAACCATTGCATTGTTCCTTTATTTACGCTTCATTCTGGCAGATGTCTGAGGCTGCTTCTTTATTCTTGCCGGTAACTTCGCTGGTGCTGGCGAAGACTCTTGAGAGTTCCTTGGACTGCCAGAAGATCAAATCAGTCGTTATTGTCGACCATAAATCCTGACTCCTCATTGGAGGGTCACATTCTAAAGTTAAAGCTCAGCTACTTTGGTCATGTGATGAGAAGAGAGGAGTCGCTGGAGAAAGATTTGATGTTGGGAAAGATTGAGGGTCGCCGGGGAAGGGGTAGGCACCGAACGCGATGGTTAGATGGCATCCTCGAGGCACTGCAGATGAAGTTATGCGATGTTAGGAAGATAGTGAGAGACCAGAAAGCGTGGCGTGACATGGTCCATAGGGTCACGAAGAGTCGGTCACGACTGAACAACTGAACTGAACGGAACTGCTTTCCTGTCGTGAGTACTGCTTCTTACGTACCGCAAAACAAAGATACCGCCCAACGACTAAAAGTGTCGTCACGGATGAACAGAAATTGCTTGGACACGCTCGATATGGTATCACCGTATTGTCACCGCGATAACGTGTTTGTGCCGTTTGGGAAACCATCTCGTGTAGATCAATAAGCGTATATGCTACACGTGCTTGACACAACGCAACCCCTGTGCGTTGTATTCCGTACGCCACCGATGACGTCAATTCTGGGCTGACGGTACTGAAAAGAAGGGAGGCGTCAGTGCAGTGAAAATCTTGGTCGAATAATTCTAGGCGGCACTTTCCTCTTAGCGTTGGTCAGAAAGACTGCAGTATTTCTTCGGCGTAGGAGCTGAAGTGGCTCGGCGTTGGATCTGCTCTCGCAGGTAAGAGCTACGTCTACAACTTTATTTGGCCGATGAGGAACATTCCGTATTTAATTCTGCAGTGTGTTTGTGCCCCCAAATCTCCCATGAGAATTTCTCCTTGTTTGCAAAACGTTTTGGACTTTCACATCAACTCACGTCTTGCTGGTATAAATGTAACACTATCGTATACCATCACCGATAATAATATTGCATTAAGTATAACATTTCTAGTGTCTGGCAGGACCTATTTCTGAGTGTGCACACTAAAATTGTTGTCCTGATTATAGCAATATATTCATCGTGCTACGGTGGTTAAGCCTTACATTCTGACCATCTCTAAGCAATCCTAAAACAGTGCCAATAATTGCAACTTCTCTGCCTTGCATATGCTAGTATTAACCGAGTAGTTTTTTCCGCAGCTAAAATAGATTGGGTTCATGGCCGCATAGCGGCTACATTGCGCTAGGAGCTAGGAACACTGCGCCAGGAAAACTGCAACGCTCTTGAGTCAGGTACAAGTTGCACTAGGATTACCAGATGCGGGTCTATTCGTTGTCTCGGGCTCTCTGTATTAGGCCTGCTCTCTTTCACTGAACGTCCAGGTAGGGGATGCCTCATTAACGGGCTGTATGCCGGGCTCAAAGTTGGACGAGTGCTTGCTCGTAACGGCCAGACATAAGCCGAATCAATGAATTGTCGCTAGCTCAATGCTTTAAGCAAAGCTTTTGCCACTTAAGTGGGCGGAGAAAAAGAACCGTGCCGCATTACACCGAAAGTATGACAGCTAAATGGGATACAAAATTGGCCCTGTTCAGAATGCAAATATGTGTGCCCATGTATCCATCAGTCGCTAAATTTAAGGAAAACTGTCGACGAGGTAGTAGGCTTTTTAGAGAAAGCATCGGAAAGTAAGCACGTTGTGTGCGTTGAGAGAAATTTGCCTGTTTTAAATGCCGTGGCGGAACGCTGAAGATTGCCGACTGCGAGCGAGTCATCGGTCAGCTAGGAGCCGGATTTGAAATTGCGAAAAACACTGCACATCATGCTCCGCTGCATCAAAACCTTGCGGGCACCTGACACGGCCGCCTGTTTCGCTTGAACCGGTTCTTTCAGCGTCTCCTGAACTGCTTGCGATGCTTGTGTGGCTGCTGTTGGTCACCGTGGCGTGCTTTGCTTGCACCAGTGGGAAGAAACTGCCTCAAACACGACCAAACATTGTTTTCATCCTCGCCGACGATTTGGTGAGTGGCCGAAAGTATTATTGTCACTTATTCTTGACCCTCCACAAATGTACAGTACATGGCGGTGGAGTGCGTACAGAAAAACCTGCCCCATTCGCATTTTTAGAAGGCCGTGGGAACTCACCCGCTAACTCTTGCAGCAAAAACAGTTAGTCATTATTAGAAAATATTGTACTGTATTTCTTTTTCAATACGCATCGTCCACTGCGAAAATACCCCTAGCTCGACCTCTAGACGATCCGCATGCCTAAATGTTGGTGTTAAATAAAATTTCTTATTTTCCTAACAGCCGAAAATCAAGTCTTTATAATACCTAATATTAACTGATTAGGATCTTGGTCTGGGCTAGTTGGTTCATAACTATCGCGAAATAAACACAGCGAGAAGAAACAGGCCACAGGAAGAAGACACATAGCGCGAGTCCCGTCTTGTATGTGTCTATTTCCTTTGTCCTGTTTCTTCGCGCTGTGTTTATTCGTTATAACTAACTGAACATGTTGCTTTATTTTTCTCTGTAGCCAGCAACACTTGCACTAAGAAAGGCTTTATCTCCTTCCGTAATTTTACGCAAGTTGCGCTACGCTTGTTTCCTACATATGTAAGCCATTTAGTACAGTCATCAGTAACTCTGTCTAGACTGCTCAAACGCTCTGCATTCGGCTGGAAGTGAGACAGCTACCGATAACGCCTGGTTTCAGATACCCAGAATAAGAGTATGCGCCGCCACGCTCTTTGAAGTGCCCTTGCTTTGCTGTCGTGCCTGTTCACAGTCACGATCGTCAGCGATCGTCGAAGAATGCTACCATCGGTCGCGAAAACAAGATATCTCGTCTCTGCGCACGTGAGTGATAAAACCATACACGATGACCTGCTCGCTTTATGATACGCAGATCCTTTACTTCGGACTTTTGATAGCCAGCAATGCCTTGTATATTATGTGCGGTTTCGAAAAGTATGCAAATTCTAACATCCCCAGCATGCACTTCGGAGATGTGTTATCTCGACATTGTTTTATCGGTCTGCTGCGCCTTCCCTGAGGATCGTTGGCGTCGCGGCTGTGAACCGACATGGCAATAAAAGAAGCAGGCAGTGTTTTCCCTGTGGCGGTGCATGCTGAGATGCAGGCGATCTCCAACCAGGCGTTATCGGTAGGCATTAGACGCACACCCAAAAGCGGCCTATTCAAGCGCACTAGACAGTCGCTCTGACGTCTGTACAATATTATATTTGTGTGCTGCACTGCAATTATTCCACACCTGAATGGTCTGAAGCATTGCAAAAAGACTGAACGATGCTTTCTGTCAAGATCCTTTTCTACCTTTAGAATGTAAGTATGTAAATTCGTGATTAAAACCTAATGACGGCACTCGTGAAAAGGGCAAACTTGCAATAAACGGGTCTTGTTGGTCTCATCTATTTTAATCTTGCTTGCATCTTTAAACATTTTTCTGTTACTAAGATCTACCGTTCGAATGCTACTACCACCCCCACTACAGGCGTGCACGATATCTCAGAATTCCGCGCTAGACGCGTCAAGCTTATTCGTTAATGGTCTCTCTCAGGCGGCGCGACTGTTGGCCAAACGTAACAGCTCATTTATCCGAGATTCCGGCGGTAATGTTTAATTAGCGCAGTGCTGAGAGCGACCAAATTCTGGATAAAGTTGACTCTTCGTGAAACCAAAGTTTTAACACTGAGCCGTTTGCATTTTCTGAATAGGCAACTGACTCCGCAGCACTCGGCTTAATCGGTCAGGACAAACTCTCCGTCGTATGCACTTTCATGCCCTTAAATACCTAAGACTAATAAAGTCCGTATATTTTCACTGAGGCTGTTCAGTCGGCTTGTAAGCACGCTCTACTGGAATTTGGGAATAGATTTGTAATAGCACATTTGCTGTGCTGTGTTCCAAAAACATAGCGCAAGGTCAACAATCGGAACTGTTCGAATTTAATTTGGAATTATTTCAATATTTAAGGAGTTAGAACATGGCACGCCACAGTATTTTTTTTCGGAGGGTGTTTATAAAGCAGTGCTTAACTCCGCGCACCATATTACCATGATTGGTGTGGGCATGAATGATCGTTAATCTTCCCTACGCGGTAAATTTTAATCGACATATTGCCTTCCGATAACTGAGGACGTAGCACGAACTGTGACCTCTCTTATTAAAAGAAAATATCGAAACTCTAATAAGTCCATAGAAAAAAAGCTTCCTATTGCCATGCGATGGCGGTCAAGGAGTTCAGATATTGACCTTCTGTGGCTGCTTTCTAATGCAGAAAAAAAATTAGTGTTTCATAATATGTAGTTTTATTGCGTGATTTATAACGCCACAGCCAGCTCTTTGATATTTTTCACAAATATTCGTTATGCAAAATATTCACAGAATCTGCGAATGAAAATCACGAATTATATTCTATACGACTAATTTCTTTCAATTCGGCCGCCACAATAGCCTGGTAGTATTCAATTCCGATTCAAAAGAGCACCCTTATCACACTCCAGGTATGCATCCTAGCTGGTAAAATCTCCAGCGCCGTACCGGAATAAGGCTTGCTAGCGCTGCGTGTCGATTTCAAGAGATTGAAGGTGCTGCCTAGTGCAAGCATTCATCCAGTATCTAAAGAGAATTGTCGGGATCGGACCTAAGCGCAGATTTCGCTACTCAGCTGTCAGATGTCCCAGCTAACTCTAGTTATGATGTCGAGGAAAAGCTCGGCTAGACCATGCTAATATAACGGAGGTCTAGTCCTCGTCCGCACTCGCTACTTTACCAAAATGGCTAATGGAAACCCAACTTCAGCATTTGGATGCACGACCAGCCGAAATAAAACCGAACTTTCAATGCTCATTTGAACTTGCATAAGTTGGCGAGTCTGCATTGAAAGATTCAGTGGAGTTTCTTGAGAATATTGCCATATATAAAAAAATAACAATTATGATGTCGATGATGAAATATTTTCATACGGTTTTCAACGTGTGTGTGTGTGTGTGTGTGTGTGTGTGTGTGTGTGTGTGTGTGTGTGTGTGTGTGTGTGTGTGTGTGTGTGTGTGTGTGTGTGTGTGTGTGTGTGTGTGTGTGTGTGTGTGTGTGTGTGTGTGTGTGTGTGTGTGTGTGTGTGTGTGTGTGTGTGTGTGTGTGTGTGTGTGTGTGTGTGTGTGTGTGTGTGTGTGTGTGTGTGTGTGTGTGTGTGTGTGTGTGTGTGTGTGTGTGTGTGTGTGTGTGTGTGTGTGTGTGTGTGTGTGTGTGTGTGTGTGTGTGTGTGTGTGTGTGTGTGTGTGTGTGTGTGTGTGTGTGTGTGTGTGTGTGTGTGTGTGTGTGTGTGTGTGTGTGTGTGTGTGTGTGTGTGTGTGTGTGTGTGTGTGTGTGTGTGTGTGTGTGTGTGTGTGTGTGTGTGTGTGTGTGTGTGTGTGTGTGTGTGTGTGTGTGTGTGTGTGTGTGTGTGTGTGTGTGTGTGTGTGTGTGTGTGTGTGTGTGTGTGTGTGTGTGTGTGTGTGTGTGTGTGTGTGTGTGTGTGTGTGTGTGTGTGTGTGTGTGTGTGTGTGTGTGTGTGTGTGTGTGTGTGTGTGTGTGTGTGTGTGTGTGTGTGTGTGTGTGTGTGTGTGTGTGTGTGTGTGTGTGTGTGTGTGTGTGTGTGTGTGTGTGTGTGTGTGTGTGTGTGTGTGTGTGTGTGTGTGTGTGTGTGTGTGTGTGTGTGTGTGTGTGTGTGTGTGTGTGTGTGTGTGTGTGTGTGTGTGTGTGTGTGTGTGTGTGTGTGTGTGTGTGTGTGTGTGTGTGTGTGTGTGTGTGTGTGTGTGTGTGTGTGTGTGTGTGTGTGTGTGTGTGTGTGTGTGTGTGTGTGTGTGTGTGTGTGTGTGTGTGTGTGTGTGTGTGTGTGTGTGTGTGTGTGTGTGTGTGTGTGTGTGTGTGTGTGTGTGTGTGTGTGTGTGTGTGTGTGTGTGTGTGTGTGTGTGTGTGTGTGTGTGTGTGTGTGTGTGTGTGTGTGTGTGTGTGTGTGTGTGTGTGTGTGTGTGTGTGTGTGTGTGTGTGTGTGTGTGTGTGTGTGTGTGTGTGTGTGTGTGTGTGTGTGTGTGTGTGTGTGTGTGTGTGTGTGTGTGTGTGTGTGTGTGTGTGTGTGTGTGTGTGTGTGTGTGTGTGTGTGTGTGTGTGTGTCATGCTATTGACCTCATACGGCCGTTAAATCCCATAATTCATTTTATTGCCAATTTATTTGTTGCGCCCGCTGAATGTATTTTCTAGCCGTCCCGTGTACAGAAAGCCATTCTCGTGTTCAGAGTTAAGCTAGACATCATGATTTCGCAATAAATGCTACCTTGTCTTGCGCTAGTTTAGAAATATACCAGCGATGGCTTTTGCACTTTCCTATATATTGAAATGCTAAGTACTGAAAACAATTCTTATCCCAACTTCCTGTGATTGCAAAGCAGCGACCAAATTCTGCTGCCGCGAAGAAAAAATATCCTTTCTTGGCCTCCAGGTCTTTACACTTCGTTGAGTGAGCAAGAAACTCTATCTAAAAATTCTGTTTTGCCCACAGGAAATAATTTATATAGAAAAGGTTCATTCTTCTGTTGTGTTAACACTTGGCGCTGTGGCTCATGCACCAATATGTATTCGTTATGTTCCCCTTATGGCCGCCAAACGATGTGCAATGACTCGACCAAAACTAGGCGTTTTGCTTTAGACTCACGCGTTTGGAAAAAGTTTCCTACAGAACTGGTCGTTTTTCGCAATAGCGAGCAGCTCAGCTAGGGATTAACTTGAAGTCATGTTAGAGGGAATTTTATTCTTTCCATTTCACAGCGGCTGAGAGCAATCCATTCTTTTTAATAAAGGCCTCATTCATTCATTAATTCATTCATTCATTTATTCATTCATTCACTCATTCATTCATTTCACATGTTTTTGTTTTGATTTGTGCTTTATATATGGGCCACTTTCAATGTGGGCATTATTTGTCTTTAACGTGTGCAGGGCGAATCGAAAAGTAAGTCCCTTTCTATGGCGGTGGTAATAACTGTCCTTTCTTTCGACGAATCTTCACGCGCACTTCGTTTGCACGACGTTTGCCCTGCATTGTAAACTGTCGAGGTATATTTTTATAAAGTTGTTTTATAATGGTATGCTGCCCGACGGCCCTGGGCCGTCCGGCAGCATAAACTTATGAAACATCAGTGAGCGTTGATACTTATACGGCGTTTCATAACCGCTTTCATTATTTTTACGCGCGCACGTGTCATCAGTGCGGGTTATTGTTTTCTAACCATACGGATGAGCGATCGTTTACCGGTTGTGCAATTTCTCGGAAGATGAGAAACTGTTTACAAAGTTCCTTCAGAGCTTGCCTAAGGCTGGTTCCTTGCCTCATCCTCTTTTTTCTTTTTACAAATAGTATTCCTTGTACTTGCATGGTGAGCTTCACGTGTCGGCGTGACTTCCCAGTAGCAATGAATACATCGGCGGAAACCCCAATCGTTGTTCTTTCTTCGTGCGCTGGTCTGGCCTTCCCCCACACTTCACCACCACACACCCGCGATTCTACATGTGCAAATCGTATGTTTTTGTTCAGATACCAGGAAAAACGACGCTTTAAAGCTTATTTTCAGGTTTCAGAAAAGGTTTTGCAGGTGGAAATTCAATGGACCTAGGAAACTGGTTGAAACCATTTTGCTCGTGGTATCACTCCTTCCAAAGTTATTAGTTAGTTCGAGCTCGTTAAGTATAAAGACGTCCTCTAGGAAGCAAACTGGAAATTTAGTTTATGTTCTTCCCGCATTGTTCCCCGCCGGAGTGACGCAGTGATTGGGGAGCTCTACTACTGTGCCCAAGGACGTGGGGTTGAATCTCGGCCTCGGCGGCCGCTTTTCGATGGAGGTGTAAAGAAAGGCGTCCGTGTGCTGTGCGATGTCGGTGCGCGTTAAAGAACTCCAGGTGGTTGAAATTTCAGGAACCCTCTACTAAGGTCTCTCATAGCCTGAGTTGTCTTGCGACGTTAAGCCCCCTTAACCAAACCAAAACAACCTTGCAGCCTTTCTGGGGGAGGGGGAACATATCTGCCCGCAGAATTTCCAGACACAAAAACACTGCTCTCACCTTCCTTCCTCCAGACGTTTCTGCCTGAATAATTTAAAACTGATTTCAAGCTGGTGCCGGAACTTGTTCTAGTCTATAAGGGCATCGCACCGTTATTTTTTTTTGCCTCTCAATTGTTTTTTTTTTTAAGTTGCTTTACACTGCTATTATTTCGTATACAACTGTTATAAAAACTTTAATTTAGCCCATGTTCTGCAGAATAAAGAAAGCAGTCTCCAGAATTCGTATCGCACAGCGTTTTAAGGTGAATATGCGGAAAAACAGAATTTTGGGGAAACAATAACAATCTGATATTTTTACTTTCTGGAATACTGGAAGTAAATGATAGGAGGAGACAAAAATAGCAAACATAACCACATGGCAAATATTATAAACGCTATTCTTGTTGCTTCACACACTACCACGCTAACATAAATGTTCACATAGTTGAACATAGGCTCTTTTGAACAGACTCCGCACAATTCAGTGGATATTTAGACAAGTTGCATAGGCGATTGCGTCCCTGCACCTGCCCAACCTCTATGCTACTGGCTGTACATTAGTCTGCAAAATACTGCCTTCGGAAATCTCTCCTTGACCAAGGAGACCTTCAACGCAAAGTTAGAAAAGTTATAGAACTTCGGCTCAAGGGTACATTGAGCTGTGTTTATAGACTCTCTCTTTTATATTATATTATGTCGAAACCACAGTTGACATCCCACGCCGGCTTAATGTAGCGTTTAGCAGCCTCTGGATGCAATTTAGGTGCACAAAATTCGGCGTGAAAAGTCCAGATTAGACTGCGAGCTGGACGCGAGAACTGTTTGGAACGTTAGGTATCCGCTCCTACCTTTGTGAGATAATATGCTTAAAAATAAACTGAAAACAAAATTGGGGATTTATGTTACAGCTGTTGGTTAGAGCAGCCGCAATACTGCAACAATGCCTTTCCAATCCGCATTTTTTTCATTTTTGTTTTCTTTTATGTTAGGTTTGGAGAAAGGAAGGTACAGTTTACTTTTGGGTGGACAGCACAGAACGAAGGAGACCTACATTTAACCAGGTCAAGGCCACACCACCTTTGTGAAGAGCGAGTGGCCGGAAAGTCTGACATTGGCTGATACATTGGGTACTGAAGCTTTCGCTTAAAATGAAGTTGGCTATGGGACAATCTGTCATTTTCAATGGAGTTTACCGAGCACCCAGAAAGTGTCCTTCTCGACTGCAGTTCACATGTCAACTAACTCTGAAAAGTTGCGGCCGCACAAAAATCTCACATTAAAATGAACCAGGCTTTTTTGGCGCATTGACCACGCCAGGTGTCTATAGCGCACAGATTGGAAACTACGAGCACAAAACGACTGCAGTATAGGTAGACTACCGTCAAGATTTAATGGTTACGGCATTCGCTTTCGCACTAAAGGGCGACGGATCGAATCCTGGCAGCGGCGAGCAGATATTAATGAATGAAGGAAAATTCTAAAACGTTTCTGTACTGTGCTCGCGTCTTTAGTGCCAAATATAAAACCACAGTCCAAGCACAATTCAGCTCTCTTGTAATTTGTCTATTGTTGGGCCATTGCAGCTTTTGTATAATGCACAATAGACTCTGCCCCGCCGGGGTGGTGCAGTGGTAAGACGCCCGACTACTGTGCCGGAGTTCCCGGGATCGAATCCCGGCCTCGGCGGCTGCGTTTCGATGGAGGCGAAACGAAGTGGCGTCCGTGTGCTGTGCGGTGTCAGCGCACGTTAAAGATCCCCAGGTGGTCGAAATTACTGCGTAGCCCTCCACTACGGTCCCCCTCTCTCTCTATCCACTTTCACTCCCACCTTCATCCCTTCCCTTACGGCGCGGTTCAGGTGTCCACAGAGCAAGTGTGACAGATACTGCGCCTTTCCCTTCCTATGAACCAACCAACAAACCAACAATAGACTCTAGCGTATAGTAATAATTCATATGTCGCATTCGTAATCCGTAGTATTGTAGGCACGTGCAAAAAGCATTGTGTGCGGTTACTTGAACTACGTATGGAGAAAATTTAGCAAGAATTTTCGAACGGTCCTCTGAGCCACCTAAATATCGCCATGGTATAGGTTTCCCGAGTACGCTTCGAATATTTGTTTATATAATTTTTTTCCCTCGGGAATATATAAAATATTCCCTCGAATCCTTCCTTGACAGCTAGGAAGCATTATTATATCATATATCTCGCAGTACTGTAATTTTACGAGTTCCATTTTCCTGTTAATTCTTGCATTGAATTGTGGAGCGGATGCGCTACTCTCTAGGCTGCAACTTTTGAGTTCGCAGGATATCGGCGAATTGCCTTGAGTTCTTCACGAGGCCTCCACCTCGTCCTCACCTTAAGCATTTGAGTGGGGATAAAATCTCCTTTAAGGGCTCGCAAAATCGAACTATGACTTAGTTGTTTTGTTGGTGATTTAGCATGTCCGCTTGTATTGCTTTCGCACTATAAAACATCAAAACGAAGCGGAGTCGAGCTCGGGTGCTTGCTATCAATAGCCGAGCGCTTTAACCACTTAGATACCGTGGAAGAAGGAGTAGGTGGGGAGGCATCTTTCGCTCGTTATAATGTTTATTTAGGATCACACTTTCGCCATTTTTTTCTCCCCGCGGCTGTTTTCAGTGCTTTGGGCGCGTAACGTTGTACAATCCCTGTATACCTTTTCCACAAACACGGAGCGGACTGGGCTCGAACCAGGCTGTTTGCGAACTGTGTTACCCATGAAGGTCAGCGCCGTCTGTCGAGGTTGCGGCCAAATTTATATCTCATTGGCATCATAAAAATTTCGAGGACAATGCTATCCCCACTGGTACTCCAGATCGTGGCAGTCGAAGGAAAGCATCCGTGATTACGGGTTTATTACAGTCTGAACACTGCGGAATCCTATTGGTTAGCGATATGACAACTGTCTTTTCCGCTGCTTGCGTATCCACCCAGTTTCTTGAACGATTGAACTTCGTCATGAATTCGTCAAAATATATCGATATTGCATGCACGCCGCGAAACGCTTTGATAAAATTAAATGTGATGTGCGATGTGAAAGCAGTTTTGAGAAAGCAGCTCAGAAAATTGTTTTCTTTATCTGAGCTGTGGAGCAACCGTCTATAACGTTGAGCGCGAAAGTTGTCATTATTTTATTGCTGTAATTATTATAATCTTCTAGTTTATTTCCTGCTTTGTATACAGCGTTTTAGGTTCTGTAATTATGTAGTATGGATTATTTTACATGGTGGAAGGTTAGCCCTCATGTATATGCATGCCGTTACGAAGCTTTTTGGCCGTGTAGTGGGGTGCAAATGAAGTAAAGCTGTGCCTAAAATCGAAACATATCATACTCTCAGTACAAGAATGATTGCACACCCAGAAATAAACACTAATTTTTTATGTCAAGCTGCTGCCTGTTTTCTGAGAGCATGCGTATGCAACGTACTGCTTTGCAGGGTTGGGCCGATACCAGCCTTCATGGGTCAACACAAATCCCGACGCCCAATCTGGATGCCCTGGCCAGCACGGGTGTTCTGCTGAACAACTATTACGTTCAGCCGCTCTGCTCGCCTTCGAGAGCAGCCTTGATGACAGGACTCTATCCAGCACATACTGGTAAACAATTGTCGAATATGTATGTAATCATTTGAATAACCCACAAAGCGATAGTACTGCTGAGCCTAGTTTCTGTCGGCACAAGAAAAATGATAAAAATATTTTCCTTGTTAAAACCATACTACGCACAGCTCATTTGTGCTCGAAGTGAAATCTATTGTATGACTCCTGAATATGTTGACCTTTCTTCAGAACAAAACATATTTATCAGTGAGGATAACATGATTTTTGTTCATTTAATTGATTCATAGAATTTGAGCCATTGCATAATAGGCGAGGCTTCGAGAATTCAAATCATTACAAAATACAACCGACTTCGGAGGCGTTTACGACGGCTGAAAATATTAGGACTATCAATATAGACGTTAAACGTCTATATCCAGTAAACAATATAAATGACGTAAATGACGTAACAAACATCTGCAGAACTTACGGAATCGCACGCATAGTAGGGAACCACACCCAAACAGATGTCATAGGGTGGAAAGTCTCAGCAGAACCGTTTCTTATTCTGCGTCAAACTATGGCATTCTTAATCTTCGCGCCGCGAAGAAGGATTTAATTTCACAAATGAGCGTGCATTTACATTGCCCAGTGCGAGCTCAAATACTGTAACAACCTCCACGACCGGTGATAAAGCCAACGAAACCGAGCGAGATCAAACTGATATAGCTACAGGGTCTCTGAACAGATCTTTCTGATTAGATGCATTTCTTGTTTGTGTTGACTGCAGGAGTTCAAGTGCCCTTATTGAGTGGGCAAGTCGCTGGGCTGCCACTGAAGTTCAAGCTTTTGCCTGAGCATCTCAAAGACCTCGGCTATGAGACTCACCTCGTGGGAAAGGTATTGTTGTCGGCAGGCATGAAATGAACTGTGCATAATGTGCGAATGAAAAATTGAAGGGTAAAGTAACAAAGATCTTAAACCTGCTCGTGCACTTGTAGGATAAATTGTATGTTTTGTTCTTCACGTTAAATCAATAATTCCACTGCACGAATTAGTTCCTAAGGCCAACAATGAAGATCGCGTGATTATTTCGGAATTCGACTATTTACAGTATTTAACGCGCTTGAATCTGCTTTGTTTCCAGCTAACTTTAACTGCTACAGTACGAGAGTTGATTGCTCTGGAACGCTCGTAACGCTAAGTCTTAGAACTACGCATGTCGAAATATGCATGCATGCGTAACCAGCTGAAAATGTCAAGGCAACATCTTCGGTTTTTTATGAATCCATGCAGTGGCACCTGGGCTACTCCAGCTTAAATTACACGCCAACGCACAGAGGGTTCGACACTTTCTACGGCTTCCACAACGGACCCATTGACTACTACACCGGAATTCTGGAGCAGGTTAGTAAAGACCAATCTGGATGGTCGTTCCTAAAAAAGACCCGTTCTGATACACCATAATATTACGTTTTGTCTATACTTGGACTCAGATGAAGGGGCCCCGACACGGCAGTACCCTTTTCAAGCGTCGAGAATCAGAATCAATGAAGAGCAGTGCCCTTCTATAAGTTGCAAACATAGAGAATTCCATATAGTCATTCATGAATGTGGTTGGCAATGTCTCATTGTGTCCCCACATTTTCAGAAGTGCACTCCGGTTGAGCTTGAAAATGATCCGTGATATTTTATATATCAGAAGGTGCTCAATTAAACACTTTTCCAGGGATGTTTTACCCATTTTTCAAAGTACGAACATGACCAAGGTAAGCGTACGCTTTCCGAGTTCCAGTTATCGAGCAATAGATAAAGGCATCAAAGAAACTAACTTGCAATTCAAAGCATTGGTCTGCATTACTCACTCATATTAAAGAACATCTATTGTTCCAGACCCGAGACCCCGGAAATTCTCTTACGGTGCCCTACTACTCTTGCACCCATCACTGCAGCATAAAATTCTTATCCTGCCTTCGACATTCGATCTCGATACTCGTGCCACTCGCGGTAATACAGGAAAGGTTACACCGCCGTCAGAGAAGATGGAGCTAGTCTGGGTTGTACGCAACATAAATACTGGCGAAATTTATTTGTTCAGCGGCCACCACCATGTATCAGATAACAACGAACCGAAGACGAGATGTGGAGGCCGGGCATTCAGATCCCACCAGAGGCTCGCCGGTGGTTTTCATATAAAATTATGCTTAAGGCACGTATTTATTACCGGCAATCCAACCATTGATCAAGATAAAGAACAAAATTTTACTTGGGGTTTTCTTGGTTTCGGTTTCTGTTGGCTTCCTTCAAATGTATGTCATCAATGTATTAATCACGATCTAAGCTGAGAATAAACAAAAAAGAAACAAGTTAGTTTATTTTGAAACATTGAACACTTATTGTGCGAGAATAAAACACTTGAGTGCAGTTACAACAAAGACTGTTCTTAAATGCTTTTATTGTTAATTATAAAAACTGTTTTTATTTAAGGAAAAGCTTAGTCATATAAGCAGACTCTCCAATAGGATCTCTTCGGAAGAATACCCGTTTTATTTGTTATGAAGACACCTTCCTTAAATTACCTTGACTAATAGGATTCTTCGACAGTTAAGCATTTATTATCTGAAGAAATGATTAGAATTAGAGTTCCAACCACAAAGCCAAGCGGTATTTGAAATTTGCCTTTGAGTGTTGAGTACCTCTCAAACTAAGACTAGTATAAAGTACATATGCGAATTTCCGCTTGTCGAGCTCAGTACTTCCCATTAATTAGTTGTCAAATATTCTGCTACATAATATTTGTGTCTTGAGTTATTATTCTTTCTTGCATTTCATTACATTATAGAGCCTGCATTCGGGAGGTGCATACGGTCTGAACTACCGGTACTGGACATAGATATTATAGTGTCGTGATGCCAGACGTTGTTTTCCTTGTTAGCATTGGTAACGTATAATGTCCATTGCCAGTCGAAATAGAATCGTAGGGCCCCATTCCTATCACACCATATTATTTTTCTTAAAATGCTTTTAAAGTTGGTTTATCTAGGACACAGGGTTTGAATATCATGGATGTGGCATAATGGTTTGAGCGCTCTACTGCTGACCCCAAGAGCAGTGGTTGGATCTTGGCTATCGCGGACGAGGTTTTGTGCCCCTTGAAGAAACCTGAATGTTCGCAATCATAATGATGTGTTCAATAGGGATCTCTCAAAGCCCGTACTGGTATGAGAGGCTCAAAATGTATTCTCTACATTACCATTTCTCAAATGCAGAAAGGCCACAAGGGTCTTGATTTCTGGAACGGCACTAATGCACTTCCGCTGGAGGGACGCGTTTATTCAACTACGCGATTCAAAGATCTGGCAAAGTCTATCATTTCCAAGAGAAACACTTCAAAGGTGAGTGCTCGCTGTTTTTGCGGGTTGTTCACGAAGCCGCTGCACTCGATATTTACGGTGTCATTTCCAAAACTGTGAGTGCATTTCGTCTATCTTAGGCTATCGGGCTTGGTGCATGATAGCATGATTTGTTGCTTATTCGCTACAAAACACAATAAATATACCGTCTTTAATTGAGCAGTTTGTTGTGAAACTATGTCAGAATTATGGGGGAAATTCTCATAAAGCAATTCATTGCAGAGACAAGGACCCTATTGACTTGTCAGCTGCTTTATTCGAGGGCGTGAAGATAATTATTGAGCAGTGTTCGCCGACAGTGGAATCGAAAGCAGACTCTGGGCAGTGGAATTCACACTGCTCGAACTGGTTTTGCTCTTTAATTAGCCACAGTAAGCAAGTGAGTGTAAAATAGATATTACGCGCTATACGCACTTTTCGCGCCTGGCATATTTGCTGACATAGCTTTGCCCCATAGAAAGGGCCATAGATATTGCGAGAAATATTTTATAGGTAGTGGTAGCATGGGATGCTTGTTTGGGTTCAGCATTTCATTAGTTTAGGCAGGTTTGCGCCTCGTTTTGAACTGTTTCCTTTAGCTATATTTATAGCTGTATAGAAGGCTGAGAACGACTAGAAGTGTTGAGCAATTTTTGTAAGGGTACATTTGGGACAACGCCAGTTCCGGGTAGCCCCGCCGAGGTATCGCAGTGGTTAGGGCGCTCGACTACTGTTCCCACGGGCGCGTGATCCAATTCCGTCCTCGGAGACCACCTTTCGATGGAGGCGAAAAGCATGGCGCCCATGTGCTGGGCGATGTCTGTTCACGTTAAAGATCCCCATGGGGGTCGAAATTTTCGGAGTCCTCCACTACGGTCTCTCAAAGCTTGAGTCGCATTGGGAAATTAAACCCCAAAACCAACGAATCTAGTTCCGGATAAAGGCTTATTTTCGATTTTCTATAAATAAATACTGACTTCGTTAGCTTAGAAAAGTGGTGTTAGCTGAGATTTGTACTTCAGCTGAGAATTAGGCATCCATAACAAAGGGTGCGTATCTAAATGTAGCCTTAAAATCAACCCGTCTCCCCTTCCTCTCACTCTGAGCCTCGGAACTGAAGTGGTAGAAGCAGCAGCCAGTTCATACTCATAATTGTTTACATTGCTTCATGTCTTAACAATTTTCATTGATAGACGTACAGTTGAGTACATTGATGTATTGATTATAAGAATGCTGGCTTCATTTCATGAACGTAGTTGCAAACATACAGGTTCAAGGAATTAACCTTTTTTACGTCTTTAAGTCAGTGCAGACTATAGAACGATTTATATTTTACGCTTATTTGTATAATTTGTGTATGATCCTTCGTGTAGCTAATGAAAGTTCCGTACACATTTAGTTACGTATGCTAACAAAAACTGCTGTACATTTCTCTGCTCTTTCGCTCAGTTTGTAAAAACATGTGCAAGTAGTTTGGCACGTCAATGTTTGGGACTCGCTTTGTCAAATCTAAAACACAAAAGTCAGGACGTTTTCCGAGGATATACAAAATCTTGTATATTTGTCTTTGCGAAAGTGAACTCAACGCAACAAGTTAAGATTCAGAGCAACTGAACAAAATTTCACGAATTTCTTTCCCAACTTCGGCAACATTTGGATAGAATATGCTTAAAAACCATGAGCGAAAAGTGTTTGACTAAAACCAGTCTAAACACCTACATGATAGCTTTGGTCAGCCTAATGCATTACTTTGGCTCATAATACCTACAAATTGTGAATGAAAGTTTCAGAAAATAACATTTCGTTAGTGTTGAAATCTGATGAGTGGCTATGTTTGTTCGCTGAAGTAATTTACTGCTGATCCCGACGTTTTGGAATAAGATATAGGGCGCTCAAGTGCTGCAGCCAAGGACGCGGGACCAAAGTCTAGCCGTGGCGGCAGCTTTTCGATGCAGGCAAAATGCAATGAGCCCATGCACTGTTGCGATGTAAGACCTCCCACGGACGTGAGCTCTCCAATAGCTTGTCCATAACGCCTGAATCGCTGTGGGATGTGCACTAGACCAAGCCAATTCTAACTAATGAACAAATTAACTTGAAAGTTTGTGTTGTCTGCGCGAAAACAATTACCGCGTTAGCTTGGATTTATTTTGAAGTATCATGCGCTATAAGAAATTGTTTTTGCAATGTATTTCTTTGCTCCCTCTCATGTCGTCCTTTGTGTCTACCCTCCTTAGTGCTCAGTTGTTATGGCACTCGGGTCGTTAACCCAAATATGCGGAATTAGATTTAGGAAGTGGCGGGTGCTTTGTGCTGTGTGACGTGAATGCACGTTAAAAAACCCCAGATGATAGAAATTTCCGGAGCCCTCCACTTTGGTCGCTTTGTTACGTTAAGCTCCATTAACCATACCATAAAGTAGTCTTTTAAGCCGCCGTTCGTATCGCCGAGTCTGACGTTCCACATCGGCAAACCCACGAAGTCGCGCTTACCACATGGCGCATTTACGTCGAAAAACGAAACAAATAGTCCATTGCTGAACTATGTGGGATACGGAAAAGCGCATACGCGTTTCGATTCACCTCGCTGCAGCTGTGTTCCACTCCGCTCTTCCTATGCGCCATCCACTGCAGTGTGGATTTCTATTGGCTGCGTCTGCTATGATGCGTGCGCTGTGATTGGCTGAGCATTACGACGGGGGAGCATGTCTTCGGTTATGCGCGGTTACTCTGCACTAATCTGTGTTGTACCTATTCCTTGCTTCATTTCCAAATTACTGCGTAGGGGTTGGATTTTTAATATCGTAGAGGGACTTGGATATATAGACAGACAACGGCTTTTGGCAGAATGGAGCTCTAGTGTACTAATGATTCCCTGTCATAATTTGGAAGTGAATGACGGTATTGCGTAGTCTCGGGGCATAGTGCAAACTGTACTGAAGCTGCGGAGTTTCCTTGCGAGAACAGCCGGTGTGGCAGACAGTGCGCTTGACTACACAAGCATAATTAGCTAAGAAACTCTCTATATTTACTGAAACCAAAGAGATACTGTATTGATATTGGCAGACAATATTTCCTGATTGTCTTACGAAGAAAATTACAGTGGCAATGTCATGACTGCTGTGCAGGATGCATCAATGTAGTTAATCACATGTTTCAAGTGGCCCCGAGAGCTGCTCTTTTTTTTTTGTTATGAGACTGAAATTACTGAAGTTTATTATGATGCGGAATTTCTCGTCATATATCTACTTTGTACTCAAACTGGACGCAGCCTCTTTTCCTGCACTTGGCCTACCAAGCCGCTCACAGTGTGTACCCACCAGAGTTCCTGCAAGCTCCGGAGGAAAACGTAAAGAAGTTTGAATACATTGGAGACCCCACAAGGAAAATCTTAGCAGGTACGTGGAACGAACCGCTTACACAAAACCAATAGAACTGAGTCTACCTTGGTATGGTGGGTGCTTTGTAATAGTAAGTACTTCATAATAAAATACACCGCTGAACGCTGCATGGCGGAAGTTCTCAATGCTACTGATGGTGGTTCGAAAATTCTGTGGCAATATCAGGTAAAAAAGAATCGAAGAAAGCATAAACTAATTTGAGGCACCCAGGAGAAATGTTTACATAAGAACTGTGCTGAGCTGTGCTGTGTCACTTTTAGCCAAGTCATTCAGGAGCGAGGATAGTCATTTAGTGATCGAGAAGAAAAATGCAGACGAAAAGGAGTTCACATTAGAATCATCTGTGAGAATTTCTAGAACGTAGCCCCACATGAATAGAATAAATGACAGAAAATTATGTACGGACAGTTGCCACAAAAGTTGAATGAATACGGCCAGCAAATGAAAAACATTCCACCGGCATAAAATCCTCCAGACCGCTTACAAGAATTTCAGTTGCATACAGGCAGCTGAAGCGGAATAAGTCTGAATAATTTTTCCAAAACTTTTGAATGCCTGGGTTGTCAAAGTGTATTTTCTTGGAAGCATACACTATCAATAATGAAACAAAATAAAGTAATGTCTGTAGTGGCTTGCTGGGCAAATATAGCAATCCATCTGTTCCTGGCAACGGATGATGCCGTCGGTAATGAAATAGTTTATTCGGGGCGTTGCGAGAAACCTTTATCATGCGGTTGGTGTCGTTAGGCTAATGTTATAACTGCGGATATTAAAGTAAATATTTTGGCCAGTGCGGATCGCAAGACTGTTTTCTATTCTGTGCTGTTTCACGCTGCAAAACGGATACTGACGCATTCTTTTTGCAGGAATGGTGGATGCCTTAGACCAGTCTGTTGGAGCGCTCTTGGAAGAGCTGGAGAAAGCACACATGCTTGAGAACACGGTGTTGGTGTTCAGCACGGACAACGGTGGGAGCCCGTTTACCCGTAACGAAGCTAACCGCGGCTACAACTGGCCTCTCCGTGGAATTAAAGGAACGGTCTGGGAAGGTGGAATTCGCGGAACGGCCTTCGTGTGGAGCCCGCGCCTGAAAGTGAGCCGGAGGATCTCAACCCAGCTGATGCATATTACCGACTGGCTTCCGACTCTCTATTCAGCCGCTGGTAAGGGCTGGTGCTTTTCTTTTTTAAGGTGCACTGCTTGAAACTGGTCTATAGCGACACTCTGTAATGAAGCTGCCTTTTTACATTGCGTTGCCTGGATAAGTTGTCCTTTCGTCATTAAAATTCATCTGGATGCAGTGCTGTTTTCAAAAACCTTTGTAGATCAACATGAAAGGTCTTGATCTGGCAGGGCTTGTATTTCAGCCGATGAGATAGGTGCGAATACTGAAACATTTGTGCCTAGTACACATGAAACCACTTTTTTTTCGCACATCTCACTACGTCGATATATATGCACTACATAAATTGTGCTCAGAGAATACGGTTTGAAGAAAATGGTGGAACCTCAATAATTGAACTAAATGCATGATATTTAATATGTTTCGATTGCCTATGGACAATTAGCATAAACATTCTAAGGCATATAATACTAGCTACGCGAAGTTACTCGTGAAAAAAAAGCAATGACATTATTTCACCAAAGCATTGTCCACAGCTCCCCCCCCCCCCCCCCCCCTGAAATGCCGCGGAGACCTCATACGTACAAACTTCAGTGTAATTGGCTGTTGCATTTGTGCAGAATGAAACCCATCGGTTAACAAAACATGTGGGGAGAAGTAATATGGTAGATTGCATTTTCTGCCACTGACCTTGGGCGCAAACAAGAAACGCCATTCAGCATCAGGAAACTGGTCGCGCTGCCTCCACGGCCCCCATCGCTGTGAAACAAAGGTTTCATTTTGCAGTAATAACCTTGTATTTGTGCCTGAATGGAGTATACATTGCTACCAATGAGAAGTGCTAACAATATAAAACTGTTTCACCGATACCTGTTCACGCTAGCGAATAGCTGCGACCTACACCACTGTTTATCCATATGCTGAAAAGGTAGAGGCCCAATTGGATTTTTGGGCGCTAAGTTGCGAATATGTGAGCAGGCTGAAATATTTTCGCTGAGAAAGGTGATCATGCAACAAAATTTTGGACTTGAGAAGAATAAAGAAATGCTCTCCTGGGAATGGGCACTCTTGCACAGCTCAATTATGTGCAGAAAGTGGAGCAGTTTCTCAAAAGCTTCTTGTTTATAGTACCAGACACCTTACTGTCTAAAAACTTTCTTTCAGTTGAATATACGGGTGGAGCAAGTTTGAAAAACACTGAGTGGCGATCGTCAAACTAAATTTTTTTGCGCAGGAGGTGATGTCCAGAACCTTGGCTCACTGGACGGGTTCGACATGTGGAAGGCGCTTTCGACCGATACTCCTTCGCCGCGTTTGGAGGTGCTGCTGGAACTCAACAAAGAGGCTGACCGTGCTGCGCTGCGCTGCCGCAATCATAAGATCGTGCTTGGAAACTACTCTGAAGAAGTCAGCGAGCGCTACATGGTCTGATTCCATTCACTACTTGGCTTATAACACGATAGCTTGAAGTGCACCGCTGAGCGGAATACCTGGCGTCGCATTTCTGTAGTGTGGAGAAAATCTTGTGTGGTGAAAAATGTTGCGGCGTCACACAAAGTATAAATCGACTGAAATATTGCGGTCACGTCTAAATAAAGCCGCAATATGAATCAATACATTTGACATGTACCAATGTGAAGTAAGGTAAATGCTCCGATAGAAAATATGGAGTCATTGAATCGTAATCAAACCTGCGACTCAAGGCAATAAATATAAGGAAATATGTGGTGTAGATAGCATGCGAACCCATTACGACGTAGTTTGCATGGAGCGTCGACGACAATACTTAGTTGCCGGCCAGGCTGTTGCTCACTGGTGACTAGCGCAGGACATAGTGTAACACAATTCAGCTACATAATACGCACACGTAAGCACATAAGTGTTTGCGTCGTCTTAAGTCGATCCTGCATGAGAACAGATGTATTGCGGGCAACTTCGCGAAGTGAGCAGAGTGGCCGAGTCCATGGGCAAAGCTATTATTATCAAACCAATGCAAGCAAAAACTTTGCTAATGGCGTCCGATATTTTAGGCTATCATGTAATATAAATATGGTTCTTTGCAAGTGCAATTCCTTGAGAAAATATATTCGAAATAAACACGATACGAATTGTTTAAGACGATGAGCTAAAGTTTTTATGGGTGCTCATTTGGTGTGGCATGATCATTTCTTGAGCGTGAAATTGAAAAGTACTGGCAGGTATCAGAAAGTGTTGTTAACTACCACCTTTATCTGCGGCTAAAGGTGATGACACATGGGCGAAAACCAACTGCAATTAAATGCGGCGGGCCATTGCAAACGGCGTTGCGACGGTCGATCGCCGCTTGCCGAATGTGTCCAACAGGTTAGATCATCGACGAACCGCGTGTAGCAAACGCACTGGCAGAGAGGGACGCGAACGCGAAGAGCGCCAACGTCATGGTGATGTAAGAAGGCTCAACGTTGGCGACCTTCAGACCTGGCGCTGCTAGCCTAGGTGGGCTATGCCGGTCGCCGGCACAGCCCAGCAGAGAGATGTGAGCTGTCTCAGGAAAACATAGCGAAGGTTCCAAAAACGAATGTGTTTCTAAGCCCCGTGAAACCAACTATAGGGGCTGTTGATTGACTTGTCCTAGATTCTGACTGCGGCACCTGTCACTTTAACTACTAATTAGTAACATACAATAATCCACTTTAATTATTGCCTTGAACAGCGTGTCAGTGCAGGAGTTGGTCAGCTGATTTTTACTGTGCTTTAATAATAACGTACAATTTTCCTGTGAAAAGTCTTACTTGAGCAATCTGTCTTGTCTCAAATTAATATTACCCTTGCCGTGGCGTGTGAAAGACGTGTTGGAGGCCTGCACCGTGAACTGCCCTTTTTTAGTGGGATGTTGTAGTGTAATAGCACCCAAAATTTGTTTTTTTTTTATATTTCACGGTTAAAACTAACGCGCAGTGCGACAATAAAAACTGAGCATTTGCGTCTGCGGAATTGGACTCAGTAATTTCAAATGTGATTTCCAAAAGCCACGCTTTCCAGCATTTATTAGCGTAAGACGTGAGCATTTGTTAGCATTTTATTCTGCTTTTTTGCTCTGGCTGATAAGCTTTACTAAATATTTTGGCAGCATGTACGAAACATTTATTTTCTCAGAGCTGTTTTGGGACGACTCTAATCCCACCGGATGTATCACGTGGAATCGCTCGCTCCCAACCTTTCACAGGTGATTAGAAAATAGTGAAACGTTGAAAATAATGAGGTGCCCTAACAGCTTCACTGAGAATTCGAAATAAAGGATGCCTCTGTCATTTTGTTAGCTCATAAATTATTGTGGAAAGCATGTAAACTCAAAGCTGTGTTCTTAGAAAGCATTTACAAAAATTTCGGTCTCGTGTATCTATGCAACAAAACTGAATCAATTACACTGAAATTTTCTCCCGGCATAGTGCAATGCGTGGTCAACAATCTTAATCTAAATTGTCTTGAAAATATCTGTGGCATACCTGTAAAAAAAATACTTGAAGGCCCTGCTACGGTCATTGATTTCTTCCAGTACTTGGAACCAGTTGTCGGGTTCTAATCCAATATAATTATAGAATAATTTTAGTTCAATATTTAATAAAAATCAGGTTTTTGATATGCAGAAAAGTTGCATATTCTTTAGTGGGGGCATATATTTGACACAGAAGTACTAAATGGGCGTAGGAAGCTGCAACAAAAGCTTATTCGACATTAAGCTACATATAACACTAATGCACTCGCAAAACTCCGCGATAGAAATATGAAGTAGTTGAGATAGATATTTTTACGAAAAGATGATTCAAATACCTTTACATACCTCTTAAAAACCAGCAACGCAACCCTATATATATTCTACGTAAGTATAAACACAGGATCATTCATTTGTAAAAGCTTATTCAATTTGAATTCACAATAATTCTCAAGCCAATATTTGCCATGTGAGTTGATTCATTTCATCAACTGATTTATTTTTCCTAATTAAAACTTCAATGTGCTCTCTGCAATAAAATTCACAACAACTTTCGGTCGGTGCTAAAGGGTTCCGACAAAATTTTAAAACTTAGTTTAGTTGGGACATATGCTGTACTATTGTCAAGCTGTTTAGGCACACACCTTTAACTGCAACTTCTCGCATCGTAGAACGTTCATGCGGTTGATTCTAAACTATGTACATGTCTTCAGGCGGCAAAAGTAGGTAACACTGGGAATGTGATTTGGATCAAACGCGAAAAATGTAGCAGTTCATTACAGTAAAATCAATGAACGGAAATTTAAAAACATTTCAAAGATGAATATGCACTTACTATTAAAGCACATTGCTACTTTAATGAGAAGTATACATGTAATATTTATTATTCTGCGCCTGTAATTCGGGCGCACAATTTAGTAACGGTGATTCCCTTGTTGCTCCAGAAGTGAAGTGCGAGCTTTAAGGAGCCATCACTCTGCGCGAAAACCCCTTCGCTTTGCGCTTTATTACAAGCACCATTTTTGTGCACCTTTCTGAGCAATGAACGCCAGAGTGAAGACGCATTGTCGGCTTCCCGAATGCACTAATGCTGCCTACCTTACTCAATACGCATCGTTAGCGCAACTGCGATATTTCTCGCAGGTTGTTGGAGGAAAGCGCCCCACCAATGATCTGGATGCTTTGCAACGAAACTCAAAGGCTGCTCACGTCCTGAAGCGGTTTTATGGCAAGTCAGAGCTTTTCCAGCGCGGTTACGACAAGAGCTGGTGGCGCAGAGCAGCCGTCAAGTGCAGCGAGCATGGTCCGACCAACTTCAACTCGAGCAGCCTTATCTTCGTGTTTAATCTAGACTCCGACCCCTGTGAGCTGCGAAACATCGCCGACAGGGACCCAAGGGTGAGATTGCGATGTACTTCTTAATTTCCTAAAATCAAAAACGATATACATGATATCACAAAACTGCGCAATGTGAACACTGAGACTTAGAAGTTACCTTCAGAATTTACATTTAAGCATGTGCCGGCTTCAGAATCCTGCATTAAGCTAGCAGAGGGCCAGCAAATATTTTCGAGCCAGCTCTTCTGCATTATACTTGTCAGCTATCTCTATTTCAATTCGTACTAAAAGAGAAAACGATAAAATGTTTATTAAACAGGGTTTTATTCCCCATTTGTAAAGACGTCGAAAGCATAAATGTCAGGTGAACAGTCACTGCCAGTCAAGACTCACTGCACAAAAATGCGACCGTTGAAATAATTGTACACGACGAAAATTGCAATAGTGACCATCTATTTATTTTTTTTTTTGCAGCTGCTCACTCATCTCATGGCGAGACTTGGCGGCTATATGAAAACACTGCAGCCTGAGCTAGACAGAAAGTTTGATCCCAGGGGCTACCCTGAGAATCATAACGGCACCTGGGCTCCTTGGATCTTTTAATGTCGATTTAGACAGCCCAGTACGTACAAATTCAACCAGAATGTACTCACCGAAAGCAAAAGACAGCTTCGAAGGCAGGTTTTGCTACCGAATGTGCTTAATTTTAGTTCATGTGTGAACAATTTTTAATGTTTTAACAGCGATGTAAATAAATAGTGACATCGTAAGACATGTCTTGCTGCCTATTATTCTCTGGAGTAGCCCGACGAATCATGAAGACCCGTGTTCACTATCCGCGACGTGATCCCGTTTGAAAATATCCAGATTCTAGTTTAGGAATTGAATTACTCATGGTCACGGTTATGGATACACGACAGGCTGTAACCCAATGTTCACTTGCTGCGTGTAATTCCAGATGCCATTAGAGCGTGCGGAGTTCAGTGCCCGGGCTCTCGAGATTTTTTCGACTTAGTGTCCAAACCGGCTGAAAACCAGCTGCCAAACAATAAAAGGGGTAATTATTGGCTGTTCAGATGAGCCAGCCGCAAGTCAAACTAGCTCGGAGTCAAAGGATAAAAACCAAAACAATATTTACCACAAGTAATACCAGACCAGAAGCAAAATTTTCACCAAGGGGACGCCACACATGCAAACCATAGCCTGACAGAGGCTGTCATACAGACAGAGCTTGCAAAAGCAGTGAGCTAATGAACAATTGAGGGGAAGGACTAAAAACAATATGCACTGCGAGAGTGAAACGCCTAATGGTTGCTATGTCTAGAAAAATAGCTTGCACTCTCTTACAGATCAGTGACTGGCTGATCACTGGGCCTCTCCTTGGAGACGCGCCGAAGCTATCTTGAAAAACAAATCCTCATTCCACTTCTCCAGTTCAGGACCGCCACTCCAAAAACTACTAATGTCAACATCCCTCTTTTCCCTCCTCTTATATCTAAGTATCCAAAAGTTCCAACTCAGCACACGCTGACAAAAGGCACTATTCGTCCTACATTAATGAGCAAGCCGCTTCAATTCGGGGCAAACTGAGTGCACACACGTATAACTGCACTAAAGTGCTTTCAACTTTTCGCCCAGAGGCTTGATGTCATTCAGACGACTCACTGGAAGGATCCTCGCGAAACTCCAGAGTCTCACCTTTTCGGGCGCTGGTGATTGACCACCGTGAAGAGAGTCACTTACATATCCAAAATACGTGCTTTCTGCTCGTTAATGGTAGGTTATTCTCTAAGCCTCTCAAACTTTCTACAGCCTACATAGGCGATATCTACTCGGCATATATCCTGTAATATTGCTGTTTGGCAAAGGCTTTCAAACAGCTGCGTTGATGGCCAGTCAGCAGTAATTGTGACCTAATTTTATATTTTAGTGCTGAAAATGAATAGAAAAACAGTACCACACCGTAGAGAACACTAATAACGCGCCAACAGAGTCCAGCAGCACGGTAGCGCTTGCTAGTATTTAAATTGACATATATTTCATTGAAACCAAATAATGGTTATGCCACCTTGATTACCGTCCTTATCTATAGCAGTACTTTTTCACTGCCCTCCCATATCCTAGTTTATAGAATCCAAAATTTCTCTTCATAATCCGATGCAACAAACAATCATTAATTATGCTTACAAAACGCGTGCTTAGAGAAAACAATTGCCATTATTCCTCGCTCTATGACAGGTAAGTAAATAATGACTACATGGTTACCCGGCAATATTATATTTTTTTTCTATTCGAATGTTGCGAATATGCAAACACCAAGGATACGTATAACCTTTCATTACGTTGAAATGTAATGCACTTCTTTTTGCTCCACCTGTTCTTTCGGGGAAAAAACAGAAAAGATATGGTTGACAAACTGTGAAAGGCTGATATTTAATGTACTGACCACTCCTTAAAACGCGAACAGCGACGTTCGTATGTGTGCAAAGGAGCACAACCCACAATAAGTTGCTGCTTAAGCACTACTGAATTTGTTAGTTCTTCAGACACGGTATAATTTCGGCACGCTATCCACATAACTTAGCGTCATCGATGATTCACGCTCCTTCCAGGATGACAGCCCAGCGATCGTTTCTTGCGCACCCAGCTTTTGGTCAGAGAAACCAGCCCACGCTTCCCGTTTTTGTTTCGGTTTAACTAGCGCGTAAATGGAGCTGTTCAGCGTACAATGGTAAATTATATTGAGCAGGGATTACATTAAAAAATCTGCTTAAAGGGCCGGTGACAGGGTAGCTCCATGTATTGCCGTTTCGTGCTTCTGTGCATAATATACGGGTCCGTGATCCTACTTGCAAAGTTTGAGCATATAGCGCACTGCGCATATTAAAAAAAAATAACGCGATAGATATCGAAATCGAGGAGCTCCTCCCACCGAGAGCGCAGGCTATTTTTAAATTTTCGCGGGACGTGACACGAAAATACAGGGCGGAGCTTCGTCTGCAATGCAGGCTGTGCTACCAAAGGACACGTCTCTTTTTCTTTTGGGGACAATTGGCACAGTGCTCGACCCCCCTGCAGAAGTGATTGATGACGATGTTAACGCACGAAAGCGATGTAAAGTAAGGCATGTTTTTTTCACCATATGGCCCGGTCACAGTCAGTGGGTTGCATAGTTAGGTTCCTTAGTTTATCGACGCACTCATCTCTCGCATTACACCGGTGACGACTCTAGCACGACTAACCGTCGCTATCACCCTAATGACGGTTTCGGCGTCGTGACGCCGACGGAACTAATTAGAGGAATGTCGCCCTAACGATATTGGTCGTATTCGAGGTCGAGTGAGAACGTGACATCTTGAGCAGCTGCACGTGTCGGTAGCTGCACCATGTTAAAAAAGGAAACAGGCAGCTGCACTTTATATGTTCCCGTTCTCATGAGCAATGACATTGGCCAAAAACGTTAGTGGGCGTCGAATTGCCGGCCATTTCCTCGTCGTGTAGCCCTAGCGCGAGCACACGGGGTTGGGCCAATTACGGAGCGCGCATTCATAAGCTTTAACGGTTTCATGTGGCCATCGAGTGTAATTCGAGAAGTAACTACAAATCGACGACGTCTTATATAACGAAGCACGTGCACATTGAGTGGGAAGCGTCGATATTATTCGTTCTGGCGAGCGCAGTCGGCAGCTGTCGGCGCCGCTTGCTGCTTTGTGCGTACCCGGCTCAGGCAGGGGACGTAGCATCCACTGCGCCTTTTGCAGCGCAGTTGTAGTTTGCGTACAAATGAAGGTGCAACCGGTGCGAAAAGAAGTGGATAGTATTGGTATTCCTAGCTCAGCTTGCATTTTATGCTTGTCGAACGAGCAGCATACATCCAGTAATTCCAAAAACTATGTAAACCAACACGCTGTGGGGCGCTTTCGTAATCTGCGAATCGGCGCATTTTTGCGGGATTTTAGGGCTCACAGACTGAATACTGTGAAAGAAGGCCAGGTCCAGACGGCAAGGTCGTGAAGGCAAGGCAAGGTATGCCGTGTCAGCGTTTAATCTGATGGAGAAAAACCCAAGCGCGCGCCGGAGCCGGCGCCGCGGGACGATGATGATGGTATGTACAAGAGGAAGACGAAGATCATGGTATGTACAAATGAAAGAAGATCCGTGGAGGGCTCACACAATCTGCCCGGGGGGTCGGAAGCGGCCAGCCTGGCCGCTCCTAACCAACCGATGTACCGCGGCGCACAAACGGCTTCAAGCGAGATACATGAACAATTTCAGTTCCACGGTGGCGTCGGTCAGCTGGGGGATCAACAGGTGTGACTTGGTAGTTTACTGGGGAAGTTTGGTTGATTACCTTGTAGGGACCAAGATAGCGGTGCTGAAATTTATCACTAAGGCCAGGGGTGCGCAGTGGTGTATACAGCAGTACTTCGTCACCAGGACGAAAAGAGACCACGCGATCTTTCGAATCGTAGGGACTCTTGCGGTCCTGCTGGCACGCTTCTGTGTTGAGGCGGGCAAGATGACGGCATCTGGCTACACGGGATAAGAACTGGGCTGGTAATGATGAGTAGTAGTCGGGCGTAGAGAAGGAAGTGTCGAGGACTGTAGTGGGAGGACGGCCGAAAACGAGGAAAAATGGGGAGTAACCGGTAGTCCGTTGTACTGCAGTATTATAGGCGAATGTGACGAATGGTAGAACAGTATCCCAATTTTGATGATCCGGTGTGATGTACATGGATAGCATATCCGATAGGGTGCGGTGAAATCGCTCAGTCAGACCATTAGTCTGGGGACGGTAGCTTGAGGTTGTCTTATGGAGGGTGGATGACGCACGAAGAACTTCGGATACGACTGTCGATAAGAAGGCCGTCCCGCGGTCACTTAGAAGCACCCGAGGAGCGCCATGACGCAATACAATTGACCGCAAAAAGAAATTAGCTACCTCTTCAGCGGAACCAGTCGGTACAGGGGCGGTCTCAGCATAGCGTGTAAGGTGGTCGACAGCTGTTATAATCCAATGGTTACCCCCATTGGAGAGAGGTAGGGGACCATATAAGTCGATGCCGACTACGTCGAATGGTGTGGCGGGACAGGGAAGGGGTGTAGGAGACCAGCGGGGGAAGAGGTCGGCCGCTTGCGACGATGGCACAGGTGGCAGGAAGCAACGTATTTAGCTACGTTGGTAGACAGGCCAGGGCAGAAGAATCGTCTTTTCACGCGGTCGTATGTTTTGTTAAAACCAAGGTGACCTGCGGTAGGGTCATCGTGGAAAGCAGCTAGTATACGTGGGCGAAGCACACGCGGTACGACTGGGAGCCAGCGAGTTCCATCAGGATAATACACGTAGCGGCGTAGTATGCCATCTTCAAGCTTGAAATTGCGAAGCTGTCGGCGAAGCCTAGCGTTGGGTGGGCTCGAAGCGCCGATAAGGCGGTCGATGATGGGCCGACAGTAGGCATCAGCCAATTGCTGTGAACGGAGAGCGTGCTTGTTCTCAGAGTCGTCAAAAGAAACTGCAGTGATATGCGTCGGTGGAAGCGATGATCTGCTGTGGTCAGAGGTGGAAATGCATTGTGAAGAAAAGCAGCAGGCTGATTCCGAAACCGGGCAGCGAAAAAGAGCGTCGGCGCCTTGGTGTTGGCGGCCCGATTTATAAACGACGTCGAAATGGTATTCTTGCAGGCGTAGAATCCAACGGCCAAGTCTGCCTGTCAAATTTTTCAGTGAAGATAACCAGCAAAGAGCATGATGATCGGTCACAACTGTGAAATGCCGACCATACAGGTAAGGGCGAAACTTTTGAACAGCCCAGACGACGGCGAGACATTCCTGCTCGGTAATGGTGTAGTTTTTCTCAGCTGGAGTCATGGTCCGACTGGCGAAGGCAATCACTTTCTCGCGTGAAGTTGCATCGCGCTGCAGAAGTACAGCGCCAAGACCGTGACCACTGGCATCAGTGTTCAGGATGGTAGGAGCGCTGTCGCTGAAGTGGCCAAGAACTGGATCTGATGTGAGGGCGTGCTTTAGGTCGTTAAAAGCAGCGTTGCACTGTTCAGTCCACACGAAAGGGCTGCGCGCTTTAAGTAGTTCATGAAGTGGCACAGCAATAGTTGCAAAATGTCTTATAAATCGCCGGAAATAGGACGCCAGGCCGAGGAAACTCCGCAAATCTGTAGTCCGTTGCGGACGAGGAAAATTCAAGACCGCGGTTATTTTTTCAGGATCTGGGCGAATGCCGTCATGGCTAACCAGATGTCCTAATATTTTAATTTCCTTCTCTGCAAAGTGGCACTTCTTTGTGTTGAGCTGAAGGCCCGCTGAAGCAAGACACGTGAGGACTTCATTCAGGCGCGTGAGATGGTCGGTAAAAGTTGACGAAAAGATAACAATGTCATCCAAGTAACATAAACAGGTTCTCCATTTGAGGCCACGGAGTACAGTATCGATCATTCTTTCAAATGTTGCGGGTGCGTTACAAAGGCCGAAGGGCATAACATTAAACTTGTAAAGTCCGTCAGGAGTTGCGAAACCGGTTTTTTCTTTGTCGTCCTCATGCATAGGTATTTGCCAATAACCTGAGCGGGGGTCCAAGGTCGAGAAATATTCGGCACCTTGGAGAGAGCCAAGGGCGTCATCAATACGCTGCATCGGGTAGACGCCTTTGCGGGTAATTTTGTTGAGTGCGCGATAATCAACACAAAATTGTACCGATCCGTCCTTTTTCTTAACTAATACTACTGGGGAGGACCATGGGCTTGTTGATGGACGAATAATATCGCGACGGAGCATGTCATTGACATTTTCTTCAATTACTTTTCGTTCCGAGAGAGAAACCGGATAAGGTCGTCGGCGTACAATTGAGTTACCTTCGGTAAGGATGCGGTGACGTGCAACACTAGTCCGTCCCAGTGGTGGGGAAGTGGCATCAAAAATGGCTTGGTGGGCTTGAAGCAATTGCAGCAATTCTTGATGTTGGTTTGGCTTGAGGTTCGGATTGATTGTCTTCGACAGCATGGAAAGAGAGACTTGCGATGAATCGCGTTGCGGAGGTAGCGGGGCAGTGAGCATCATCATGGATATAGGGTGAGCATCCACTATGCATGGCAGGGAAGTTCCTTTAGTCAGCACGAGGGATTCACGGGAAGTGTTCGTGGCAGCTACTATTGCAGAGCTGCTGCGGAATCGTACAAAGCTTGATGGGAAGGCGATTCCACGGGCAAGATGACGATGATATGGTGCGATGAGTACATCCCCGTCACTGATGTGTTCGGAAGAAACGGTAATAAGTGTTTCGCACTGTGGAGGCAATACAGTATCAGCTGCGGCAATGAGGAAATGATGCCGTGCAGAAATGTCAGATGAACAATCACTGTCTGTCATATGGATGACACGGTCGCCACAAGAAATTAACGCTGAAGTTGTTGACAAAAAATCCCATCCAAAAATCTTCAAATGCGCACACGGTGAAAGCACAGCAAACTGCACATGGTGGCGGACGCCGTCTATAACAACTCGAACTGTGCACTTTGCTGAAGGGTGCAGAGGGACGCCATTTGCTCCACGAGGTTCAGGTCCATCATATGGTGTCGTTACTTTCCGCAAACGGTGGCACAAATCAGCATGAATAACAAAGTGCAGCTCCTGTGTCAATCAAAGCTTCGACCGGTAATCCTTCAGCTAAAACGGAAATCATATTATACGGGCGACGAGGAGGACTTTTTGTAAGTTCGCAAAGTGCAGTTTCTCCTCCGGAAACTGCATCGCTTAGTTTTCCGAATTACAGAGAGGAACAGTTGTTGCTGGTCGAAGTGGCGAAATAGTGCGGCGGTATGGGGAAGGGGACCGGCGTTATGATACATGAGCCCCACTTGGTTCAGACGAGGATACCGGCGGTGGAGAGAATCGACGAGGTTGACTAGGAATTGGTCGTCGCTGATAATATGCAGGTGTGTCACTTTCGAAGGCGTCATAACCACGTCGCTCATTCTGAATGCGTCGGCGACAAAAGCGAGATATATGTCCTCGAATTCCACAATAATAGCACACTGGGCGAGAGGGGCGCCAAGGTGCGTAATAGGGTGGTGTCGGTTGAGCCGTCGTCATGGCGTTGATGTGGTTGTAGGGTGGTGCTTGGGGTGGGGGAACAAAAGGAGGAGGGGATGCAGTGACGTGAGCGTAAGTCGGTGCTGGGCGAGGTTTAGGAGGATCAGGCGTGACAGGGTGGTTGATAGTGGCCAACTCTTCTTTAATGATGTGGCGGAGGCCGGCGTCATTAGGAGGAGACGAATGATTGCAACCGTGCCGGCAGAAAGGGCTGAGAGCTTGGAGCTCCTCGCGGATTATCGCTCGAATCATGGCTCGTAGATCGAGGTCAGTAGAAGTCGGGGCAGTAGTGAAGCTGGGCTGCAATCGGGAGGACTGTAGCTGGTCGAGGCGTTGGCAGGTCGTTATAATGGAATCGACACTTGGTGGATTTTGGGCAACTAGGGTGTTATATGCCATTGAATTGATTCCTTTCAAGACATGGCGTACACGTTCAGATTCCAGCATAGTGGGACTGATACGCCGACAGAGGGACAGCACGGCCTCTATGTATGACGCATAGGACTCATCGGGACCTTGACGGCGGGTAGCGAGCTTGTTCCTTGCGATCTCCGTCCGAACAGCCGGGTCAGCGAAGTACTGTCGGAACTGCTGCTTGAAAGTGGGCCAGTTTGTGGTGTGGGGCTCGCGGTTAATAAACCAATTTCTGGCGACCTCAATAAGGTAGAAAGATACGTTGAGAAATTTCAAAGCATCATCCCACCGGTTGTAGGCACTGCAGCGTTCATAAGTGTCAAGCCAGTCATCGACGTCTTCGTCGCGACGACCAGCGAACAGCGGCGGGTCGCGTTGTCGTGTGGGCACCATCGGAGGCGGCGGTGTAGCCGAGGTAGAGGGTCCGGCCGGGTCGGGACTGCTCTCGGTTGACATGACGATGGTAGTGGTTAAACGGCGACCGGAGCGTAGCTCCAGCGAGAGGCAGGACACAAGGCAGCAAGGGGATCTAATTTCACCTCCACCACTTGTGAAAGAAGGCCAGGTCCAGACGGCAAGGTCGTGAAGGCAAGGGAAGTTATGCCGTGTCAGCGTTTAATCTGATGGAGAAAAACCCAAGCGCGCGCCGGAGCCGGCGCCGCGGGACGATGATGATGGTATGTACAAGAGGAAGACGAAGATCATGGTATGCACAAATGAAAGAAGGTCCGTGGAGGGCTCACAATACTAATAGTGTATGTTTGCTGTGTTTACGTTGAAGCACTCATGAGTTATTTGCAGGACAAGCACTAAAAAAACGCAAGGTGAGGCTCGGGAGTAGGTCGCAGTCGCGCGCGCGGCTGTGGGAGAGTGGAGATGGAGACGACGACGGATGGGAGGCGCTTGTTTGGTGCGGGCAGTGAGCGAACTTGATGAATGTGGTTTTGCGATGGCGGGACTGATGCGGTGGCTGCGCAGCATGCCTTCGTGCGTTGGCCGTGGCCAGACTGAACATAGTTCTGCAAAACATTTTACCAGCCGAAAATAAGTTTGAATAACACGCTCATAACTCAGCACGTCACAAGGTACTGCTTCGCTCAAATGTTTTGTCTGTTTCTCTAATGTCGCAAGGTGTGCGCTCGCGTCAACGTATGCATGTTCGTTTTTTCCCCTCAGTTTTTGGACGAAATAGCGACGCGCAATAGCCCAGCAAAAAGCAACACAATGCTATCCCCTCCCCCCTTTCGCCGCCCACACGGCACAAGGGAACGTTTGAAATGTGCCTTTTTATATATGGGGGCGCTTGCTGCTAAACAAGCTAACTCTCATAACGTAAAAAGAATACGCTTATGATTGCATGCTTAAATAATAGATCATGAGTCCATCGATTTCTACCTTCTTGACAATCTCTAGAAGGTCAAAATAATCCCGAGGGTACTAACGTTACATATTATGGTGAAGGCTTGTGAAAGAGAAAAGAAAATTCGAATAAAATATTTTCCCTGAAGCAAAAAAAAAAGCTTCCATTGACCATCATCCACGGTACGCATGTAAGAGTGCAGCCGACACCGCGAATAGCAGACATGGGGAGATCTATTTGTGATGTTAGCTGCAAATGGTTGCCAGCCCAGGAAGCTGCTTTCGATATTAATAATAAACATTCATTTTAATATTAAGCACTAAATGTACTCCAATTTCGAGAATTTATAATTTAGCGTATGGGCAGTGAAATATAGTAATCAGTTTATGCGCAAATGTTAGCTGTCATGATTCTTTATTATGGGAAAAATGTTTAGGTTTCGTTAGAACTTGCTTTTCACAAAAATAATGACATTATGTCATAATTGCTTCAGCGGAGTAATGAAGTTGACAAGGCCGGAAATTTTGGCGAGTCAGTACTGGTCATTGTGGTATAGGAGCACGAACCCAAGACTACGGACAAGGACAGAAACACATTACAAGCCCTTTTGGTGTGTTTCTTCGCTTGTCCGTTGTGTTCCTGCCGTGCTCTTTTAATGCAGATATTACAAATTATTATGTTTCCTCAATGCCAAAAACCAAGTTAATCTAGCAAAGAAAATACCCATTCTCCAGACGCGACACAGAAATGTTTTGTTCTTGTAACCAAATTCTGTCCCAGTGAGTTATTCCCTGCAACTTTCGTGCAGCACGCACTTTTACAAACATAACACAATGCAACACAACAAACATTACGGGGGATACTTACGCTCCACATTTAATGGTATGACGCGGTAGCGTACACTCCCAGCTGACATGTAAGGACCTGGCAATTGAAAGCAATGCCAAATGAAAGTTACTACCAGTCAACGCCCTGGCTTTGATGTCTCGCTCACAGCAACAGGGTTTTAACACGCGCGGACGTTGTCAAGCCCTTGTCACTTTCATTGCTCACAAGAAAGAAACGAAACGCTAACCTAGCGCCCTCATTCCCGGTGGCTATATCTGCTTTTCGAAATTCTCGAAGCAGGCTATTTGTAGCTGCCGTGCTTCAAGGATTCGACCGCGGCATGCTGTGCTCGGTAATGTCCGTGCGATAAACATTTATGCCTCTATCTCCCGCCTCACGCCTCCATCGTCTAGGGGCGACGAGGGTGGAAAGGTACCTCAGTGCCCTAACCGATACAGCAGAGTGGGATTCGGCAGTCTAGACTAATTTTGAACTCCGGCTGCCTTGCAGTCCCTCTCCCTTCGATGGTTCCTTGACGCATTAAGACTTGCTGCTTGGAGAATGGCTGCGACTACCCATAGGATACCCGCAATAAGCAAACCAGTGACACCTGACACCACAGGCATCACGCAGATCGTTCTGCTCTGTTCTGTCACTTTTTAGCAGTTCATTACGCTGGCTCAGCCTTGCAGAGTATCGTTCCTTCTTTCGTGGCCCCTTTTCAGGTATCCACAGTGTTGTCATAGGAGCAGCGGTGCACTTAAAAAACTAATTTTGAAAGCAAGTAATTACTTTTTCTTCAAACTTACGGCCTTTAAGTGATTCATTACAATAATAATAATATTAAATGCAATTACAGCGATAACATTGCAGTAATTTAATTACTGCAGTGTATACTGCTCACGCACCGCTAAATCGATTTTCGCGCACCAAGTCGTTGATGACAACAATTTGCTTACACCTCTTTTTTGGTATCGCTGTAGCTATTTTCACCCTTAAAGCATTATCGAGGTTCATCTAAAGCCGATGGTGGATATATCCTCTCGATAAACCTCTTGGGCAAATTTTGACATATCGCAGTTATCTCGGTCTAATTTGAAGCAAGAAGCAACAACCCAAATACAAGGCGGGAGGATGCTGTGTGTTAATACATTCTCCCCAAATATTTGTACCTCGGGCCTCTATTCTGATCATAACAGGTGGCAATTCGGCATTCAGCAATTATTGACTTTCAGCTTGTCTTGCTCCTCAGGATACAAGGCCATATTCTAGCAGCGGACGTCTAATTAAAGCTGGAGGTCACTCCCTTTCAAGTATGCCACCATTGCTCATCATTGGCCCTCATTACACAGAATGAGAAGCGTTAATAACACATGTCTCAAGCATGGTACAGAGCACGTTCTCGGTTTACTGCACGTATCGGGGATTAAGGGACCGACATATCCGGCTAGCTCAAGCCCTTTTCATCGGCAGTATCTTATACTCAGCCCTATATTAAATCCTCAATATAACGACCTATACGAAAACGACATTCTGATTTTCAAAGCTTATAGGCAAGTACATTGAGTTATGTTATTTACAAGCATCGAGGCAGTGCCGTTGGACTTCACAGCAGGACCAGGAAACTAGTACAAATCCTCCTTACAAGCCTAACAGAGCGCCATGGACTCCTAGCCAGAGCGGCCGTAACCTGTAGCACCTCGGATATTTCCTGCCGGCAGCAAAGTTACAAATCATTAACGACCGCCTATAGGATATCTTCAGAAAAAAAGTGCATCCTTTCTAACACGTCGAATGAAAACCGCAAGCGAGGTGCAAATAACTAGGTAGCATTCGCAGCAAATGAGCGGAAGTTCGCAGTACTAGCCAAGGAGACTACTCCAGACCTAATAGCTACCACCATCGGCATAACCTGCCAAGCTCTAGATAAGGCTGCGTCTGTTTATATACCAACAGAGATGCACCACTCAGAAAACTTACAAACCAGCCATATCCTTGGCAGCGCAAACATGCGGCTTAATATAGCAGTGTGCGTCAATGCACTGGTCGAACGTATATAAATGGAACTTCTGAAAACGGTAAGTGGACGAGGTTAACAATGATAGGGTCAGGGATTGCCAATACAGTACTGATATTAGGCATGTGAATGCTGCTGGCTGGAATAGCGGTAGAACATCGTCCTCAGTTCCCCCTACTTACACCCTATGGGCCACCAGACACAAGGGTAGTATGTCGAAATAACCACATAAGTATGTATCATTCGGAGCAAGTCCTCACAATTTTCACCACCGTCTCATCCAAAGTTCTTCTGGTAAGGACAACTGCTGACGAATTTCTTCTTTGTGATCAGTGTGCCCATGCGGTCACCCACGAAAGCACCATCATCAAGCCACTCCGAAATCTAGAGCCAGCTATCTGGAGGTCGCTGGAACCCTGGACAGATGCTCTTCGCAGAGAGGGCTAATGTCTTCCAATAACACGTGATGTTGGGCTAGTCGGTTCATGGTTATAACTAAACAGAACTGCGCGAAGGCAACGGGACAAGAAGGCACGAATACACACAAAGCGCAGTCTCTTGACTGGCATGTTGACAGAGCAATGAGGTTGACATAGCTGGTTGCCGTTTGTCCCTTGTTGATAGGAGGAGTGGTAGTGGTAGAGCCCAGAGTAGAAGAAATGTAATCCAGTAAGACATGATGTCGGGCTAGTCGGGTCATGGTTATAACAAAACCGAACTGCGCGAAGGCAACGGGACAAGGCACGAATACACACACAAAGCGCAGACTCTTGACTGGCATGTTGACAGAGCAATGAAATTGACATAGATGGTTGCAGTTATGTTCTTTGTTGATAGGAGGAGTGGTAGGGGTAGAGCCCAGAGTAGAAGAAATGTAATCCAGTAAGACGTGATGTTTGGCTACTCGGTTGATGGTTATTAACAAAACAGAACTGCGCAGTTCTGTTTTGTTATAACCATGAACCGACTGTACGCGCGCACAGTTAATATGGTTGCAGGAACTCTCGCCAGTTTCTAGAGTTATCTCTGTTATATAGCCTATGACAGGTCGCACGATCGGTGACAGCGCGGTATAATTCAATGCGCGAATGTCTAAACGCAGAAGCCAGGTCTTTGAATTTGCGATGCCAGAAAATGTGAATTTGCCGTAAGATAAAGGAAGCGTTTTTTTGCCAGCTGGATATCTAAAATTAGCCTGTAAACTAAATGATTTTCAGCAGTTCTAGTCTTCAATGCTCAGCTCCTTCTATGACCGCAACTGAAAGGAGATCTAGCAGTACCCTCGCAGAAAAGCACGGGCAGTTTACGTGTAACCTTACAATCAACTGTATGTTTTACAAGCGCGCCAACAATATTCACAAGGCAAACGAAGGACTGAAAGCAGTCAATAGGTTACAGACGTTTATTTACTTTCGGCGTTAATGTTACAGGTAGAAATAAGAAGTTTGCGTGGAAAAGTTGCTACGAATCGCTGAAAGTAATTGTTTTTAAATACTAACTACGATCGCAGTAGTTCCACATCACTTGACGGCTGAAATGCGCCGTTACGTTAGAAACTGTTTTTAAATTTTCTTGAGTGTTGCCACAAACACAGATTTTGTAGCTCAAGGGTTTGGATGCCTTGCCGCCGATCTGGCGTCTGAGGTCGAGAGATGGTGCAGTTCCATAACTGACGAGGGTACAAGACACCGACCCTCGGCACTCTGTAACAAGAGAAGTACAACATTATCTGTATATATGGTGACCTCAGGCTATCACCACAAAATATGGTGAAAGCAGATTTAAAAGTTCCAAGAGCTATTATCTTACTTTTTTCGTAAAAGGAAGTGAGCAAGTGTACCGTGGTATATGGAAAGTTTTCAAATTATTTAACAGGGCCGTTATTCGATCATCAAGACGGCGTTATGCAATACCCCATTTAATATACACATGCAAAAAGAACAGGTGTAGAAAAGAATTGTTTAAGCCACCTTCCGTCAAGGAATGTGCTTTAAAATCAGTGCAACCAAGATGGAAGCGTCGGATGCATAAAAGTTTCGAGACCACTGCAGAATCTATACTGCAGAAATGCGAATGCCTAGCGTTGCTGGTGCACACGGCGGATCATGTTTGCATTCATTATCATTGTGAACTAAATGCACCGTAATTATGATTGCTGATGTCATCATTATCAATATCATTATTTTCAGCCTCATTGTCATTTCTGATGTAATCGTTGCGATGGAAGGGAAAATTACGAAGTGCATTTCACTATTGCGAGCATAGCGCACCTGATTAAAGCGCTCAGCTGAAAATCCGAGGAATAGTGGTTGGATTCCCACTGGAGACTGGATTTATTTATCTTTAACTATCTGCCTCACGATAGGTAAGGAGAATAATGATGTGTATTTCACGATTGCGGACATGGCGCAGTTTGTTAAAGCGCTCGGCTGGGATTGCAAAGGATGGAGTTTCGGTTGCTGGTGAAGAAAGAATTTTTGCTTTTCTGATGGCGTCATCATCACGTCATTTGATTGACAGCTATGGTTTGACCAAACTTACGAACGCCGAAAGTATGAGACATTGAAAGCTTTCGTATTAAAATTCATTACTAACTTTCTGGGGTTAAGCTGTATTGACTGGTCTTCCCAAAGCAAGGCAACGAGTTAGCTTTTAAGTGTTTATCGTACACTTTACGTCGGTATCAAAGGCACGATTTTGTGACCGCGCTCGTGAAATTTACCACTTGAAAATGAAAAGGAGGCGCTCATCCCGGCATTGAAGCCACACAAGTCAATTTCACGTTTTACAGAGACTATCTGATGAATATAGCAAGGAATACTACAATGTGCAAAGAGCAGGAAGCGATAACGAGGTAAAACACGTGCTGGCAGGTAACTCTATGGAACGTTAAAGGAACGGCAAGTATTTGTTCCACTTCAGTCCTCACTTTCTGCTTTTCATCTAGGAGCAGCATAATATGACAGAAGGCTTTAATATACCTTGTATCTGTTGCTCAATTACCGTAATGTGGCTTCATAAGCATTATTCCTCAAGAATATTCACCCAAAATAGTACCTGTGCAGCGTGTTTTGCACAAGTGTTTATAGAGTCGTTGCTGAATACTCTCCTGGTTGCATCAAGTCACTGACAGCCATCGCCGGTTTTCCAATGAAGGTAACCTTCTCCATTACACAAAGAAGTTATATAGCGTTGATTTAAAACAATTATTGATATGTTTGGTAGAGTGATTTAAAAAGAAGAGCTATAATTCGAACAGCAGATATGACCTTTATAACCTAAAACAAAATAAAATCTAAAGGTTATTCAGCCTAGAAATAACAATTAAAATTTAAGCAATGAGCTAAACGTGCATGACTTAGTAACTAGAAGATCATACCACCATGCGGTCTGTTGATCACGCTACCACAACACATTTGTGGTGCCATTAGCTCCATAGCGATGGCTAGCTTGACAGTTTGTTCGATATCCGAGCCAGAAGATACGGGCACTGCTTCATTTCGACCGAGGCAAAAGGTAAAAAAGCAGACCGTCTACTCCACGACGGTAGTGCAAGTTAAGAACCCCTGGTTGATGAAATTAATCTTGAGACCTCCACTTCACCCTAACTCAAAGCACATAATGCTTCGTGAAGTTAAGCATCGTACTCGAATCAAATTGATCTGAGTGCACGCCGTAGTGTGGTCAGAAAGAAAAATCTAGCTGATGTCATCGCTTTCGTATTAACCTCTTAGAAAATTAGCTTCAATAGTTTTGTTGCTACCAACAAACTATGGTGAAGTAATCTGTTTTGAGGGTTAGTAGCGTAGAATTAAATATATGGGGTGCTACTACTCTGTGCAGGCAAAGGTTCTAATTCTGAAAGGTACTTTCTTCATTTCCTTATAGACTGACGCCATGGTTCTGTTTCGAATCAAACGAAATCTGGCGTGAGTGACATAAGCAAGCGTAACCATTGGCCGAACGTGCTTAGAGCACTGAAAGCCAAGTCTTTCTGTTCGGCCACGTCTTTGCAAAGTACTTACGTCGTTTCTAGACATGACCGCTCTGGCGGCCCACAGTGGTACCTGTGCAACTCCCACTGCGATGAGAAACCAAGCGGCCATGCAAGCTCCAGGCAGACCGTGGGGTGCATCTGCGTCGTCACAGACTCCAGCGACCAATCCGCCGGCTAAGGTTACCGACAGAAGAATTGGCAGAAACCACGTCCACGCCGCCTCTAGAACCGGAGCCCACGCTTCACCATGCATCAGAAGCACGTCTAGCCGGAAGTGCTCAAGACCTGCATTCGTATAAACACTTTTGTGTGTATTAGGGCAAACAACTCGTAATTTTCAGCACACTTACAGTGCAAAGGAGCCATTAGTCTAGAGAGTAGGCGGATCTTTGGCTATAATATCTGTGCCTGCACTTATTGAAGACACATAAAACTCAATTAATTTGTTTAAAGCCGTCAACGGAGCTTTCTGTTACCGCTGAGAGGTACAGTGTTTCACGTGTTGAGAACCAGACGTTGCTGTTCGCAGCATCAAAATACTCTCAGTGCCGCTGACGAAAATCTGCCACGAGGCACGTCTGACAAGCAGTCCTAAGTGTGTTCATTTTGAAAAATGGTGTGCGAATGGTCTGAAAATTGCCTAGGTGCATTAGTACCCTTTTTTTGCAGCAAAAACAGTTGCGATGGAAATTTTCGATACCGGCTTTATTTTTGAGCTTATGCGTGAACCCTATTCACGTTTGTGATCAATAGGCATTCACATATGCCATATAAAATGCACGCCACTCAAATCAGAACAGTCCCATTCATACTTACGCACGTGGTGTATTTCTGCCTGGAGTACATATGTAATGACTAAAGTGTACTAATCTAGTTCATCGGCATACCTGAAGTAATCGTTAAGCAATGTAGTGCCTTGCAAAACATTTATGAATTGAAGGAACCCTTAAACGAAATTGAACATACGAACAGGGTCTTTACAATTCTAAACGCGTTAGAGATAACAATGCACCGAAAATCGTCTCTTTCAAGGACAGCCATGCTAACACAGAGGGAGGGCCTCAAATGAAGCGCGCACCTTTCACAGCACAATGAATGAATAAAACACCAGCTAACAGCCATAGAGCACAAATGTACAGCGTGGGTGGTGTAGCTCTTTAGCAGGCTCATAGAAATGAAACCAATGAGCATACTGCATGAAAGGAGACATACCGTATAGCCGAGTGATAGCAAGCAGCTCACAGAGTGCTGTGAATGCCAGCAGAGGTCCGAGTACCTGGGCGTCTAGCAGGTGCAGTAACTGCAGCCCCGCCTGTCGCGACACCAGCGGCAGACCAGCGACGAAGCCCGCCGCGCAATGGGCTATAGCTATCGGCGGCCGCTGGCCGACCAGCTCAGGAAACGTGTCCGTCCAGTGTGCCAACGCTGACTCTATCAAGGTTGCCTGCAATGAAGACACGTACACTCGCTGATTGCTTTCACATACAGTCTAAGCAAGGAATAACTAAAACGGAACAAGGGTTCGTCTTTTGGCAGCAAATCTGGATATATTATCCACCCACACCTATTCCCTGTTTTTTTAGCTGCAAATAGATTACCAGTACGGCAATTTATTACAGACCAACCTCTCACAGAGACGAGAAAGTATGGAGGGCGCAGTTAGTCCTATTTTTGCCATCTTAGCCTCAGAGTGTTCATGTTGCCAATCTTTAAAACGGAGATGTCCCATGAGGTGCAGATTCTGGGAGAAATGCTGAATTTGGTCATATGTAAGAGGACTATGTCACATTTTCATGCCATATTTCTAAGATTTAGTAGTACAACATGAATGTCAATGCTACTTTCTAATAAGAACTATGTTCTGAACTAAAAGTAACTACTTCTGGTCGCACCGCTCACTAACGCTGGGAATCTTCCCGCTGTAGTTTACGGGCGAGGTGCAAGAATAATGTGGATATACAAGTGATTGTGGTTTATGAAATTGAAGAACAGCTGCTATGCCACCGAACCTATCTGCAGCGTTATATGTATTGCAGAGTAAAGAATAAATTCACTATACTATTACCGTTTTGCAGTTTACGGTTGCGTCGGAACAAAGCATACTGATAGATTGTGTGACTGCGACTACTAGGAACTTTAGTTGCGGAAAGCTACGGTTCTAGGAATGGTTTGGCTTAGTTTAGTTTGTGGGGTTTAACGTCCCAAAGCGACTGTGGCTATGAGGGAAGACGTAGTGGAGGACTACTAGAATTTCAACTACCTGGGGTTCATTAATGTGCACTGACATCGCACAGCACACAGGCGCCTTGCTTTTTGCCTTCATCAAACAGCGGCCGCCGAGGCCGGGATTCGATCCCGCATCCTTGGGCACAGTAGAGTGCTCGGAATACACATACAAGCTAACAGAGAGAAAATTGCCCTCAGCAGTGTCATACAATCGCAGTGCACGCCCTAGAATAAATCATTGAGCATTTAAATTTATTTTCTAAGTAAAACAAACTAATTAAAGGCGAAATGTGCTCCGCATATAGCACCGCTGAAGGCGTGGGATACGAGACCGGCTCAGAGATCAGCGGAATAACAATTTGCATAGTACGTTCTCCTCACATTCAAATATATTGTCTAGTACGCTCTTACGAAATTCAAGTTCCACGGCGCTATGCCTTGTTCAAAAGCAAATAAACCTCAAATCGTATTTTTATACGATTCTCCAATGTACCGTAACTAATCCCCTTGTCTCGTCGTGATCACGTATTAACTCCTGATCGGCTCAGGGTTTTTCTCACAGAGGCGTGTCTATAAGAACAACATAATAAAATCGCCGCACATTTCATGGTCGTAAAGGATACAGCTTTTACAAATATGATCGCATTCCCATAAATGTGGAGGCGCGTTAATTCTGTAACTGCGTGCGATTCTTTCCCTAAACCATATCTTCGCATTAGAAATTGTCTGCACTCGCATAGCTATTTCCCAGCATAAGAAAAAGTGTCTTTTGGCACGCTAGTTGGGGAAATTCGGTCATCTTCAAAACTGCGCTAATAAAATAAGGACAGAGCGGACACACAATAACCACAGGGCTCAGACTTCGAATTAAATCGAATGGTCACACGCATTATTCTTATATCCTCTGCCGCCGCCAGCTCAAGTCTTAAAAACAAACTAAGAACGACTCAAACATATCAATTCGAAAGCAAAACTGAAAACACTGGCGCATTTACCTGCATGCAGGTCTTGAAAGTAAGAAGAACAGAACATAAAAAATGTAATGTCATCAAGGCAAAGCACCCGTGTCCTCGACCACAAACACCGAGCATGCCGAGAACCTTAGAAGAATGGGAGAAGCGGAAGAGGCTAGATGCGTGTGGATGGTATGCTACATGCAGATGAATGCGCCTGTGTTCTTGGTTTTGGTTTCGAACTGTTATACTTTGGTTGCTGTCAATTTTCTTTTCCGTTTTTTAGCTGGTGGCTTCCCAAGATATAAGAAGATTTCCTGTAAGCATTCGATTAGCAGTGTAAGTATGCGCTTTGTGTGGCGTGCGTCTGCTCTGATTTTGTTTTGTTCGCGCAGTTCGCGCAGTGATGCAGTTTTCATACTGTTTTAACTGGTAATTTTTTTTTTTCAGTAGGAATCCACAATACCATTTATTCCTACTAGCATGCGAAATGTTTCCAAATATAGCATAAAGAAATATTATACGACCTCTCATAAGCTCTCTTCAGCGATTCTACGCATCTTCTGAATGTCAGAGCTATTTTCAGTATAACCCGCCGTAATAAAAAAGACCAGAGGCTCATTCCCAGGGCTCATTCCCTGGCACCTCACTTTTATCATTGCAAACCATTTAGTCGCCCTTGTCACAGATATAAAAGGCGCAGAGGCTGCGCGCTTCTCCACGTCACTATTTAGAACAAGGCGTACTCTAAACAAAACCAGGTATATTACGTTAGTATGGTATCCCAAGACTGATCCATTTCCGAAAAAATGGAATGATTCATTATGTCTACACACGGAGCTTTTGAAACTTCTGAAGTCCAGCCGCTGTCGTTCCCTCAGATAATAAGGTAATTCTAAGATGTTGATAACTACTGATGTGGACTGTTAAATGTTGCTATCAATTTGTTTTTCGCACCCTGGAGAATTTTCAAAGTTTGGCTCAATCGAAATGTCGGTGCTACGAAATCAAACTGCCTTCTCCGCTGAGAACTATTGCCTTATCACTCACAGGTTCAGCGTGTAATATTTTCGAGACAAAAACTCACATAATCTCAACACCTCGAATTCAGCGAGTCTACCTCCCATTATCGACATCCCATTATTGCTTTAGGCGAGTGTTGTCATGTATAACGACAATCATATGTTTTACTTGTCACCCATTTGAACATACACTTTTCCGGGTTTGACACAGAAAGCGGTTTTTACTTTTCAGGAAATCATTCACTACTGCCTAGCATATTCTTTGTAAACGTAGCGATCTTGACAGCACTGATCTATTACTGATTTAAGCGTAAGTAATCAGAACAGTAAAGTGATTTGCGGCGCCTGTTCATCCATTTACTCCTTCCTAATATGGAAAGTATCCTAGCAGTGATCACAAAGTCCTATCCTTTATTGAGTACTAATACATTCATTACGCCTTTTGAAGAAGTATTTTCTTCATTGCAAAATTATTGAGTATATAATCTTCAAGGCGATCTAGCAGCCAGTCGAATAGGTGCTACAGGTAGCTCACGCCCACGGAGTTTTAGTAAATATGAAACCTCATGTGCAGGAGATCCCTTAACAGGAAAAAAGTGCACGTGTTTAATTTCGCCATGGTACTTCACCAGACTCTGCGAGTTCAATTACAAACGTCTCGGTGTTCATTTCTCAAGTTGCTATATCCTGGCAAGCACATGTTGAACATCACTGATATCGCAAAGCGGTTATATACGCCAACGAATCTCTGCAACGCCTTTGCTGCCAAAGCTTACCTTGTCAAAATTGTGAATGCAGCTAAGCCTAAGACACGTTGGTTGGTTTGTGGGGCTTAAAGTCCCAAAGCGGCTCAGGCTATGAGAGACGCCTTAGGGGAGGGCTCCGGAAATTTCCACCACCTGGGGTTCTCTAACGTGCACTGACATCGTACAGCACACGGGCGCCTTGCTTGTTTTACTTTATGGGATTCTTCAAAAATCCCATTGATGCTTGAAGGAGAATTTATTCAGTGTGACGCAGTCTGTTTCAACCCGGTAAACTGTTCCGCATTAGCAGAATTCTGTTAAAGAAAAATATTTTCATCATGGCCGACCTTTCTCGGCAGCTTAAATGACCTCGATAAGGCATTTTTGAAGGAAGTTTTCACTTATTCTTCATCTATCAACTATATGTTGCTGGCTTCTTTTTCTGCATTTTTTTTCACTGTGTCCACTTTTTTTGTGTGGATACGTAGGTCCTTCACGTAAAAATGTTACTGGTCGTTTTGTTACAATGCCAAGAACTGCCTTGAACTTCTACTTTGCCTCCTTTCACCATTATTTTTTCGGAAGTAAAAAATTTCAATTCTACCGTCTTCTGATCGTTAATGAAAACTTACCACTTTTAACATTTTAGAACGTTCTTATTACATTATCCCCTCTCTTTTGAAATACCCTTTTCGGGCGTGGATGTACAGCTGAAATGGAATAAGGTCAGCACAATTGACTTGTGACTGGAACAGAAATATTGCGATATGCGCAATTTGTCTTCCGGACCGCTATAGACTGGAATGGCCTTCCAGATGACATGACTCCTAGCAGGTGCCTATCGACATATTTGGCACATTTAACTGACATTTTGTTTTTGTTTTCAATGATTTTATATCATAGTATATTTGCTTTTTGTATATGACATTCCTTATCTAATGTGCTTTTATAGGGACCTTAAAGGCAATAAACTGAACTGAACGGATCTATTGGTGCTGCGCTCGCTGCTAGCGATATGTCCAGGCACTTAACATTTCAAAAGTGGGGGTGGCCGGTAGAAAGCAGAACAACTGAAAGCATGCTGTTTAAATGATAGCTTTTGCATTGCTTATCGGCAGAGTTATGAGTCAATGTTGCTGGGCACAAAAGTGAATTTGTTTTGTTTTTGGAACTGGTGTTAAGAGCAGCGACATTTTCTATCTAGCCGTCTTCCTTCAAAGGTCACAGTATGCTGGACGATGGATGTTTTGTCAATTCACGACAGCATGTATGTCGCTCTGACCGAACTGATCCAAACTGCGCCTGCTTTTCTGTGAAGCAGGCACTGCCCCATGTTGCTTTTGGCAGTGCATCGCCCAGCCAAGTCTTTTAGGAAAGCAGCGATAAGTATATCGCAGTTTTTAACGCCAGCAAAACAAAACAAAACGAATTAAATCATGTGCGCAGTCACGTTGGCAGAAAATTATGCCGGTAAGGAATGCATAAGGAGTGCATGAACTTTAATATAGATGCAGTTTTCATGTCGGTCATCGTGGGAACGGGCTGCTTTTGCCAGCCACCCCTGCTTTGGGAAATGGAACATGCTTCGCCCTCTCGGTATTGATGCGTGCGGCAACAGCTGCACCGCGTATGGCAGTGTTTCGGCTCCAATCACAAGCCACTTCTGCCAATATTCTTTTCTCTTGGAGCTGTGCGTTCAATAGCTCAATGTAAGTCTCATTTTCAACTGGAACGTATTATTATTACAAATGTTATGGAAATAAATTGAATAAGGAAGTATTTATAAATTATAAAATAAAATAATAAATTGTATTTATTTATTCATTTCAATACAGATCTACTAACACCGCAATTATGCATGTTACACCATCTGCAGAATAAGTTAATGGGGGTAGGGGAGACAGTGCGAGAACACTCGCTACGCTGTAGCTTTAGAAATAGTGCTTCCGTACACTGCATGTCACTAAAATGGACGCCGCTTTAAACAATATCCACCTGGAATAATGCCACAGCATTGCTATTACAGAAAAGCTTGGGGCAACAAGAAATTAGTCGACGTTTCATTGTATATGCAAGGAAGGTGCTTGCCTGTGAGTTGGCGCCCACTAAAAGGACAAGAAGGAAGAAGACACCCGAGTAGGCCCAGTGCACCGAGTAGCTGTTCAGAGCTATGAACACTGCGCCTTGACCTGCGCAAAGAGAGCGCTGCTGAGCTTCGCTGGGAAACTGCAGACCCTATGCGCGATTATTGGAGTTCTGAAACGTGACAGCTGCGGAGCAATGCTTTTCAATGGTAAGGAATGGTTCACTCCAAGAAGGCCATGTCCTGAGACAAAGTCGTAGCTACCGTATTTGAAATATATCTGTAGTAAAAAAATGGGGGCTTTGGGCTTGGTTGAGAAGGCGTTCGAAAAAAAGTCAGACATGTTTCATGTCCGAATAAACTTATTATTATTATTATTATTACATCGTAAAGGAAAAGAGAATGTATATGACGTTTCGGCCGAGGTATGTTACAGGCAGTGTCCTGTGTTTTTTCGCTACGTCTGCTAGTATCAGTACTGATGACGGTGACCAACTAAAGATAAACCAAAACTAAAATAAGCAACATTCACACAGTCACACATGCATCATGATGTAACCTAATAAGAAAATAATAAAACGTGGTGGCGCGACATTGCCGAGAATCCTATAGAGCCCGAGCGTGCGTAAAAATGTACCCCCAATCATCGAAATAGTAAGCGTACCAAGGCATATGGCTGAAGTGCGGACAATGAGGTGGTCCCAATACGTACACAATAAAAGAAACGAGAGAAGAAACAGAGCACAGAGTGATAAGGAAACCACTCATCTCTATGCTGATCTTTCAAGTTGCAGGAATAGTCTCATTTAGATAGCTTAGCGTTCGTACGCTGTGTGTAATACCTGACAACACAGCCTAAACATGTGAATTAAAAATTGTTCTGACTTCACGGTCAAAGTGTGATCAAAATCCAGACGGTATTATAGTCATCTTTAATTGAGCAAATGAATGAACCCAAATACTTATATTGTGTTTGCCACTTTGTTAACCATTGTTGATCTTACTACTTATTGTTATTTTGTTATGTTTTGCTTCATGATTATCCGTGTTTTATGTGCACTGTATCGATTGCCTGACTTTTCTTCTTCCCTTTTTTCAATTTGTCAACGTTATGCAATTTTGTATTCTTTCCTTTCTTTTTATGCTAACGTATGCCCTTTCTCACCGTTGTCTCCTCCCCTCCCCTTATGCAATGTCCCTGATGATGATCTTTAGGGAATAATAAATGATGATGATGATAAATTGATCAAATAAAGATCACTGTATTGGAATCCGCATTTTGAAAGAAACATCACTGGTTATCACCAGAAGAATGCCGAAGCAGGATAGAAAGGTTGGTTGGAGATTGCCCTGGCTCAGAAATTATTATTAGTATAAAGCTACAGATAAGGCATGTATCGAAAGGAATGGAACATAGTTAAAATAAGCCAGGTTTTACGAGTGCCTGCCTGCAATCTAAAAAAGATTGCAGGCAGGCACGAAGTTCCTGTGGTGTTCACGGCACCCAAAAAGCTATCGGGGTTGTGCGCAAAAATAAGCAGACTCGAGGAAACACCCAAACTACGTTGCACCACCAATCATGAGAGGAAACACGTCGAATGCGATACAGGCGTGGTTTATTCCATCCCCCTCTCATGCAGATTGAAGTATGTCGGCCAAACGGGTCGGTGCATAAACAAAAGGCTAAATGAGCATGCTAACAATTGCAAATCAATCGCGCATCCAGGGAAGCTGGCTACGCATTGCCAGCACTGCAAATGTAAGCCTCAATTTGAAAAAACCGCTGTTATTTCCCATTCTGATAATAAAACCGAAAGAGAGATCACAGAAGCGTTTAAAATAAAATCCGTCGGGGCCGATATGTGTATCAGCAACGTATCACTGTCGTTGTCTGCGAAGAAGTTGATTTGCTTAGATTATCGCGATGAGTGTGTCTAGCTGTATGCCTTTGTTACCTGCGATGATTGTTTCCTCATGTTTCCTCGTTGCTTATGTTTGTTTGATGACGACCACGTTTTGTGTATAAAATGACTTCCGTTTCATCCATTAAAACCAGTTGTTAGTTCGCGCTCCGTGGTGTTTGTCTTTTCTGTCGTTCAACGTGTTAGCGCGGTGAAACCAAGACGAGAAAAACAGAGTATAACAACAACTTCTCCATTTTTTGAATTCACTACAACGCTCAAGCGAGCCTGCCTCAAGAGCATGAATCACAACAAATGAAACGTCAGTGGATAGGCGTGTTGTTTCATTGGGCGCGTGTCCTAGACGTGCCTGTGACGTCACAGCCACCTCTTGACTGCTGAAACCGAAACTGGTGAGGAAACGAAATAAGTGATCAATTATTTAGCGACTTTATGTGAAACCCGTATGGTGATCCATATACAAAAACGTCTTGTGCCTCCTTAACATGAAGAAACATGCCGTTAGAATTTAGAGTATAGATTCCTTTAAGACTTTTTTTTTTCAAACACTTTTTACAGTCGTCAATACCGGTAATATGTTTTTTGCTGCAATATGGGCGCAGACATGAACGCAAGTGAATAATATCAGTATGGTGATTTTGTTAGCGCAAGGGTAGCTTCAGCAAAAATTATGGGGCACTAAAGCTCTGCCTTTAAGGGTATGACGTGATGGCGTAGGCTACCAATACACATATGAGCCCCGCTCTAGCGAAGACGTTTGAACGTACCTGTGTGGCATAGTGGCTATGTGAATGCAAAACTTGCGGGCAGGCTGATTCTGACATCGCCTGCACCCATGTGAAAATAGAGAGGCCCGAGATGGCAGCTACTGCCACAGGTAATATCAGGCAACGCAAAACTACGTGCATGCAGTGCTCGGCCGTGTCAGCTGCCAGTTACGACCTGCCAACGCCATGCTGGTGATGTTTCGCTCACAACACAACAGCCCGCGGACGGTCGCCAAAGCCGGATTTTCAGTGAATGGGCCTTTTATCGTTATTGCGTTAAAAATTGCCATTTCACAAATTGTTTCCCGCTGTGCACAAATTTTGATGAAGGACTCTGTTTCTATGCAGTCCCCCCCCCCCCCCCCCCTTCTCTAAGAAAGCAGAGGCGAATTAGGAAAGAATTGACACATTAGGAGATTTCGGGTGTGCTCGGCGGCAGCCCACAGTTCGCCATTGGGAACAGGATAGAGTGGCAACTTCGGGTCATCAGGGCCACATACCTGAGTGCAGCGCGTGTTCGACGGGAACGTCGATTTCCCAGGAGAGGGCACCGAGAGAGGAGAACACGATGATTGCGTACAGTAGACCAGCCCCGAGGGTGAGCGCAAGAACCATTAGCACTGTCCTGGGTAGCGCAGTCCATACAGCATATACCGTTAATCGAGTCAGGAAATTATACAAAAATATCACGTGACTGAAGGATTCGTGAGCAACAATTGTCCTGCTCTCAACCCGGGTTTCAGTGAACGAAATCAGCTGCAGCCTTGGTTCCACGACCTTTTTGCAGTGGCAGGCCAGTATGTACATGGTGGAGTTTTGTCCGGTTCAGGCAAGTTGGCGCAGGTGACTGTGAGCTCACCGCGCTAGCTGTTACCATCGCCAACATATCAGCCTAGCGCTGGGACTGGACTGTCGAGTCACGGCCGCAGCTGATTTCGTTCACTCAGACCACGATGGAGAGCAGCACAATTCGCGGTGGACGGATGCATTAGTTACGAGATATATAACTATTTCGCAGGCTTTCTTTAGAGCTTGGAAAAACAGTACGCATGAGGCTATATTCATCGGAAATAGATGGAAGGGGGTTTAAGAATATGCTCTCCAACTTAGCAAATCGCCTTTATTGTCTGAACCAATACATAGTAAGTTAGAATTTCCTACTTAGCTAATTGCAAAATAAAAAATGCCTGTGGCTTGCCGAATGGCTGGCAGCTGTATACGTGTGTCGTATATATATATATATATATATATATATAAAGAGAGAACGCAAATTATTCATTGTATGTGCAACTTCTATAGAAAAGTACTGAACGTGAGGCGACCTATCAAGTCATTTCACCGTGCACTCGCTATGTCGAAGTGTATAGTCGAGGGTTCGACCGAATCTTGTCTGGCGATAGGCATACCTAGTGGCTGAAGAAAACATACACTCGCCAAGTACAGAAAGAAATGGTTTAAAGAAATGGATTACAGTGCGATCCAGGGACCAGTAGGGGTCTCGAAACATCCTGTTTAAATGTAATCAGGGAACTCCGTATGATCCGAAACGTTATGTTTAAAAAAAAATTTTTTTTCAGTACTTAGCGAGTGTATGTTTTCTTCAGCCACAGTGTCGAACTGTGTGACGCCCCTGCAAAAGACAGTTCTAAACAGCATTGATCAAACAGTTTTGCGCAAGAAGCCGGATCAGCTGTGCTAGACTGTCTAGTGCTCTTCCCGGCAGTGATACCACAGTGAAATCCCATGAAGCAAGGGACGTGAGGTGCACTCAACGCTGATCTTTCGTCTCTTCTAGTAGATGTAGACACCATATTTGTCCTCAGTAAAGCGAACCAAGCTAAATCCTCGTCGCTGTCATCGCGTTGCAGACTTCCCTCGCTTCAGTGCCGAGGTATTGCGCCAACCAGTAGCATCTTAATTCAACTGAGCAATTATTTTTTCTCACAGTGTACTGGAAACAAGATTTGATGGCAAGTATTGCCTTGTTCTGAATCACGTTCATGCTTCGATACCAATCTCCTTATTCCAAGCAAAGACTAGTGAGCATTGCACTGCGGGCCTTCCAGCAGGATGCATATGTCTTATGAAGTGAACTCCTAAAATGAAAGTGATGCATTATATCTTCTAATTTACACTTGATATTACAAGTTTTTATTTCCATATATGAAGGTAGTGATATACCAAATCATTTTACGAAACGTTTCCAGTTGATATATATAGGTTCAATTCAATTTAGGTTGTTTGTAACGAATGGAAAAATAAAAGAACTCCACAAATAAGCTAATAACCTCATTTTATAGATAGTGGGGCGATGTCTGAGGATAAGCTTTACCAGGTTTCATGTAATCTTCGCATTGAAATTTTAGGCGGTATTTTAAGGGAGACACGCAAAAACAGTCAACTGCACGCGCGAAAGGAACTTGACTATTCACCGCTCCATTTTCATATCTTGATTTTAATTTCTAGTCCTTCTTATGTCTCCTCTTCCTAGCTATAAAGCTTGTTGAATAGGAGCGGCTTATTGTGACATTTGATGGGAGCTGACTAGTTATATGTACGACGAAGGGACATAACTAGTTTCAGTGGCAGCAATGACTAGATGAACGTTCTTGCAATGCCTACTTGGCACAATTTGTGGACATCCCAATCTACGTCTCCTCCTCTCATCAATCAAAACTTGCTGCTGACACCGCTCCTGATGAAAGAATCAATATCGCTGAAGCGAAGAGTATCAACGTCTTCGATCTTATTTCGACTCATAAATTGTGCGTAACAACGTCTTGCGGCATACTAGCGGAGACAGCACGGGCTGCGTCTTGTTCTCCAAAGAAAAGGACCCTTTGTCCCATCTGTTTGATTTTAGGAGCAGTGGTTGCAAGGAGGTGAAGCTTGCTAAAAAATGTAAAGGCTAGCTGACAAGAGCTCATTGTATAGTGAAAATGACCTTTGCATTCTTTTTTCTATTCTGTTGGGTAACGTTCCAACATCCCGAAAATATTTTTTCTGACAGTTTCAACAATACGTTGCATTTTCTCTTATCATCCCTTCTCGCATATCTGGGAACACAGTCCCGGAAAAAATTTGGAAAGTGAATATTAGAGTTAACGTAGCGCGATCCGCGATTTGTTACCGTGATCACTGACCATGCATTACACTGCGAGGGCCAAAATCAACCTGTTAGATGGCGCCACATGGCAAAGAAACTTGTCACGTCGGGACCAATCAGGGCGCACGCACTGGCTATGGGCGGTAGCCAGTCACAGTTGACGGATCGCGAGTCATGCTACTCTACAACTCTTTATTGCTGAGATGATATTACTCAAAAAAGATCAATGCTTTCCTGAAAGAAGGGCTCGACATTATCTCCTAATTCAAACCAAGAGAATTCGACTCACATTTTTGCGACTTAAGGCATGTAGAAGAAGGACAGTTTCAGCTTATTTATCCTTTATTTCAATGCAAATGAGGAAGCCTTTTTTTCTCAGCACAAGTTCTCTACTGACTGGAGGACCCAAAACTCGTGTTAGTTATATTATTTTGCAGCAACTATTTTGAAACATTATTTCTTAACAAATGACAGTTAACAAATTTTTTGTTCTAGGCAGATATTAGCATAGCAGATCGCTGAAGAGGAGAACTGAAATTTCCACTATTACTTATACCAATATATGCTTTTTCCTGCATACTCTGTGTTCAAATGATGAAATTGTAATTACGTTAGTCTAGCATTACAGCGTATTCCACACAGCTCTTAGGCATACGCAGTATCTATGTTCGCATAAATACTCTTAAGGGGAAGTTGCTTTGCCGTAGTATGCATGAGGGCAGAAGCGTTTATATTAAGCTTTTAAGACTAAAAAAAGGCGTAACCACAGTGCTACTCTGCAAACTTCGAGATGAAATAGTGCAGTATCTACACTGAAAGCGGGCTTTGAGAGTAATGGTTTGATTCATTTTTCTCTATATAAGACAACCCTTCAGTGATGCAGTACGCAGAAGCAAAAAAAAAATGTGAACACCCAACCACAACGTTATGCGAATGGTACTACAAGTTTTATTGCGCCTGTCTCCGACTCTCTTTCTTGTTCCTTATTGGCGAATATACCCATTCATTCTCTCTTGATTGTTAACCTCTTAATTCGTGACTATTATATCGCACATAACCATCAGCACAAAGTAGTAAGCTACGATGATACCTTAAGAACGCCCAAAATATATGCAAAGCTATATATATGCGCCCTCGTTCCCTAAGAGTGGGGTGCTGGACTTTGGATGGATCGAAGGCTTCCATGGAGTTAACCCTCATCTCACTCTCGAAGCCAAAGGGGAAGCCCGAGTTGGCAGTGCATTCATGCTCGGCCATGCCATGTGCAGTCATTCAGTCACAGATCCCATTGAGCAATCTGTGCCTAGCCATGTTCATGTCATTTGCTAGTTAAAACCTGCGCTTCCATGGAGTTAACCCTCATCTCACTCTCGAAGTCGAAGGGAAAGCTCGAGTTGGCAGTGCATTCATGCTCGGCCATGCCATGTGCAGTCATTCAGTCACAGATCCCATTGAGCAATCTGTGCCCAGCCATGTTCATGTCATTTGCTAGTTAAAACCTGCGAGATACTGGCTGATGATATGTCATCCAAAAGGCTGATGCCAACGTCGATGCCGACTGCTCTAGGGGATGGGACCGATAACGTTTTGCAGCAACAAGCACATACACCTAACGTAGATGGTACATTAGTTCTCACAGTGTCATTGAACAGCTTTTGTGAAATAAATTATTTAGCCTATTCACATTAATGGGCTATTATCAGACATTGTCTCGTGTCAACGCTTGCCTGTGGACGTCACCGAGCTGGCGGCAGTAGCTTCCGTGGACAAGCGCGGGCCCGTGAGCCAAGCCCAGCACTAGAAGCACCTGTTGGACTGCACGCGCCCACAAGGTCGGCTTGATGAGTTCCCGGAGGCGCGGCACGAACAGGTATAGCAATCCACGACCGGCACCGCTTAGCCAGGCTGTTCCCAATGTCAGTAGTGCAACCATTGCTACGGGCATCAAAATGTGTGTGGTCGTGGGCGAGCGACGGCGCAGCGTTGCCCACACGAGCGTCCAGGCAATGGCTAGCGACAACATCAGCTCTGGCCGGACGCCATCTTCCTGGTCCTGACTGCTGGCCATTCCCAGAGAAGTGTGGCTGTAGCGACCATATCGGCAGGGGCGGAAAAATGATTGAAGAATGGTTAGGAGAGAATAAATACATTATCATGCAGATGTTATTTGAGGCTCTCCATGTAACTATTCCCTTCATAGGCAAAATAACTGAATTCGCTTTTTTTAGACGCATGGCGGAAGGTCTTCTAAAAGCATCATAGCACTACTTGCATGCAGGGATCAAATTGAGGAGAATTGAAATCAAGAGCATCATGCTTCGGTTTGTTTGGGAAGTAGCGGTGGGTTGTTTGCGGTACATTAACATTAGAGCAATGATGACGGATTGGCAATACGTTCTATTCAGTCATAGGCTGAGACTCTTGAATGCCGTGCTCCTGTAGAATCAGCAGTTCCTCTCACGGCTGCTTTGTGTCGTTTTCAAGGGATAGCGAAACGCTGGACAAATGTATGATTCTACTAGCATGTGGGCACCGTTTCGGGGCAAGGTTGTCAGACATAAGTTAACCAGTAAAGTGAACCCCACCAACGCCGGCACTGTTCACTACAGCTCTATTGCAGAAAAATTCGTCTCGTCACCGTCTAGGTTTTGCTTATGAGGGCAATTATTGATTATTTGTAGAGAACTAGCCTTTTGTTACGCTGCTAAATTTCCTAAATCAATAGCAGTCTGTTCCTAACTGTAACCAACACGATATCGTCACTCGCTTTTACCAACTTGTTTTGCTGCCCTAAAATAGCGATTTAGTTTTGTTCTCACTGTTATTGACAGCTCTGTTTATTGTGTTATTTATTTGTACCGGCATTTTCATTTGTTTTCTTTGTGCTTGCCGCTCTCAATATATATTGTTCTATACTCTTTGATACTTCTCTATTTATTGCATTTTCTATATATCGCTGGCCATCATCTTGCTGTTTGCTGACTTGTAAGGGGTCGGGTCCTCGTCAAGCTTTCTCAGCGTTTAGTGCCATGCTGCTCCTTTTCAGAGGACATAAAAAAGTGATTAATTGTTTGATGGATAAACTAAGCAACAGTAAAAGACGTGTGCGGCAGCAGCCACAAGGTCGGAAAGTCAGTCACTATAAGAGATGTGAAATATCAAATGTAAAATAAAACAGGTAGCGTACAGCAGCTGCATTTGTCCCAATATATGATGTATTAAATGAGTAAATGTGTACTAACACCGACCATTCATCTATCGTACGGCTGTTCTAAACTCAACTCTTTATTTATTTACAATACCTCAAAGACCCCAGGAGAGCGGGGTGTTACATGAGGGGTAGGCTTGACAGGGTTATCGCGATTGACAGAAAAAATGGTGAATGACGTTTTTGCCTTGGCTTGGTTTAGAATGAACGACGATGTCAGCGGGAAGATCGTTGCAATCGATGGCGCCGAGAAAATTGTTCTCCGACCTCGTGGAGGCCTACTTAGGCTTACCAAATATGGAACAGCACATCTCACTGACATCATCAAAATGTCGGCGGGGATCAATCCACGCGAAGAGAAGGAAGATATAATAATACCAAATATGAAGCAGCACTCCGTTCTGGTCATCACTACAAGTGCGGAGAGGAAGCTGAAGTACGTGAGCGTGAAACACCTCATGTTCAACGGTGAAAAAGTGGAGATTTCCACCTAGCACTGCGGTGGAAGTCTCCCCAAGCACTGCGGCAAGGGAGCCATCCACGGGGTTCCGCTCGGATATTCTGTTGAAGAAATTCTATACCGCCTAGATCGCAAGGACAACCCCGAGATTCGAGGCGTCCGCAGGCTGGGCAAAGATTCCAAGTCGATCTTCATTCTCTTCAAGGAGAAAGAAGTGCCAAGATAGATTTATCTCAACGGGACGCCGCACAGGTGCCAGCTGTACCGCAAAAAATACGAAGTATGCGTCGCCTGTGGCCGACTCGGTCATCGCGATGACGTGTGCCCGGATCCGACGAACGCCAAGTGCCGTGGCTGCGGCCTCGAGAACCCGTCAAGAGAACACAAATGTGAACCAACATGCCAGCTCTGCGGCAAAGGCCATGCACTAGGAGACCCCAGGTGTCGAGAAATTTTCCGCACTCTCTACGAAGTGAAGAAGCGACATTGGGAGAAGATGGAACATGCAGCGACGACTGGTGTGGGACATCAGAGTCGAAAACGCAAACCGAAAGTAAAAGAAGACTTCAAATTCCGCGAGGACTCTTTCCCGAATCTGGAAACGAAACAAGGCAGACCACCGCCGCCGCCCAGAGAACGCTCCGATTCTTGTGCCAGGAGCCAGTCCAGGGGACGCTCAAGCTCAAGGGATACTTCCAACGCATGGAGACGAAGTAGGAGCAAGGAATTTAAGGGTGTGAGTTTTGCGGGCAAGGTCTCACAGGAAAATAATCACAGGGGCAAACGAGACGAGGAAATTGAGAAATTAAAGCAAATGATCGAAAACTTAACGGGGATAGTCGAATCGCAGCGGTCCGAGATCCTAAACTTAAAGAAATCACAGAGGCAGGCAACACCTCCTCCGCAAAAACCCATTAGACAAACGACCTCTCCAGTGGTACGTCAACAGCCGCAGGGACAGGATAAGATGGTCACAGAGGCGTCCCTCCCACCACCGGTGAAACGCAAAATTCAAGACACCGATCCTGTTCAGGCTATGGAGAAAAGGATAGAAAACTTGGAAAGGTTAGATGACAAGATGAGTGAATTTGTGAACCATATCAACATCCAAATTGAAGCTGTCCTCGGGGCAGTTCAGAAACAGGCCGAGGAATGCCAAAGGTTAAGGAATGAGATGGCCGCCATAAACGGATAGCAACAAAATATAGAACAGGTCGTCTCGCAACTGCAAAACGGCCAGGCGCGCAAATGAAAATCAAATCTGGCAGTGGAACTGTCGTGGCTTCCGGCGCAAGCGGCCGATTCTGCAACAGTACCTTCTGCTATTAGATGAGACTCCATCGGCAATCCGCATCGGTTGGTTCCTGACCAAGATGCGCATCCGTAGGAGATTCACATGTGTCACCAAGTTGTTGATTCCGCAGAAATCGCGGCGGAGGCAGAATGAACGTTGGAGATCCTTTCACAACACAATGACCATTCTCTGCACACCGAGAACTTTTTCACCACTGCGACCACATCCGTTCTGACTCCTGAGGCCAGAAACCGGCTACAGCTCTGAATCATCCATTGCCAGAAAAATGCAGCGCGTTTCCTGCAGGTGTGCATTCCGGCCGGGACAATGCCCTTTTCACGGGGTGTGTATATGTGACTCTCTGCCGATCTTCGTGGATGAAATCCTATAGCTGCACGGTCGTAGATGACGCGAGGAGGGAGCGACGCCCATTGCACCATGACGGCGCCGCGGTGACCGCATTGTGCTCGGTAACTCAAGACACCCCGCGCATATGCGCCGCTCAAAGTCACAGGAGACGATTCCACCTAGCTCTGCAGCATCAACAAACCCCTGGCTGCTTTGCCCTTTGAGATCCCTCTCTCTCTCTCTCTCTCTCTCTGCCCCCACGCTCTCCTGTCTGCCGAAAACCTGCACGCTGAGATCGTCTCATTCTGTCACGTCGAACACGGCCCGCACTACACGCTCTTACAATACGAAGATAGTATATGCGTACGTGCGTTATGAGTGGATTGTGAAAACGCTCTACCTTCCCCCATACTGCGTGAACATGATATGCTGCAATAACTGTCACTACTTTCCGCTCCGAGGCCAAAAAAGGGGGGAAGCTTTCGCTTTCTACCAGCGTTGGCGTGGCCATTTCGTATGGTGCGCTTTCGCGTCGTCTGCTACACTGCCGCTCAATGTGTTTCCCGCCCGCTCCGGCATGATGGCGCCACATCCTCGCGCAAAAGGCGGATTGCTCTCAAAGAAATCGGGGGGCCCACAAAATTGTCGGGATATCAGGCATTTCATAGTGGCAGGGGAGAGAAATCCTCGGTCACAACACTCGTGAAAAGAAACATTGCAGCCATTGAACACGGTCTAGAGTCGAGAGAGATCGATAACGTGTTTGTAGAAGTTTTAACCGGAAAACAGAAAGACCCTAGTCTATTCATTCTAAATTTATACAGCTCACCCAGGCAAAGGAAGGTGAGGTTCGGAGCTCTGCTTCGCAAGGCCCTCAAAATTTCAAACAACCAGCCACTGTTGATAGTGGGGGACTTTAATGCACATCACCAGGAATGGGGCTACCCGCACCAGTGCCCAAAAGGTAGACAGCTGTGGGAGGATACACATGACCTATGGCTCACTCTGCACACGGACCCCGAGAGCCCAACGAGAGTGGGCAATAGCGTCAGTAAGGATACATCACCAGACCTGACATTCTCCAAAAACGTAAAAGGTCTGGAATGGCATAATTCGGATCAAAATTTTGGCAGCGACCGCTACATAATTGTCTCCACACTGAGGAAAGGCGTTAAAACACGCCGGGCTCGCGCGCCGGCCGTCGTTGAGTGGGATAAATTTAGAGATATCAGGAGCCCATCAGAAGCATCGAGGAATGGGCGACGGCGCTCAAATCGGACGTTATAGAGAGGCAACAAAATTGCTCGAAGGTGATAACGCCCCGGAGATTGCGGACAGCCGTCTTCTGCATATGTGGGAAGCTAAGCAGAGCATGGAGCGTCGTCCCAAAAGCAGAAATAGAACCGCAACCTCAGAAGAAGGATTGCGCGACATAATAAGGAAATCGAAGACTATACTTTCAAATTATGCGAACAAAATTGGGACAACAAGTGTGACGAAATGGAGGGGAGCATGAACCTCTCCAAGACATGGAGCTTCCTCCGGCACTTGTTGGACCCAGACAACTCGAAGACGCAATCTGGTATAAGATTGGCAAACGCGAGGCACGCTTTCGAAGGGAACGATGATGATTTCATGAGCAAATTAATTGAGACTTATGTGGGGGAAACTTCACGAACCCCACTTCCTGACTATGGTGGAGCGCCTAACGAGGCGCTGGACGCCCCCATCACAGCAGCGGAAATGAGGGCGGAGATTGTAAGACTTAAAACGAAGTCGGCTCCAGGCCCTGACGGAGTAACGAACAAAATGCTCAGGAACCTAGATGATGACTCCATTAGGTATCTAACGGAGTATATGCAGGAATGTTGGGAATAAGGCGAGCTCCCACAACAGTGGAAGACGGCAAGCATTATTTTAATACCGAAACCAGGGAAGCCTCCTCAACTGGCAAATTTACGACCAATTTCCCTAACTTCATGCGTGGGGAAATTGATGGAGCACGTCGTCCAGACCAGACTGATGAGTTTCATGGAGCAAGGTGATCTGTGGCCACATGAGATGGTCGGGTTTTGTCCTCACTTGTGTACGCAGGACGTCATGCTACAAATCAAACATGACATAATAGACTCAAAGTCTAAAGATGCGAAAGCAATTTTGGGGCTCGACCTCACGAAGGCTTTCGACAACGTAAAACATGAGGCGGTCCTGGAAGGGCTGAACAAGATTAATGCAGGTACCAGGACATATTGGTACATCAGGGACTTTCTGACGGGTAGAACGGCCTGCATGAAGTTCCAGACTCTGGAATACCCCGCAATAGAGCTAGGGAGTAAAGGTACGCCCCAGGGATCAGTGCTGTCCCCCCTACTCTTCAACGTGGCTATGAGGGAACTCCCCGAGCAATTGGTAAAGCTCGAAGGATTAAAATTTAGTATATATGCGGATGATATCACCCTTTGGGTCAACCGGGGAAGTGATTCGTGCGTCGAAAACCTGCTCCAAGCCGCCACCGACATTATAGTCAATTACGCGGCAGAGAAAGGCCTAGCGTGCTCGCCTCAGAAATCAAAACTGTTTATATACAATCGGAAGCACTTAAGGTGCAAGGCACCGTCGGAGATCAAAATTAAAGTGGCGGGTAACGAGGTACCAATATTCGAGCAAATCAGAATCTTGGCCTTGATTCTCCAGTCACACGGACATAATGGCGAGACCATCAAGAGGCTGGAGAATCACGCGATGCAGACTCTGAGCCTAATTAGGCGGGTGGCCAACAGAGGCTGAGGGTTAAAGGAAAAAAATTTGATGAAACTGATACAGGCCTACATCTTCAGCCGAGTGAGCTACGCAACGCCGTATCTAGATTTGAAAGCGGTGGAAAAAGAAAAAAATTGAGTCTCTAATGAGAAAATGCGTAAAAAGAGCGCTGGGACTGCCCATATGCACATCCACAGAAAGAGTGATGGCTCTAGGGGTACACAACACCTGGGCAGAACTGGCGGAAGCGCTGCGAACCTCTCAAATTGAGAGACTTAGCACCACGAAGACAGGAAGAGTCATTTTGACGAAAGTTGGAATAAATCCGGATAGGGGTCCCACGGTCAAGGTGGAGGTAGCTAGAGAAGTCGGACAAAATTTGGTGATTCCCCCGCTGCCAAAAAACATGCACCCGGAATATAACAAAGACAGAAGGAAAAAACGAGCCGAAACATTAGAAATTAGATTCGGCGAAATTTCGGAACATGAAGTGGCCTATGTAGACGCGGCGGGAGGTGGTGGCAGTTTCACGGTAGCAACGGTCGTCAGCGGCCGGGGCAATCCCGTGACAGCTGCCACTTTGCGCGGGCGGAGCATAGAAATAGCCGAGGAAACTGCGATCGCGTTAGCTTGCGTCGGAACGGAAGCGAAGTTTGTCATCAGTGACAGGAAAACTGCCATACAAAATTTTAGCAAGGGCAGGATCTCGCCCTTAGCAGCCAGAATCCTAGGCCAGAAAAAGTTGGATAGGAAAATTCAAATAATTTGGACTCCTGCGCACGAAGCCGTCCCCGGCAACGAGGCGGCCCACAAGCTGGCTCGAGATCTCTACCGCCGAGCCGCTACAGGGCCACTTGATGACCGAGGAAGCGGAGAGCGCTTGCTAAAATATGGGGAGATCACGCAGCACTACAGATTGGATCGTAGACTGGTGCCCCCTACAGACCCGAAATTAAACAGCAGACAAGCAGTGGCGTGGAGGCGACTGCTAACTTATACATATCCGCACCCGGTTATGGCGAACCACATGTTCCCTGAGGCTAGGAGTGACAAGTGCAATCTTTGTGGGGCGAGAGGGACCCTCGACCACATAATATGGGAATGCCCGTATTCTCCCAGGAGGACGAACAATATAGGCTGTAGAGACACCTGGGAGACCCTGCTGCGCAGCTCGGACCCTGAGTTCCAGCTCCTACTCGTCCAACTGGCTGAAGAGGCTGCTGGGACCCAAGACCTTCCGGCCTGCCTCTGAGGCGGCGGCACCCGCCCCTTGACCTGCGTGTCGGGGGGTGGGTAGATCACCTTATCTGTTGGACATTAAAGTTTAGTCCATCCATCCATCCAATCGATGGCTGTCCTTACAAAAAATGAATTGTGGTGCATCATCGTTCGGAGCATATTCGCCATGCTGCAACAGTGAACACAAATATTGTTTTTAATGTGAAACCATTTCTTACTTCATAAGGGGCGAGATTTCAGCAATTCAGCAAAGCGTATCACTAGAGCGTGTTCTCATGAACTGAGACTTAGGAAAACAGTAGTGTCGCCCCAAAAAATCTAACGCTATCCTGCCATCTCCCAGCAAAGCGCTCTTAAGGCTACTCCACACCAAATTCCTCCTAACGCGTCCATAATTGTACTGTCTAGAGTAAGGACGCTGGACTGTTCTGAGGGATATAGAGAAACAAAACACAACAACAGAAGCATAATAAAAAATGACATAAAAATAAAAATAACAGTTACAACAAATAAAACTAAAAATGAAAAATGCCGAAGCCTATAGTGTCACAAAAGCAGCAAGAACCAACGCTCACGCCTTTAAATTGTGCAGTGCAAGCTCTGCAGCGCTCTCATATGTCTACGCAGCACCGTCAGAAATAAAAGAAAAATATGAAAACGTCGGGTTATTTTATTTCATTTTTATTAATTATGAAGCAATAAGCTAAATAGCATACTCACAAAAAGTGCTCGTTGACGCTTTCAGTGATGTTGAAGCAGCCTTTCGCATTCTCACCAGGAGTGCACAACCTCTGCAATTGGACACAAGATGTATACGCAACTTACATCATTATGCATGGAGGTATTTCGTATGCCAGAAACAGCTGTGTTCGTGTTCAAAATTGTGAAAACACTGCTCACAAGCACATTGACAATGACCTTTCTGCACAAATACAATACAGACAGAAATCCTTTCCAGCCGGCCACTTTGCATCCAATAGAGATGGCGTACTTGCAACGCCGATTTTTTCCTAACAAAACGTGCAACACCTCTACAATTTGGGTAAGGCGGCGAGTCAACAAGATAAACAGGACACAAAAGCTTGAGCATATTCAATGAATGACACGCAAAAAAGAAATCAAGGGCCATTCCTGTGTCCACCATGCCTCATAGCATATTCGGAAACAGACATCGAACAGAACACGTTATTATGGCTCATTCACACGGGTCCCAAAGAATGGCATTTACATCGCTTCCGAATTGTTTTCAGTACTTTTATATGCTACACTATGCCATGACGTCTCCACAGATATAGTCATCGATTGTTTATTTTATCCAATTTCATATAAATAATGAACACGTTCTAACACGCGTTTGGGCTATGTTCTTTGGTAGTTATGAAACCCCTAGCGGTTTTACTTAGGTTTTCTTCGATGGATCGGTCTATTAAAACACGGAAGGTGCTTAGGCTGCATTTTTCTCCTCCCAAAAAAATGCATGGCTTGCAGCCTATCCGAATACCACACGCCGCGTCGTCTACATTGAGGAACATCTTATAAAACCTGACCTCATAATGTCCTCTTAGTCATTGCAGGTCTAGTGTTCATCTTTGGTCTTCAGGGAGGTGTGAATCAAAATTGCAGGAAATAACTCTCTTATTTGTTGCTTTTCCTACAGTTTCTCGGCAATTTATACAGTACCCCCGTATGCGCAGCTGCACTGTTAAGGCGCCTGGTAGCTGTAATTGGTGTAGTTTTTCGAGTTTTCGTTGAAAAAAATATTGTTATTACTGCGTTCAAAACGAAACAAATGGCAGCTTATTTTATTATTGCTTGTGTAGAAAGAAGGCAAAGCTGAATTGTAATCAGGGGGTTAAAATCATCGATTTGCTGTATTCTAGTCTAATTGAAGTTTTTCAATTTGTTCATTTTCCGAAGCTCCGCTTTGTACTGGTCAGACGTTGTGTAGAGGAGTAAATAAGATGGCACTATTTGCGAGCTCACCCTGGATCCGGGATGAAAGCATTTCTCCAACCGTTTGCGTTCCCAAAAACCGGTGCAGCCAGCCCAGCGAGGTGGCACCTCGCTAAACGCTAAGAGTGCGTGCAGACAGGCTTGAGCCATCACAGCACCCATGGAGGCAGCAACAAAACCGCACGACAGCGCCATGGCCACCTCGATGCCTATGAAAAAAACACAACTTTCTTATTCCGGCTCTCTTGCGGTATGCAACTGTTTGTGTGCATTGCATTGCATTCTCTTTGAACAGTTGTGTAAAAACCAGCGATGTGGATGTCACACGCAACGGCACGAAATGCCTCACTATTTGCAGTGCATGCACTGTATGCATCGACGCGAGCTCTGTAAAGGAAAGGCACTACGAAGAATTGACAGGAATTGTATAGAACAGAAAACCACTTGAACGTACTTATCATCGCCAGGAGTCGGTATATTCCTTTGGCTCTAGGGGAGGACAGACCGGTGCTAGAGGTTCGTTGGGGAAATACCATGCTGGTTACATGTTTGAATGCGAATAATCAAGCAATAACTTGTTTGTGATCGCGAAGAAGTGGAGTCATTACAGATATAGTAGAGTTAATGCGAGGCTGGTGCTTCGAATTCCGGAGGTCGTTGGCTGCTCGGCGCTCATAAACCAGATTTGCGTTTTTATCAGTGGAAGCCCCTGATGACGTGTTAACTGCAGCTTATCTGCGACCCGATCGCGCACGCACCTACTCAAAAGAGCAAAAGTGAGAAAAAGATAAGGAACCAGTAACAGCGAAGCCCCTGCAGCTATCAAGGCAGGGGCGTGGGAGTTAGCGTCTCCGTCTCGAGCATGGGATGTGTTGATTTATCAGAAGACAAATTCACTTTTATCGGTGAATGAGTGAAGGTGTGCGCACAGGATGGTCGCAGGGCAACGTACCTTAAAAAAATGCTGTGCGTCCAGGGAGTTTAAGAGACGACTCATTAGCGCCTGCTCTGAGTAGATGTATTTCCCTTTCTCTTTCACTACCTCATTACTTTTTCCTACCTGCTATTCTTTTCTAAAACACTTGAATATTGCTTTACAATTTCAGCAAGAATTTTATACCCACTGCAGCGCTTACATGCCTAGAACGTTGATCATACCTTGTAATTCGTCCCATTAGTTCTCAGCAAGCAATGGCGTCTTCGAAAACGAGGTTAATAAAATGCTTATCAGGTAGTTTCACCCTAAAATATTTCAAATGTACGCATCTGATTGTCTTCTTTACAATCTCGGCTAACTACACTTAAGAGATCCTAAAAAGGTAATTAATAAAACTAGAAAACGCGAATGGAAACAGGCATCCAAACTTTCCGCAAAGCACAATTTAAATCAATGTTCATTAGCACAAAAATATTGGGAATCAAAAATGATCCTCCTCATCTCCTCCCTCAACCAAGCCCAGGACTATGCGCAAGAAAAAAGAACCCGAATAGCTACGGCGCACGACCACGCCCCTCTCCTTCCGGCGTAACGGGCGAGAAGTCTCTGCGCCCGGAAAACCTCATTGAAATCAAAAGGAAGAATTGCACACTGCGCGCGCGGGGATGTGTCGCCTAAATCGGGTGCAACGAATCGCCATGGGCACTTTTTAACAATTACTTGTAAACTATGGGCTACCAGTTCTGTTTTTAAATTGGACTCGAATGCTCACAAAGACAACCTCTACGAATTTATTTAAGATTGTTGCCGGAAGCAGCATTTCAGGGGCCTTGAAGAGATCGTATCTTCCCGCCTGACACCTTTGCTCTTGAAGATGTTATAGCTTTCTCCTTGGAAGTGCAGGACTGCTGTGCTACCGCTGTGGATTCGTCCCAGTATTTTTCTGTACGCGGCCTCTATGCCCTTAATCCGTAACGGATATATGCTTGCGTGCTGAGGTTTCAGCAGAGTCAAATGCCGTCTACTAATTTCTCTAGACTATATACAGTGATTGGTTTATACTGCTCCTTTTTGCCCATCTGTCAGCGAACATACGGTAAAACTAAATTGCTGAGCTAGTTGGTGCATTACCAATAATAGGAAAGACTAGCAGCGCTAACAAATAGACACTCACAAATAGACACACACGACAAGCGCTGACTCCAACTTTTTTCGAAACAACACGAAATCGAAACTTCTTCAAAAACAAATGCTCCCACACCATTGGCAACATATGTATGCCAGTTTAGGCCTTCCCTATCCGAACAAAATTAAAAATTCGACTTTCTCGACAAAATAGTAAAATTGAGGTGTCACTGATGCATTCCGATCCTAGCCTTTTTATGAGGATTTTAGCAACTCTCGGGCAAGAGTGTCCCTGCTCCTCCTTAAAATCCAAAATTCTTTGAACTTCGATTCCCCCTTTAACTTGAATTCGCACGATTGGCAGTGGGCGGGCAGACGTAAATTGGGACTGTTTTTCAAAGAATGCTTATGCTTGCAGCCCTGTAATTCACACATCGGGCAGTTCGGCCAATGTATACCTTGTCACAGGGTAAAGGGATTTAAAAAATAGCCGCGTTGGTACATTTGACGTAGGGCTTGACGTGCTTTTTAGTGCAGCCTCGTTTTCTATGGTCATCGCCTGTGGCTCGTATGTACATACATTCCAGCCAATTTTTGGGGAGTTCTTCACTTCCCTAACGTGCTCATTTTCATCGCTCAAACTGGCGGCGCACCTGTATTCCTGTACGGTCGAAGGCATGGCGTATACAGGGAGAGAGAGATATGCTATCCCTTCACCGTTTTCGCATTGATATTCAATAGACTTGCGGTTGCCTGATCCTGACCCCTACGTTGCAACTCCGCATTTTTTGATTACATCCTTTCACTAGGCACATCGAGATGCCCAATTCTTTTTCCCTACAGTATTTCATTATAGTTCTGACTGCCATGGATAGTGATTGGTCTGTGTAAAAGCTTCGTCTACTTTAGCTATAATACTCTTGTTATTGGTGACGTTGCCCTCCTGGCGCTTAGCACGCACATCTGATTAGTTCATACGAACAGTTTCATCTTGACTGATTTAAGGCTACCTCCTTGCTTAAAGAGAAGCTGAAACGGTTCTCAAATTGCATGAAATTCGATTGTTAGAAAGAAGGGGTATTGTTAATCACGTGTGTCAATTTTTCTTGAATTGTGTCCATAAGAAAAACATAAATTGCTTGTTAAAAACGAGCCACGGTAACGCCCTTGTCGCAGCAGGGAGCGCCGGGTCGGGGCGCCGAAACTTGGGAGCAGGGGGATGCAACGTCAATCTCGGAATGCCGGCCGACCGGCTAAGGCCGGCCGCTCGTTTTGCATGCTTGCTTCGCTCCATCCCGCGCTTTGGTGATCGACGGAACTGCGCAATCTGTTGCTGGTGCCGTTTGTTTGGTCCAGTTTGGTTGTTCTGTGCCGAAGGTTTCCCGTGTTCAAATATTCTACGATGTCAACCAGCAGATATGAAGCTGTTGCAGTGTGGCGCACTGCTCGCTTCGACGTCCTTCGACTAGCGAGCCTCGTTTGCCCAGTTGTAATATAGATATCGTATGATGTTCCAAAATTATTTTCCTTCTGTCAGTAGAAAAGAAATAATCTTGTGAGTGCGTGAAGCGAGTAGTGGCTATCAGCACGGCTTTTCTTTTTGCGAACATTGGTGGTCCAGGCGACATGTTGCTTATAGCTCCCCAGAGGAAAAGAAACTTTCGACGCATGGGTTTGTGTCATGAAAAAGAAAGAATATTCCCTTTGGAATGAGCTGTTTTGTATTGACGGTTTTCGTGCCGATGACGATAGTTGAATCTTGGAAACTATTGAGGCCGAACTGAAGTCCGATGTCGCTCTGTCATTGTTCCTGTAGCTAATTAGGTCAATATTGTTGTTTCACGGCTGGCTTCACCATCGTTACGCATAACCGAGGATGCCGAACTTGAAACGCGATTCGCGGCGACGTCAACAATTGCCAATTAAGTACAGCAAAAAAAAAATGGATGATCGGTAGAACTAAGCTTCATTTAGTATAGTCATTTAAAGCGCAGAGTCTGGAATGCCGTGCTGCTCGCACGGCAAAAGCGCGCTCAAGCATCGTCAAAAGAAGGCAGCACTGCCTCCACATGCCGCGCCGGCCAAGCCCCCCATAAGATACGGTGCTAGCGTCAAGAAAGCGTGCTCAAGGATGGTAGAATGTCAACAATAGACATTACTGATGATCGCTGACCCGCACCGAATGCTGGTAGACAGTTGTGAAACAAGCAATTTTCTCTTCACGGCTGGGGAGCGGCAGTAGCCTGTGTATCGCAGCTCATCCGTTCTTCTACGTTAGCTCCTCTGTTAAGGCGGCGCCGTAATTAATAATATGTTCATTTCGTTGTGAGACAAAGCGTTTTACATTTGGCAGTTCTTTGAGTAGCCCGTTTAGTATAGCGCTTCTCAATCCCCAAGCGTTGTCTGTTGTGGCGCCGGTGAGAAATAATATATTGTTAGCGACGACCAGGGAGGGCGCTCGGCCAGAGCGCCCGTCCGCCGTGCTCACTGCCGGCACCATTCCGGTAAGCTGGCTTCATCTGGCACTGCAAGTATTGTAAACTTGTCTGATTTTATGACGCGGCTGAAGCGGGAATATTTTCGGCGTGACGTTGAACAGTGCACCGCGCAAACTAAGCTGCAAAGACGGGACGGGCAGCAACTGCAGTACGCGTGAGTTTGTTGTTGCGCCTTTGGGCTATGGTCGAAGGTTGTATTTATTTATTACAATCTCAAGGGTCCCCAGATGGGACATTACATGAGGGGTGGGCATTTGAACAGCAGTTAACAATGGTTTCTGTAAGGTGGTGAACAATGGTGGTTAACAATGAGGTGGTTAACAGTTAAGGTTAACAATGGTTTTGTAATGGTTTTTGTAAACGCGCCGTGGACTTGGATTGCGAACTATACAACACCAATTCCGTTTGTTACTATTAAAGCATGTTTTATTGTCTAAAGGGCAGTGGTTAAAGCTGGCGAGCTCACGCGACAGAGTCTTTCGTAGCGCCGCTTTTTGGAACTGCCGTTTGCTCGAACACGTACGGTAAGTGCCCAAGGCGCTTTACATTGTTCAAAAAAGCAATGACATTTAAAATCGAGCTTTCAAGTCGTCTGAAGAAACGCGCACGCAGCAACACCGCCGGCGCCGGCCTGGCATACCCAAAATGACGTCATGATGAGCCCGGCCAATTACGGACAACAGCGGCGTTTGTTCTGAGGGCAGAGCAGCTGGTGCTCGTTTTCTTGTAAAAACTGCCGTTCGCGGTCATTTTTGCTAAGCTTAAGTAGGATAGTATTGTTCAGCGGACAGGTCCTATAATATGCAGCACAGATCTCATTTTTCTGCGAAAAACGTTTCAGCTTACCTTTAGGAGCTTGCCACACTGTCTCCGCATATTGTATTTCTTTATATTGCCTACCTGTTAACGTGTTTAGCTGTGCCATATATATTCAGTCTGTGTGGTAAATGTTTTTATACTTTTGCTTTTTTTTGTCATACGATTCTATTCTTGATATATATGAGCGATATACTCTCCAGTAATCCACACGTGTATTACGGTTCCACACTCCACAATTACAGTACTGCAGCATACAGTCTCCAGCAGCTTTTGATTGTTCTCAGTAATGTAGTGGCGAAACTAGACCCCTTAACATTGAAAAGGAGAGTAGATTTCCCGAACACCTACATAGAAGAATGTTTGTGACGGCTATGCCTATATAACGGGACATTGCTGATATCTAAGCATTTTTAGTGAGATCCGTTCTCCTGCTTGCTCATACTGCTGCTCTTCAGGCCTATTTCAAAAGCAGTTCACCGTGCGGATTCCTATTTAGTACTACAGCATTGTGAAGCCTCACTTAGCAGCATACGTCAAAGAGTCGTGTCAGGAGGCCCCTATAAACGCAATGCACCCATCAGACCGGTAAAAGCATCCTTATAAGTCGACGACAATGGCTAATGGGGCATACTTTGGAATAGAAGGTAGCGCTTGCTTTCCGTTCTGTAAACCTGGTCAGCCGTTCGTGCTTCTATCTTCACCTAACACTCGAACTAAAGCTACAACCTAATTTGAGCTTGCCGTGCAACACTTGCACTTGCAGCTAACGGGGAGTTTAGCGACTGTGACTTATCCTTGTTTCATGTAACAAAAGCAGTAATTTCGCTGACTCCTATTTAGCCTAGTAATGAAGATTTTCTTGCACACTTCTCCTGCTTGGAAACCTCGTAAAAAAGCTACCATAAACCAAATAAGCGTGTACAAACCTTTGTCATACTTAAAAAAAATGTTCAAATTTTTAAAATTTGTTTTCTGGTAATCACCTTGCTACCGTCATGAAATACGATTAGCTCAGCTTTCGAGAAGAGCGTACCTTTGCTAACGGGAAGGCAGCGCGTCAGTGCACCAGGCCCTAGTCGTGCGTGATGTCCCAATAGCAGCTCGAGATAGAGAAGCGGGTAACCCAGCAGCGGAAGTAGCACAGTGTACGCCACCAGGAACGAACCTGCGTTTCAGAATATTTTGTTCTTTGCATGATGTCGTGTGAGCAACACCGGAAGGCCAAAGGAAGGCAAGCAGCCTCATAATTTCAGAATGTATATTATTATTATTAGAGCGCCAAGTCATACCAAGTGCCATTGTACTAGACAGCTTTGCAGTGCGGCTTTTAGGTTTGAAATGGTCAGTGGATAGTGTTCGATGCACTGATTTTCTATAACACGGTCACCCACCACATTGGGCTGTGCCGATTCCTTTGTGTTTCGTCTCAAAGGTATTGAGGGTATGAGGACGCCGTAGTGGAGGGAAGCGGATAGTATCAACCGTCTAAGGTTCAATAATTAGCAATTACTGATGGCAAGGAAAATAAAAAGGGAAACAGAAACACAATGAATCAAAACGATGCAGGAGAAAAAAGAGATACGTAAAAATAATTCTTCATAATTCCTACGCCAGTTAACAACGAAATGAATTAGAGAGATTCAACGCTGCTGAACCTAAAGTGGAGTGAAACCTTTCGCTGCGGCTCACCGAGAATTGGATCTAACACAACCAGCGTTCCGTTGAGCGCGTTAAAGTTCATCAGTGATCTATGCAGAATCCATTTTCATGCCCTGCGCATGCGATGCTGAAAGACGTTTTTCTGCTCCACTCGATCAGTTAACCGCGGCGGCGCGCGCATGCGCTGTGCAGAAACTACCCTTCTCCTCCTCTCCGTGCCAGAGCGCACATCTGCTGGGATGCCGCTATCGTCTTCTTTCTTTGCCGAACGCCCCGCACCAGACGAGTGGCTGGGTGGCCCATAAACGGGTTTCATCTGCGCCGTGAGGTTTCATGACTAGTTACGTGACGTCACGAGTCGACGCAATGGCGGAAGAGCGGAACATCTGGTAACTGCGCATCTGGTTGCCATGGTTACAGTGCATACGCAGTTGTGGCCTATAAGAGGTACGGCAAAATTTGATTCTACCAGCCTAATGTAGCTTTCCCAACATAACAGTTTTGGCCTATGAAATGCACGGCGAAATTCGCTTGCTAGTGTAGCTTTTCCTACAAAACAATTTTGGCCTACGACAGGCGCGGCAAAATTCGCTTCTACCGGACTAGTAGCTTTCCCTCAAAGCATTCGGATCGCAATTCCTGCAATTCTTTCTGGAATGCTTCGGCTATCAGCAGTTCTGTTGCTCTTCTAATGTTCGGCAGCGTGATAAAAGGAACAAACTGCAAAAAATGCTACCTTTCTTCCTTATACCAACGGTGTTACCAGCACAATTGCAACCGGCGAAATATTTTTTATTACTTCATACAAGGTGTTTCAAAAAACGACTTTTAACTTTCTGTAACTGTACTATATATGGATTAGAATTTGCTCTTCTACTATCTAAGATTCGTAGGTATAAAATGTCAGATGTCGTTAAGACGCACATCTTCGGCGGAGTTAGACATGATGGAAATGACTAATTACGACAGGGTAACACATATGTCGCTTCATTAAAAGCAATAGTACCGAAATTCAAAAACATTGATTTCGATTTGTGACGTGTTTTCATGAAGTGTATGGGCTGGAAGTGTCTTATGAATCCACACTCGAGGAACGATAAGAAATAAACAATGTGACAAAATAATTTCACAAGCGCATAGAAAAACAGGCAGTCGGCAGTACTGAACAGCTAAGCAGTTAGATGCAGAGATCATTGATAGCGTTTGATTGCCTAGGAGTTTTATCGTTCGGCTGAGTTCAACGCATATCGAACGCATCTCTTCCGCGGCGGTCATATTTTGATCAAGGTGAGATTCAAATTACACAGATGCGGTACATCAGCATGCGTTAACGGATTGAGGTGATAGGTCGAAATGCGTCTCTTCCCTTCCAAAAGAGCGTTTCTTAATAGCTACCTGCATACTTAAGGATTTAAAATTCCACTGGTAATAAAGGCCCCGAATGATCACACTTTCGAAACCAACCATGCAAGGAATGTGTCCAGCCCCGCAGAGCAGGATATTAATAATGAAGACCGGTACCAGTGAATCAGCATGGCTGATTGTAAGTGTACATGTGAGTTTTGCATTGCGCGTATATCCGTTCAGCCAGCGATTGTTACTGTTCTGTATATATCACACCGGGCATGAAACTGTACTTTAAGGCCGTTCGCAAACAGTTGTTTTCATTTGCTCCGTGAACGCACGCGGGCTGTTCACTCACAGAAACAAGCACATGTCGGCTTGTAAGCTCCAAACAATGACAAAAGAAACAAAATGGGCATGGCGACTTCTGAAATCATTTTTAAAACTGGTCATGACTGGAATATCCTCCATGGACTGTCTTTGCTATACGACCTGCGCATCTCAACTTGATAAGCGGCTCTGTAACGAAAATGCCTTCTGCCACTTAAACCTGCTTGCTATTAGCAAACATGACAAATGCGTGGTATATTCGAGCTGTACTTGCCTCCACCGTTCTCGTAAATCAGCGCTGGCAGGCGCCAGGCGCTGGCCAGGCCGACGCCAATGCTGGCGCAAGAAAGAACAAGTTGAAGCTCCGAAGCAAAGAGTCGGCGCTCGGGGGGTCCCGACGGCGCCACAGGCGTGCCTACGCCGGACTGGACAGCGGCAGACATCCTGTTTGCTTCTTTCTTCTATCTTCGTCACGGCGTCTGCCGGCCCCAGATGACTGCCAGATTTGTTGATGATGACAATGTCCATAATGAAAACGGGCACGTGCACATGAAAAATTCTAAAAGAGCTGAAAGCAAAACTTCAGCTTTATTTTGTTATATAATGACCTAACAACGCTAGCATAAAATAGGAATAAAGGATCGGGCGGTCCACATTATGTTGATGTATACGTTACAAGCCTTTATGACAAAGCTACTGTCAAATAGTGGAGAATTGGCATAGACGTTTCGGGTAAGGCTTACTGAAGCAGTAGGGATTGTTTTGTGGGTTTGATGCTCTCTTTCATTTCGCCGGACTATCATTTACATGTTTCCTTAAGGCGTATTGTATTATTGCGTGCCAAATATTTAAATGCAAGCGGCTAAAAAAAGAAAAGAAGTGTAAAATACATGGACAGAAACAAGAGCATTTTCTGCTCTTATTCGATTCTATAAACTTGAATCATAGGTATTTTTGCTTCACTCGATAATTGATTTACTACTTTAATTCTGTCTATGTCGTATATATCACTGTCCACATTGAACCCTGGCCAGTCCCCCCTGGCTGGTATGCGTCATTTTTTAAGGAAGATGAATTTTAAAGGTGCGCAGAGAGCAACTACGTTGAGAAAACAGTTGATGGAAAGGCCATTGCAACAGCTTGGCCTTAGTTTAAGCAGCCCGACATTGTTATCGTTTGGCGCCACCATCCTTGGGCACAGTCACAGTTCTGTTTTTACCGCCATGTAAAATTTTTTACTGGACTCAAATCGTTTGCCTTGCTAAATATTTAAACATCACATGCTCTACAATTATAGTGTCAATCTCCCGTGAGTGTTACCACTTTTCATTTTATATTTCACTTATTTCCCGTTTTGTTTCCTTTCCTCTACCCCTCAAATCATTTTTTTATGCAAGTATATTAAAAAAATTATTTGCTACCCAATTCTTGGCCGATCCCCCCCTGTGGGTATGTGCCATAAGTTATTTGGATAACAACAACAACGACAACAACAAATAGAGCAGGCGTGAAATATTTACCTATAGGTGGACAATCTCGTCAGTCCATAAAGCCATGGACCCGAGCCGTCTTCCTAGCTGGCTCAACGAGACTACGCACGTCATCCCGGCTTGGATCTGACAGCTGGGTATCCCTCTGATCTTGTGTTGGTGGTTCTCGTATACTGCGGTCTCTTGCATCTCCACACCGTATATGTTGTAGCGTGTTTGCCCATTAAAGAATGCGCATTCTTATCTGTAGGTGTTGGGCGAGATCCTGTTCAGTACGGTGCCATAGACGTGATTGTTCGTTTGTATCTTTCGGAGGGCGATTGCACTTTTCTGGCTAATTTTGGCTGGGGGAGGGAGGGGGAATATTTTTTATTGTGCACAGCACAATGCCGGGAGATGTCGATATAATTCGTCGGTATATCCTTGTTCCTGGCAACAAAAAAGATCTGACATAACTTGCAACCTGTCATCCCCCCGAAAGTACAAAAAAACCTGTTTGAAAATTGAAAAGAATCTTTTGTAACTGAGGCCTAGTGCTGGGCGATCGCGCATTAATATTTTCTCAACAGGACATAGTATTCAAAGTGGTTGTCTCGGCCAGAGCTCCTTTTAAGCGTTCTAGACGCAGTGTTCGATCAAAGGTACGCTCAATGCTACCTCAAAGAAAGGAAACACAAAAAATGTGCCTAGTTATTTAGTGCCCGGTTCTAGTTCTGATCATGCGGAGCGAAAAATAATCACTAAATCAGCACCAACTCCGGCTGCTATACGCTGCGCAAAAGCGCACTAACTTTTTTGGGGTCTATTTTTACGTTTTGTATGACTGAAAGAAAATAATATCCCTGCCTAGTTGTCTCAGAGCCCGTCCAAATGCACATGTTTTTCGTCATGAAATGTTTCAAGACAACATCCTTACCACCGGACGCTGAGCATGCGATTTCAGCCAGAAAATTTTGATCCAACTGCCTAGAAGTAGAGTTGATTCTTCAAATGGAACTTTTTTCCAGTGCCCTATGGCTTTCATCCTTAAGCCTCTCCAATATACAGAAGACATGAAGATAAAGCACATATAATGCTGAGCGATGTCTCCATAATAATCGCACAGCATACGCTAGATTCCCTGAGTCAGTAACTGTTCTTGGTCCTCCTCAAAATACAGAAAATGAATGATAGGACAACAACCCATCAAAGACTCAACCCATAAAGGCCTTTTAAAAACAAACAAAAAGTAAAATTAAAAAAAAAAAAACTAAAAAAATATAAGAAGGAAACTATGAAGTCAAATTATACATCAAGTAAACAGGGATAACAACGCCCTCTGACTCCCAAAGAGAGAGTCCCAGTAAGGTGAATGAAGGCTTACTGGTAGCAGCCGCCAAAACTGCAAAAGACAAATCAGAAAAACGTTCAGGCGGGAAGGACAGCAGGAATGGACTTGAGCAGAATGGCTAAGGAAGAGAGCAAAAGCTTACCTGAAAAAAGATGGCCACGCGGTAGACAGTGAGGTGAAACAAATGAGACCCTGGAGGTAGAAAAGGTTCTAGAGAAACAAACAATTAAAAAACGGTAAGGCTGGAACAGCCACAGACTGCAAGCCACACATCAGTGACTCTTGTCATAACAACTCATCCTCACGCTTTGAAAGCAGGTCACCCATGAAGAGAGAACATGCGGTACCTATCTGCCAAAATACTGCTCAGCACGCAGAGAAGGCGCTGCCCTATGCTTATTAATATGTTTTCATCTGCTTCAAGGATGATATCAAAATGCAGCTGATCTCGTGATCAGCTTTGCAGGCGTTTCTGCGACCTGCCTTTCTCCTTAACCGGCTTCCTCATAGAATGGCGGCCCATTGATTGCAGTAGTCGTATTCATTTTTGCAGACTTGAACATCCCTGCTGAAACCGCGACTGCTGGCATAGGCTGAACGGGTACCGAGACGCTCATGTCCAAAGCTAATTGATTACATAAAACACGGCAAAAGCGTTTCCAAAGCAGATACCTTGAAACTATTTTCACAACGCTATCGATCCTGTGAACATATTACTAAAGGCGAAGGTGCCGTACACGTAATATCGTGATTGCCTTTTAGATAGAGAGAATGTGAATATTTCCTTTTTTTTTTCGTTCAAGCCGCTGAGGCCATTGCAGTAGTAAAGTCTCTTGTGAGCGAGTTTCCTTTGCTACTGTTTAGCTTGCACACATCAACAGCATGAAATGCACTAGAGCGCTAGCCGTACCGAACCAGGTCTTTACTGCAATTTGTGCCAGTCTTAATAGCTCGTACAGCCTGATAGCTGCCGCCATGAGTCAAGAATATACTATTCTAATCCACATTGTCTATCCTGGTGTGGAGCGGCTTTGCTCTAGAGTAGTTTCTAGAGCAAAGCAGTTGTGACGTATGGATACGAGAGTTGAACTGTGAAGAAGGCTGACCGCCGAAGAATTGATGCGTTTGAATTGTGGTGCTGGCAGAGAATCTTGAGAGTTCCTTGGACGGCCAGAAGATCAAATCAGTCGATATTGTCGACCATAAACCCTGACTGCTCATTGGAGGGTCAAATTCTAAAGTTAAAGCTCTGCCACTTTGGTCATCTGATGAGAAGAGAGGAGTCGCTGGAGAAAGGTTTGATGTTGGGAAAGGTTGAGGGCCACCGGAGAAGGGGTAAGCAGCGAACGCGATAGCTAAATGGCATCCTCGAGGCGCTGCAGATGAAGTTATGTGCTGTTAGGTATATAGTGAGAGACCGGAAAGCGTGGCATGACATGGTCCATAGGGTCACGAAGAGTCGGACATGACTGATTGACTGAACTGAACTGAATTGAAGTTTCTAATGTGTGAATGCCTTGGGTTTGAGGACGAAGAACGGGTGCTGTGACTTACTTTAGCCTCCCGGATTTGCAGCATTCAAGGCGTGCAGGACACTTTTTCACTCCTCAAATATGTCCGGGTTTCGCAACGACCATAAGCCGTAAATTTCTGAACGGGTGATCACACAAAGGTATCTGACCAGTTAAAAAATAAATAAATAAACTGCACCGGAGGGTGGCAAGTTGCCAAAAGGAACAACCCTCTATTTGAAAAAATTTGTCTCTTTAATGGTTGTGGCGCTCTGCTTTCCAGAGTTTTGCAATCAGCTTTCCTTTGTTTTGAAGTTTTCATGACGCTGTTAACATTCTGCACACATTATGTCAGAAGATTTGGACAACCCTGCAGTGGCCACAGGATTGGAGGAGGTCAGCTTACATCCCCATTCCAAAGAAAGGCAGTGCCAAAGATTGTTCCAACTACCGCACGATCGCGCTTATTTCGCATGCTAGCAAGGTGATGTTAAGAGTCCTCCAAGGTAGGCTGCAGCAGTATGTGGATAGGGAGCTTCCGGACGTGCAAGCTGGGTTTCGCAAGGGCAGAGGAACTAGAGACCAAATTGCCAACCTTCGCTGGATCATGGAAAAAGCAAGAGAGTTCCAGAAACCGATCTACTTCTGCTTTATTGATTATGCGAAAGCGTTTGACTGCGTAGATCACAGCAGATTGTGGCAAGCTACCCAAGGGATGGGAGTTCCAATTCACCTCATCTGTCTCCTCAGGAACCTGTATGAAGGGCAAGAGGCCACAGTTAGAACTGGGCATGGTCTTACTGGTTGGTTTCCAATTGAGAAAGGAGTGAGGCAAGGCTGCATACTGTCGCCCTGCCTATTTAACCTATATGCAGAGTGCATCATGAGGAAGGCCGGTCTGGGCGAGTCTTCAGCTGGAGTGAAGATTGCTGGAAAACGTATCAACAACCTTAGATATGCGGATGATACCACTTTAATGGCAGAACGTGAAATGGAACTCAAGAGACTTCTGATGCGCGTAGAAGAAGAGAGTGAAAAGTTTGGGCTTAAACTGAACATTAAAATAAAAAGATCATGGCGTCTTGCCCTATCAAGTCCTGGAGCATCAATGAACAAGAAGTGGAAGCTGTGACAGATTTTGTGTTCTTGGGCTCCAAGATTACCTCGGAAGGAGACTGCAGCCACGAAATTAGGAGACGCCTGCTTCTGGAAAAAGAGAGCAATGGTTATCCTTGACCGCCTAGTAAAGAGCAGAGACATTAGTATGCCAACCAAGATCCGTATAACTCGTGCTATGGTCTTTCCAGCTGTGATGTATGGATGCGAGAGTTGGACTGTGAAAAAGGCTGACCGCCGAAGAATTGACGCGTTTGAATTGTGGTGCTGGCGAAGACTCTTGAGAGTTCCTTGGACTGCCAGAAGATCAAATCAGTCGATATTGTCAGCCATAAACCCTGACTGCTCATTGGAGGGTCAAATTCAAAAGTTAAAGCTCAGCTACTTCGGTCATCTGATGAGAGGAGAGGAGTCGCTGGAGAAAGATTTGATGTTGGGAAAAGTTGAGGGTCGCCGGAGAAGGGGTAGGCAGCGAACGCGATGGTTAGATGGCATCCTCGAGGCACTGCAGATGAAGTTATGTGATGTTAGGAAGATAGTGAGAGACCGGAAAGCGTGGCGTGACATGGTCCATAGGGTCACGAAGAGTCGGACACGACTGAACGAATGAACTGAACTTCCTTTGTTACTGATCATTGTTATCAAGTGAAAAAGTGCTTAATATCCCGCCCCCCCCCCCCCCCCCATTTTTTTCTCTAATCGATTACTAGAACTAGGCTGTTACCCGAAAAATAAGACCCGTAAGCACTTCTACAACTTCGAAAATCTGCCTTTGGTGGCAAAGAATACATCTAGCGCTGAATGATACGCCGGTTGCTGAAGAACCGCGCTGGCGTAGGTGGCCTTTAGTTTTGAGTATAACATAATCGGACGTTCTGGCATGCAGGAACGAAGTGAATTTATATGTTAATTACGACAGCCCTGTTATCCCAGAAAAGGCTTCTAATTTTGGGATTCTCGGACCGTAATTTATCCAGAGACTTTTCCGCTATTACCGGATAAGCGCACTGGATATAATTCGTTCGTAAGTGATCTATACATACGATGCCTTGTATAGCAGTGTCGATCCTTAAACTGCCCAGCCGAGCTACCTCAAGCTAAGCTACAACCGTCTTCGGCCAGGCGTTTGCTATCATGTCATCTCCTTTGACATTCGAATAAGCACAGCTTACCTGGTAACGCGTTATTACGCAAAAATATGTTTCTATAGTTCAAGACATTCTGTAATCCACCCTATTTTTTACCTTTTGAACAAAAGCGCGAATTTCTTTTCGTTAATCACTGTGATGTGCTTTAATCTCTGCTGGCCGATACATGTAGGAAAAAGTGAACAAAGAAAATCAAAACCTTAAAACCACAGAAGAAAAGCTTTTTCCAGCAACCAGGAAACGCATGTAAGCTTCTCAATGGTAATAACTTTAGCGGTCACAGCTAACAATACTGGATTAGTAAAATTCATGCTATATATAGCAACTAATATGTTTACTCTATAGTAAACTTCATTGCTACATACTGGCCTTATTACTTAGTGTGGTGGGATGCCACAATGATAAAAGTGTACCCTTATTGTTACCGACCTTTGTTCTGCTATTTGATGAGCTTGTTCGCGTGTGAGGCGGACTGGACATGTTCCTGCGATGAATCGTCAATCACCGCCATTTAGGCGCTATGATACATATGTGACTAAAGCCTCAATGTATTACTTAGTCTCGCCGGCTCAGCGTTTTGAACGATCTTTTATCCACCTCGAACACTGCTCCCCCCCCCCCCCTCCTCGCTTTAACCCTTCTCCTAGTACTATCGAGTGAGCATAGTATGCCTGAGCGAAATGTATTCGCATGTCGCAGAGTAGAGAGGCTCTCTCGCCCTCTTCAATCAGCGTTTGTAATCACCTATTGAAGAATAAGGCAAAGGAAATGGAATTCCAGCGAAAAATTAACGAAGAAGAGAAAAACAAAACAGAAATGTGCAAGGCTACTTCTCTTCTTTCGTGCTCCGTCCTTTTTGGCTTATGTTGTTTGTAAAGCTATACACACACTTACCTGCATTTCTACTGTATGAGTGCATGTAAACTTGTCACTGAATCAAGCACCTCTGCATTATGAGAGCCCCTGTATAGATTACGTTGAGTGAAGCATATTTTCCTTGTTCAGCTCATTTAGGTCTAAACAGATTTTATAGTTGTGTAAGGTACCCACAAAAGTCATCAATATTTGAATATTGAACGGGAACTGTGTGACCACAGACCTTTCTATATTCGCCATACCGTATGCTGCGTAAGTCCGCCCTGGTTAGGCTGCGATCTCGCACACTCACACGTGCGTGAACTTAGTAACGGCGAAAGACTTGCGTCCTGCGTGGGATGACTTCGCTATGACATTATCCCTAAGATTTCGTTCATCTATGAAGATATTTTTTGTTTCAAGGCAGATCCTGCATTGCTACTCGCCGCTCTCCATCCCGAAATATGGTATGTTTCTTTTTTAACAGAGTATAGGGGGGACAGTTGGCCGAACATTACCTCACCAAAAAACGTAGCGTTTTGACGGGGGAGGAATACAAAGAGAGGGTGTAACTCTGTCCTGTCCTCGTCTCCCTTATCCTTTCAAAATGCTACTTGTTTCATTGAGCTATGTTTCTGTTTTTGTGAACGTTTATTCAGGCAACTCCCCTACAGATCTACACAAGCCTTTGACTGGTGACGAGCTGGTATCCACCGCGTGCTCCCAAAATTTAGAAGACCCGTGGCAAAGGACTGCCTGTGTGTGGATGTGTGTGTATCTCCGCCGGGCGTGAAGGATATATAGGTATGCGCACTGCGTCTCTTATTTATTTATTTCTGCTTCCAAGGCTGACTTCATGCAGCTGGTTGGGTTTTGTTAGTCTAAGAAAATACAACAAAACGCAACGGGTACAAAGCCGACAATCCAGATTTTCGCACATCCTGAATTGTGTTGTGCTAGTTTTAGTTTACTGCTATAATCAATCCTACTGCACGGAACTTCGTGCAACCCCGAGTTTCACCTGGCAGCCTAGCAAAAGTCCCGAAGGATCTGACCGGCGTCGTATTTTCGGTCTAAATACGGGGACTGAATCACTCCTTTGTTCTTTACGTAATAAACCTTATGAGACAAGAAGCCTTCCACTGACCTGCACCCGATGCACGGGGAAATATACATACACGGAAATGAAAGCCGTGAGCCACATTTGGGATTCTGCACCCAAACAGACTCTTAAAATATGCATCAATGTATGCTGCTCTTCCCTACGAGCGTCCTCTGCATGTCGCAGTGAGTACTACTTCCGAAATTGGAAAGCGTAACGAAAGTGCAAAGGCTTCAAGAAGAAGAAGCGCCTGAGCTGATACGTGTCCGCTTAGAGCTCTGTGTTTTTATCTTGTTTCGCCTATTAACTGTCGTTTTGTGTGGGTAGGACAGTGCCCTCCGTAAGAACGAATGACGAAGACGCCCCTGTGGAGCGATTTCCGACTCGGTGGGCCCTTTCTCAAGTAAGAAAGTCCAACCGGATCCCTCAGGCGCAGGCTAGGCTTAGCTCGGCGTTGCCGAGCGAGGCTGGGCTACGCGCCTGCATGGATTCTGCTCCGCCGACGACAGGTGTGCGGATTTCCGCTGTGTTACAACCTGGCGCAACATCCACGTCCACGCAATCATCAACGCTTACATGCCCCCAGTCTGCTTCGTCTTCGGATGGAACGACTTCGGCTTGTCCCATGGATTGCACCGCCGCCTCGGTGCCTGTAACCCTCCCTCAAGGAACTGTGCCCGTCGCACCGATTCAGTCTTCCCTTCCAAGGCCAACTACAGCGTGTCAGCCCTGACACCACCACAGATGCCGCCAGTGAGTCGAGCCTCGCTTCCACTTGCTGCTAACTCGTTCCGCGTCACCATCAAGCCTACATTGCGCTTTGATATAACGACTATCCCTCCCCGGTGTGTCCAAGCCACAATTGACCAAGTTCTAGGTTCTACTAACTACTGTGGATTTGTCGTCCATCGCCCATCGAACACCATTACGGTGAACTTGCCATCCTTGGTGGACGCCCAGAAAATGTGTGCAGTTACTCAAATTCCCCTGGATGCGAATGAGCATGTCCCAGTGCAAATATATTTTGCCTCTGGCCCTGACACCCTCCGCTGCGTCGTTTACCATGTTGACAGCAGAAGTCCTTCTGAGGAGGTGCGAGCAAACATTCGCTGTTCAACTCACTCACTGTTGCAAGCACGGCCTCTGGGGCGCAGGGGTTCATACCTACTCACTCTACAAGGCCCGCTGACTTTACCTGAGTACCTAACCTATTATGGTGCGATTATCAAACCACAGCCCTTCCGACCTCGTCGTATATTTTGTTATCACTGCCATAAAGAAGGGCACATGCAAAATACCTGCCCTAATCCGGCAGCTGTGGCCGACATGAATGAACCAATAGCGCTTTGTGCCCTATGCAAATCGGCGGACCATGACATGCGCTCCCCCGCTTATCCAAAGACGAAGAGAACGAGGCCGTCGCGCAAGCCGCCTGGAAAAGAAAATATTCCTACAAGTAATCGCTTCGCTGCTCTTACATGTGAAGAAACCGACTTCCCTGCACTTCCTTTACTTGACCCACCTGCTCATCATACGTCATCTCAGCATGGTTCATACGCACAAGCGACCCACCCTCGTGGATCAAATGGTACACTAAAATGGCCAGTGCACCAATCACATGTGGATGCCGCAGATGAAGACGCTGTTTTAGACAATGCCATTGCAGAGGCTCGCCAACGTCTAGACGAACTCACCCAGCTCCGAGAACAGCGTCGCGCTCACCCCTCTCGAAGAACTATAATACCTCGTGATAAGATTTCAAATGAATCACCTCGAATAAGCAACAATCCACAATCACGTGCAGACAACACGTTAACCCCGAATACCCCGACAGTGGATAAAATATTAGCCCTTATGGAGCAGGTGACCTCCCTCATCGTAGAAGCTCTTCGGCCTCGCAATGGATAATGCACTGTCTCTGGTGGTGCAGTGGAATTGTCGAGGCTTTGCGAATAAGGCCTCTGAAGTGAACATCCGTCTTCGCGACAAAAAGCTAAAGGCGTGGGCCTTCTTACTTCAAGAGCATAACTCACTTCCTCGCCTTTCAGGATTCTGCGCTTACCATTCACCTTCCATTCCTGATCGCCGTTGCATCACCTCTTCCCACAGCCCAGGTAAATCTGCAATTTATATTCACACTTCAGTTCCCCACACACCGATCGACCTTTCACGCTGGTGTAACACACGCCAAGAGGTGGTAGCACTCCTAGTTAAGCCTGTACGCACGCCACTTATACTAGTTTCCTTTTATGGCCGTCCTGGTTCCGCATCTCCTAATCTTGGATGGGTTCGTTTTCTGCGTTCTACCTACTCGGGTATCTCTATTCTAGTCGGTGGAGACTTCAATGGCGCACACACCTCGTGGGGTTACCCATCGGATTCTCCCAGGGGTGCACACATCCAGGGAAGCTTTTCAGATAATTCTTTTCACCTTTTAAACCACCCGCATACATCTACCCGTCCACGAGGTGGGCCTTATTCCCCTGATTTGACTTGGTGGTTAGGCCCTGGTAGCCCTCGTTGGGCTGTTGAACCAGATACCTGGGGTAGTGATCACAGTCCTATCTTTATCTCTCTCACTCCTTCGCGGATACGTAAAATACGCCGTAGCGTACGAATAACATCTTGGGACTCTGTACGCGCAGACAATCGCTTATCTGATTTCACCCCATCATCAGCATTGTCTACTCTCTCTGCTGTTCTTGCGTCCCACACGATTACCACCACTGTAAATGAAGACGAGCCAAACCCGGACATCCACCTCCTGAATCTTTGGGCTCTGCGTCGCCAGGCAGATCATTATGCTGCTCGTAACCCCGATGACCCATCGGCTATCCCCGCTCTTCACCGGGCTACCGCGCGTGCGAGGCGGTATGAAAAGCGTCTAGCAAGGCAACGTTGGGCTTCATGGTGTGAGCGCCTGTCCTCCAAGCAGAGTAATCGACAACTTTGGAGAGTGTTTCACGCCATGGAGCGCTCTTCTCAAGTCTCTGATTACACAGAGAACATTCGCCTTGCTATGAATGTAGATGAGGACACATTTGCAAAACAGGCGGCCAGACAGTTTTTTCCCCACTATGATTCCACCTCAACTTCTCCACCTTGCTTACCGGTTACCGAACCCCCCGATGAGATTACTTCTGACCTAACCATGGCAGAGCTGCTGGCCTCCATTGAACGCCTCAAATCTAACTCTGCTCCCGGCCACGACGGCATACCTAACACCTTATTCCGCAACTTGGAAGGGACTGCTTTGCAGGCCCTGCTTGATGAATTCAATGACGTGTGGCATTCTGGTGTCATGCCGGACGAGTGGAAGCATTCTATTGTTGTTCCAATACCGAAGTCAGGTCATCCTCCAGTTTCTCTCTCGGCCCTTCGTCCAATTTCCCTGACGCCAACAATCTGCAAGCTTTACGAAAACATTCTCGCCACTCGCTTATCGTGGTGGTTGGAATCCCATGATTGTTATCCAGAATCCCAAATTGGCTTCCGCCCGCAAATAGGAACGGAGGACGGTCTTGCTACGTTGGCTGCTGACGTGCTTCACCACTCTCCGCACAGTCATCTTGTTAGAACTGTGATCGCTACAGATATAACAAAGGCATATGATAACATCCTTCACTCAGCCATTCTTGCCTCCCTACAAACTCTTGGTCTTCCTCACAGGTTTCTCCTCGCCATTCACGCCTTTCTAACAAATAGAACATTCAGTGTGCGTGTCCATGGAAAGCCCTTTGGTCACTTCCCCTCAAACAGAGGAGTGCCCCAGGGCTCCGTTCTCGCCCCTACTTTATTTAATGTGGCCTTCATTCCACTTATTCGAGCCCTAGAGGCCATCCCTTCTATACGGGTGCTTGCGTATGCCGATGATATAACCTTATGGTGCTGTCACCCAGATACGTCTGTCCATCAGGCGGCCCTCCAGCATGCGCTAGATATATTGACATTTCGCCTCCCTCCTTTGGGCCTAACTCTTTCGCATACAAAATCCTGTTTCATTCGAATTGGAAATAAAGCTGGCTTACGGAAAGCTCCCAATATAAATTTTATGATAGATAATACCCCAATTCCTCAGGTACAAACCGTTCGCATTCTTGGTCTTCTTCTACATTCCTCTGGGACTGGCACACCGTGGCTGACAGCCATCCGTAAGACCGCTCACGCTACTTTAGGTCTCATTCGTCGCATAGCTATGCGCTCTGGCGGCGCGCGTGCTCACACGGCCCGCCAGCTTGTTCGCTCTGTACTCCAGCCACGTATAATATACCAGGCACAGTTTCAACGTCTCACCCGCAGACAGTGGGACTCCCTTGAGGCCATCAATCGTGAGGCTATGCGTGCAATAACGTACCTCCCCCGCCTAACACCCATACCAGTACTTCAGGAGTATGCCCAGCTAAATACGCTCACTGAACTCGTTGATCAGCGGACGGCAAACAGAGCTCGCAAACAGTCTTTACAATTACATCATTTAAAGACACTACCTGCATGGTCGTACTGCCAGCTCACGGACAATCGCCCCACTGCTTCCCCGTCGGTATCATCCGCACATCTGCCTGAAGGGTGCATATTATATACCGATGCATCACATACTGCAGAGCGAGGAGTTACTGCCGTGTATAGTCCCTCTCATCCGCATCTCAACACTCACGTGACATATACCGCGGATACGTGCACCCCTCTGGCACTGGAACTCCAAGCAATTTACAATGCTATACATTCCCTCCCACCAGTTCCTACATTCAATGCAGTTCATCTTTACACAGACTCTCTCACTGCCCTTAAACAGCTTAAGGCCGTTCGACGCACATTCCAAATAACACAGTCTATACATTTGCTATGTTCAAAGTACCCATGTCCTATTCGCATACACTGGATTCGCGGCCATGCTCGCGATCCCCATAACATACAAGCAGATGCTATGACGCATATAAACACATCAGCCGATCCACCACCTTCCCCTCTTCCCCCAGATCCGTTCCTGTCCCACGTTTCCGATTCGCAAGTTCTGCGCCACCGAACACGCGCTCTCATTGCTCCGTGTTCGCACCCTCTCCCCCGTAGTCTTACTCGGCAGGAGGAGGTGACAGTGCGCCGGATCCGGGCAGGGGCGGCTCTGACCCCATCTGTTCGACATCGATGGCGGGAAAAAGACCTACCAGTGACTGACAGGTGCCCTCACTGTGACACTCCACCTGACGTCTGCGATGTGCGCCACTTGTTGTGGACGTGTCCATCAACAACGCACATCAGGCAACGGATAATCATGAAGGTGGGCCTGCGGTGGAATCGCGATAGTGATTATGACAAATGGACAATGGACAATCGCTATACTGCCAACCTTCTCGAATTCATAAGCACAACTGAACTGCACTCCTTCTTTTAACTTTCTATCTCCTGCATCCCATTCCCCCTTTCTCAACTTATGCCTTGTGGCAAACTCTTCGAAAAAAAAAAAGTGCAAAGGCTTGTGTGCCAGTGTGTTTTTACCATGTTTACAGTTTAGGAAGGAGGAGGATGAGGAAAGGCAGGAAGGTTAACCGGTAAAAGAAACCGGTTTGCTACCCTGCACTCGGGAAAGGGGGGGGGGGTGGGGGTGAGGGGATATAAAAGTGGTGGGTAAGAGGTTGATGGGTGAAGTCAATATAGTCACATCAAAGACATATCGCGTCACATAACATCACGTCACAGTCATGTCACGTCACATAACAGCAAAATAACAGCCTATCGATCAAGCCCGTGGTTTTCATGAAGCGGAGCAGTTCCTGGGAGGCCTTCTCCGTCGACGATCGCCGCGGCCAGTGACATAGAATCTTGATTTCCGTCAGTGGGCGTCCATGAAGACACTCCAGCGCACGGAACAGACACTGTCTTTCCGCACTGTATATGGGGCACTCACAAAGAATGCGGCCTATAGTCTCGTCGCAAGCGCAGTTTGCATATGCAGAGCTATATGTCCTACCTATCACAAAAGAATAAGAGTTTGTGAATGCTACAACAACCTATAGGTGGCACAGCAATGTTACTGACGGAGAACGTTTCCTGGCATCTGATATGCTCTCTACTTCAAGTATTTCACAACTAAAACGAATAGTTTGATTTGTTGCTTTATTATCACTTGAAGGGAAGGACAAGTACCTTGATTACAAGATGTAAATCATATAGTGGGAATATGGTGGAGTAATCCTCATATGGGACCAGTAAACCGAGGTTACACTGTTGTCTATTTAATCTGACATATTACTGAACATAAAAGGTTACTCATAATGTGGAGTAAAATGGAACGTAATGCAAAACAAATGCATTCTTCGGCATAGAATATACGGGATCAATGACATTCGAATTTCATGTTTGAAACGTGTCATACTTTGCAGCGTTGTCTTGTTCATTTTTTACACGACGGTCGAGTTTATAACGTGGCTGGGCTTAGTCTTAATCATTGCAGTGTATTTTATTTCTAAATTATTCGGTACTTGGGCATCTCACATTACGCTTACACACTGGGCTCGCACATTATAGTGCAGCACGTGATCCCAACTTTCGAAACTCTCTTATTACATGTTTATATAAATCATTACCTATGTTTGGAAGAGGGTTAATATTTTTACAGGAGAAGAACTCGTGGCATTGCTTATTGTCATCTTTCAACGTCGTCATTTCGTTACAGCTTGCAGTAAGCTCAAAATACAATACTCCCTATTAGGTATAACGGATCCAGACCGGTTGTAATAAGATAAGCATTCGAAAATATAAGATAACAATACCTTTTCATAATGCTATGAAAGTTTGTCATTTAGAGGTATGCCCTAAAGACGCTGAACTGGCGTGCCATAAAAATGGTGGTGCTTTTCTGAAGGCACATGATCCAATATGCACTGTTAGCAGTCCTTGGTGCCCAACTTGGAAGCTGGTAGTTCGCCTGCACGGCTGGCCCGCTGGGGTTTGAACTGTTTCTGCGCCAGAATTGGCGGCCGATATGGATCATTTTACTTGAATGACGATGGGCGACTCTTTTTTCACGACGACCACTAGAAACAAAAACAGATAGACAGCATTGGTCACGAAATCAACAAAAAATACCAGGGTTGCACTTCTTTCTGTTTAGGGGTTAAAATACGAAAGAAAATAATTATCGCCCTTTTTAAACTTTTTCCTATGTTTCATTGTTTATTTTTATTTATTTCCTTTCATTTCATAAATGCTTTTACTGTTCAGTTCCCTCGACGCTGTCCAGCGTCCTTACGCTAAACGAGGACAATTACGGACGCGTTGGCAAGAGTTCGGCGTAGAGTGCTATTTAGTGCGCTCGGCTGAGACACTGAAATACAGTGATTCGATGCCTGACGTTAAGTAAGCTCATGCGGACACGTTTGATGAGAGGTTGCGCCATGAACTCTGTCGATATTATCTGGTGGCGCAAATCATGACATAAGGAAATGGTTTTGTATTAAAAGCTGAGAAAGAGAAGTGGGTGAACGGCCGAATTGTTGTGCCAGGCTTAAAATGAAATACCCGTTTCGATGCTGGTAGATATAAATAAAAACATATCTAGTCCTTATTCGGATAATGATATTCGAGCTTAAAGCTAAATGCAGATGCATTAACAAAGATATAATGCTCGACTTTTGTGCAGTAAAAATTTATTAGCATCATTATGCCATTTCTTTGTATTTTTTAATTACATTAAAAAAAAAAGAGCAGAAAGCTCCTTAAAGTGACAAAAGGTTAACATCCGACAGCATTACCTTAAATGTAATGCGTATACAGTGATTTGCTTGACAACGTCAAGCTCGTATTTTTTTGTGTGAAGAAACTACATTTTACCAAGCGGTTGTGACATTGTCTGCGCCATCGAAAATACGAATTGATTTAGTAATTTTCCGCGTGCTATTTAATGTAAAGATGATACTGACGCTAAGGAAACCGAAATGAACCAAGGTTGGGAAGAGTCGTCCCCAAATTTCCTCATTTTGAGCCAGCACAAAGAAAAGTCCTCTTGTCGAAACGTTGGCTATCGCAGTGATTCTTTGCCTCAGCCCCTTCTTTGAATGATTCGTGTTTTGCATAATCGCATCTTCCTGCCTTATCTCCATTTAAATTTCACGTGGACTTTCTTCTTCGATGCTAACAGACTGGTAAGTAATGTAAGGCCTGAAAAGCTTTTTATGTCTTCTAAAGAAATGATAACGAGCTTTTTCAGTCGCTACTCCTTCCATTGTTACATGGGTGCTTATTTTAAGGAAGGTAAAAGTTATAGGATGTAAAAGCAGTGTAAATTATAGCTAATCATCTTGTGGAAAGCATCATTGGTTTCAATGCACATCTCAAGGGCATAGTGAAGGGCTGAAAATTGCGCAGGTCAGGGACGATCTTCTCATTAACGTCAGAACTAAGCCTTTCATCTTTGAAATGTGCACACCCATGTTTGCCACAGGTACGCTGCACCTGGCTGCATATCGTATCAAGAAAGTGCGCTGTGAAGTTGAAGAGGGAAAAAAGAGGCCAGTGCTGGTAGGAAACTTTGTTCAATTGAGACGCTTCTTATAAATGCTCATTACTTGCACACCTACCTTTTGGTGGCTCTTGTTGTATGACGATAGTAGAAGATGAGCCCGACGATGGAACGACGACGTTTGTGGAGTCAGAAGACCCCCCATCAATCACTATAGTTTCACCTATAACAGTGCAATAAAACGGCATGGCTTTAGAACACAATGTAGACGAGCCATCAAAGCGCCTTACTAATTTGCAGATGAAGTTGTAACAGATGTAACAGTAGAAATTTAAGTCTTTTAGTATGCCTAAACATTTAGGGTTAAAACTCATTAGAAAGCACTCATACACATATTCAAAATGCTTACCACAAGTTAATTAGTTCCTTATATTTAAATCTCGACGTTTTCTTTCTGCCAGTGAAAACCGAAAATACACTGAAATCTATATTTGAAATTCAATCATAAGCAAAAGTGTTTTAGACGTGTAGCGCTTGCGATGTTCACCACAGGCAGTGCAAAATAGACATGTTTTGAAACCGAGAAAAAAAAGCGAAAGGCATACCGCGGGCGAACCATTACTTTTCTTTCTTTATTGTATACTTTAAAAGATCATTAGTATTCACACCTTGGCGCACAGTTTGTCCATAACAGAATACATTAGAATAATTTGCTTTGCGTTAATTGTTACCGATCGCTGAGACCTCTGGAGAGAGTGAAAAAGTAGTTTCCGTAGGAATTGTTCTAATCGGTATGTCGAGTGTTCTAGCAATATTAACCTTATTTTAAAGAAAGACAGTGCATAGCCCATTCAAACTAACTGCGGCTTGTTGATCTAGGGTATTAGAGCCTTGGCTGCGCAATTATTCTCCCTTTAAAGTATTAAATACTAGTGAATTATTCTTATAGTAAATCTACTACTGTTGTTTAATAAAAATGTGGGTCTATTTAAAACGAACTTTAAATTCAGACGTTATTGTGGAAAACAGGTGATTGAAATATTGGCCTGGAGGTACCATTTACATAATGCTGCTTTGTCACACCATCCTCACAAGATGACGGTGTGACGAAGAATGAAAAGCTCCCATGTGAAAGCAGGGCTGCTCCAACATTTCAAAAAGCATCTCCAAGAACGTAGTCGGTTTTCGTTTTGAGTGGTGTCTCCTATGGGGCTTTGCGTGTGCATTGGCCGATAGATATGCTCCAGTAGGTTCATGTCTCCAGTAGAGGGTAAATTAAACTGTGAGTGGTTCCTAGGTACGGACATTTCAGGCACTCAGTTCTCTATTAAAGCTCTGCGCTTGAGGCCAGTTTTTGACCTTAGGTAAGCAGGCTGAGCTAATAATTCACTTTGGTCAATGGAAAAAGAGCTGTAGACTACGCCGCGCTACCGCCAAAAGCACAGATATCGTTTCACATAGGCTAGGACACTCCACCGTTTTTTAATGTTGGGTTACCATTCGGTGGCACACGCTGTTGCAGATTTTCGCAGGAATCTGCGACTGGAAATCTAAGGTTGAAGAAGTTTTGGACTCAGTGCGCGCGGAAGTGACTGAGCCCGATGTTGCGATGTTAACAATCAGGGAAGACAGCCGGGGATTCAGACGTTATTAAATTCAGACGTCAGACAGTGCGTCTGACTCAGACTCAGTGCGCGCGGAAGTGACTGAGCCCGATGTTGCGATGTTAACAATCAGGGAAGACAGCCGGGGATTAAACGCAGTGTAGAGGGGTCGTAGAGTCTGCCCTCCTTATTCTATACACATGGTATGCGTAGAATTCTCGATCACACATTTGCACCACACAACAGTTTTTGCTGTTGGAAAGGACTGGAATGCTGTATGTAAAGCAGGACTCAGAATCGGGAGCAGCGTTCTGGTTGTAAAGAATCATTAGCTGAAAATTTCTGAAGCGAAAACGACTGAAATCGCTTTGCTATTTATCACTACGGTGTTTTAGTAGAATGTAATTTAGGTGCAAAATATACTCACCAAGTGCCATGATAACGAATGTATGTGCCAGGAGTAAAGTAAATAACCATCTGCAGTTGAACATTTCACCTGGCCTTGACCTCTGGCTGTCAGTGATCACAAAGCAAATCATTTTCGTTACAAGCATTCAACAGCAGTGGGTAGCAGCTACGCTATCTGCCAGTGGCTTTTGCTTAAGAGATGAATACTCGAATAGCAGCTACGCTATCTGCCAGTGGCTTTTGCTTAAGAGATGAATACTCGAACAAGAAATTAGGAGCTTGATACTTTTTTCTCCTGAAATCATTCCTTGTCCAGTTCCAAGGCGCACAAAGAAAGATTGCTGACACAAGACCTCGTAGAACCTTGTTCCAAGCGAATTAGAGTCTGGATGACAAACACTGCTAGCATTTTTGCGTCCAATATTTATGTCCATGTCCCTGCCCTCCAATAAAACCGACGTGCAAGGCCCTCCACCCGAATACATTTATTGCGTAATTTTAGCATGTGAGTATCATTCTCTGCTGCATAATCGTGCAATACGATAGCATACACAAGTGCCATCCACCTATCCGCAATCTCTAAACACCCTCACATGAACACTGGCTGTCCCTTCTCTTTCCCGGCTTACAGACTTAGTCTGGGCTAGATATCTGAATTAGGAAGACTGTGATTACAGGCGAAAATATATTTTATGTAGTTTTTATCCTCTCCCATTGAAGGCTTAATCCTAATATATGACATCGCCCCCTTTTTCAGTTGTAGTGTAACTTTTTACACAGTACTAGGCAGGGTTTCGCGCATGTGAACCTGTTCTTTTGAAGTGCCACAAAGTAACAAACGGTCATGTTTCGCTCGTCTTCAAATTGAATAAAAAGCACCATCGCGTGACTGCAAGTAGCAAACACCAGTGATATTTTTTAACTCTCATTGTTCAGAAAACAAAAGTTTATAGGCACATAATGGGTGTCAATAGTGATTATCATGCGCTACTCGCTCTTGCCTGCCAAATCTGACCTATAAATGCCTCCCGCGCTCGTTTGGACCACGTCCGATGACGCAAGAAAATCACTAGTTTGTACCAAGCATTCAGAAGTCCTGCGGTGATTTTCAACGTTCAACGCCACGCGCCGTGAGACGGCAGCCGTACAAGCTAAAACCTTGTTTTTTAATTTACTGGTCTTGAGAAGGACCACGCGATATAGCCGACAGCGCGCCAGCATGTTACTGCTGCGTATGATTATCAAGAGGAGTACCCTAATATCCTGACTGCTACAGGAACCGAGAGCAGAGATTTGACCGCAGCTAGAATATTTCCTACCAGTGTCTCATATGTCAACAATGGTTGAAAAAAAAAAAAAAAACTCAGATTAAAGCTGTAGAGAATGCTCGGGCATGAAGACGACTTAAAAAAAAAAAGCCTTACATATTCCTCGTTACGAGTTCTCGCGCTGCACATCAAATATATGTCACTCCGCTAGCGGAAAGCATTATATGAGGTGAGAAATGGTACACGGCTGTTTTCAAGCAGAAAACTTTAACGATCTGATTTTGTTAAAGGCCGCCGGCGTTATCTACGATAAATGGCCCTAAAATGCGTCAAGAATGTGTGTACTCATATGACGCAAAAGCTATGATTACAAAATCTTGTGAAAGACCTACCCGCTTCTGAAGAGATGACTCTTTCAGGCGAGATATTCATGTCGTTCCTTTCTATATATTCAGAATCGGTGTACCTCGATTTTACGGAAGTCTTGCCGACGTTTCCATTGAGGGTGAAATTCAACCATTAATCATACTGCGTATCGATTGGTGCTGTACTATTCCAAGTTGCAAATATCATACCTCTGGTAGTAAAGTTAGATGCTAGCTCGTCACCGAGATTCGAACCGATGATGTCTTCCTTACCTTTTAATGAAACTGAGATGCAACTGTTTTCCATACACCTTTGCGGTACTAAATATAGTGCTAATTCATGTCAATAGCCGGAAATTTATATATTAGTGTACTAAGGTATCGCCAGCCTCACTTACTGTTGGCGTCTATTATTTGCATGCCTGATAGCGTAATATCTTTTCTCGTGACATTTAGTATGCAGCTGCAAGAGGATACGTGACAAGGGACTAAAACCAGTGACCTATGCACCTCAAATTCTTCAAACGAGGCTTATTCTCCCTGATGCCGTAAAAAGCACGGCCGTTTACTTCCAATGAGCAGCCACATAAACAAGCCGTATGCAGTATCAGAAGAAAAACACTCGGATACGTCTCAAAGGTTTCCCACAAAACCACTTCACTCACGATTTTCTCATTCCGACACTTATCCATTCTTAACTGTCTCGGCCGCATTCTTCAAACATATTCGTGGCCGCAAAGGTAACTATGTCGAGGATGAATGGGCTACCTGGCTACACTCAGTAGAAACAGAACTTTTGTATGGGAAGAACACACTTGTCGAGTTTAGAAAGTGGCGACCGAATTCCTAACTTAATTACTGAATTGTATCAGTTGGTTTGCACTATTGTTCGCACACCCGATTTTCCTCCTGAAGCGCTTCCATTCTACCCTCATTGTTTGGACGCTGACGCCTGATATTAGATATTAACAGTTTTGCGGAGCCAAGCTAACTGTCATTGTTTCTAGACTGCATATGGCTATAAATATTGCCGCGAAACCTTTAAAACTGTACTCGTTCTTTTTTAACAGCCGCCGGCATGCGGGCTTATCACTGTTATCCTGGCAAGCGTATTAATTTTGTTTCCCAGGTTTGTTCATGCTAGTTGTCGCGATACGACGCGTTATGATCTTCTTTGTTGCGAACGATGCGCCGAGATCTGTCTCGAAGATTCCGATCACATGCGTATGTTTCTACAATGTTCCAGGTTGTGCTGGTAGCAGTTAGCCACGTTATCTAGATTGCTCTGAGCAGCCTTTAAATTGAGCGTTGACGAGTGTGACGGGCATTCGTTTGTTCGACGATCGACGAGCACGTCTGTTGCTATCGCTGCCGCCGAGTTGCTTACTTCTTTTGCGGGCGCAAGTCAGCTCAATAAAGAGTTAATGTCAGTACCATCAAGCCTGTGTCTTCTTTTGGTGTCAACGGCCTTGTCCCCCCTACGTGACAATATTGCATTGCGGCAATATTCAATAGGTTATATATATATATATATATATATATATATATATATATATATATATATATATATATATATATATATATATATATATATATATATATATATATATATATATATATATATTTATATATATATATATATATATATATATTGATACACGGCTGACCATCTTCTGGCGCCACCAAGTGGCCGAATGTCTTGGCACGTGGCTAAGCGTCATCCTCGTCTCTCTCGAGTTTTTCGCTGGATTAAAAAGGGCCAGCTCGGTTGTTGGGCTGCTTGCTACGTGTTTTGGGGACATTTGGTGGATTGTGCAGGATAAGATCCCATGTACGTTGCCCCCGAAGACGTCAGTGCCGCTGCTCATCAACGCGTGGACGCGACTCCTGTCCATAAAGTCAGCCGTCGCCTCCGAGGCCTACAACATGAGTTTGAACCGCTATCCACCCCGCTACGAACCATGACATCCATGACGAGCAGCCAGACAAGTCAGCCTTCCAGCAACGCCCCACCGTTCGTCCTTCTCGCACCGCGATCACCGCCATTTCATGGTGACCGGTTAGAGGATGTGGAAGACTGGTTGGCCAGTTTTGACCGTGTGACTGCATTTAACCAATGGGACGACGAGCGGAAGCTAATGAATGTGTACTTCGCGCTGCAAGACTCGGCCAAGACGTGGTTTGAGAACCACGAGGCGTCCTTTGTCAACTGGGCAGCCTTTGGTCGTGAGTTGCTTACAACATTCAGCTCGAGTGCGCGCAAAGAAAACGCAGAGATTGCAATTCGTTCAAGGTCTCAACAGTCAAATGAGAGTGTGGCCATGCTTGTCGAGGACATGACGCGGCTTTTCAATCGGGCCGACCCTACCATGCCTGAGGCAACGAAGGCACGGCATCTCATGCGCGGGGTGAAGGAGCAGTTGTTCGCTGGCCTCATTCGCGACCCGCCAAGAACTGTCGAAGATTTCGCGAGAGAAGCTACCACCATGGAGCGTTCCCTGCAGGAACGGAGTACCCAATACGGCCGCCAGGAAGCGTAGCGGCCATACCCTGCTGCGCGTCCGTGCCAGCAGCCAGGGACGAGGCATTGCGGGAGCCTGTGAGGAGCATTGTCCGCGAAGAGCTGCAAAATCTCCACTTGAATGCTCCCTCTGGAAAGAATTATTCTACCGTGGACGTCATCCGTGATGAAATTCGGCGAGCGGTGCAGCAACCACCACCACCAGCACCACAACCGGAGCCATGCGTCATGACTTATAGTGATGTCTTACGTCGACCTGCCCCCGAGCCAGATCCATTCCGTCCCGTTGTCGACCACCGCCTTGCTACACGCGCCCCGTCGAGCCGCAAATATACCAGCGTCCCGCTATCAGCAAGGCGCACTTGTGGCGCACGCCCAACAGACAGCCGCTCTGTTATCACTGCGGCGAGCCTGGTCACATTCTTCGCAATTGCCCATACCGGAGAATAGGCTTGAGAGGATTTCAACCAGATGCGCCTCGACCCCGCTATGGCGAAAAACCACAGGAGATTGAGGAGTACCTGGCTGCTAACGAGATGCAGCCAACGTCACCACAACGGCAGTCGCGATCGACATCTTCGAAGCGTTTTGCTTCGCCCAGTCGGTACTCCTCCTCTGGGCAATTCAGAGGCACGTCCCCTCACCGGGAAAACTAAACACGGCGACCTCCGGGGGTGGGGCCGCCGCTACGATTCAGATTAAACAGCCTCCACCCGACGATTGGACGCGACGGCCCAATCCGATGAACTTACCGACGTGCTGCGAACGCATTGTTTCCGGGGAAATTTTTGTAACCGCCGACAGTTGTGATGTGACCGCAGTTGTGGATACCGGCACCGATTTCTCCGTCATGAGCAGCCAGCTAGCCACGGCACTCCGTAAGGTTCTGACGCCTTGGTCTGGGCCAATGATGCGTACCGCCGGTGGTCATGTAATGACGCCGATTGGCATGTGCACTTGCCACACAGAGATTTGCAGTTTTACTTTCACTGGCACATTTGCCGTATTACAAGAGTGCTGCAAAGATCTGATTCTCGGCATGGATTTTCTGCAAGAGTATGGTGCTGTTATAGACCTTCGGGAGCAGCTCATGGTATCGTTTTCAATCAAGCGAGCCGTTGATAGCAACACGGACTTCCGGAAAACGGAAAACGATGTTGCGCGTCTGTGACGACCACATAACGGTCCCTCCGCGTGCGAGCAAGTTCGTCACAGTCGAATGTGATCACAGCTACGGCACGCGTGGCATTGCTGAAGCTAACATGTCACTGCTTCTAACTCGACAAGTTTGTGTAGCTCGGGGCCTTGTCGAACTTGACCGTGGCCAAGCCAAAGTGCTAGTGACAAACTTCACATGTGAACCCCAACATTTGACGGCGAACACGACGGTCGCTTATTTTGAAGAACTTGGAGAATGTACAGGCCAGTACGCTTTATCCAACACGTCAGACCTCGACAATGCGACGCCTACAGCCATTCAGACTGATGTGAACCCGCACCTCTTGCCCGGTGAGAAACGCTGCATAGAGAATCTTGTCAATTCATGCCGCGATTGTTTTGCATCAACCTCCAAGATCCGACAGACGCCACTAACGAAGCACCTAATTATAGTTGCCGATGACCAACGTCCACTATGTCAGCGTCCTTATCGGGTGTCTTCAAAAGAACGTGATGCCATCCGCCGCCGAGTAACAGAAATGCTCCAGGACGACGTTATCCAATCGTCGACGAGCCCCTGGTCTTCGCATGTTGTCGTCGTCGAGAAGAAGGATGGAACCTTGAGTTTCTGCGTAGATTACAGATGCCTCAACAACGTCATGAAAAAGGATGTGTACCCCTTGCCACGCATAGACGATTCCCTCGATCGCCTTCGCCATGCCACTTACTTTTCTTCCCTTGACCTCCGCAGTGGATATTGGCAAATAAAGGTTGACGAGCGAGACCGTGAGAAGACCGCTTTTATTACGCCGGACGGTTCTGTATGAATTTAAAGTGCTCCCGTTTGGTCTGTGTTGGGCCCCTGCCACATTTCAGCGAATGATGGACACTGTACTCTCTAGTCTGAAGTGGCAGTCATGCCTCGTATATCTCGACGACGTTGTGATTTTCTCGGACACGTTCTACGAGCACCTGAAACGTTTGCGCGCTGTCTTCGAGGCCATCCGATCTGCCGGTCTCTCTCTAAAACCCGAAAAATGCCACTTTGCTTTTAACGAGCTGAAATTTCTCGGCCACAGTGTCAGCGCTCGAGGTGTTAGCCCAGACCCAGAGAAGACGGCCGCCATTTCTTCATTCCCCAAACCAGCGGATAAACGAAGCTTGCGTCGATTTCTCGGCCTCTGCGTGTAATATCGTCGCTTTGTTAACAATTTCTTCAAGATCGCTGATCCTCTGACCCGCCTGACAAAAGACGCCGAGCCGTTCTTTTGGGGCCCCGACCAGGAACACGCTTTCACGGAACTCAGGTCCCGTCTCCAATGTACGCCAATACTTGGCCACTTCGACGAAGAGGCCGACACGGAACTGCACACGGATGCCAGTAACGTTGGTCTCGGTGCGGTCTTTGTTGAGTGGCAGGACGGTGCAGAACGTGTCATTGCTTACGCCAGTCGCACTTTGTCCCGTTCCGAAGTTAATTATTCAACTACCGAAAAGGAGTGCCTCGCTGCTGTGTGGGCAGTCATGAAATTTCGTCCGTACTTGTACGGTCGTCCGTTTCGTGTCGTAAGCAACCATCACTCTCTGTGTTGGCTGGCAAACCTGAAAGATCCATCGGGTCGGCTTGCTCGATGGAGCCTTCGGTTGCAAGAATTTGACGTTACAATCGTGATGCTGACCGCAGTGGTGCGGGGAGTCTACTCCAATTAGACTCAACTACACTCTGTCTGTACCACGCCCTGCCACGCGGACGGCTCCGACGACGATTCCGTTTTCCTCGGTGTTATCGCAGACGTCTACCTTATCCCGAAAGCATCGGGCTGACTCTGAACTTTTGCCCCTCATTGAATACCTCGAAGGAACCGTGTCATCTCCTCCTCAGCTCTTCAGGCGCGGACTGTCGTCATTTTGCCTGCGCGATGGTGTGCTCTAGAAGAAGAACTACGTTCCAACAGAAACTGCTTATCTGCTTGTAGTACCCACAATGCTACATGACGAAGTTCTTCGTGCGTGCCACGATGACCTTTCTCCCGGCCAGATCCGGTTTTCTAGCACACTGGCCCGGATACGCCAAAAGTACTACTGGCCCAGGCTAGTTGCCGTTGTGCACCGCTACGTCCGTACCTGCCGTGAGTGCCAGCGGCGGAAAGCACCACCCAATAAACCAGCTGGGCTCTTACAGCCTATCGATCCCCCGCAATTCCCATTTCAACAGGTCGGCATGGACTTACTGGTCCCATTTCCGAAGTTCTCCATGGGTAACAGGTATATAGCGATTGCCACTGACTACCTCAGCCGCTACTGTGAGGCCAAGGCCATTCCCCGTGGTACCGCAGTTGCGCATTTCTTCATTCACAACATTGTACTCCATCATGGTATGCCAACAGGCGTCTTAATGAAAAACGGAACCTCGTTTACGTCGGCACTCACGAGTGAGGTACTTCGACTCAGTGGCAACACCCACCGCAAAACAGCCTATCATCCTCAAACTAATGGACTGGCTGAGCGGCTTAACAAGACAATTGCCGATATGATTTCTATGTATGTAGACGATCATGGGAACTGGGACTGAATTCTGCCATACATCACGTTCGCATACAACACTGCACTCCAGGAAACAACACGCTTCACTGCATTTCATTTGGCTCATGGACGCGAACCCTTGACTACGCTGGATGCCATGCTCCTTCCAGATTCTGCTCCCTCCGCTGTCGGGGGGGGGGGGGGGGCTGACCAATTTTTTCGTGACGCTGAAGCTGCACGCCAGCTTGCCCGACAGCGAATTCGGCACCAAAAAGTACACGACGCCCAGCGCTACAACCTGCGACACCAAGAGGTGACTTACACGCCCGGCGACCAAGTCTGGGTATGGAGCCCAATACGGTTGCGAGGGCGCTCTGAAAAGCTTCCGCGGCGATACTTTGGACCTTACGAGGTGCTCCGCCGCCTCAGCGCGGTGGACTACGAGGTGCTACCACAAGGCACTTTACGCTCCTCTCGGCAGCCGAAATCTGAAATAGTTCACGTTGCCACAATGAATCCATATTACAATCGGTAAAACATTTCATTGTCCAAACCAGAGCCAGAGACTTTCCCGTATAACTTGTCCTGCTTTTCTACTATTCCCCTACGCTTGCGGCATCGGGTCGATGCCCCTTGGAAGGGGGCAATAACACACCGCTGACCATCTTCTGGCGCCACCAAGTGACCGAATGTCTTGGCACGTGGCTAAGCGTTTTTAGTACACTATAGCGTCATCCTCGTCTCTCTCGAGTTTTTCGCTTGATTAAAAAGGGCCAGCTCGGTTGTTGTGCTGCTTGCTACTTGTGTTGGTGACAATATATATATATATATATATATATATATATATATATATATATATATATATATACATATATATATATATATATATGTATATATATATATATATTGTAGGGGTGTGTTTATTCAGATGGATATAGCCGCTCAGGAGGAACTCGCAGCGGAGCGTCAGGCGTGGCGAATCAGCACGGCAGCGACCAACTTCTTCGTCCTCGAGCGCGCCAGCACGCGATGCATGGCAGTGGCTATGAAGACAAAAATTACCGCACTACATTCTCCCCCCGGGTAGAGAAGGAGCCATCCTGGCGACTTATGGAGCCGACAGAACAGACGGATCGTAGTATGGCTTGATTGAATTGACATGAACTGTTTCGCGTCCACGGCGACGCAAGTCCGCAGAGGGCGTAACAGGCTCAACTACGTAGTTGACAGGAGATGTTTGTTGGAGGACTCGGTATGGACCATGATATCGAACAAGAAGCTTCTTTGAAAGGCCGGTGGTTGTGGCAGGGACCCAGAGCCATACCAGGCAGTTAGGTGCATATGTAGAAGGCTCGCAGGTGTCGCGGTGGTGTTTTTGTTGCCACTGGTTTTCCGTTGTAAGCGAACGGGCGAGCTTACGGGATTCTTCTGCGTACTGGGCTGCGTCCGAGAGTGGTGTCGATTCAGAGACATTAGGGCGGTAGGGAAAGAGCGCGTCCATTGTACAGGTTGGCTCGCGTTCGTAAAGAAGAAAGAAGGTTCAGAATCCAGTGGTGGTTTGTATCGCAGTATTGTACGCGCAGGTTACGAAGGGAAGAACTTGGTCCCAGTTGGAATGAGCGTCGTTGACCTACATTGCCAGCATGTCACTCCGAGTACGGTTGAAGCGCCCGGTCAGGCCATTCGTCTGAGGGTGGGAAGAAGTTGCGGTGCGGTGAACGATGCGGCATTCTTTCAGTAGTGCCTCAAGAGCTTCAGACAAGAAAACGCGTCCGCGGTCACTGAGCAGTTCCTTCGGAGTCCCGTGGCGAAGAATCAAGTTGTTGAGAAGGAACAAAGCAACGTCTCTTGCGGAGGCAGAGGGTAACGGTGATGTTTCAGTGCAGCGAGTAAGATGGTCTACTGGCACGATAATCCACCGGTTTCCAGTGGAAGTAGTAGGAAGAGGGCCACAGTCAAACGGACGAGCAGGGCAGGGTAACGGCTGCAACGACACATGGGACTTCTGTGGAGTTTTTCGGCATTGGCAAGATTCGCAAGCGCGCACAAAATGTCGTAGAAAGCGGTACATTCCACGCCAATAAAATCGCAGACGTAGGCGCGTGTAGGTTTTCAATACGCCACCGTGGGCACACTGTGGGTCACCATGGTACGCAGCACAAATGTCGGCGCGGAGATGACGCGGGATAACTAGAAGCCACTTCCGTCCATCAAGCAAATAATTGCGGCGATAGAGGAGACCGTCACGAATAAAGAAGTGGTGGGCTTGCCGAACGAGCGCTTTAGATGAATGACCGGGAGTAGGACTTGAAAGAAAATGAAAAAGTGCACTGATTCACGGATCATTTCGCTGCTCGGTAACCATGTCGACAGTGGAAAGCGTCGACAAATCGTAAGCACAGAAGTGCTCAGACGAGGTATCACTAGGCAATGGCGAGCGGGAAAGAGCATCCGCGTCCATATGCTTAGGACATGATCGATAAATGACATGGATGTCATACTCCTGGAGACGGAGAGCCCAGCGAGCAAGGCGACCGGATGGGTCTTTCAGAGAGGCCAGCCAGCACAACGCGTGGTGATCGGTCACAACATAAAGTGGTCGGCCATACACATAGGGACGAAATTTTCCGACGGCCCAAGTAATGGCCAAACATTCCCTTTCTGTGACTGAATAATTGGACACTGCTTTCGTCAATGTTCTGCTGGCGTATGCCACAACACACTCGCTGTAACCAGGCTTACTTTGGGTAAGGACGGCACCAAGCCCAATACCGCTGCCGTCAGTGTGAATCTCCGTAGGCGCAGTCGGATCAAAGTGGCGTAGAATGGGAGGCGAAACCGAAAGGCGGCGTAAAGTGTCGAAGGCTTTATCGCAGGCCAGAGTCCAGGCTGAAAGGTCGGAGCTGCCGGCAAGGAGCTGGGTCAGAGGAGCGATGATAGAGGCGAAGGTCATGATGAAACATCTAAAGTAGGAGCAAAGGCCTATAAAGCTCCGGAGCTGCTTCAGGGAGGTTGGCTTCGGAAATTCTGCAACTGCGCGAAGTTTGGTGGGGTCGGGAAGAATGCCGTCCTTAGAAACTACGTGGCCTAAAATTGTGAGTTTTCGAGCGGCAAAGTGGCACTTCTTCGAATTCAACTGAAGCCCAGCGTCGGCGAGACACGTGAGGACATCCTTTAGGCGGAGAAGGTGAGATGAAAAGTTGGTAGAAAAAACTACAATGTCGTCCAGATAACAAAGACAGGTCTGCCACTTGAGTCCACGAAGAACAGTGTCCATCAGGCGCTCGAAAGTAGCCGGGGCATTGCAACGGCCAAAGGGCATAACGTTGAACCCGTATAAGCCATCAGGTGTTATAAAGGCAGTTTTCGAGCGGTCATCGTCAGCCATCGGCACCTGCCAGTAGCCAGAGCGCAAATCCAAAGAGGAGAAATACTCGGCTCCCTGTAAACAGTCCAAGGCGTCGTCGATTCGTGGCAGAGGATAGACGTCTTTGCGCGTGATCTTGTTTAGCCTATGGTATTCGATGCAAAACCGGATGGAACCATCTTTCTTGGTGACCAAAACAACCGTAGAAGCCCATGGACTGTTTGATGGCTGTATGACGCCTCGGCGAAGCATATCGTCCACGTTATCATCAATGACTTGGCGCTCAGAGGCCGACACGCGGTAAGGACGCTGTCGTAAAGGTGCGTTTGTACCAGTGTCGATTGTGTGCGTAATGACAGACGTGCGACCCAGAGCAGTGTGAGGAAGGTCGAAGGCAGAAGTGAAGCTGCGTAGAAGGGCGGAGAGTTGATCGCGTTGCGCGGGTGGAAGATCTGCGTGAATAGCTTGTTGAATAACATCGGGTAGTGTCGAAGCGGTCGCTATATCGCAAGAGCTGAGAACATTAACGTCTAATGAAGTAGGCGTGGCAGGAAGAGTATTTACCCGCGCAGGATCAAGTTCTTCAATACGACCGAGACACTCGCCGCGTAGCAGGAGGGATGGGCACGAAAATGGATTCCATACATATATTGCACTAAGACCTTCTTCGAACTTGAGAACAGCAAATGGAAGCAGGAGGCACGGATGGCGTGAAGCGGCATCGGACGGTGTGAAGAAGACAGTCGAAGTAGTAACACTTTCACAGGAGAGTGGAAAGAGGGCAGAAGAAAATGGAGGAATGTCTGTGTCATTGGCGACAAGGAGTTTTACAGACCGGGTAGGGACGTCACACAAGACAATATGACACACAGGAAAAAAGGCAACTTCCGCGCGGGCGCAGTCAATAACGGCACGATGAGTGGAAACGAAATCGTAGCCCAGGATAATGTCGTGTGAGCAGTGAGCCAGTACAATAAACTCGATGGTGTATAAGACGTCTTCAATGAGAACACGGGCCGTGCACGCTGCTGAGGGATGAATGCGCTAGGATGAAGCGGTGCGATGCGAAAAGTCGGGTAGTGCGGTGGTCACCTTGCGAAGACGACGGCAAAGAGATTCACTGATGACGGATATGGCAGCACCCGTGTCAACAAGAGCGAGCATTGCGACACCGTCGACGAACACTTGTATTACGTTAGCGGGAGAAGACGGAGGACTTGAACAGTTTGAACCAAGCGCAGTTCTTGCCCCGGGAACTGCGACTGTTAGTTTCCCTCAACAGCGCCGGTAGAACGTCGGGGAAGCGGTGATGGTGAACGGCGACGAGGGGAAGATGATCGGCGAGAGGTATACGTTTTAGTGTCCCGAGCAACGAAGTCGGAACCGGGTTGAGTTCTCGGCAAGGGCTGGTCGGCGTCGTACGAGTAGCTCCAGTGGTCAGGGCGAGAAGGTGGAAGGCGTTAGCGGCAAAGACGGGCTACATGGCCCGGCAGCCCGCCAGAGTAGCAGATTGGCCGGTTATCTGCGGTGCACCAAGGGTTCGTAGGGCGTTGGCGTACCCTTAGAATAGGGACATGGAACGCCGACCCAGGCAAAGGTGAAGGATGGTTGGAAGGGGCGGCCTGGTAGGAAACAGCTGCGGTTGGAATTAGCGGCCTGGCTGTAACTTGGGCGTACGTCAATGGTGCCATTACTTGCGCCTGCACAGGGCTGGGCGGCAGCACGGGGCTAGGCGGGAGCACGGGGCTAGGCGGAAGGACATCAGCGATGTGGTCTTGCACGACACGCCGTATGGTAGGGGCCAAGGATGGAGCCATGTCAGGAACAAGGCGACCAGTGTTTTGTATTTGAGGGACCAGGGATAGCTGGCGGGCGACCTCTTCGCGAACGAAGGCTTTGATCTGTTGAATCAAAGTGCTGTCCTCTGATGAAGTAGAACCACCCAGTGCTAGTGTAGAGATGGTGTCGTCTCTAACACCGGACCGCCGAGTAGAAGCGCGCTGCTCTCGAAGCTCGTCGTAGCTCTGGCAAAGTTTAATCACGTCGCTGACGGAGGCAGGATTTTTCACCCAGAGCATCGTACTCGCGTCCTCGGAGATACCTTTCAAGATGTGTCCGATCTTAGCCGCTTCAGACATTAGTGGGTCGACACGTTTGCACAGGTCAACGATGTCCTCTATATAACTTGTGAATGACTCTTCGGCATGCTGAGTGCGCTCACGCAAGCGTTGTTCTGCTCGGAGCTTTCAAACTGCAGGGCGGTCAAACACTTCCACAAAATTCTTCTTAAATGCAGACCAAGATGGCAGGTCTGCCTCATGGTTGCGAAACCAGATGTTCGCCACGTCGGTCAGGTAAAAGATTGCGTTACTTAGCTTGATAGTGTCGTCCCATCTGTTATAACTGCTGACATGTTCATACGCCGAAAACCAGTCGTCGACGTCTTGGTCAGCCGTGCCACTGAAAAGGCATGGATCACGTTGCCGTAGAACGCCAGAACACAGTACCGTGGTTGGTATGGGTGGAAGCAGAGGTCAATGTGCGGCTTCTAAGTTCCAGGGTGGATGGGAACGCACCCAGCACCTCCACCAATTGTAGGGGTGTGTTTATTCAGATGGATATAGCCGCTCCGGAGGAACTCGCAGCGGAGCGTCAGGCGTGGCGAATCAGCATGGCAGCGACCAACTTCTTCGTCCTCGAGCGCGCCAGCACGCGATGCATGGCAGTGGCTATGAAGACGAAAATTACCACACTACATTTTATATAGACTTTTAGGGTTTATTTACAGAGTGATTCTGCACCTTAGCCTGATGTGCTAACTAACAGATGGTGAGCTTCTTCTTCTTCTTCCTCTATTCCGGAGAGCCTTTTTTTGCACTTCATTCTGCTCTTCTGTGCGCATGCCTAACATTTCCCCCTTCGCAGACGAATCCCCTGGGCAGAGTCCCGAGCGAAAGTGGCAGCGCTTCATTCTTGCGACATGAACTACCTGTGTTTTCCGAGAGGGGCGACCGTGGGAACATTGGCGAGACACTACGTAATTCAACTCATTGATGCGTTTGAGCACAATAAACGGGCATGTGTAGTGCGACAACAGCTTCTGGGACAAACCACGCTTGCGGAGAGGTGTCCAGAGCCACACTAAGTCGCCGGGAAGGTAGGAGACATCCTGATGCCCACGATCGTAGCGCTGCTTAGAGCGTCTTGCGAGGCCAGACTGCGTAATCGGGCGACCCGACGAGCCTCTTCATCGCGGCAGAGGGTGCTCGAAACAGACGGCTCGGTGTCGAGAGAGAATGGCAAAATGGTGTCAAGAGAACGTCGAGGCGGACGGACGTAGAGGAGGAAAAATGGACCATAAGAAGTTGTCTCATGCTTCGAGGTGTTATAGGCGTAAGTAATGAAAGGAAGCACGTCATCCCAGTTCTTGTGCCGCGAGTCAACATACATCGCAAGCATGTTTGTCAGTGTCCGGTTTGTACGTTCGACGAGGCCATTTGTCTGGGGATGGTACGGCGTAGAGTGACGCAACTGGCAAGTACAATAGCGCAGAAGCTGTTCCACAACATCTGCCGTAAACTGGCGGCCTTGGTCACTGATAATTACACGAGGAGGCCCATGACGGAGGACGACAGCGTGAAGAAGAAAGAACGAGACGTCAGCGGCGGTGGCGGAAGGGATGGCGGCAGTTTCACAGTAACGCGTGAGGTGATCAACGCACACGATGAACCAGCGATTGCCTTTGGACGAGCGGGGAAACGGGCCTATGAGGTCAACACCCACTTGCTCATATGGTGTGGTCGGTTGTGTCACCGGATGTAAGTGGCCCGGCGGAGAAGTCGTGGGGAGCTTGAACTGCTGGCACTGCACGCAGGAGTTCACGTAACGCTAGTCGTTCGACGCATATTTGGCCAGTAGAAACGTTCCTTAATGCGCGTAAGAATCCTGGCAAACCCCAACTGCCCAGCTGTAACGTCATCGTGCACAGAGTGTAGAACAGAAGAATAGAGGCTAGCCGGAACGACTAGCAGAAAGCGTGCACCGCCAGACGAGTAATTTTAAGATACAGCAAACCATCGCGAATGCAGAAAGGGTTAGCAGATGCCGGATCACGAGCTTTTTCAAAAAGTGATACCAAGTCTTGATCTTTTCGTTGTTCTCGCTGGAAAGTAGCAAGATCCGGAAATTGTACGGAAACGGCGGCAAGATAGTCGTCAAAGTTGTCATCGCAGAGGGTAGTTGCGAGAGGCAGCCGCGAGAGGCAGTCAGCGTCAGCGTGTTGGCGGCCACTTTTGTACGACACTGTAAAGTTGAACTGAAGGCGTAATGCCCAGCGGGCCAACCGACCGCAGGGGTCACGTAGATTCACCAGCCAGCAAAGCGAATGATGATCGGTGATGACTGTAAAGGAACGTCCGTAAAGGTACGAGCGAAACCGCTCTACGCCAAAAACAACAGCAAGGCACTCTTGCTCCGTCACGGTATAGTTGCGTTCAGACTTGCTAAGTGTGCGACTTGCGTAAGCGACAACGTGTTGGTTTCCGTCATGCCGTTGTATGAGCACAGCACCCACGCCGATACCACTTGCGTCAGTGTGGAGTTCAGTGGGCGCTGTCGGGCTGAAATGACGCAGTATGGGCCGCGAGGTAAGAAGAAACTTGAGCTGGCGAAACGCAGAATCCCATTCAGGAGTCCATTTGAAAGGAATATCTTTCTGCAAGAGGCATGTGAGGGGGTAGGCTACGTCAGCAAACTTAGGGATGAAGCGTCGAAAGTAAGAGCAAAGTCCCAGGAAGCTCCTGAGTTCTTTCACAGACTTGGGCTCTTAGACGCAGCTGACAGCTTCAATCTTCTGTGGGTCAGGCCTAAGACCGTCTTTGTCAACCAAATGCCCAAGCACAACGATCTGGCGTTCACCGAAGCGGCACTTCTTAGAGTTCAGCACTAGACCCGCTTTCTCCATGCAGTTAAACCCACAGCTAAACGGCTGTTATGCTCGGCGAAGGTCCTCCCGAAAATCACTACGTCATCTAGGTAACACATGCAAATTCGCCACTTCAGACCACGCAAAAGAGTGTCCATAAATATTTCAAAGGTAGCCGGAGCGTTGCATAGGCCGAAAGGCATCACGTTAAATTCATATAACCCATAGGGAGTCACGAATGCCGTCTTCTCCTTGTCTTTCGGATGCATCGGTATCTGCCAGTATCCGGACCGTAAATCAACAGATGAAAAGTAGGAAGCTGAATGGAGGCAGCCAATGGCATCATCAACACGCGGGAGCGGGCAAACATCCTTCTTGGTGACAGTATTGAGGCGGCGATAGTCGACACAAAATCGCCATGTGCCATCTTTCTTTTTCACGAGAATCACAGGGGCGGCCCATGGGCTAGATGATTCCTGAATTATTCCTGTTTGCATCATATCACGGACCTGTTCGTCAATTATCTTACGCTCTGAAGGTGAAACACGGTATGGTTTCTGTCTAATCGGGTGTGCAGATCCAGTGTCGATCATGTGATGGGTGCGGGAAGGCGGAATCGGTGGTGGCTGATCTCGAGCAAAGTCGAACACGTCCGTATGTTTCATAAGAACCTCCATCAATATTCACCGGTCGTTGGTGGGTAGCGATTCATTTATCATAGACTTAAACTGGGAATCAGCATGATCGGGACGTCTAGTTGAACGAGCAACGCCGTCATTGAACGCGGCGATGTGCATAGAAAGGCGTTCTTCAAAGTCGGCGAGTTTCAAACCACGCGGCAATACGGCAGGTTCATTGGTATGGTTGACAGTCCAAAGCGTGGCACGGCCCTCGTTCACTCGAACAACGCTGCGGGGCACCAACACACTCTTTTTGGCACCGGAAAGGATAGCGGGTTCCACCAGAGCGTCGAAGGCATTGGGAACCGCACCCGAAGACACAACTGGGACGAAGATGGCGGACATCGCCGGAGCGACGGTATCCTCGAAGACAGAAAACACTTGGACCGCCTGCGGCGATTCTTCTATGAGGGCCGATCGAAGGCTGGGGCTTATTGATATCTCGCCACTATTGAAGTTGAGAGTTGCGCCACACTGCTGTAAAAAGTCAAGTCCTAGAATAACGTCGTGCGTAGAGCGAGGGAGCACCGTATATTCAGTTCTAAACTCATGTCCAGCCATCGCTACATCTACATAACAAATACCAAGCGGAACCAACGATTCTCCCCCTACACCTCGAAATATGACAGTTCTATCCCAGCCAAACATAATTTTGCGGCTGAGACGGTTCTTAAAATCTAAGCTCATCACGGAAACTGTAGCACCCGTATCCACTAAGGCCATAAGACAAACACCATCCACTAACACTTCCAAGCGGTTCTTTAGCATAACTAGCGGTAGAGGAATTGGCAATATCGATGACCTGGCGACCGCACCTCCATCGGCCGCACACGCTAGTTTCCCGGTGGCGGAGAAGAACGGCGGGGAGAAGGCGATTGTCGGGAGCGGCGGGCAGGAGGAGTCAGGCTGCGATCAGAAACTGGTGAGTCGTTGCGTGGTGGTACGTAGCGGTAGGAGCCCGAAGGAGGGGGATAGGTCAGGTCACGGACTTCTGGACTCACAGTAGAACGGTGATTTGTCCATTGGCGGTGGTAGCGTGATGCCGGGTTCCGGCGGCGGCAGAATCTGGATATGTGGCCAAGCATACCACAGCGGTAACAGATGGGTGGTTCACGAGCCCGGTCCAAATAATAGCCCTCGGTAACAGGATCGCAGCAATCAGCAAAATCCAGTCGCTGGGGTTGTTGCGGAGGAGGTGGCGCCCTGTAGTGGAAACGAGCTAGGGGAGCAGGGCCATATGAGTCGTTTCGGTAGTCACGGACGGGAGGAGGAGCGGTAGAACACCAAGAAAAGCGCTCGATTGGAGCTGCCTGCAGGGAGCAGCTATCACAGGCGATTGCACTGCGGTTCACATCTTAATGGCGGGAGAGCTCATCACAAACAATTTGGCGAATCATGTCGGCCAAATGCGGAGGCTCATGTGAATGCTCGTAAGAATCCACGCTTGCAACAGTGGTCACGTTAGGCAGACGGCCGAATTTCGGGGTTATGCGACGCAGCTTCAAAGTTTCGAACGTACGACAGTGCTTGATCACGGCCGCGGGAGAATCTAAGTTTTCTTTTGTAATTAAAAAGTTATATACGTCCACCGCGATGCCCTTTAAGAGGTGGCCAACTCTATCTTCGTCAGACATGCTCGGATTCACCGCTTTGTAGAGTTTTAGGACCTCTTCTATGTACATTGTGCATGTTTCACCAGGCCCTTGGGCTTGCTGGAATAAAGTCTGCTCAGCGCATTTCCGTTTTGCCGTGGTATCCCCGAAACAATTTCGAATCTCCTCTTGAAAACGATCCCAGCTCGTTAGAGACGCTTCATGGTTCTCAAACCATGTCAGGGCTGTGGAGTCTATGAAAAAAACAACATTTGCCAGCATTGCAGTGGCATATCCCAGCGATTGTACTTGCTCACCCACTGGTAATTGGTGAGCCACTCATCGACATCTTCGCCAGCCTTGCCAGAAAAGGTCCGCGGCTCACGGTAATGCTGCCATGCGGGTGCCGCTGGACCTGGCTGCCGTGCGTCGCCGTCTTGGATCATTGTGGTGGTCAATGGGGGAAGCCCAGCGAGTCGTCGGCTGTAGAGTCTATGAAAAAAACAACATTTGCCAGCATTGCAGTGGCATCCCAGCGATTGTACTTGCTCACCCGCTGGTAATTGGTGAGCCACTCATCCACATCTTCGCCAGCCTTGCCAGAAAAGGTCCGCGGCTCACGGTAATGCTGCCATGCGGGTGCCACTGGACCTGGCTGCCGTCCGTCGCCGTCTTGCATCATTGTGGTGGCCAAAGGGGGAAGCCCAGCGAGTCGTCGGCTCGAACGAGGTAGAGAGGAATCCGTGGTGATCTTTGCAGCACCTTCCACCACACTGTTAGGGTTTATTTACAGAGTGATTCTGCACCTTAACCTGATGTGTTAACAGATGGTGAGCTTCTTCTTCTTCTTGCTCTATTCCGGAGAGCCTCTTTTTGCACTTCCTTCTCGTCTTCTGTGCGCATGCCTGACAATATATTTATATTGTCCCTGAACATATTTATAGCCCACTCTGCTCAGAGTTCTGAGCTTCTGGCACATCGATTTTTGATGACGTAGAACGACAGGTTACTACAAAAACAACGTAACAGGTGCGTATCGTTTACTCGTCGTTCACTGACTTTGCAATGTTTGAGCCTGCACAGGTGGCTGTTTCAGGATCATCTGCATGACCAAAAAATTGTCTTCTTTATGGATAGCTGCTAAGCCAGCCACTGTAGCCCCGTAGTAAGAAGTAGTGCCTTCCTGTGCAACGGGAAAATTTCACCACAACAGACAATCCGCATCCGGTGAGGGTTCAGTGGCAGTGGCCGTGTGTTTGATGGTACATGGGATTTTTGTTTCACAGTATCTACGTCGTGTGCTTCTGCGGAACATTTTAGAACAGCCTAGCAGTGAATATAACGGTGCGGCAGTGGGTCTATCCGCAAACTATTTTGTCTTTGCTCAGTTGGCCATACAAAAAGATAATATACTAGTTGCCGCCTTTGAGAGTGGCTTGTACGTCTACTTAACATGCGATTAAAGAGACTGATCAGTCTTGAACAAATCAAAATCCTGGGGGTATGTTCGGAAATAATTTAGAGGCGTTGTACTTTCTCTGCTAAAGTTTGCTCGCAATTTGCCGAGGAGCTGTTTTGGTGATACCTGATTCGGTCTGATTGCTTTTATATTCACTCGAATTTCTATTGTGAAACTTTCGAATCTGCGCAGGTAACACCTACAAGGTGCCTTTGCCTAGAAAGGGCTGTCGAGATTTTGAGTTGTCTAATAAAGCACAGCAATTGTTATTTGGGTCTAGTAACCACATTTTATATGAGGCATACGAAACGTAACTCACAGTGTCAACAGTAAACGGTTTGGGAATCTGAAGCAGAATACGCTATGTAATAAATCTACCAAATGTTGTTTAAAACGCTCCTAGCGTAGGCATAGACAGAACAGAGTGGTGTTCAGGAAGATCAATGACTGTCTTATTGGCAGCATTCAGCAGCCAGCGACGCCCTAATCAAAAACCACTTTAGCTGTCGTGAAGCCTATTTTCATTTACCATGCATGGTGCCATGATCCCTTTCCCAAGAATTTTTCCACCAGAAGAGCCGAACACCAGTCCATGGGAAATATTCTACCCACTGAAAAACCGGTGGGTACCATGCTGCACCAGAGATCGATCCTGGTACCATCTAAAGGCGAGGCCGATTCTCTATCGCACGGTTACGCTTCGGTTTAAAAAGAGGCCACTTACGGGCTTGTGCCGAACACGGCGGACTTATGGTTGTCCGCTGGGGGAACAAATACCGGACCCAAGGGGGAAAGTTTCTTTATGACTCCCTCCGCAAGCATTTCATCCCAGAAGAGCAGAGCAACAGGCCGGGTGAAATCTTATATGCATTGAAAAACCAGTGGTTAGCCGGCGGCACCAAGAATCGAACCTGATACATTCCGTATGCCAGGCGGATGCTATGCCACAAACCACCGCCTTGTAGCCCGCGAAATGAACTTTAGAGAAAAATGATAATTGCCGATGGTAGGCTTATACCCCTGTCACACCAGCAAATTTAATGTCATTCGTATCGAATGGTATTAGCATGTATTGTCATTATTCCCCTGCTACACGAGAAAATGTAATGTCATTAGCTTCGAATGACATTCTTCATCGAATGAGTTTGGGGAACTCATTCGCATTCGATCGCAAACCGAATGTGTACTCTTGATGCCAGATACGCAGCAGAAAGAAGTAACGCAGCAACATATTTTGCACACATTAAAATTAAAAATATATATTTCTAGAGTTTTGCTTTAAAACCTGTTAATTTAGATGCAGCATTATTCGCACTGCAAGCTTTCGCGGAACGGCATTACTCTCGGTCACAGCAGTGGTCCAGTCATGGCAGCACCTCACGATCATTTTGGGCTCTTCGTTTCTTGGCGGCCGCATCTCCCCGTATCTCGGAAATATTTAAAATTGTGACTCAGCTTCTCACAGTTTCGACGTCAATTACATGCTCTACGTGTTTCCGTGCGATTCCGCACTGTGTATCTGCGGTCCGCTGTGTTCAGCCATATTGTTTGTTTACATTTATCAAATGTGGGAGTGGCTCGATACTTGGCTTGGATTTTCATGGCTTAAGTGCTACAGCACAGCCAAACGCAATGTTTTTCGCTTGAAATGTCGTACAGAAATGGTTTGATCAGCTTTAAAATATTACGCAGTGATTTCAAAAGCCGTTTATGCGCACTGATGTTCCTTAAGTGCAGTATTTTTTTATAGCTGATCGTAATTCTCACCGTTTGCGAATGACATTATATTTTACCGTGTAGCACCAAAAGAAATCGAATGAGATTCGATGCATCGAATGACATTCGATTCTAATGACATTAAATCGGCTCGTGTGACAGAGGTATTAGTAATAATTTAGGAGTATTATTTAAGCTTGTTTATGAGAGGCTCTGCTGCATTGGCCACTGCACAAATATATATTTTAAATTCCCACAGTAGTGCAGGATGACGGATGTTGGCGTAGGACGTCTGCTTTTCGACAGCACACACTTATATAATTATGCCATTTGGACAATAGCATAACCACTCTAAGTCATTAATCACGTGCTCAAAGTGATTAATGCCAGGAGAGCGATGTTGACTCTCACAACAAACCTATGAAACGAACCACAAGAAGCATGAGGCTCCTGCAAGAAGCAGCAACTGACATTTCTTTCCACTCCAAAGAACCATTCAGCGTGTTACTTACGAATATTGTTTGGAACGTACGTGCAAAACTGCTTCAAAAAACCGTGTTTCAGCTAGCGCGACATAATTGAGATATTGAAAACGTGTCCACAACAGCCTAGATTTGAAAACCGTTCTTGTTATAACGAAATGGTAGCACGCAAAAATAAATATACAACAGGAAAAAAAGCTACAGTTCAAAATATTCGTGAGGGTGCAATGAAAATGTGCTTTTTATGCACTTCGACCATTCGCGTTGCCAAATCAGTCATCGAAGGTATAGTTATACATTTTGACGCCTGCTTGGAGCCCGGAGATAACGGTAGTGATGAAAGTTGACAAAAGTACACTGGACATGCCGTTAGTTAAAAGCGAAAAGTACGCTAAATTACACTTACCTTTCCGGAAGAAACAACTAATAAGAAAAATCAATTATTCAAAAGGCTGCACACTCTTCCTGTATTCACGGTTGCCTTTGGCAGAATATAACACCGTGGTTATTCGGATCTGAGGAGCAAGTCAAGTTTTCAGCATTCAGTAAGGGAGTTCCACGTAGTCGACTGATGCGAAAAAAGAAAGAAAACTTTCACGCGAAGCTGCCTACCACCTGCATTCAATGTCTCAACCACTGCACCTGCAGATGATATAAGCGAGAAATAAAAAGATGGTACAGAAATTTTAAACACACAGGTTTTCTCAACATACAACCGAACATATTTGTACGAAGGATCGTTACGCCATTATGCATTGCAGACCCTCTAAAAACTAAAATACACATAAACAGACACGTCGATAAATGCACGTTGCAGATGGCACCTGTGACCAGTTCGACTGAAAGCAGAAAAATGTTCGCCGACTGTATGCTGCGAGCACTGGTGACGTCAGTTGCACAGCTGTTTTCGCAGGTGCATTATGGAACCATACAACGAATGGTGAATCCAGCGCTTGACGACTATCACAAAACTGAGTTCTGTAATAGATAGTGCTCTTCTCCCTGCTTCAAAACTGGTGAGGGTAGTGTGTCCCTCGCATTGTTTCTAGGGGGCCTTCACTTCCAGGTATTGGCAACGTAATCATTGTCATAGTCGTGTTAACCTAGGCACATGTAATTTGGGTAATACAAAGTAGCCTCAGCCCATTTTTTTCCTCCCTGCATTCCTTCTTCAACAGTTTGCAAAATTAGGTTTGAATCTGACGACGATTGCAATGGTCAAGCGATGTCTTAATGGGGCGAGAAGCATAATGCTTTGAAGGGCAGCTTGGAAATATTTCTGGAATGCCTTGCGAAGAGGTTGGCAATGGACTTCCGTGACCAAGCTCCAAGCTCCTCACAGCAGAGCCAAAAGAGTACGTATTGGGGCTTTCCAAGGATGATAGCTGGTAGCCTACTGGACGAAGGAATTCAGCCCTCATTAATAAACTTGAGTATAACAGATGGCGTAAGACACATGACGGTTGGATAAACGGGCCCCAAAACGCTAATACTCTGTTGTGCTTCGCGACAGGGAATTGGCAGCAGTAGTTGCGCGGCCTTCTCTCTGATTTACTCCCACTTCTATCTATCACCAATGTACGCTGCTACCGACAAGACAATCTGGTCCGCTCTATCACATGCCATACATGTCCCATAATCGAGAGCTCCGACAACAAGGACAGCGTGATGGCCAGGGACACTAGAACATTAGAAAGGACGTTGTGGCCTATTTTTGCCAGACAAGTTCTCACATAAAACTGCGGCTGCTATAAATTTAATCGGAAAAGTGCCCCTTTGCACGAAGGACCTTTCGTACGAAGGCCGTTTCGCACGATCAATGAGGAAAAGAAAAAGCTCCTGCTCAGTGGCAGCCAGCTGTTATCGTCAACACAAAATTTTTAATACACCTGTGCATGGCCCATCGCCACCAGAAGCCCAGAAAGCATCTCTTCAACCGTGGGTGACTGAATAAAGACTGAAGCAGGATTTCGGTTGGGAGCTTTTTTCCACGATGGAAGACCTTCCTTGAACCAAATTTACTGCAGCAGGATGGAGATAACATCAGATAGAGCTGTATCAAAAAAAAAAAAAAAAACTTTTCAATTCCTGTGCGTGTGGAGCGCTGAAAGATAAATAGTGCCTGAAGGTAGTTCTACTTCACAAAACTGGAGTGTGTTTATGAATTTATAAACACACTCCAGTTTTGTGTCCACAGGCAAAACGCGATTGAATTAAGGGAGAGAACATTGTTTGAACATCTTTATTTGTTGCAAGTGCGAGATGAATTGGGAAGCCGCGTGTAACAACACGTGAAGTGCCGAGAACAGAGGAATTTTATTCGGGGTACCAGGTCTGCCTGCACGAATGATAAATATCAGCTTGCTAGGGAGCGCATGGCACTATGCGGGCCGTTTTAAGCAACGTATATTAACAGTCACTCTTACATGGGTATACGCGTTATATGGGTCCGTGCAATGACGAAATTTTTCCTGCGCTTTCGCAAAATATAACCTAAGAAGAAGTAGACAGAGAAAGCTGTGGAGCTGCAAGTTGAGCTCTGGAACGTTGACCACTTTTTAATGGCATTACCATTACCTCCACCCACCCACTAAACATGCCTGCGTTGGTAAAGCCTGCAGCCTGCACGCGACTTCTACAGATGGGTACGTGATATGGCTGCCTCAAGGAGTCAAAGTTGTAAGCAAAGTTTCAATGAAAATAAACTGGATTTATTGTAGCAGGAATACTGAAGAAATTATGGCGTAGGGCGCAGGGTAATAAATGGGCAAAGCTGTGAAAAGATGCTTTATTTTGAAAGTAAAGAACCGCAATTAGGATAATGATACAGCATAAAACAGAATATTTAAGCTCAACGACCGAAAAAGGAGAATTCTACATTTTTCTTTTATATTGTATTACTGTGATCTATATTGTAGTCACGAAAGTAGTCACCACAAATGGCAGTTCTGAAGATGATGTGAATATAATCAGTTACTGGAACAAACATTTCATTTCTATTTGCTGCAAACGCCGCATTTAAAATTCGAAAACAATTACGTTTAGCGGCGATTGCATTTCGTTTGCTTCACACATGTCTCACCGTTCTTCACGTTGCCCAAATAACAGCGAATATCGCCATCATGAGATCCGCATAGACTTTAGGGTCATCGTTCCGAGTAGCGCTTGAGAAATCTTCTAAAATCTGTATTTAAAAAAAAAACGTCTTGAGGTTCGTACCATTTCGCGCAACTTACGCGGTTGATTTTTTTTCTTCTGTGATATGGGCTATCAAGCAAAGCACAAATTACATGCCAGAGAAGAACTACATGACAAGTTCTATACCGTGTATTTAAGAAAATCCGCCAAGAAATTTTAAAATAGGATGTTTGAAGCTTTAAGACGGCTCCTACTGCTTACCTCTATCACCTGTGGCAGACGTCCGAAAACAAGCCAATAATCATTGTAACTAGTAGCCACCGGGGTCACGAGAACATCTTTGCTCTGCAACTATAACATGCACGTATATTTATCGCTCGCCAGAGTTGGATCTTTCACCTTTCGCCATTTGAAAGTTGTTTTCGCCTTTGTGTTTTTCACCTTTTGATTGTTCTGGAAACTAATCTGAGGTCAGTATGCTTCACATGGGTCCTGATGTCCGTCAGGATCGGTTTTAGAACGACAGGGAAGAGATGTGTATAACCCTAACAGCCCCTTTTTACAAATTAGTGTTGCGCCTCACTGGTCACAGGTAATTTCCAATTGCAGCATCAGCTACGAAACGAATAAGTTGAAAGCCGCACAACAATCCGCAGATATTATGTCGCTTTTATATTGTCACGTGCCTAGCGCCGCACGACAGCCGTGCTTGGTGCCGACGACGCCGTGCTTGGTGCCGACGACGACGAAGCGGTTGTTGGCACGAGCGGCGCGCAGGTGCTGGACTCTGTGATCGGAACTACAAGCCGACCTTATTCTCGGGTCCCCGCACCTCCACCAGTGTCACGACTCCAGTCAGAGGGAGCCGTGAAGGTAGACGTAGCCGAGGACCCGAGAATAAGGTCGGCTTGTAGTTCCGATCACATAGTCCAGCAACAGCGCGCCGCTCGTGCCAACAACCGCTTCGTCGTCGTCGGCACCAAGTACGGCTGTCGCGCGGCGCTAGGCACGTGGCATTATTGTTACATCTAAACTGGCGATAGGGTTAGAAAATACAGAGTGCTTTATTGAAATAAGGCAGTAATTGTTTATCGCATTTTGGTTATACACGGAGAAGAATTTTATTGCGTCACAGGACAGGTTGCGCGTAGTTCTGCAATGGCTGGTATCCGTGTTTCAAGCTCCATCACCCGCAAAGGGAAGGGGTAGCTCCATGAATAACCGAAGTGGCGCCTGTCTGCAGCGGGTTTGCGGGGCTTGTCTAGTGTTTTTATACGTACACGTAAATAGTGTTCCACACTGATTTACCATTCCTACTTAGTCCTACGCCGAAAGCAGCAAACACGGGGTCCCATTCATGTGCCTCTATTTTCCCCTCACTAACTGCGTGTTCCAATGCGGAATCTGGAGGAGATCGCTAAATGCTCGAAGAAGCCGAACATTTTCTCAGCGGACATACACCCACAATATCAGGCATTCCGAAGCACCCACTGAAGTGCGGACAGTTCTTGGTACAAGAAGCAAGAAAACCTAGCTCGAGACGCCGATTATATTAGGCTATGAGATAAGCGTGAAATGCATACATGCGTCTTTGTAGGGCAATGTGACGACTTGTGTATGCGAGTGCACAGGACAGGAGCAATGGCATTTCGTATTAACATTACCGCGCGGACAAATAGAAGTCATGCAACTAAACGATGTTGAAAAAAAAATCAGTTTACAACAGGAATTTAATGGTGGCTTTAGCCATCATAAATTATTTAGCATCTGAGGAAGGCCAAGAGCTGGATTTATGACTAAAGTTTTGTTTCCATTACTGCGAAGTGGTTACAAAAATCCCACAATTACTGAGGGACGCTTTGTTGAAGCTAGAGTGTCGCTGCAGAAGAAATTATTCATTGTGAAACTCATCGTTTGAGCAAAGAAGCGACGCCTTGAGCAGACGCAATGAACAATGAAGGACCTAATTTGCTGGCTAAGTGTAGTCTCTCCCAGCCAGATTCATGACTGATCAGTCATCGAGGAACTGCCTACAGGATCATTTTCATCGAGGCAAACGCACGCTCAAGTCTGCGAAAACGAAGGACGCCGCGGCCCAGAGGGCCGTGCACAGATCCAGTTCCCGCCGGTCGAGGACGCTCATCGTGTCCCCCTCGGTGTGGTGAAATATAAAGTACTTCTCATTGGCTGTGCTCAGAGACGCGGCTGGGATGCCTTCTTTGATCCAAAGAGTGAGGTCGGGCGCCGACGCACCCAGAGTCAATCGTGTCGCATTTATTGGCGCGAACAGACGAAGCACCTCGGCCACAATGCACCGCGCACGGTCGTTCGAGGAAGAGAAACCAAGGCCCAGAGGTCGGAACGTTCCGGAGTCTGATTCCATCATGAGGTTCATAAAGTGGCGTTCGTGATCGAAGTGGCGCTGGAAGTACTGTTTGGCTCCTACGGTGCCTATTTCTTCGTCAGTCCAAAGGACGCAGCGTAGCGTGCGTCTTGGTTTGAGACCCATCTTGCGCAAGACATCCAGGGCCCTCCATGAGACGAAAGCACCCGCGCCATCATCCATGGCACCTTGACCTACATCCCAAGAGTCCAGGTGACCGGATAGGAGCACAACCTGCGGGAAAGGTAATTTCTGATTATATTTATCGAACAATTTGGGAAACTGACCGGGATGGCTCGAACTGAGAATCAGTGCCTGCCGCATGGTACTGATTGGCGTTACCGGTGTAGCACATATTTGTAGCGGGCTTTGTCCGAGAAAGTATTGGTACGTATTTCACGCAAAACCTGTTTTCAGTAAGATAAATTTGCATATAATAATTACTGAGGCTTATGTTGAGCTTGAACGAAAGCTGCGAACTACCTTCATGCAACCGCTGTTTCATTACTGGAAAGTTAACTCTTTGTTCATAACCCTTCTGTAACTGAGTGTAAAACTGAGTGTTGCATTACTTACAGGTGGTGGTCAAGCATATTTGTATGGGTGCATCGCGTCATATCCCTACAACTGAGGACCCTTGTAACACAGACGGCATCTACTAGGCGCGCGAAAGAAGGTTTCGCCGTTTGCTTCGTGCGTTTCGGCATGGGGTCATTATCAGCTGATTTAAAATGGGATCTTGAACATAAATATATTTACGTACTCTAGCAGTCAGAAAACTAATTCGTTTTAAGCAGCAATGGTATCCATTAAAGTCTGGAGTCCGAAAATTCCCACATTGTAGATGCTTGGCTATAATCAGGTTCTTTTCTGTGCTCAGCAAGATTCAACATTATGCGCAAATTCCACTTTTAGGCTTGGAGATAAGAATGTTCTAAATGTACCTTTCAAGCAGGCTTTTTCAAATATATCGTCTCTTCATCATCATCATCAGCCTGATTATACCCACTGCAGGGCGAAAGCCTCTCCCATATTTCTCCACTTAACCCGGTGATATCGTCTCACCCACCTATAAATATACTGTTTTCAACAATATGTCGGATATTACAGTGATCAGCCACAGCACCGTCAGCTCTCACATACGTTTTATGACCACATGTAACATGTCGGTAATAAATGTAACAAGGCAAAATGTAACAATGTGTAAGAAGGCCGTAATAATGTGGTAACACTTGATTGTTTGTTACAAGAATTAAATTTTGCCACTGAGTGTCAACCATACAAGGCAAAAAACTCGCGAGCGATGCAGTCGTGCCAGCCAAATTGCACCACGAATTCCAAAGAATGATAGAGCGACTATTGTACTTCATTAGTGGTAAAAAAAATTCGCTCGCCTACATGCAGCACTTGGAAGCCCTGCAGATAAATATCAACATTATTGTGGTAGATCGGTTAAAGCAGGCTGATTGAGAGCTTCTGTATGCAAATAAAGGGTGTAAGCTTATTCGTTCTGAATAACAGTCCTCAATCTTGTTATATTTGCTTTGCGATTTCTGCTTACACAGTTATATCCATCATATTTTCTTGCAACTTAAATATTGTATTAAAGAGTTGGACTGTATTTCTAAATGAATAAGTCTCTGATATCATATGTAGGAAGTGCGTCAATGCGGATACTTAGCTATTTAATTTTTGTGTTTTAGTATCACGCGCACAGGAGGCATTATTTTGAATTTGTTTATGATTCTGGTAAACATAGAGCGAAGTACTGAATCAAACTTTAAAACTCTGCTTGTAGGCATGTTTTGTTAGCGCTTCACTGGCCTGTCGGCTATTTTGTCATTTATAACCACTGAATATCATTATTCGTGCAAATATCAAGAACTTCAGAATTTACCCTTTTAAGTTATGATGTCTCATTCATAAATATTGTCATAGTTTTAAGATGAAAGTGACAGCTCTTTGTTAGCAATATCTATTATTACCAACAATAATATATCTGGAGTATAGTCTGGCTTGATTTATGGGGTTTAACGTCTCAAGGTGACTGAGGTTTTGAGAGACGTCAGGCAAAAGATCTGCTTCGTTGTTTCTTCGAGCAGACACGGACTGGAACGGCCTACCCCATGACATCGTCGCCATCGCTTCAACATCTGCTTTTCAAGAACGCGTAACAGATCACCTTCAATGTTAAATTACCATCGCTGTTTGTTTTCCTCACTACAAATGTAATCCCACCCCTTATGTAACACCCCCTGAAATGGGGGCCTTTAAGGAATAAAACTGAACTGAACTGAACTGAAATGTCAACTACGTGCGGTCCTTTAACGTGCACTGATATCGCACAGCATACGGGCGCCTTGGTTTTCGCATCCATTGAAAAGCGGCCGTAGTGGCCAGGATTCGGTCCGGCATCCTTGAGTACAGCGGGTGAGCGCCGTGACCCCTGCGTCACCGCGGCGAAACCGCATAGAAGAAATCTAGTGGTCGTGAATGCACCACACCCACGCAATCATTTCGTTTAGTCTTGGGCAATGCTCTCAAACGTTTTTATGCCATCCTGAAGAAATCCTTGAATCATAACCTATCAAGAGATATAAATTACGTGATACCTCAGGCATTGTTAGAGAAAATAATCACATTAAAAACCACTTACTATAGAACATGTATGCACGTAGGCGTTACCAAACGGCATGATTCCATTTTCGCAACGTTAGGGTCCTCTGAGCAGCGTCACCTGTCTACAAGTAGCTGAAATATTGTCAATGCGAATAAGAGCGCATTTAAAGCTCGCCGTTCCCGTCGCTTCTAAGGTGCTGGGGATCGACACTACTTATCTAAGCACTTAGTCATCTCTTCAAATCCCCTGAGTGCAATTTTTTGGGATTAGTTTTACAATTTAAACATTCAAATAAATGACCAACATCTTTAATGTGGTGTGTTCCCCTTTAGGTTATATTATGAGATGTCTTTGGTTCTTAATAGCCGCAAAACCAGCCGTGAACAGAGCAATGAGGTGACGGTATAACAACGTTTACGCTATGCAATTACCTTCACGGTAATCAATTCCTGCCTTCAGTGAATGTATGTTACCTTTAGGTTGCGTTCGGAAACATCTTTCCGCAACAATCGCCGTTTAACTAGGTGAGACACAGCCAGTGAGGTGAAAAGTTGGAGGACCCTACCGTTTAGCGAATGCAGTTACGCTACGAAACGTGCAGTTTCAATTATAATGCCCTGCCGTGGTTACACAGTGGTTAGGGTACTCGACTGTTGAACCCAATGACGCAGGATCGATTCCTCACCGCGGCGGCCGAGTTTTGATGCAGGCAAAAAACAAGGCCCCCTGCTACAGAGCGATGCCATTAAACGTTACAAACGTCCTGGGATCGATATTTCTCGAGCCCTCCACTACGGCATCCACCAGCCTGAATCACTTTGGAACGTTAAACCATACGAATCAAATAACACCCAGCTGTTATTTTTTTTTTTTTTGCCGATATAAAGCATAGCTTAAGTCCTGTAATCGGCGGGAACTATAGCATAGGATGCGTCAGTCTTGCATTACAACGTGGATTTGTGCGAAGGGGTCACGCGTTTACTTCTACATCCAAAAATTTTAAGATAAAATAACGCACCTATTACAAAACTAAGTGGAGAAAATGGGGAACTAAAATCATGTAGGGGCGATATTACCTCCTCCGGTTTGTGTTTGCCACGAATCTCTGCAACCGTGTTCCGAGAGGGAGCCGGGGGCAATGATTTCGCACCCATTAAGAGTCGAACGACAGGCTCAATTCCTGAAAAAAAGAAGAGGTATAAGGTAAAGCAGACAGCGAATATACCGAAGTTAGGGCAAAGCCATAATGAATGGGAGTAGCTTTCTGCTTTCTTCAAAACTTTCCAATTCCCATGACAGTAATTGCCAGCGCAGTAAAAAAACTGGACAGCCAAATGAGCGATCAGAGCGAAAACTGTGTTAGCATGGTAGTGAATTGTATACAAGGTTGTACATGGTTTGACGGTTTGAATGACGAGGGAGGCCCAAACATCGCCGTGGAAGAGATAGCCACTGTGGCACCACTATTTTATTCCAAGATGTTTTTCATATCGTTCTCTAAGTTAATTTTGGGGGAGATAAAGGCATCGCATTTGTCTTATTTTTGAGTGAACACGTATGTTAATCAAGTCGTCATACCACTTTTCTATTTGGCAATTTCTTTAATATGTCCAAATATTATTGATATAAAGCCCAAGGGCTATCACTTGAAACCGGCTCTTCCATAGCTCTGCGAAGCTTGTTGTAGTTTACTTTGCCACTGTAGGTAGGAACAAAATAAAATGCATGGGCTCTGGCTCTTGTTTTGCGGAGGACTGCTTTTGATTTTTTTTTCTGGAGTTTGCCTTTAAATCATCAATCTGACCTCAATCTCAGCGGTTGGTTAGCAAATTATTTCTTGCTTAAGCCCACTAATTGGTACCACGGATTTCTTCAGTATCCCGGGAATATGGAATCTGGCAGCAACAATCGGACTTGAGGGGATATAAACGTAGAGTTTATACTGGAACGCACATATTTACAACAGGTTGAAGAACGGCCACGATAGCATATAGCTGGCTAAACACTTCGGCATGGCCGAAGGGGCAGGGGTCGAGATCTAGACAAGAACAACTCCTCCAGACCGCGGAGCCGGGTTTTACCAACTTCGTGGCCCGTCTCACATTTTTCATCACCAAATCACAACGAACTCACACTTGATTGGTTTACAAAATTTTGGCACGTCTTTCAATGTAGGCTTCATCAACCTCTGCCTAAAACAGACAGTGCAAAAGGGGCAACAGACTCGTTTTAAAAGAAACGCAATTTAGAAAATGAGCCTCGAAATAATTGGCTGACTAAGTAACATGCTACGCCACATGATATGACAGTGTTACGTGATCTTTCTCATTATGAAAAGAAAACAGAAAGGACGGTAAAACACGTCAAAACGCAGTCCCACGTGCGCAATCGTGCCCTAAACTTCGCGTCCTTGACGGCTCCTGGGAACAGGGCAATTATCGGCGTCCGAGTCACCACCATTGCGGATCCCAATAGAAGAGTCGAACCGCGTTCTCACGCTCCGCCCCTCATCGATCATTGTTACCAACGTGCCCCTACACTCGGTCAGCGCTGTCATTTCTTAACCCGGTGGCGACATCCCTTGTGTCCCACGAAGTTTCCCTCTGTAGGCCCACATTTACTACAACTGGGGGAATCCAGACTCGGAGCCATCAGCGAGACACGTTCAGTTGGCCTTCTCCTACTAATCGTCATTTTTATTGTCACCCTGTCAAGAACGAGGGTCTGACATCATTTCGTATAGCAGCGCTTGTTCTTCAAACGATTTGCCGCTCTTCGAAAACGGACGTGTGTTTCAACTTTTAAAGTTGTGCTGCATCTAGCCGATGGGGGTGGTCGACGTAGTAAGGCCTCCTAGGTGAACAGCTAGCAACGGTGTATTTCTTTAAAGCCCCCATGTGCGAACAGTGGCGGGAACAAAGTGCGTGTTCCCGCGTCTTCGAGAGAAACCGCAAACTTGCTCGAAATAGGGGACTGCTTTTCGTCTCTCCACACGTAGCGGTTAAGCTGGATCCTGCCCTAGCTGCCTATATGTCTCACTGTGCGCTTCTTCCCGACTCCTGTCAGAGGGTAAGTGGGAGACGGCTGCAGCTGGCGTTGGCCAATTGACCCAAAAAGAGCCAACGGTCTTTACCGGCGCCGCCCATATCCATCTACCCCTTACATGCAGGCTCACCGAGCGTTTATCCATTACCCGTAGTGGCTGGGCGGGGGAATAAAGTACGGCTTAGTCTGACGGTAGCTGCGACTTATGGCAGCGTAGCGCACTTCAAAAACTGCTGTCCGGTCTCATTTTACGAGGCCTCCAAAACGTATTAAAGCTGCACCATCACTGGGGGACCGTGCTCTAATCCCTAATAGGCAAACGTTCCACAAAAACAGACCTTTTATAACATAGGTAAAGAGAAAATTAAAAGCACATGTCACCATTAGTGGCCGACTTCGCAGGTTGAATTCTTACGGTAGCCCTAAACATTGGTACGGATCCCCGAGGGTGGGCTACTGTGCCATTGAATTTCGAAGTGGTGGCAAACAGTGTTACTGAATACGTATGTCGTGAACTTCTTTTTTCAAGGGCGAGGGAATTATTGAAACAAATTTCCTAAAAAAGAAAGCGTCTTTTGATACCTAGCTGGCGTCACTGTAGTGAATCGTTCAGAAAAGCTTTTAACTAAATTTAAGAAGTATTGGCTTAAAAATCAGAAAACAATATTTGCGGGAGCTATAATTGCCTCGGCGGACAGACTATGTGGGCAAATCTCTTATTATTAGCCAGCAAGTAAACTAAAACCCAGGTATTGACTTTTTCATTATCGCGCAGTGGGTTGGTTAGTCCTAATGGGGATCTTCAAGGCGTGAACAAGACGATGCTTTTATCAGTTTTTGAAACGAAGCGCAGCAAGCGATACGCAGCAAGCTCGATAGAAAAGAAACGTACGGTGATGACTTGAGCAGTTATCAACGCCGCGCTAAGTTAGAGCATCAAGCGGTATTGCACCAGGCCATGTACAGTGTCAATCATATTTAGCGTTAACACGGCGCCGCGTGGCAACGCACGTGATTTGCTCCATCGCGCATAACCCGGCTACGAATAAATGCTGTGGGCCGCCCGATTACGTTGACCTCGGCATAGTGCCTCTTTTATCCTCCATTTTGCGTGAATTTTCTAACGGCTTGCGCGCAATGATGCTGCGTCCAAGTGAGGCCACGCGGAGCCATGTTCCCGCTAAGTGTGCTTGACACTCTACATTTTGTTGTCTAGAAACCTGGAGCAAGACAAAAATGAGTTTTGTCAGCTTCGGGGTCGTTATGCATAAGAGCGACGAGCGAAATAAAGTGCATGACATGTCACAGTAGAGCAGGCGGTCAGAACCCAGAACCTGACATCATTGCCACTGTATTCCGTCATCACCGGACGTCAATTCTGTATCGACCTTTATGCGCGTCACTTGCCCTCGATTCCGCTTTCGTGAAGAGAAAAGTTTTGGATTTCCTCGCGTCGCCGGAATTTAGAAAATGATTTTTTTCTACATTTCAAAACATTATACGGCACCACCTTTTTCCCTGCCTTTTATAACACCATTGGCACTAACCGCCTGAATGCGATAATAAAATTTATTTCATGAGTTGTTATCAATTTTATGTAACTTAAGGAAGTTTGCAGTGTATTGAACTGAAGAAAATGTATTTCTGCTGCTGCAGGTTGTATGTACCAAGTGTGAAGGGGCTAAGGTCTGGTCAGGCATTCGAGCCTTTAGCATTACACCCCACACCGGATTTATTCGTGTTTCTTCCTGCAAATAAACCTAATTTTCAATTCAAATTAAATTGTGTCTGCTGCCAGAGATAGTTTGTTTATGAAGATTTTCTCATATTTGGAATCCACTCATTTATTAAAACTTACTTGAAGGTCTTTGAAACACCCTGTATAAAGTTATACATTAAAAACAATATTTTTGCTTAAGATAATTTTTAGACACACTTGCCCTTATTTTCCATTTTAGACAGCAAAACATACGAAATAAATAACAGTGTTTCTGTGTACCGTTTTCATTGTTCATCAGAAGTGCTGAAGTTTTGGTATTGGCGAAGGCACTAATAATCAATAATGTGGGCTAGCGCATAACACACAAAAGGCCCAGGAAAGAGAAGACGACATGGACGCTTCCATCTTCTCTTTCCTAGGTACTTTGTCTCTTTTGAAGTAGTCCATAATATGAACTGGTTTCAGCTTGCCCAAAAATGCTACAATTAAATTGGGGGTTGTATGAGACGCATGTGAGGAAAGCTATTGATGCAGCATATATCCCAAGAAAGCATTAGGCTTGCGTGCTATAAATGTACCAAGCGAGCAGCCAGTATTTTTCGCGGAGCAGTGTACAATGCTATGAAACTCAAGCAGATCCCACCTCTTTCCTGCAGTCGGGCCATGAGCTCGGCGTCCTCGACGGTGATCGCCGCCGTCGGTATTTTAGGGGTGTCCTCGTCGTACATCATGTAGCCTGTGTGCGGGCTGTTGACGGACATGGGAGTCACGGAGCGCACCAGCGCTGCCACGGCGCCAACCTTGGCTGCGGCAGAAGCACCCTGCACACGGTACTTAACCGTAGCCTTGTACGAGACGAACTCTTGGTTGAACACGACAATTTTACCCGCCGCCTGCAAGGAAGGATCAAATATTGAACAGGTTTCACGAGATTTCTGTGGCTGTTTTGCAATATGTCCTTCGGCGTCGCTAGACAGATAGAAAGTGCATTTGTTTCGCCTAAACAGTTAAGAAAAAAGCAAGTCCGTAAGAATTTCTCGATGGTTAAACACCAGCCGTTGTACGTTTAGACGCTAGTAGAAAATTTCGCTAAAACCTTTAAGGTCATTGCACCAAGATCCGTTAAGAAAACACCTCAGACACCGCGAAGTGAGCTTTTTGTTTTGAGAATTTGGCTGTGATGAGGAAGCGCAAAAAGAAGAACGATATTATTTCTGTGGCTGTACTGACTGTATTCAAATACAAGAGGTTGAGCTTGGAGACTTAATTTAATGCTGAACATCGGCTGCGTTTACTACCTGGCTTCACGGAGAATCTTTATTCGCGACGTGAAGGTGTCTTTAATAAAGTGAAAGAAGAAAGAACGCAATCATCACCCCACTATTGAAAAAAGGTTACGTTCGGCATGTACTGAAATGCACAGATATCAAATAAATATAACTTTTTACGCAGTGCTTAAATTGGTTGTCGCTAATTCAGAGCAAAAAAAAATTGTTTGTGGCACAGCTCGGCTGGGCCAGGATATACGTAGCGAAAGATAATTGCACGTCCAGGTTAGTGCGGTTGCCTGGATAGGTTTCTTAGGCTCGTCGTCTTCGCCGGTTTTTATTAAGCCTGGTTTTTTAAAGCCTTTCCGACTCTTTTTCCATGGCCCCACACACGGCGGTGCCGACGAACCAACCGCTTTTTATATATTGCAGCTACGCGTGCTTGCTGCTATCCTCCTCCTACCTCCCCGGCTGCACGCCAAACGGCGCGGCGCACGGCTTCTTCTCTCGAGTGTCTCCTTGCTCTCTTCGCCTTCTTACGCTCATTCTCTCTTTGCTGCTGCAATGCGCTCTGATGCCATGGGCAGCGCACCTGTTCCTCCTCTCCTATTTCCGCGCATGCGCACTAGTTGTCTATCTTAAGCACGGCTAAATGGTCCGGTTGTATACACGCTAGATGGCGAGGAGGTTGCTGCTAAGCAGCGGCGGTCAGAGCGGGGCAACCATGGTAAAAATTAGTGCCACGTCGAAATCGCTGCATCGTGGCTAATGCAGCTTTATCTACAAAACACGAGGCTGTGGGCCTTGAAGTCGGGCCGTCAGCCAATGAAGCAAGCCAGTTACTCTCCCTCACCGGACATACTGAATTAGGTCGCTCATAGAAACTCGGTGATATGGCGCAATGATTTGCTTGATTATTGTTTTGTTACCTCTATCGCCATTTGTCACGTTCATTATCTTAATTTTGCACTGCATAGCTATAGAAATACAGCGCAGTGGCGAGGGGTAAAACTTTGGATTTATAACCAGCATAATGCCACTGTTAACAAAGGTAGCCAAAGGATAGAAAATCAGGAATGTTCTGTTGTATTGTTTTTCATCACAGAGATTATAAGCTCAAGACCCTCGACCCCGGCACCGATCTACAGTGAGGGACTAAATAGACAAAGCTAGTACACCAGCGGTGATTTTCCAAGGTACAAATGAGCACACAACGAACATAATCATGTCAAGAACATAAAAGTACAAATCTGCTTACGGTATGGCATAGGCGTAGATATTTTACGTATGTGTGAGTTGCACTGATTGCTTGTGCTTATCAACAAAACCTCTTAAATTCGTAGGCTTTTCCTGCATTAAAACAGCATGCCCATCTTTTGCAGTGGATTAAAATATTCATGAATGTCTTTGCACGCAAAATTTCTAGAGGGCACTTTGGACCACTAAAGTGCGTTGAGGCGAAAACCATTATAGCGCGGTGGATCTTAGCCCTCCACTACGGCACCTCTAAATCCCCATCATCTTTCCGATGAAGGCGAAAAGCAGGGCGCCCGTTTGCAGTGCGATGTCAGTGCACGTTAAAGAACCCTAGGTGGTCTAAATTTCCGGAATCCTCCACTACGGCGTCTCCCATAGCCTGAGTCGCTTTGGGAGGTTAAACACCACAAACCAAACCAAACACATCTTCTTTCATTCCCATTTTCGTCCCTTCCTTTGCGGCGTGGTACATGTGTCCGCGAATTGTGACAGATACTGCGCATTTTCTAACCTTTAAATCAATTTAAAACGCCGCTGATGCCTTATGTAATAACGCCTCTTAGACATCTGGGTATGCTTGTGTTTTCTGTGTAGAGCGGCGTTCGAGGAAGCGGCAAATGAAAGGTTGAGACATTCAAAAACATTTGCCTACCTTCCTAGTACGGAAGGATAGCTGCGGTCTCTCTACCGTTTACAACAGCAATGAACCTTGTTGACAGTCGTCTGAATTCGTTTGACATGGTGCCCACAACGAAAATGTGCACCGGATTGTTTTATTTTTGCTTGTTACGCCTGTAGGAAGAAGGAAAAGAAAATGCACGGGCCTGCTACTGGCTGTTTACCTGAGCCCCCACCGCCACCTGGTGCGGACAGAAAGGAAAATAAACACATAAAGAAAGAAAGAAAGAAAGATAGAAAGAAAGAAAGAAGGAAAGAAAGAAAGAAAGAAAGAAGAGGGAGATAGAGACGCGCGTTGCATCAGCCGTCGTCTACCACCGAAGCGGTGGCGGGTGCAATGACGACCTAAAACAGATACAAATCCGGTTGCAGGCTAGCCTCCGCCGCAATTAAGCGGTGGTGACCTACCAGTTCCAGCGCCGTGGGGTCAGGAGCAACCACGCGCCGCGTGGACGCCTGGATCGGACGCCCGGCGGGGTCAGCTTCGTATATGCATTTGGTTGGTTGGACAACAGTTATTTCAACCGGAAATGGGTGACCTCTACCCCGCGGCCAGCACGCATGCCGGGGAAGACGGGGAGTAGTGCGCCCGCGAATTAGAGCCGGTAAGCTGTCTAAGGAGACGAAAGATTTGATTAAGAAACGGCAGAGTATGAAAGCTTCCAATCCAACAGACCAGATCGAATTGGCCGAGATATCAAAGCTAATCAATAAGCGCAAGGTGGCCGATATAAGGAAGTATAACATGGAGAAAATTGAGCATGCTGTAAAGAACGGGAGAAGCCTTAAAGCGGTAAAGAAGAAATTGGGCATAGGCAAAAACCAGATTTATGCGATAAGGGACAAGGCGGGCAACGTCATCACTAATATGGAAAAGATAGTCAAAGTAGCCGAGGAGTTCTATACAGATCTCTACAGTAGCCAAAGTAGTCAGGACCGTAATCAGATTAGCGATAGGGAAAAACAGTCAGACGTTCCACCAGTGACGAAGGACGAGGTCAAGAAAGCACTAGAAACTATGAAAAGGGGGAAATCAGCTGGAGAGGATCGGATAACTACAGATTTGCTGAAGGACGGGGGGGGATATCGTGCTAGAAAAACTGGCCACCCTGTATACGCAGTGCCTGGTGTCATCGACGGTACCGGAAGCATGGAAGAATGCAAACATTATCCTCATTCACAAGAAAGGGGACTCTAAGGACCTTAAAAATTACAGACCAATCAGCTTACTGTCTGTTACGTATAAGGTATTTACTAAGGTAATCGCTAATAGAATCAGGACAACCTTAGACTGCAATCAAGCAAAGGATCAAGGAGGGTTTCGGAAACGGTACTCTACTATCGATCATATCCATGCCATCAATCAGGTGATAGAAAAATGCTCGGAATATAATCAGCCCTTATACATAGCATTCATTGATTACGAAAAAGCATTTGACTCAGTTGAAACCTCGGCGGTGATGCAGGCATTGCGAAATCAGGGGGTAGACGAGCCGTACGTGAAAGTGCTGGAAGATATATATAGTGGCTGCACAGCAACCATAGTTCTGCATAAAGAAAGTAACAAAATTCCCATAAAGAAAGGTGTTAGGCAAGGAGACACAATCTCCCCAGTACTATTCACAGCTTGTTTAGAGGAAGTATTCAGAGACTTGGAATGGGAGCAGTTAGGGATAAGGGTAGATGGAGAATACCTCAGTAATCTGCGATTTGCTGATGACATTGCCTTGCTAAGCAACTCGGGAAATGAACTGCAAATAATGATTGATGACCTAGACAGGAAAAGTAGAAAGGTAGGCTTGAAAATCAATATGCAGAAGACTAAGGTAATGTTCAACAGCCTCGGGAAGGAACAGGAGTTTACATTAGGTAGCGAGATACTGGAAGTAGTAGGCGAATATAACTACTTAGGACAGGTAGTAACCGCAGATCCGGACCATGAAAAGGAAATAACAAGAAGAATAAGATTGGGATGGAGCGCATTTGGCAAGCACTCGCAGATTATGACTAGCAGCTTACCGGTATCGCTCAAGAGGAAAGTATACAACAGTTGCATCTTGCCTGTACTCACCTATGGGGCTGAAACGTGGAGGCTAACCAAGAGAGTTCTACTTAAGTTGAGGACAACCCAGAGGGCTATGGAACGAAAAATGGTAGGGGTAACATTAAGAGATAGAAAGCGTGCAGAGTGGGTCAGAGAAATAACGCAAGTTAACGACATTCTAGTGGAAATTAAGAAGAAGAAATGGACATGGGCAGGACATGTAGTGCGAAGAGAGGATAACCGATGGTCGCTGAGGGTAACAAACTGGATTCCAAGGGAAGGAAAGCGTAGCAGGGGGCGGCAGAAAGTTAGGTGGGCGGATGAGATTAAGAAGTTCGCAGGGGTCAAGTGGATGCAGCTAGCACGAAATCGGGTTAAGTGGAGAGATATGGGAGAGGCCTTCGCCCTGCAGTGGGTATAATCAGGCTGATGATGATGATGATGATGATGATGATGATGATGATGATGATGATGATGATGATGATGATGAATTAGAGCCTGGCATGTAGCCCTTGGCTTGTTGCAACCTTTTCCGCCAGATATGGATGAATCGTCAGTTGCGTCATGACCTGTCGTGACGGTACATCGCGCGCTCCTTCTCGAACCCAACCAGCATTTCTTCCTACGCATCAAAGTTCACTGGCGTTCTATACCTCTTTTACAGGAAAGGAAAGGTGCAATATCTGTCACTTGTGGAATCCCGCTATCACTGCTGCGCTAGACAAGCGGAATTATGAAGATCGTTTCACAATCCGGGGCGTGGCGCTGTGGTAATAAAGCGCTGGGCTGGGGATCTAAGGGATGGAGGTTTGATTTGCGGTGGAGACAAGGTTTATAAATTTATTTTTTAACTCTTGCTCTCGAAAGCATGACACCTCTGCTGATAACCTTCTCTCGTCAAGTTAGACAGTTACCGCGCCTTTCCCTTCCAATAAAATAAATCAAAATAAATCAAATAAACTTTCTCTCGACAACGCTGAGGCAAAGCATTTCACCCTAATATATGACAAAAGGGTACCATTCGCAGTAAGAAAAACCTTGCAGACGGGGCAGTCTGCTAATCGCGTGACAACAACGCTGAAGTTTATTTCGCGTCATCAGCGTTTCACAAGCCAAAGTCATCGATGCTCATTTACGGGGTAAAGTTCTTTGAATAAAGCTCCGCGTTATGCTTGACGTTATGTGAAGGTTTTGCTTGGGACCTTGAAGAGGAGCGCGAGGAACGTGATAGCTTGTTGGATTCAATGTGGAACAACCACCGCTGTAGCAGCGCAATCAAAACGTGCGCTCGCACCTCCTTTATGTATCTCACGAATGCCCGAATCGTCGTTCGCAGAAGGGAGGCTTAAGCGCACTATAAAGATTTATGAGACATCGCAGTTAGCAGCTGGGTAAGCGCCAGCAGTTTCCGACCGCCGCCATTGTAGCAGGACGCCCCAGGTTATAGCACTCAGTTCGTGTAAAGTACGAGAAGGAAGTAGCAAGGCCTTCTCCAATATTCCAAACATTTTGTGCGCAATTTTTTAGAGACTAGATAATTTTGCTGCAAAGGCGTATATGGCGATGTACCGCAGAATGTCGTGTGTAGAGGTTGCGAGCGAAAAATCTCGGACATGCCAGTGACAGCAGGTATAGTTGGCCGGTGACACGGCAGTGCCCTGATCCTTCATCGCAATTTGTGTCGTCGAGACACCACATGACATGGCCAATTTCGCAGGCGCTGCCAGTTGGAGTTTCGCCTTTGAGATGGAGGGGTGAGATTGGTAGTCTTCCGAAACCTTTGTATACCGAATCATAAGCACTTATCCTACACCACAAAGACACGTTCGTACTCCTCAGTTAAAACGAAGCTTTATGCGTCGGCTGGTCTGCCGCATGGCAGTAGGATTGCCAAATATTGATAGGGGAATAATAAAATAAAAATTAACGAGATATGATACCCGGGTAGTAAAAGTAATTACGCGAAAGGCGACCCCCAAGGGGAGCTGGCATGTTGTTAACGCTATTGGGTCATACACTCAATGCTGAAGCTAAATGCCCTGCTTTATTTCATGCAGAGTTGTATTAAACGTAGGGCTTGGTTAAACATATATGATTAAATATTTGCAGATTTTAAAGCAATGAACAAAAATGATTTTAGCGAGAGATGTTCTCTCAAAACCGTCCCTTATAACCTGAGCTGCTTTGGGATGGTAAAGTGTGACAAACGAAACGAAACAAGTTCTCCTTTCGCCTGATAATCTGCTTCTCCTCAAAGTGAAGTTAGCGAAAAGTCGCATTTGCTCCGTGCACGTGTATTTTGCTTAATTGTTCGCATTTATTTTATGAGAATGAATGGTTTAACCTTTGTGGCACTGTTTGAAAAGGAATACCAACAAGAAATAAAAGTACAAGCAATGCAATTGCGCAAAATACAAACTTCTAAAAAGAATTCATATAATTAAGAGAACATAAATAGAACCTCACATAATTTATGTAACGACAAAGTTGTGGGGGATTCAACTAATGATATGGCCATGGATCTGCAACATAAAACTTCACACCCATTTAATACGTGGTAAATGAAGCCAATATTATATACCTCATTACATGATTTCTTACCGGCTGTTGCGGTATCTACAAAAATTAAGAGAGAAATTCTGACTTACCTTTACAGAATTTGCTTCAAGATCACCGAAGGACTGAACAACCAGCACTGGAGCCTCTATGCCTTTAGTCGGTGTGGCAATGCTGTTGCCTAATCCTAGGATGTCCATCTTCTTTTGCCTTGGCTTTATCATCCAGGCCTCCTCATGGCCTCTTTGCCAGTTTACTACGCTTACGTTCTCCAAATGCACAAAGTCGAGTCCTTTGTCCCGGAGCAGTTCAAACATGTAGTCAATAGAGTTCTCCAAGCTTTGGCTGCCGGAAGGCCTCGCTCCAAAGGTATCCACAAACTTGGCCAGCTCATCATAAGTCACGTTCTGTTCTGCACCATAAACCACAGTGTCGATGATCTGGTTGACGACTGATGCATAACTCCTAATCTCACGCACCAAACCGGATGGAAGGACACTGTCACTGTCGCAAGTGTACACCTCGTCGCAGCGAGATCGCAGCGAGATTTGCCGAATAGTTGAATGAGAAGTAGCAAAAAGGCGATTGCGCAAGGCCGGATCATTCTTCTTATTTACCAGGGTCGAACCTGCGGCAGAAAAAAAGGTAGAAAGTTATCTTACGTTACGCGTCAATACCAACTATATTTTGATCGGATGCAAAGAAACCAAACGTAAAACGTTGAAGGCATAACTGACTCTTACGTAACTCTTACGCAGCTTACTGTCTAAAAATGTTTTACATGCTAGAGACAGCTTCCGAAGGGAAACAAGAGCAGATTCGGATTAAAGGATTTTTCGTGTCCACTAAACATTTCTGCTTTCCCTAGGCGGTCTCAACCTGTTGGAGAACTAAATATAAGTAGAGAACAGTGTCCACTCGAGTAATATTGACAATGTTCATTATCTATTGCCTAATGCCTCACATTCTTTTCTGAGGTCATGCGTGCAAATATTAAGCTGTGTTCGCACGGCTGATGGCATACCTCTCTAAGAAAAGGCGACTATATATGTTCACGTGCCGCTTTTGAGAGGGTGCGTGGCATCGCAACTTCCGATTTGGCACCGCCGCTCGCCGTGTCCGGACAGGGGCACATCTCGCAGGGACGGCACAAACGATCCCCGACTCCCCGATAAAGGAAAAGACGCTTGGCAGCGTCCAAGCCGATAACATCTGCCGCACCCTGGTATTTTGTATTCGACCATTATCCGGGCATCCCTTCACTTTTGGACTAGTTTGTTTATTTCGCGCAGCTATTCATTCGCTTAACGTCCTTCGCCGTTCCTGCCTCGCTGCGTCAGCACGCTGCGTGCTGCTGGAAAAAGCGACATGGCACTTGTCGGCTCTCATCGCCCATGTGAACGTGTGAGTCCGGTACAAGGAGGGGAGTTGCCCTACCAATGACGTCCAGCACCTCCTAAACACCCAGCCTCGCCGGCATCCCCTAGGTAAATGCCCCTTTAACGACACAAGTTTGACCAACGCCTGGTAAAAATGTGCCATGGCAAATACTTGCTACAAGAAAAGCCACAACTTCGCTTATAAGTATCAACGGAGGCTTCAGCACTGCCTGGTCTGGCATCTTTGCTCTGTGCTATCTTTTTAAACGTACGCTAAGTTTTTGTTGTACAATATATGCGCTAGATTTACTGAGGGTGCATCATGCGTGGCAGTATCAGCAGCACTCAATAACGCGTCCTTTCTAAATAACGACTAATTGCCTTATATTACCATCTATTATCATGTGATGTTTACTGTGTTTTATGCGCACAAGGCTGCTTGGACGTGCGTGAAGCGCAACAGAGCACGCACGTCCAAGCAGCCTTGTGCGCAACAGAGCAACAAAAAGGCATAAAGCACCCACGGTGTCAGAATAGTTCTGTTATCTATGTTCTTCACTGTTCTTAATGAATTTGCTCATTAATTACAACCGAGAGGGTCAAGGCACCCAAAGCAAAGACTACCGTACTACTGCGGCAAAGAACTTCTTCTGAAGCTCGCTGTATATTCTCAACGGTGATTTCTCTTTTTTCTAATTTGTTTTCAGACGGATGCTTACTAAAATTGACATGCACAATGCGACAAGTAAACATCACGTGTTTTGTACAATTGATTCCACGAAAACGGAATTATCGCGATTTTAGTCTTTAATCATAAAAAAGAAATAATAAATATGTGCTTCCCTTCCAGCGTTAAATAATGAACAAAAGAGTCTTTATGCAATTTTTGTTTGTGTCCGTTTAAAAGCGTTGGTTATGGATGGCACCAAGGCATGGTGCAAATCAAAAACTCCTGCCGCCTTCGACCTTCGACACACTTACAAACGGTCCAATTTTTTTGGCTATAAAAAACGACATCGGGAACAGAGTATTCGTACCATAGAAGACGGCTCCTGACTCGGGAAGTTTGAAAAGAAATACAGTGGTACATAGGCTCTTTGCATACGCTGCTCTGCTGCCATATTGCCACTCATATCGACCCACAAGTTCACGAAAGGCACCTAGCCCTTGCTGTGGTGCTCACTGTACAGAGCCCCAACTTAAAATGTCCTTCAGTCCTATTTCTTAGCAATTGTTTCCGACTGCTATCTTGGTTTTGTTTTAGGCTGTAGGAATTATGGAATATCCGCCCAGAGTGGCACAGTACCGAGCTAACATTCACACCTTTGTGTAAATCTGCGCAACGGCTGTAGTTAGCTTGCCGTGCGAATTAAACGAGAAATCAGCATTTATATCGGTACAGTCAGGACCCACGCTTGACGTTTTAGCCGTATATAGTACTCTATTATACTGGTGCTTCAATCGGCTTATAAAAGTTTTGATGAAGCCAAATACGGATTATCTGGTCTGACTTTCACGGAGAGTTAAGAAAATGTTTGAGGATAAATGTTTGAAGAGTTAGGAAAATGCCTGAGGATAAGAAAGAATAATCGTAATATATTAGAGGTGTTTTCTTAAACATTTCACACACTTTGAAGCGATTCTAGCGTACTGATTCCAAACATGCCTTTTTGTCTTTACGGAATGTTGTCAAATAAATGTTTGCTGCTCGGCCTGCACTACAAAATTCAGTGCCACTGGTAGAGTTGTTCCTGTTCTAATGCCAGATGTTACTAGCAGAACAACGTGCTACAGAACATTAGGGCAGAAAACCAGGGTACTGAGGAAAGGAGAATATTTATGCTTAGTATACCTTCGGATACGCACATTTCAAATATCAAACAATAGAACGTACTCGTAGATCTTAATATGAAAACGGTTGATGCAGTTTATGCAGCTTATAATCCATCAGCATTTTTGTTCCGGCGGATAGAGCATATACTAGCAATGACGGTTTCAGATCATGCGAGCGAGGAGCGTGATCAATCACTATACGAAAACACACATGCTCGCTCGGCTGTTCCAATCCAATTCAGTAGACAAAGTTAGACCCGGAAATTTCCAATCGAGCCTACCCACTTCTGAACTTTGATTGTGACCGCGTTTCCTTTTCGCCCCCCATAACTTGTCGTCGCTCGTAGCAGCCTAACCTCTCTTCCTCTTGGTAACCTTAATTTTCAATCCTAATTATATAATGAAAGCACACAAGGGTATATACATCTTTCTCACTATTCCTCCTACTGACGACGATTTCAAGCGTCAGCGCCGGAAACATTTTATGGTCATGGGCTTTCTACTATCTTACTAAAAAAAAAAACGAAAACGTAATAGATATTTGAAACAACGACACATTAGATTCCAGGTGGGTGAATAGTAGGATGCTGAGGAGGTAATCAAATGTGACTTTTACCACACCAAGGACAGATACAGTTGTGTGCATAATAAATGTTCTTTAGATTATCTACTCAATATTTGGCCTTTGCTAACTTTGTCGTTGCACAGTGGTTTCCTCCTCAAGCAATCATCTGTGCTGAACACAGCAAGTTTGTTGAGTCGCGCTGCTGTAAGGTTAACTTCAAGGAATACTGCGCAAACACAAAACAAGGACGAGAAGGGTACACAAGGGTACGCTTGTTGTGTACCCTTCTCGTCCTTGTTTTGTGTTTGCGCAGTATTCCTTGAAGATATGTCTGACCGACTCGCCCACCAACGCACTCTTTTAAACTGTAAGGTTAACATTGTCCTGCGAAATGTGAAACTAAACGTTTTAAGGCCATTGCTGAAGAAGTTCTTCGCGTATGTCAAGTGTAGTGAGGTCTGCGCCAAAATTTTTAGAAAAGTAAATTAGGAGCAGCGGGTGTGTTGATTAGCGAGGAATAAAAACGGGATAAATGTAACACTGGCTTGTTTATGTCGATGCGCGGTGTGAAAGATCTGCGCGGTTAAGTTTAGATAGGAAATCCAATTATATAAGCACCAGCTAACCCCTTAAAAAGTTTCGCAGTTATTTATTGCAAAAGTATCGTAGAAAAAAAACGCCATATCGATTGGCTGTAGCTTTATTCCGCTCTACGCGTCACCGTCCAAACTGTTCTGAGGCAGAAGTGGTACTCAGTTCTCCGTCCAATCTGCACATTACAGAAAGGGAGCTAAACTGGCTGTTTAGGCATATAGTATAGCATTTTAAACACCTGTTTTTATATTACTTATACATAGATGGTTTTAGGAGGCTTACGCTTGGTATGCCTTGGTGTTTTTTATGCTCCATGACTACAGCGCAAAGACGGGACATAGAAAAAAGAGGGGCACCACACAGCGTTTACTCACAGCTAAAAGATTTACTGGATGCCAACATGGTACAAATACCTCCTTGGCGGCCAGGAAGAATACAGTGCACACTTGACATGCGTGAATGACATACCCCTAGCACACCAGGCACGTGTCAAAACGCAATTGATATGCGTGCGAATACGATAAGATCAGTCAGCAGGCACTTGTCAATATTCACAGTTAAGGTATCGTTTTTCTTTTTCTGTCGACGTGACAGATGAACCTCTGACGCATACTTCCGAGAGCCTTCTTATCAAGTGAGCTTTTATCATCTCCTTAGCTAACGAGTCACGGTTCTTTCCTATCACTGCACATTCCTTATACTCTGGAGCACAGACGTCGGTATCATCGTCATCTTCATTATGTTTGCAGTGCCTGCAGTGTTTCGCCACGTGACCAGTGACAATATTGCTGACAGCATTGTCACGTGGTAGTGACAATGCTGTCTGCAACCACCGTTACAGGTGTGGCACTGAAAAGGACTCTTTACTGGGCTGACTTGCGCCCTCAAAAGGCTAAGCAACTCGGCAGAAGTTATGGCATTAAAAGGCCCTCATTGCTTATCGAACTACGCATTTCCGTTGCACTTGAGAACGCCCACTTTAAAGTCAGCGAAGAAACTTCTAGATAAGGATGCAAAACGTGACTAAAAAAACAAGAACACACAATCTTTCCGTGCGGTACACGTAAACCGATAAGGCCACACGCCAGCGGCTGCCTGAGGCAAGAAATACAGATCAGAAAGATTCGCGGCACTATTTTGTTAACTGTCGGCACGTGATCTGAAGTGCGGTCCTTTGCAAGAAAATGCGACTGTGATAGATACCACACCCTATCTAGTGCCTCTGGCGATTTGCAGTTGGATTGTACGAGCTATGCTGCAAAAGACTCCAAGTACAGCGTTACGCAACTAAAACACAAAACTTAGCCTTTGGATACTAATAACTTCACAATGCCTAAATTAAAATAACGTCCATAGAAAATCCAAAGGCGCGCTGATGTGAATAAGGCCAAAGTTACCTACTTGAATGGTTTGACGAGCAAAAGGTGATTCATAAACGCCGCTGAGATACACAAGAACGGAAGGCAGCCTTCTTTTGCTGCACCAGCAAGGAGAAAGTACACGGGTCTGCTGCTGTCGTAGCACTGCCACACATGACTGTGGACGAGAGTGAGCGTACGTACTTTGGACAACGGGTTCTTTACTTTTTTTATTCATCTGAGGCGGAAATACGATGTAATGAGCACGCGCAAAGGAGCGCTTCATGCTAGTCACGCGTAACCTCTGCCCACAGCCGCTCTTCGAAGGGCGATTGCTGATTAGCCGTCTGCCAGCAGCGACTGCCGAAACCGTTGCGAGAGTGCCAAGGAACGCTGTAATATCACGGTGTATCTGGCCGCTTGAAAGGCGCTAGTATTTTGTGCTCTTCAAAGCGACGGCGCACACGATGAGGTTATTCCTTTACCCGCGATTAATGATGGCGCTTGCGCTGATGATATATGGGGTTGCGATCGTCTTTATTGCTATTTACTTTTTTCATATACTGCGCACGAATTCTTTTGAATCATTGAATACCTTAAATTATGTGCCTTTGATGTCGTTTGTAATGTGCCAATTTGTTTTGTACGAGTCTTTTTTTTTTTCGCACTGCTTATCGATCCTTTGAATCTCTGCGCTTTTTTCTGGTAAGCTGAGACGTTTTTTTCGCTGCTTGCAGTAAATTTGAATGATGGTATTAGCTGACGTGTGATGAAAGCACATAGCGTGTATCAAAAAATAGAAAATGATTCCAGCCCTTCCCCTGCATGCTAACTATCGTTTCACCGATCATCAACACCTAGCTGCGAACAAGAGCTGGAACGCTAAAATTCCACGCGTCTCAAGTGACCTTCGGAACGCATATGCTGTATTTGGATTGCGCAACACAACTGTGCGAGTGAAACCTGCTACGATTGTTACATTGCACTGTGCAATACTACCACTCAGTTCGGTACCGACGCTTACTGTCCATAATGCGAAAACTGCTCTCTAGTAAGTTTCAATAAATCTTAAGCGACTGGAAAGAAACCACGCACCATTATGACACGGACGAAGGAAGATTGGACAACACAGCGCTGACTTAACTAGTTCTATGTAAGGAAAGCCTCGCTTCCAATCTTCAAAGAAAACCTCTGAAATACTAAAAACAAAAAGAATATCACGCGACTGGCGCATTCGCCCGCCACAATTGTGTGCTCTCAGCCGTGGTTTGAGTGAACCAAATCAATGGCTACAGCTGATTTAGTTCAGTCAAACTACGGTTGAGAGCACTACAATCGTGGCGCGCGGATGCGTAAGTCACATGATATTTTTGTATTTCGCAGGCTTTCTTTAGAGCTTCAAAACAACATACACGTGACGCTTTCTTTATCAGAAATAAATAGAATGGGGTTTCAGAAGGCACTCTCCAACTTTGCAAATCACAGTTATTGTCTAAAGGCAATAGTAACTTCGAACAATTATCTTAACCATATTACGCTAAAAACATACAAAAAACTGCCTGTGGTGCACCATGATGGCTGGCAGCTGTATACAAGTGTTTGTACTGGTCTGCTTCAAATGTTCTATTTTTTTAACCCTTGGCTGCTAAAGTTAGCTTGGACACTCAGTATTATGCAGAACGATATCGGTGTACTCTTGGGTATATCTTGGGTTGTCCAAAATTCCTTTGGAATTGGTGTCCATTTAACGTACCTGTGGTCTGATGTATTGGCCGAATCGTTTCCTCCTAGTTAACTGTCGCCCGGAGTTTATATGGTGTAATCGTCTGGAAGTTAGCGTCCTGTAGTACGATAAAGGGTTTCAAGTGCTCTGCTGGAAATTCCTCCTTTTGGCAAGTTCTGCATGCAGACTGCGGATCACTAGAGATTATGGCATGTTCATTTCACGCGGACAGAGGCAACTGCATACTCCTCTGCTGCGTCAGTGTGATTTGCTTGAATAGTGGCCGATATCTTTTCTGTACACGTTGACTTGATGACGCTAATTGAGTGGGCGTGCCTTTTTGATTATCATGCTGCGTCAGTGTGCTTTGTTTCCGAATTTGTTCTCTGTACTTTTGCAAAGAGCCCGAAATCAGGCCTTGTGCCGGTCTTTATGCTATGTAGGAGGCGTATTTTGCGGGATGGGGGCTACGGTGGTATATGAGCAGATCCCCGGACGTGCTGTTTGGTGTCCTTTGGTTGCACGGGAGGCTCCCGTGGGCAGCTCCTCGAATTGAAATTGTTATACCGTCGGCCTGTAGGGCGTGCAGTATTCCGTTGATTTTATTAAGGGCCTTAGAGAGTTTCAGCATAGAGATATTAAATAAGAGGGGCAATATAACTGACCTTTGAAGGGTGCATTTTTCAGATACTTGGAATTTGTCCGTCTTGAGGTTCCGCAGGCTTATGGTGGCCGTACGATGTTTCAAGAACGTTTGGGCCTTATTATATTCTCCCTCCTCGCATCTGCTGTCGTGCCGATCGCGAAGAATTGCGGCATGAGATACATTGTAAAACGCACCTTTAATATGCAAAGCAAAAATAATGCTTCTGCTGTTTTTGTAAAGGCGGTCAGTAAACATCCACGATGACCTGAAATAAGATGTCCTGGGCTGACAGCTGTCTGAAGCCGTACAGTTTATTCGGAGATGTTAGAGGTGTCGACTTGGAAGATTAACAAAAAAAATTTCGTAAAATGAACCAAGGATAAAAAAAAGCTATGCAGCGAAGCTTGGTGAAACGACGGCATATCGCTTTTCGTCATGTAGGCCTCTTCAGAATATTTTACTCTCCACTCAATAGGTTCATTGTCTAAGATGACTTGTGCAAAAATATATTATGCAGTTTGGGGCCAGGTTGATTTGATCAAGTTGTGGAGGGTGTTTGGAATTACCATATCCAATTGTTTTTTCCAGCAACGTACCTCTGATGTGACCGTTTTTTCTGGCATTTGAAGAAAGCCCACGAAGTATGAAAAAATTTCTCTCACTGCGCTCGTGCGTTATAATATTGCAGCGCTGCCAGCAACGCTTGGACGAAAGAAACGAGTGCTCTAAGTCCACCGAAGTGAGCGGCCACCGCTCACTTCAACGGGCTGCACATACCATAAATAAAGAAAACTGAGCCTGCTTTGAAATCAAACGACTGCAGTGTTTCGCTTGTTGTTTTGTGTTATGAGTGTGATAGTCCGATAAAAGCTCGTCCGGGTGGGTTGTCACTGGCTGTTCATCTCTATTTGTGACTCGTGCTTTGCGTATTCCGGAAAATGTGCTAACGCAGTTTGGAGACTGCTAGAAGTGGCATCGGCCGCTCATTGAAAGACAGCGAGCGCGCACGCTTCGCTGATTCAAAACGCATTTGGAAGTCATAAACTACGGCAGCGCAAGGATGCAGTCATATCGCATTTTGGATATTTCGCCCACTTTTTTTAATACTGAAAAAAAAAATCATGCGCGAAGCACCTTAGCCGAAAAAACTGAGTCGGTCGTATATGAGCCCTTTCCACAACTTAATGAAAAGCACTTCGTTTTGCAATATTCTGTATTTTTACTAACTGAAAGAAATGTAAACAAATACTCCAAACAAAGGTAAAACAAGCAAAAGGCAAGGATAAGACATATAAAAAGGCACGAGATGACAATGCTGCTGCTGTGAACAAACAAAAAGCAGGATATGAGAGGAGCCGTAGTGGAAGGCTCCGAAAAATTTGAAAATAATGGTAATTGAGGTCTCGTGACAATTTTTGTTTCCAATTAAATTTTTATATGTGGTCGGTAAACGTCTCGACATAAAGAAATGAACTTTAGGTTTGAAATATATGCCGTAGGTTTCTCGGAAAAAAACCCTGTGTCGCTAAAAATTCGATATAGCTTTGACAGAGCAGCGGGCGACTCAGTGATAGAAGCACGTGAAACTTCACCGATAAAATCACCGTCAACAATCTTGCAGGTATGATAATTTCGACTTTACTTTTGTCCGAGTTTTCGCTGCTCTTGCTCATGACCCATGATGGGAGATACGACAGATAAGGCACCTGCCACATCAAAGAATTTGTGAAGACATTTCAGATGTTATTGGAACTATACAATATACCTCTGACGTGACCATTTTTTCTGGCGTTTCAAGAAAGCCCACTAAGTATGAAAAAATTTCTCTCACTGCGCTAGTGCGTTATAGTAATGCAGCGCTGCCAGCAGCGCTTGGACTAAATAAACGAGAAACAAGAATTCTAGAAGGGAATTGTGTTCCCCGCCGTCTGACGTACTAGATATTACCTTGTCCCAACAAGGTATTTTTTCCCTCCTCCTTAATTGAGATACAAAAAAGTCTTCCAGTCCTGATGCTATTCCTAATGATTTCCTGAGGCGGTCGTTAAATATCTAATTATTATATTCAACGCATCTCTGAAGCAACATTCCTTACCAAACGACTGGCTGCCGGCTAGGATAGTACCAGCACACAAACCTGGAAGCAAGCACACTCCTGACAATTACAGACAAATTTCTATCACATGCACTTGTTGCAAGATGCTTGAGCACGTTGTGGCCAACTGCTTATCCAAATACCTTGAGGACACAAACATGCTAAATCCCAATCAACATGGTCTACTGTAACTCAACTTATAGAAACCCTGCATGATTTTTCAAAAGCAATAAATGATAGGAATCAAGTGAATGCAATTTGCTTAGACATGTCCAAAGCATTTGACCGTGTGCCCCATGATGAACTACTTAACAGACCGATTGGCCGTGGCGTAAACAAACATATTGTACACTGGATAAAAGCTTATCGCACAAACAGAACCCAGTTTGTGGAGGTAGCGTGAAATCTAACATCCTGGGTGTGCCATCAGGTGTTCCTCAGGGGTTTGTGCTGGGGCCCACATTTTTTTATGTTATGTCAATAACATTGCAGTCTCAGCTCCTCTCCATATTACAGTCCGGCTGTTTGCGGATGATGGTTCAATTTACTCAGTCATTTCAAAGCCAGAAGACCAGCTGGCATTAAATTCGGCTTTGAACTCTATTAATCAATGGTGCACAACTTCTCAAATGAAAATTAATTGCACAAAAACTTCATATATTACAGTGACTAACAAAACTAAAAATATTTTTTCATTTGGTTATGAAATAGAGGGGCGACTTATAACACGCGTAAGCTCTTTTAAATATTTAGGTGTTACCGTATCCTCCAACCTAAGTTGGAATTCACACATTAATAACATGTGTTCAAAAGCCGAAAATAAGTTGTGGTTTATTAGAAGGAAACTGAAGCTTGCTTCCACAAAAGCAAAACTGACTGGCTATCTCGCGCTGGTACGTCCGACATTGGAATACGCGAGCGTCATATGGGATCCCTATCAGTCAAAACATATTGATAAGAATAAAAAGGTTCAAAGAAGGGCGGCCAGATTTATTTTATCAAAATTAGATACACAGATTCTGTGACTGACATGCTACATGAATTTCAACTTTCTTCGCTATCTAAACGACGAAAGATCGGCAGGCTAAAATTTCTTTATCTGTTGTATAATAATCACTTCAACATAAACACAAGCACCTATTTGCAACAGCGTTCCTGTCGTCCTGTACGAAGCTCTCTCAGCTATCAGGTTACACCTATGAATGCCCGTGTTAACTGCTTTAAATATTCTTTTTTTCCCCAGAACAATAACAGAATGGAATTCCCTGCCTCAGGCCTTTCTGCACACACACAATATGCTTCAATTTGAAAAATGCTTATATTGTCACATACCCGACTAGATATCCCTGCCACTTTTAGTTTTTCATATTTTTCCCTTGTTGTGATATTGGTGGCTTGCAGGCCGAATTATTTAGCGAATATTTTGTTCGCCAGTGTTGTACTAAAGTCCTGTATCTACAAAGCGGGACGGTTTTGTCATTTTTGAATTGATTTTTCTAGAAGTTGTATAAGGTGGTACTTATGGCTGTGTGTTCCTTAATTTGTATTTGTATTCACCCTGGAACGGCCTTACGGCTGACAGTATCAATAAATAAATATAGACACTGTAAAGAAAGATCTTGATGACATCGAAGTTCTCCACTTCTTTTCTTAACAATTACGTGATTATTTTAAGGCAAAGTTGGAGAGTGCTTGTGCAGATCTCAAGTTACTCAAAGATGAAAATTCAAACCTAAAAAGAGAGACCATACAGCTCAAACAGGAACCCTCTGCTGCAAAGCAAGACATTGTAGACCTAAAGCAACACAGCAGGTCAATGAATTTGGACATGAGAGGTCTGCCTGTTACTGTAATTGATAACCTTGAGGGTTCCGTGCAGGCATTCGAAGTTAAATTCGGTGTTTTTAGGTCTATGCATCAGACATTGATGATGTTCATCGAGTACCAACCAAAGATGAAAAACTGTCCAATATTGTGGTACGGTTTGCTTCGCGCAAAATACGGGCAGTGTGCTCTAACTGGCAATAAATACGAAAATTTCCACGGCAAGCTTGCATTTTGAAGATGATAATCCGATATACATAAATAAGCATTTGTGTCCTGAAGTGAAAATTCTGCTTGGCAAAACTACTAAAAAAGATAAGAAATAGTGTGGAAGGTTTCTTGGGCTTGAAATGAAAAAAATACTTGCCTGAGAAAGTGACAACTAGTCGGCCATCCGCAGCACCTCTGAAGATGACTTGAAAAAATTGATTTTCATCACTTCTTCTTTAAGTAATCGTCTCCATGTATATCTTGGGTGTCTTTTCTAATTGAGTTATATTGAACTGCAAATAAACTCACAATTTTGCATTTGAATATAGGAGTCAAAGTAAAACTATAGATTCTCAATCGGCTTTATTAGCTACCAATTCTTTTCAGTATGATGTCTACTTTATCTGAGACCTGGTTGAAGCCTGAGGAGTTCATTAATATTCCTAACTGTAACGCCGTCTATATCTCATGGCCAACATTGGCACGTGGTGGTAGAGTAGCATTGTATGTGCTCGAGAATATCTCCTTCAAACTCTGTCCAAAAGTGACCACCCAGATTCCATGAGCACATTATATGTTATCTTTGAAGTCCATGTTTAAATTAACTGTAGGGTTTTTTACTTCTTCAAGATCAAATATGAGCCTATATTTCGCAACGTAGAAGATATATTAGGTCACTTTGTCTCCTATAATATTCATGCAGTAATATGCGGTGACATGAACGTCGACACGCTAAGTCAGTATAAACACAGTATCTAAACTTGAATTATTCCTATGGGTTCTTTAATTAACTAAGACATCCAACTCGAGTGGCCTCCTCCACCGCTATTTTTATTCACCACATTCTTGTAAATTTTATGCCTCAGTGGTCTTCACCGGTGCCATAGATGTTTATATCTCTGATGATTTTCCCGCATTTTTTTTAAAGCCATCCATTTCCCTAGATAGAAAACTAAGAAAAAAGCTTAATCACAACTGTAGATCGCTACTTTTTAAGTCCGCGCTTATGCAGCTTGAAATTAAATACTCGCAACGACATGAATTTTGACGCAGTGTTTGACTACCTACAGTGCTCTTACATCTCGTCTCACCGAACCAAATCTTTATGCAAAATACTATTATTCCCATCCAGTGTATCCTGGAGTGAGAAGTGAGATTTTGGCAACTATTCAAATAAGGAAGCACTATAAATTCACAGATAACGATTACTATAGAAGCTAGTACAAACAGTACAGAAATAAAACGTTTCGACTTTCTTCGTGCAAACAATAGATATATCACACCGCCCTGGTTGATAAGAATCAACATGCTGCGAAAAAAATATAGCAAATAGTTAATTCTCTAACTAAAAGTCGCAACTATAGTCGTATATTACCAGATATAACACCGCCCAATAAAACCACAGAAAACCTAGTGGAAGAATTCAATCAAAATTTCTCTAACATAAGAGCAAGTCTTACAAATCAAATAAATATATTTATAGCTCGTGAGTTACAAGCTCTTAGTCCCCAAACACTCTTCTATGGTGACTACACCAGTGATAAAATTGTCTGCAATGTTAGTACACGGAGTATAGACAGGGCTCCCATTTTCAGCATAAAACAACACATTGAAAATTTCACTGCGTATTTAGCATTATTATTCATTGCCTCCTTTCATGCGACAATTGATATATTGACATATCCAAATGGCTCAGGTCAACCATATTTTTAAGTCTGGTAATGGACTGCAAAAGTACCGTCCAATATCTATACTTTCTGCTCTTAATACGGTGTCCCAAAAACTGTTGGTAAAGACTCGCTTCTTACGAGTACAATAATCTAGCAAACAATCAGCACGGGTTTTAAAAAAATAGGTCTATTTCAACTTCCATGCAACGGTTGAGCGAATTCGTAAACAAGATTTTAAAAAACAAAAAATGCACAGTCTGCATTTTATTTACATTATGAAATCTTTCGACACAGTAAATCATAATATCCTGCTATCAAACTTGAAATGGTATTGATTTAGAGGACCATCTCAGCAGTTCTTGTTCAACTATGTTTCTGACCGCATCCACTGCGCTAAAATTGGCAGTATTTTATCCAACGTTGATTCCCTTTTGTGTGGTGTCCCGCGAGGATCTGTATCAGAACCCCTTACTTTTTGTTTGTACATGAATGACCTTCCGAGTTCTTCGAGTCATGGCGTGACTGTTATGTATGAAGATGGCACTGCCTTTAAGAAGTGCTTGGAACTGGGCTAGATGGAACATCTTCTCATAAGGACGGCGCTGCTTAGTTGGACACGCTTAGTTGGACGTTAGCTCACTTTCCGTAGCCCTTTCCCGCAGGGAAATATATATGTTGCGGAGAGACAAAAGAACTGCATAAGGATCACCCGCGCATGTCTGTTAGAAGCGGAGGGGGGGGGGGGGGGGGTGTTTGAGTGCGATTTTTATTTTCATATGTGCATTTTTATGGTTTCATTCCTTAGGTGTTCTTGCTGTTAAGGTGCACTGTTATGATTTATGTGTATTCGCGATCCTCAGATTACGTCGCGTGCTTGTGTTTTCTTTTTTTTTCTCTATTTTTAGGAATAAAACTTCAGTTGGTAGATTGCGCTTAACCTCAGCGTTTGTCCAATTTCTTTGTCTGTGTCCAACTAAGCAGCGCAGCCCTTTTGAGGAGCACTGCCATTCTCTTCTCCAGTCAGGACTGGAATGCGGTTGAAGATATAGAAAATACAGACCTTTATGCGGTAACTCAATAGTTTAAAAAAACACAAATTAAAAGCAAATACTTCTAAGAGTAAATACATAATGTTTTCAGTCCTCACTATGCCCGTCACATTCAATTACAGTTAAGATATGAAACTTTTTCGAAAAAGTCATTCAATACATATTATTACGTGTAACTCTTGAATCAACGTGTAATTTAATTACGCATATATGTCCATTAGCCTGCAAGCTACGACATGCTATCTACATCCTGTTAAAAGCTAGAAAGATATTTCTTTAATATTGGCTCTTCCACTATTAAATGACTTATTGTGTTGAGTCTTCCTGTATTCACGCATACTATGCACCTAAACCAAATTCTTAAATTACAAAAACACAGCCTTGTGGTTTATAAGTTCCAGTAAAGGTATGGACCGATCTACTCCAATCGTCCGTGACTTAAGTATTATGCCTTTCGTTGCTGCTATAAATTATAAGTTAGCATGTGTGGTTATACGCATACATAATCATAGCACTCAATTACCCTCTTCTGCTTTCATACTCCCACCTCGTGAAACAAGACATCATTTTCAGTTCTGTTTTACCTTCCCATTATTAATAACGAGAATGGCAAAAGAACGCTCATCTATGCTGCTGCCACAATTTGAATTATGCTGCCATAGAACTTAAAAACAGGCTACCTTTTTATCGCTGAACTCCAAAAGTTCTACCGATGTGACCAGTATGTGACACCTTTATAAATTAGTGTTGCTCTAAGTGCATTTAATTTTTTTCACTTCTCTGTGTAACTATCATATAAATTTTGCCAGCATAATTGGTTATACATATTAGTTATGTCTTATGCTCACCATTCTTTTACCTATTTCATTCTAACTTTGCCAGTGTATATTTTTGTTGGCAACTGTCTCTGAGTTTCTTTCACCACTTTCTTTTCTGTACACATTGCATGGGCCTGAGTCCAGCCGAGATGGCTAAAGGCACATATTATTAACGAGTATATTTATTTGACCATTTCCAGCAAAATAAATATTGAGTTGAAATGGAAAAGTTCAAAAAGGCTGGTTTTTCAATTTAAGAAAGTTGCTGATTTGGAGATTCGCTCTTCTCGGAGCAAGATTTCGTCAAGCATAATTTTTAGTCAGTGAATCTATGTAATTTTTGCTCTGAGAAGAACTATTAGAAACACTGCGCTGTCGCACTCGTTCAAGTAAAGCTCGCAGACATTACTCCGTGCCGAAGTCGCCGCAAAAAAGTCAGTTTAAACCTTGCGTTCTGGCACGATGCTTGAAGTTGTTATCAATAAACATTTTCTCTTAATTACGGGGGTTATGTTCTTTATTTCAGGCAAAAGCTGCAACTCTGCACTGCTAGGCGTTTCCTCCACAACGCATTGAAATTGCCCAACACCCGAAAACAGTAAACAAATGATAACATGATGGCAGTTTAAAAAGAAACATCATCTTCAATTTTATTAGGTTCTCCTTCAACAATCCTCAATACCTCAAAAATATACCGCAACAAAAAGCGTTACATTATATTTTCTAAAGTTATGAAAATAAATATGAAACAGTGCTTGGACTGAAGATTTTCAGTATTCAGCCATACAAACTAGCTCAACACATGGGTAAGTTCGGCGAGTTGTTGTTCATGATGATTGGGTGGGCGCTATCCAACATCAATGCGGAAAGAAGAAAAACATGGGACTACAGTCTTTTAACAACAAATTTATTGGGTAGAGAACGAAGATTATTGAATACGAAAAACCTGGAGCAGGAAGAAAAAAGAAAGAGAAACGAAGCTCAAAACCTGCGAAGATAGCCTCATCTTCATACATTGCATAGACTCAAGGGCCTTATCATCGCTCTTTCTTGAACTTGATTAGATCAGATAAACTTTTTTCTTTTAACTAATACGCCCTTTATTTTTTTTGCATATTCCATTATGCCCTCAGGCAATACACAACGCTAAAAAAAATAGCCGATTTTCCTTTTCGATAGCGAGAGCGAAGGGTTTCTCACACAATTTCTACACAAGGAGAGGTGGAATGCTTCCATCACATCTCTAGTTCTTTGCTCTGGATGCGGATAAAACACCTGCGTGGTGTCGAAGATGGGTCGGAAATTGTCGCATTCCGGGATGTGTTCATTAACTCCTAAAGATTTGTCATTATTGTGCTCTTTGACACCTGCACGTAGTACGCCTTCAGTATGGACTCAGAAGACATGTACTACTTCTTGCCACATTACCCCCTGCTGTCAAGAAAACCATGAAATGAACTTTGTGAATGAATCAGAAGTTTCAGTAGCAGCATTCTTGGGTATCTTGATAACGTATGGTGAGCGAAAGATTTTATCTTCAGGGGTCTGTTATTTGCGTTGGCTTGCCCGAAGCACCTGTTTTCAGCAACATTTATTTGAGCAAAGAGTATCGCGTACTCAGCCGCACGATGGAAGGGTTACAGAAAAACTTATTTCCTTTGTTGATGTTTATTTTTTTGTTGATAGAAGGAGGTTCAATAACCGCATGGTAAAAATTTTGAAAAGCTTCAAAGGATGTGTCTAGGTTCTCAATTTCATTCTCGAGCTTCCAAAAGAAAACCAGTTACAGTTCCTTGACCTCATGTTGCGCTTCAATGTCACGCGTGTTTAATGTCAGTATTGGCCTAGGTTGAAAAAGCCACTTCTGAACATTCGGAGCTAGTGAACGAAATCGGTGTTACCTGTCTCAAGTTCGGGCTTAGTAAACCTTGCCTACATGTTCTACGATATAGCTTCAATGCCATAATTGATAAATCGATAAAAGCATGCTACTCTAACAGTGCCATTGTCCAGTCCTCTGCGAATTAATGAATTGTGTTAAAGGTCTTGTTCTTGGAAAACTTTGAAAGAGCGCAAACACACACGACCACTAAGGACAAGAGACAAGACACAAGCGCCGTTGTCCTTGTCCTTAGTGGTCGTGTGTGTTTGCGCTCTTTCAAAGTTTTCCAAAAATGAACCAACTCGCCCAAAAAGAAGTGTTATTAAAGGTCTTGTATTCCCTGCAAAAGCGATAAAAAATGCATGCTCTTATTCCTTATATACACCGTTTATCACAAGGGCTAAGAATCGTTTAAAAACGATACGACTTAGGAGCGGCTATTTCCGCCCTGTTAAGATTGAGTAAATTTTGTCCACTTGTGCAAAGATAAGCGGAAAAGCTTGGCACAATTTCCCCTTCTTGCAAAGTGAAGCCTAGAAAGAAGTTTGTATGCTGTGAAACCGGTGTGGTTTAGGAAACTCCTTTTCTTTGCGTACTAGCGTACATAAAACAAACCGAGCGTTCTTTGAACATTCGCCTCTAAGATCACAATAATGAGAAATTCTAAGGGGTGAATGAACACCTTGGGGAGCTCAATATTTTCCGACCCATCTTTGACGCCGCACAGGCGGCATCCACAGAAAGGAACTAGAGAGGTGATGGAAGCATTCTTCATCGCCTTGTGTGGAAATTGTGTGAGCTAGCCTTCGCTCCCGCTATCGAACAGGGAAATCGGCTATGTTCGCATAATGTGATCTTCGCTTCTTTTATTTTTTCTTCCTGCTCCAGCTTTCTCGTACATAATATGCTTCGTTTACTACCCAAAAAATCAATTGCGAAAAACGCACGAGTCCCATGCTTTTCTTTTCTTTGTCTTTTTGTTGGATAGCACCCTCACAATAATCATGATCATATACTGGCCGGATAAAATAAGGTGTTAGCACTGAAACATTTTTCTCTATTACAGAGGCCTCGTCCTTGCTGTGGATAACATTTGTAGCGCTATAAGTGTTCATTCTTTCTACACATTGTTTTAAAATTGGGTAAACTTTTAAGACGTATAAGAATGAATAACTTTAATTTCAATTTGTTATCCAATAGCACCTTAGATGTTTATCAAAAGTTCCAAAAAGACTTTGCAAAGTTTGGTAAATGTCAGACAGTAACAACTATTCCATTACATAAACACAAACACAAAAATAAAACAGATAAAATAAAGATAAATACAAAAATGGGCGCAAGTTATTCTATAGAGTTGATGAAGGAGTAAGTGTCGGAACTTTCATTTAGTATCTCCTAAATTTAGTTATATAATATCTTATGCAGTATCCACAGCCTTCCCAGTGCTTATAAAGGCCTTCACTGCTTGTTGACAGCGGCTATGATTGCTTACAGTGCAAAAAATCCGCTATTTCATGCCATTTCGTGGAAGAATTCTAGTTACGGCTACACGTGTTTTCCTCTTGTCTATACTGTACTTCTTTATTGTGAGGTGCTGCGGTAATAAATTAATTATCTAATTTCTCTCTTATGACAAAATTTAAAAGTACCTTAAAGGCAAGAGATAAGTGGGGTTCGGCCGAGCGTTATATTTATTGAAAGAATGACTATAAGTGCTCGAAGCGTGCTTTTCGGCAAATTCGGGTACATGATATAGCACAAATACATGTTACCTATAGAGAATCTGTTCGCAAAATGCACCCACAACGCACTTATGGTAGTTTTGAGCAGTGAGTGCGGTCTTGTTCACCAACGCGCATCTGGAGCAAGTGTACCTACTATTCATTATTAATTTCAGTCTATATTACAGAGACAGAATTAGAGTGCCAACAGTTCGTGATTATTTTTGAGTTCTGCTTGGTGGATTAAATGGCTGCAAATTTCTCAGGGGAAACACGATACAGAGGTAGCACAATGTCAATCAAGCAGGCTTTCGCTGACGCTCAGAAATTACGAATGCAACAAATTTATATGTATCATAAGGAATATAGTCGAAGCAAGGGTAAAAGCATGTGTGAAGGACAGTGTGAGACCGCGCCATATTCTCACCCTGTGGCCGTGCAGTGGAGATAAAACGAAACATGAGCGCGAACTATGAGGCTGCTATGAAAGCACACACGCAAAAATTAATGACATGCAAAGCAGAGGTGTGTATTGCGCAATCAATGAAACAAATGCAATGCGCGAGGATCACTGGCCATTTTATAAAACAGAATTGCTAAAATATATTCGCACAGTATCTACCGAACACACGTCAAAGCCAAACCGCTAGAAAAAAAAAAACAGCACACGGTCTCCTGTCGCAATATTCCAAGACTTCCTGATGAGGTAGCCTGAAATACTAGTGGGGTCTGCGCGGCAACAACGTCTGATTTGCTTAGTGATCCGGATGTCTGGATTCGATAGCGGCCGGGTTGTTACGTTCCTATGGAAGCGAAAGGCAGGACAGCCAAGTGCACGTAACAAGAAAACGCGGCCGCAGTAGGTATTCGGACCTCTCCCCTACGGCGTCTGTCATTAATTGAGGGACTTTTGAACGTTAAACAGTTCAGTCAGTTCAGTCGTTCAGTCGTGTCCGACTTTTCGTGACCCTATGGACCATGTCAAGCCACGCTTTCCGGTCTCTCACTATCTTCCTGACATCACATAACTTAATCTGCAGTGCCTCGAGGATGCCATCTAACCATCGCGTTCTCTGCCTAACCCTTCTCCGGCGACCCTCAACCTTTCCCAACATCAAATCTTTCTCCAGCGACTCCTCTCTTCTCATCAGATGACCAAAGTAGCTGAGCTTTAACTTTAGAATTTGACCCTCCAATGAGCAGTCAGGGTTTATGGTCGACAATATCGATTGATTTGATCTTCTGGCAGTCCAAGGAACTCTCAAGAGTCTTCGCCAGCACCACAATTCAAACGCGTCAATTCTTCGGCGGTCAGCCTTTTTCACAGTCCAACTCTCGCATCCAAACATCACAACTGAAAAGACCATAGCACGAGTTATACGGATCTTGGTTGGCAGACTAATGTCTCTGCTCTTTACTAGGCGGTCAAGGCTAACCAATGCTCTCTTTCCCAGAAGCAGGCGCCTCCTAATTTCATGGCGGCAGTCTCCTTCCCAGGTAATCTTGGATCCCAAGAAGAGAAAATCTGTCACAGCTTCCAATTCTTGTCCATTGATGCTCCAGGACTTGATAGGGCAAGACGCCATGATCTTTGTCGTTTTAATGTTCGGTTTAAGCCCAAACTTCTCACTCTCTTCTTGTACACGCATCAGAAGTCTCTTGAGTTCCACTACACTTTCTGCCATTAAGGTGGTATCATCCCCATATCTAAGGTTGTTGATACGTTTTGCAGCAATCTTCACTCCAGCTGAAGACTCGTCTAGACTGGCCTTCCTCATGATGCACTCTGCGTATAGGTTAAATAGGCAGGGCGATAGTATGCCGTCTTGCCTCACTCCTTTTTCAATCGGAAACCAATCAGTAAGACCATGCCCAGTTCTGACTGTGGCCTCTTGTCCTTCATACAGGTTCCTGAGGAGACAGATGAGGTGAATTGAAACTCCCATCTCTTGGAGAGCTTGCCACAATCTGCTGTGATCTACGCAGTCAAACGCTTTCGCATAATCAATAAAGCAGAAGTAGATGAGTTTCTGGAACTCTCTTGCTTTTTCCATGATCCAGCGAAGGTTGGCAATTTGGTCTCTAGTTCCTCTACCCTTGCGAAACCCAGCTTGCACGTCCGGAAGCTCCCGATCCACATACTGCTTCAGCCTACCTTGGAGGATTTTCAGCATCACCTTGCTAGCATGCGAAGTAAGCGCGATCGTGCGGTAGTTGGAACAATCTTTGGCACTGCCTTTCTTTGGAATTGGGATGTAAACTGACCTCCTCCAATCCTGTGGCCACTGCAGGGTTGTCCAAATCTTCTGACATAATGTATGCAAAATGTTAACAGCGTCATGGTTGAGGTTTTGAAGCAACTCAGCTGGAATGCCATCAATTCCACTAGCTTTGTTCTTAGCAAGGCTGGCTAAGGTCCATTCAACTTCACTCTTCAGGATGCCCGGCTCGAGATCAGTAATCACAACCGTGTTATGTTGGGTTTGCACATTCGGGTCCTTCTTGTACAGTTCCTCTGTGTATTCCTGCCACCTCTTCTTTATCTCTGAGGCTTCAGTGAGGTCCTTGCCTCATTTTTCCTTTATCACGCCCAGCTTAGCACAGAAGCTTCCTTTGATATCTTTGATTGTCTTATACAGAGCTGCTGTGTTCCTTAATTGGCTGTTGTCCTCAACTGCTTGGCACTGTATGTTCAGGAAGGCATTCTTATCTCTCCTTGCTATTTTCTGAAAATCCGCATTGAGAACCTTGTATATTTCTCTTTCCCCCATAACTTTTGCCATCCTCATTTCCTCAGCTATTTCTAAAGCCTCTTCAGATAACCAGTTTGCTTTCTTGCATTTCTTTTGCTTTGGAACTACCTTAGTAGCAACTTCTTGTATTATATCACGAACATCAGTCCACATCTCTTCGGCTCTCTGTTTTTCTAGATCTAATTCTTGAAATCGATTCCTCACTTCCACAGCATATTCTAATGGATTTTGATCCAGATCATACCTGAAAGGCCTTCTAGTTTTCTGCGTTTTCCTCAATCGAAGCTTAACTTTGGCAACAAGAAGCTGATGATCGGTGCCACAATAGGCCCCAGGCCTTGTTTTTACTGCTTGTATAGCGCTTCTCCATCTCTGCCGGCAAATAATATAATCGATCTGATTCCTGTACAGACCGTCCGGTGAAGTCCATGTGTACAGGCGCCTCTTGTGCTGTTGAAAATGAGTATTCGCTAAGGTCAGGCTACTTTGACAAAACTCTACTAGCCTCTGCCCATCTTCATTTGGCTCACCACGACCGAACTTGCCTGCAATTCCGGATATTTCTTGACTCCCCACCTTAGTATTCCAGTCTCCTATGAGAAAAAGGGCGTCTGAAGATGGAGTGCGGTGAAAAAAGGAATTGCAGGTCAGCATAAAATCTCTCAACGTCAGTTTCTTTAGCAGTAGTGGTTGGGTGCATAGACGTGGATAACTGTTATGTTGAAAGGGTGACCTTGGATCCGAAGTGAAATCATTCGGTCGTTTTGGGGTTGTACCCTTGCACTGCTTCGCCCATTCTTTGTTTTACTATGAGTGCGACCTCAATCCTTCTCCTGGATTTGTGCCCACAATAAAAGACATAATGGTCGCCGGAATAAAATTCTCCCATTCCGGTCCACTTGAGCTCGCTGATTTCCAAGATATCAATGTTCAATCTATCCATTTCTCGCTTGACGACATTCAGTTTACCTTGCGTCATAGATCTTACATTCCATGTTGCTATGTGATATATCTCCTTGCAACATCGGACTTTCCGGTCGCTTCCCGACACATCCACAACTGAGCGTCCTTTTGGTTTTAGCCCAGCCGCTTCATTCGTCCTGGAGCTAATAGGAATCGCCCTTTGTTCATCCCCAGTACCATGTGGGACGCCTTCCAACCTGGGGGGCTCATCTTCCGGCGCCATATTATTAATGGTATTGTGACTGGCCATAGGGTTTTCTTGGCAGGAAATACTGGAGTGGGTTGCCATTACCTTCTCTAGTGAATCACATTTTGTCAGAACTCTCTGCAGTGACCTTTCTATCTTGGGTGGCCCTACACAACAGAGCTCATGACTTCATCGAGTTTCGCAAGCCCCTCCGCCACGACAAGGCAGTCATCCATGAAGGGGTGAACGTTAAACACCAAAACCCAAACTAAATTCAGACGAAAGAGAGATCATGAAGTCAAATGCAGGGCATTGTCCAGCTTCCCACAATTTCAGCCTGTTTGTAAAGTTCTGGTCCATATATAGCTTTGCAGTTTTATGTTGCCATGGTTCGCTCTTTCATGTTGTCTTAACACGAAAAGTTAATTGCATGTGAATAAACCATTGTTTCCTTAGCGAGCTCTTTGAATTACTATTAATGTAAATATTCAAGCGTCATATACATGAGCTATGCATTTAGCGCTGCACGTGATATATTATACAGAGCGTTGACATGGATTAAAAGGAAATGGACCCAGAATCGCTCCCGTAGATACGACACAAAAGAATGGCAGAGGATAACCATGGAAAGAACTTTGAAAGTCCACATGAAGCTGTAAGCACGACCCTTGGACTTTTGTAGGTGGTTTTAAAGGAATAAATGCACTGAACGTTTTCCTATAACATTTCGCTAAAATAAGTGCAGTACTCATTATAAATTTTTGCTTTGAATTAAAGTTATTATAAACGGTACTCAGTATAATTTGGAGGATTAAACAAAGTTTGAAAGTATATGTCGGTTTATTTTCTCTTTTACGCTATTATCTAAAACTCTCGGGTACCTACGCCGCAAGGTTGCAAGAGTGACACAACTTCGCTTTGAGTATGACGCGAGGTACCTTTTTCTGATATGTGCCACCACTAGTACAGTTTTATCGCAGACGTAGTTTCAGTATTTCAAAAAGCCTATGCATAGAAATTAATGGTCTGTCTCCGTCAACTACGTAGTTTAATTGGTCTAGAATTACTATAACATCATCATGGACTTAGTATGTGTAAATAGTTTTCCGGGATGTCAGGAATGTTTTGTGACTAAAATCAAGAGTGCATATTCTCTTATTTTCTAATTTATTATGTAGTTTTGTGCGCACTATTCTTGACACAGTGAAACACAAAATAATATGAAAAATGATTGCTTGGAGTTCATGCGGTCACTCCTGCCTTAACGTTTTCTCAAATTGCGCTCGTTAAAAAGAAATGATAAACTGTAAACTTTTTGTAACACTTGTGGGTAATATTATTACGTGCATTTGGTCTTCACCCGTATTTACTAATAAATATGGCACGATCATGCTTGAGCGTAGGGGTATTCACATCTCAACCGCAAATGAATGTGTAGTGAACTGCCTCAATTCCACATTGGATTAGGCAATCTGCTGCTTATCTCAATGCCGTGAAGACGATCCCTGTAGCTGGAGTCATGCGCCCACGAAGGCGGAATAGAAGAAAAATATATGATTGCGCCGTTCGATGTCAGCGCACGCTAAAACTACGGGTTTTAAATAGTAGGTCGGGAAGAAAATTGGCACGAAATACACAAGACAATGAAAGAGGCAAGAAACACATAGCCTACCTCAGTCTTAAACATATCAACCAACCTGCGGCCTCCTACGAAGATGTCCCTTAGAGTCCAATAGCCGCTTTGGTTCGTTATAAAACCCCTCACTAAGATAAGAGCGCTTTTCTCCTTTTCATTTCTGCTGCGCGATGAAGGCAAGAACTCCGGAAATATTTCTGTACCAACCAGAAAATTGACCCATCATAAACGCATTTCAAAATGGACGTAATTGGAGTGCCTGCTTCTGGCATAGAGCGTACGAGAATACTGAAATCGGCACGCCGCAAATGCAGTGGCTCGCTCGTATATGGTTAGCAGAAATCCGCTATTTTCACATCGAAGCTTGGGTGTATAAAGTCTAAAGCTATTCGAATTCGCACATTCCGGTCGTCAGCTTTCAGTTACCGTTAGTTCTGTTACTTGTGCCGTAAAGTATGGGTTTGCTGAATAATGACACTTTATCAAACTCGAGACATTGCTTTGAATGTGAAACTGCAGTATGAATAAGGGAGATTTGAAAAAAAAAAAAAAACGGCTTTAAGATAGAACTGTAGCTGCAAAGTTAATCATGTACGAAGCGCGCCCATAACAGTCGTAATATCAGTACTATTATGTAGAAGAAACGTGCATATTTGACAACAAAATATATCCACGTCCCTAGCTTAAGTGGAATATACGATTGTGTTCTATATAATACCGCTCAACACCACTAGGTGAAGAAATCAATCAAAAGTCCATCAAAAACTCCAAGAAGATGCAGTGTTTCGTTTCTTGTATTTGAAGGAACATGATACCAAGAAGATTCATGCTGGGCTGGTGCCGTTGTACGGTGACAATGATCCAACATATGATACTGCCGTCAAGTGGCACAGCGGAATTAAGTGTTGGTCAAATCAGCTCGGGCGACGCAGAATGCAATGCCCGACCATCGCTCGATTGTGAACCAAAGACTGTAGTGTAAGGAAAGGCTCTAGTGCTCACGGATCTGCGAATACCTGGTGCAAAAATAGCGAAACAAGTTAATATGAGCTTACGCTGAGCGCACAATAACCTATACAAGACGAAGGTCACCACGCGCTAGGCTCAGGGGTTGCTATGTCTAAGAAAAAAAGGCTTGCGGAAAGAAGCAGCTATTAACATGTGGAAGCTACGTGAAAGCGACACTGATGACTCTTTTCGGCCGCGTCAACACCGTGGATGAATGTTAGTGGACAGTTGTGATCCGCAAACAAAGATTGAAACTAAACAATGGAAGCATACATGCTCACCATTTCCAGTAGACTTCAAGGAAGTGCCTTCATCGGGCAAGGTCATGTAGAGTGTGTTCTTGGACTGCAGCGTGCTTCTTCTCATATATCATGCCCGAGAATGCCGAACTATTATAGGGAAGCACCATTACGAACCCCTCAACAAGTTCAGAGGCACTATCAAGGCGAAGCGCCGAGGAAAGCTCACGAACGTCGTCTGTCTGCTGCATAAAAACGCACTCGTTCACTCGGCACAGGTGGCCTATTTAAACTAGGAAATTTTGCCCCACCACCCATATTCACCCGACCTCGCCCCAAGTGACTTCTTCCTCTTCCCTCGTATGAGGATCACACTGCACGGAGAGCATTTTGAAGACGACGACGAAGGTACATTGCTGAAGTGTAGTTCCTGAACTCGGATAAGGAAGAGCTCTACAGGGATGATCTGAAGCCACCCGTACATCTTTGGCACAACTTCATGACCATGCGAGAATAATGTGTGCAGAAAGAATGAAATACTGCCAAATTTTTATTATTTTATCTAAGCTTCCTGTTGCTAATGATAAGAATTTTATTAACCCCCTCGTAACCGACAAGCAAAGGAAGCTTCTCCCGCTCACTGTTGACCCGCACTGATATTGGCTTCACTTTATACGCGGACGACATCACCATCTGGGCTACTCAGGGATCCTTGGCGCAAAAAGAAGAAGCTCTGCAAGCCGCTATAGACCTAGTCGAGGAATTTGCCGGGGAGAGCGGTCTTCAATGCTCCCCAGAAAAATCCGAACTTATCAGGCTACACAGAAGAAATTACAAGTCCCCAGGAGAAATTCAGCTCTCTCTAGGAGACCAGATAATTCAAGAGAAGGACAAGATCAGAGTTTTGGGGCTGTGGTTGCAAAGCAATCTGAGAGTGGATTATACAATCAAAACACTCAAAACCACAGTCAACCAAATTTCCAGAATGATTAGAAGGGTGACCTGGCACCGGAAAGGGATGAGGGAGGAGGACACCCTCCGCCTTATACAAGCCCTAGTCGTTAGCCGGATTACCTACGGGCTCCCATATCACGAAATTAGATTCACTGATAAAGGGCCATTGACACTATCATAAGAGGAGCCTATAAAACGGCCCTAAACCTCCCGCCAACAACATCAATGGAACGTCTTTGGGCACTCGGAGTGCACAACAACTTCGAGGAGCTCAAGGAGGCAGTTCTAGAGAGTGAGAAACAACGCCTAACAACAACGCAGGCGGGTAGGGAAATCCTGTCAAAACTAGGGCTATGGCAGGCACTAAGAACTTCTGAGATCAAATCACAAATTCCGACATCCACAAGAAACAACATCTATGTGAACCCGATACCTAAGCACATGCACCATGAGTTACAAAAGGGTCGAAGGAAAGCCAGAGTCAAATCATTGGAAAAACAATTGTCTAAAGACGCGGAAGTTGTCTACGTGGACATAGGGGCTTACGGCGAACCTGGCAAGTTCACAATAGCTGCAGTTGACCACAAGAAGAGGCCAATTATTCAGGCTTCGATCTATGCCAAGGATCCTGCGGAAGCGGAATCACTGGCAATAGCCATCACCATAAAAACACAAGACAACCAAAAGAAGTCATCACACGTAGTGACGGACTCCCAACCATCCTGCAGGGACTACCTGGCCGGAAAACCTCACAAAAGAGCGTGTGCAATATTACGTTCCATCTCCCAGACGCACACAATTACATGGACACCTGGACACGAAGGCCTAGAAGGAAATGAGGTAGCGAATGATCTAGCCCGAGCTCTCACAAACCGGGCGGATCCCCATCCCTACCTCACCCCTCTCCTAGGACCCTACGGCGACAGGCTGGAACACCTGCGGTTAGAAAGAAGAATTTTCTCACCACCACACAAACAACTTCCTTCCTCGGACGCTATAGACTGGAGAAAAATACAAACAAACACATTCCCTAATCTTCAAATTTTAAATAAGATAAGCCCAACAAAATACACGAGTTACTGTCCTTGGTGCGGTGCAAGCCCCACACTCTATCACATCTCTTGGGAATGCCAGGACAAACCTGACCCAACGTTAATAGTGCCTTGCCCGACACGCGAGCAGTGGGAGACGGCCCTGACCAGCGACAACCTGGACCAGCAAGCCTGGATTATCCAGCTAGTCCGCAAGTAAGCTGCTGCCAGCGGAGCCCTGGACTAGGGGCACCGACCACCCAGCTCCTGCGAATTTTTACTGATTATATGCTCATTAAAAGTTTTCTCTCTCTCTCTCTCTCTCTCTCTCTCTCTCTCTCTCTCTCTCTCTCTCTCTCTCGCTCACTAAATTCGTACGTGTGTCAGAATTAAGAAAGAAAATCAGTGAGGATTGAAAAATTGATATAAAAGCTTTAAGAACGGTAGGACAACGTTCTTACCATCCTGACGCAGCTGCGAATGATAGAGGTTACAACGACGCCTACGGTAAGTCGCTGTTCGTGAGACAGGTGCAAGTGCACCTAAATAATGTTGGCATTACAGCAGCAGAAAATATTGAAATTCAAGGCATTGTGGCTGAGTTTCCCTATATTGTTCTTAAAAAAGTGAAGGATTTAGCAAACAATCTGCGATGTCTCAACGTCACTTCGATGGGAACCGTATGTCATTCCGTCTTTTAAGGGCCAACTTTCGTAGTGCGGTTTTCGAATTGGCAGATGAAAAAGTAATTGATGGGAGCGTGGATTTGCCTCAAGGACGACACGAAAAGCACGAAATATACTTTTTCACCAGTTTTACTTATACAATTCACAGAATAAATTGAACAGGTCATTTACCTGGTAAACGTGAAGTACAACAACCGAGATAAATTGTTGGTTCATTATGCAGAAGTGTGCATAACAAAGGCCAGCAAAGACGTGGTAAACAAACGCTTAGCCGCTGCGATAGATATGAACAAAGGGGGATAATGTGACATCATTTGTGCTATTGTAGCTGGCCTCTAATGGCATACATAAACATTTCATCAAATGGTTTATGAAATTTTTTTTTAAATATATTACTATCGTTCTATTCTTTAAAACGTATGAAGAGAGTTTGGGCTGTAATGTTCTTTTTTTTTCACATATTCTAAGCAGAACATCGGGGTACGAAAACAAAAGCTGTTTTCCCCGTAGAATCATGCGCCTGTCTTGCATATAAACAGCGCTAGCTGCGGTGGTGGCGTTGTATATGCATTACATTTGCACGAGTTCAAGAATTATTGCCTTATTTATAGTTTGCACTGTATAGACGATACGTGGCTTACGAAGGGATGCACTTGTTGACTGCATACCTGCACCGTGTTTCATGTGAATTCAGCCAAGAATAAAACATGATTGCATGGTAACAGGTCGAAAACAAAGATATTGTCGGGTGTCACCTAACGCTCTTTAATGTATATCTGATACTCAGCTTAATTTCCAAATCAACTAAGACTAAGCGTGAAAAATATCTAATATTCAGTTTAGGGCTGATTGCCTCTCATTAACTTGTAGACGAGATCTGGAAACACATGAACATACCCTTAAGGAGATCGGTTGTTTTTCAGCTTTTAACGAAAGCACGATAAGTATGCAAAGTATACTGTTTCTCCACTAATAGAGAAATATAGCTATGGAATGATTATCGACATGACACATGGACGGCAGTGCAGAGCAGCCTTCTGCTTATAGGCCTCCTGCACAGCCTCCAGGTGCGCCACTGAAAAGCGCCTAGAGGTCGTTTTCAAAAGTATTTCCAGAATACGAGTTGCTGCTGTTCATGTGTCGCTGCGAGGATTGGCGATGTTCGTGCCAGCATTTTTTTTTTCAGCTCCTACCGATTTCCTTTTATAGTGGACTGAAGCATAACAATTAAGGTTGGGCTTAGTGTAGAGGCGGAAACATGAATGATGCTGCAGCCATATGGGAGAAACTAAAGCGTGCACGCACCAGGTACCTCACACATCATCATCATCATCATCATCATCAGCCTGATTATACCCACTGCAGGGCGAAGGACTCTTCCATATTTCTCCACTTAACCCGGTTCTGTGCTAGCTGCATCCACTTGACCCCCGCGAACTTCTTAACCTCATCCGCCCACCTAACTTTCTGCCGCCCCTGCTACGCTTTCCTTCCCTTGGAATGCAGTTTGTTACCCTAAGCGACCATCGGTTATCCTCTCTTCGCACTACATGTCCTGCCCATGTCCATTTCTTCTTCTTAATTTCTACTAGAATGTCGGTAACTTGAGTTATTTCTCTGACCCACTCTGCACGCATTCTATCTCTTAATGTTACTCCTACCATGTTTAGTTCCATAGCCCTCTGAGTTGTCCTTAACTTAAGTAGAACTCTCTTGGTTAGCCTCCACGTTTCAGACCTCACACAAAGAAGCGCTAAATGACCAGCAGCATTTTTGAGCCCTGGTTTTCTGTGCGTATGCTGCATCGACTAAACAATTAGTTTAACAGAATAATCACTGTTTTTTTTCTTAATTTTCTCTGCCTTTGCTTTTTGCAGATTTTTTTAATATGTGCTCATGGTGACGCGTCTTGATCCAATATATAAGACATTCTGCGCCACCTGCCGTTACACCACGCCAGCACCGCTCTGTTATGGGCATATGACTTCACAGCCCGAATTCACAAGACTTTAATGCAATGTCCGCATCGCAGAAAATTCGGCGTCGTCGTCGTTCGGCGTGAACACACAACTCGACGGAAAATTCATGCTCTGTTTTAAATGTTGATATTAACGCTTAATTTCTCAAGGTAGTTCCGTAACTGAAGGAAGGTAATGGAGCGGAAATGAACACTGAGTCAACTTTGAGTGCGGGTGTATGTCGAATCCAGGACTTTCGTGTTGCGAGACACACACACTCAGAGGTCGAGAAGGCTCGCTATTTCAAGCTGAATAAAGCTAGATTTAGTGAGTTTGTGATGCGAACGGGGTCCGACAACGCAATCGCGTTTTGATAATAATAGGCGGTGCTTAAATAAGCATTTCTCTTACCGAGTCTTCTCGGGATTAATATAACCTGGTGTAGTAACGGACGTCTTTTGCATCAGTATAGGTTCTCTAGCATTTTCGTGCTTTGTCATTACGTTTCATTTTTGTACCTGTCCCATGCCAACCTTGTTAAAAACGATAAAAAAAAAGAAAACGTTTTCTAGCATCTTCTTAAATTTTTTTTACTATGATATAATTTTCTTTATCTTCCACTCTCCCTTGTGTAGGGTTTATCAGCACTTTCGCTCATTTTGTTTTTCTTTCATTCTACTGCTTCTTATAGTTCTTTTTCTCTTTGTGGATTTTTGTGAAACTACTATTACAATGCCGTAGGAGAATGCAAATCCTAATTTTCTACTCTATTCATTTCTATTTGTTGTGGACTATCATGCTTACTAGTTTACTCCAATTTCTCTTTTTATCATATGTTTTTACGTTTCGTATGTGTGTCTCTCACTGCATTTTGACATTTTTTGTATATCTGTTGAGTTCAGAGGTTGATATTATTGCTGCTACAGATGGGATGAGCCTTGTGGGTTCTGCTGGTATTTTATATATCCGTTATTTTGCTGCTGCTCTTCGCTTTTCTGGTTCTGTTTCCTGTTTCTGTCTTTCTTGCAGTTATGGATGCCACCTCTCGGATGTGTTTTTTTTTTCCCTTTCTTTAGGCCAGCCTAGACCGTCTTGCGACTCCGACATCATTTTCTTTTTTTTTTTTATTTTTCTTCTTCTTATTATTATTTTCATTTCAATGTTTGAAAAAAAGCGTATTTTATATAAACGTGAGCTTTTGCACTCTTTAATTATTTTGAATTGGCTTCAATCCTGGTGAATTGTTTGCTGGTACGGGCTCCCTGAGATCCTTTTTTATGTTTTTTTTTTAGTTTTTCGATATGACAAATAAAATGGATAAAATGGGCTTAGCCGCTATGATGCATTGGATCACGGCGGTGAAATGTTTTAGAAGGAAATAGATGAAACGTGACAAGTTGAGCGCTTACAATCTTTGCTTCGTGAAGCTTATGCGCTTAGGAAAAAGGACACAATATTTAGATTTAGAGATGCTGCCTATAGCTCATTTAATGGCCGATGGTCATTAAATGCATGTACCTTGCGCTTGCGGCACCGTGTTTAATTCATTAAATTTCATACCTGACGCTCATCATATCCGTCTTTACTTTGCACTCGTGATCTATTAATGACTTCAAATATAGAGCGCCATAAAAATATGCAGCACTAGACTAGCTAAATGAACTATTAAAGGTTTACTGAGTAACCAACACATATTAATTTTCCTGTACCTAAACGCGAGTAATAGTAATCTTCAGATTATTCACAATAATGCTCCGATATTATTTGAAACGCTTTCATATCGATATATGAGACAGGAGTGACAAGCAATTTGTTAACACGAAGTGAAATCGAACAGTACGCTCTCGGTCGTATTGTTTGCAGAGCGGGGACGAGTAAATACAATCTCTCACGCATTTTTTTTTTACAGCTTTCGAAAGTTTACTCAAGAAAAAAAAAACTATAGCTGCATATATCCCGTGGCTTGTGTTACAGTGCATTGGCAGTGAATGCTGTTTATGCAACGATGCAAGCGCCGCGGGAAAACAAATTTATGACGCGAGGACTGCACACATACACGCGGCTAGCAGATGACGCGGCCAGCTGCGCTCCCGGATTAACTTTCCTCTGCGCAACGAGTGGCGTGGCCGTCGCTTTGCACTGGGCTTTTAACTGGCAAGGCGATCGCTTTCCGAAATGCGCTTCCTACTTCTCCTTTCATCAGGATCCATTGTTCGGCCTGTAAGCTGTAACCGTGAAGGCTTTGAAGTGTCGACTGATGCAGAAGGATTCGCTGCCCTGGCACGACAGGTGCATGACAAGAACGAAGAATTAGTGCTCCCCGAGCCTGTGTACATCCACCTGCCAAAAAAGGGAAGCGGCATAAGCTAACGCCGCAGCACAGAGATAGATTATGTAGAAGCGTGGCGCCATCAAGCCGCTGTTCCGTGTAGCCCGCTTTATCCCTGAAGCTCCGCAGAACTCCTCTAGTTAATTTTCGTTCGGTGCCCGGATAATGCCGCTTTAGGGCCGAAATGTTGGAAAATTTGTGCCTTTATTCTGGTAGCCGGCTTTTGGACATCACCTAAATTCGCGTAAAAAGCGGGCTAAACTAACTTCCTGCTTAAAAAAAAAAAATCACTGCACTTTTGGGCTACCATATAAGCTTACGGTTAATGCGGTTTAACGTCCCAAAGGGACGCAGTCTATGGGAGACGACGGAATGGAGGACTGTAGAAGTTTCAACATCCCGCAGTTATTATAACGTGCACTTACATTGCACAACACACGGGTGCCTTGCTTTTCGCCTCCGTAAAAAAGCAGCCACCGCGGCCGGTTCTCGATTACGCACGCTGGGTACTGTAGCCAAGCGACCTAACCTCTCTGACCTCCCGGCGGGCTTGCTATGAGAGTGTGGCCCTGCCATACGTGCTTTGAGTTCACGAAGCGTGCTTGCTAACTGTAGTGGAGAAAGGGGTCAACGCTGCTGTCAGACGTTGCCTTAAATGTGCTTAAGCACTTCCTGTCGGAGCATGGGTTGCATGAGCCGCAGTCAGCAGCAAATAATGCGCAGGTCGCCGAAAGTCACCCCAGACAGAGATTTAGTTGAGCTAGCACACTGAAAAATAAATAATGAAGAGAAAGCCTCGAAGTAGGGTAGATATGTTTATGCTCGGTTTTCGTCGTACAGCGATGCGGAGCCCGTGTAAATATGCGGCGGCCGTTCACTTGCACACTGCTAGCGCACACGTTTTGCTCGCCTAAGGTAAGGTTGTGAGCTCAGAAACTTGACAGCGCGTGAGACCGGTCACATGATATTTTTTATACTTTCCGGCTACGTACTTAATAAACAGATAATAACCAGGTCGTAGATGCGTGGCAGACGCGACTTTTTTCAGTCGCGTCTGCCACTTTAAGAAACGCTATCGTTCATAAATTGAATGTTAATATTTTCATTATTTTCAAGTAAACAACTAATTGACACCAACTAAAGATACTCTGACAAGTGCTAGAAGACGACGAAAAATATATTTTTTTTGTCAACTAAATCATGTGCAGCGCTTGTTTGACATATTCGTCTTATGTTACGCAAAGCAGCCTCCGTAATGTACACTACGTAGGACGAAGGTAGACAGGTATTGTCAAAAAGGTAAATCAAATAAATTAATAAACGAAACCTCTATCTTCCCGACCTCATTTCATGCCGTTTGCAAGAATATACACCGCTTAATTTGGTACTGGACGAATTTTACGCTGCAGTAATAAATTTAGAATATTCCATTATAGTGTAGAAAATGAAATATTGTGGATGAATGTCGTTTCGATTTAAGTTTTATTGCATCTGCACCGAGCCGATGCCAGTTTTTCATAGTACAATAACGTGCTCATTTTGTTACTTCAAATCCCTTACAGCGCCCCCGGGGGCAAAGCGTATGGCGATAGATTTAACAATATGACAACCCACAGGACAGTACAAAGTAGGTTTCGAATCGGCGAAAACACAGAATATACATGACTACATATTTCCGGCAAACTATAATCTTATGCCGCACGGAGTTCTAAAAATAAAAAAAAAAAACTTCGCACAATAATGAGACGGCGACGAACACCGACGGTAGCTGCCTACGTTATCGTGCCATAGCCTAAGACGAATTCAAATGTTACCTTGTTCTTTTTTTTTCTCACATATAGGAAGGGTGTTCGTTGAAAGCACAACATTAGTACAGAGTTGACAGACATAAGGGCTTGCTCCTGAGGGGCCTGGTAGAGTTTAACTTTCGCGGGATCCCAAACTGCTGTAGAGCGCAAGACGGAAATATTCTTACCTTTAAAATATATGGAGAAATAGAAATGAATCATGGGAATTAAAGTGCGACCCAGGAGCCATACCCTTGAGTGCAAACCTACGATAAAATGTATACTTACAGATTGCTTTGAGGCGTCCCTAGTGATCTTAAGCTTGTGCGAACAGCCACCGATGACACGGAGACACTTTCTTACAAAACTTACGAAACTGTATTGAACTTTTATATATGGGGCGGTTACCCAAGGGTACAGCCCACACCTCTATCTCTCAGTTCACGAAACAAAGTGGATGTGATCCGCAGGCGAGTCTCTCTCTCTCTCTCTCTCTTTCGGCGCCGGGGAGAGGTCCCACGTATGTCTAGACTTTAGACTCCCAGGCGCCAGATTCACGAGGTAAACAGCAGAGGGGTCTGTTGTGAAGCATATCGCCTTACTTCTGCTCGACTCTAGCGCTGCGCCTCGCACAGGATGAGGTGACACCTCTCTCACGCTTACTTGTCGATCACTGCACATGCTCGAAAGTTCATCTCAGGAGAATGGAAAACACAACAACCTCCCGGCTCCAAGCTTTGATAGCGGGTAGAACTAAAGACACAACTCGAGCGGATATAGGAGCTGAACCGCCCGTCGCAGCGTGGTTTCATTTGGCAGCTCACAACGCCGGCTCTGATGTGGCCATCGCTTCCTGTGATTGCTTCCAATACCCTGGAAGTCTTCCACATTTTTTTAGGCGCCTTTGTGGTGTGAATGAGAACCAGTTCACCGACGGAGGTCCTTGTTGTACGCTGGCTCTCAGACGTGTTAGCCACCTAACAGACAAAAGATATTCCAAAACTGCTCAGGCAATTGTTGATGATGCCACTACTTTCGTGTCAAAGCTTGGGTTCACGAGATGACCTCAGAATACGATGATGGTAACGATGTAAATGTGTTTCAGTTCAGAAAGTGGACTGGCGTAAGAACACTGGGTTTTTCTGGCGATGCAGAAACATGGGTCAGGGGCAGGAGTTCACGATGCTTTCGATCACCTGTAGAACATTTGTAAGCTCTTCGAAGGTGAGCCTTGCCTGACGTAGAATTTTACGCAAACATTCACAGTTCTCACCATCCAGTCGCAGAACCCACCCCAGCAAGCTGCTCTTTCGACAATGAATTTCCTCCTATTTCTTGTCTTTGGAATGGTCGTGCTTTTTTCCGTCAAATAAAGTGTCTTTCAATGCCATAATTTAGCCTTTTGGAACGTTTTCGCGTTGTCACTGCATATAACAGATGGTAATCCCCGTCGGGTGGTAAATCGCCTGAATGCGAATAGGAAGAAATCAGACGAAAGGTTCGGGATGAGCTCTAGATGAACAGCTTGAGTGACAGTGTACGTGAAATGTGCAATGTACGATTTTGAGACCGTTTCGTTGTCTTTAATGCATAGCGGCCCAGCAAAGTTTATGCCAACGACTTTAAATGGTTCCGAACGGCATACTTTTCTACTGGCAAAAATGCGGTGGGAGCTCCACCTGGCTTTGCACGACCTCTCAGGTAGCTGTTGCAATTATTTGTAGCCCATTTACCTTGATGAAAACCGCGTGGAATCCAGAATCTTTCTCTCACTTCAGTGAGGATGTCCCGTGCGCCGCTGTGGAATGTTCGGAAATGAGAGTCACGAATAATGAGCTAAGTGAATGGGTGGCTGGGTGGGAGAAGAATTGGGATGCTTAATCTTTTCAATCCTTCGGAAAGTGCAACCTGCCTCCAATTCGGAGTAAACCCCCCTTGTCAGGAATGGGCTATAGTTTCTGGGTACTCGATTGAGAGCTCACTGAATTTCCTTGGCGAGTACGTGATATATCGTCTGGATAGAGCTCTTCTTGAACGAATTTCAACCAATATAATTCTGAACTTTCGATCTCTTTCCGCTACTAGTGAAGATGTAACTATGCTCGACGGACTCCAACACGATGTTATGAACCTGAGACCCTAGGCAGTTATATGCAAAACTCGAAAACCATTGCTCTGTTGGGTCAATTTCAAGATCCGCCTAAACGTCCGTACGTGCAAAATGTCTAGTTCTTTTCTTTCTTTTGAACTTTATTCGGCATTTGTAACGTAGTTCTCTTGCAAAATAGGCTAGGAATCTTCATTCTCTGAAAGCCAGGTGTGTCCAAATCATCAAAGTTGATCGCTGTGAAGGTTTTGTAAACCGGTATACCATGGGTGACACGATCTGCGGGGTTTTCACAATCAGGACAATGCCTAATTGGTTTTTCTCTGTGGAGGAATCGATCTCCTTCACTCTGTTCCTCCCAATGTGATTCCACTGCAAATGGCTTCCTTTAAACCAATGCAGTGTTATGCTGGATTCTCTCCAGTAAACTCATTTCAGCCCTCTGGCATACATTTTCAAACAGCTTCTTAGAAGCTTGGCAATTCTGGCACCTAGCAGTGCACCCATGAAATCAAGTCGGGGAAGCGTCATAATCTTTAGTGGCGGAACTCAGGCTTTCCGGAGTGTAAGTTTTGTGAGCGTCCTCTATTCGAGGTAGGCGCAGGTCCGGTACGCTCGCTAGCTGGCATCAGAGAAGATACGCATCTGTACACTAGGCGTTTTAAGCACAGAGGAACACATCGTGGTACTGTCAGTGAAGAAAGGTCCACTAGCTTGACCTACAGCCTTCCCACTTAGCAATATCAATAGGTAATGGATCGTCCCAATCAATGTGTCGCTGCCATAATTCTTGAAAGAGTGCTTTGGCCTGTATGGTAAATTGTATGGGTAAATAGTAATGTATGGTAAAGGATCAAATGTTCGGGTGATTGTTTGTAGAATAGATTTTTTGCATCTATGCGCACTCTTCAGAATGGTTAAAAGGGACTTTGTGGACACGGCAAGTGTGTCAGTTTCCCGATTCCAAATAAGGCCAAGAATCGTCACAGTTTCGTTTGACTCGTTCCGACCTTCTTGCGATGCGAACATATCCTGTATGCGCTTGGAGATCGAAGACCGCTGTCGCAAAATCATTCCGCAAGCTTCAACAATATAATTTGCTTGGGCAAAAATCTCCTCTACCTCCACTTCTGTGGCTGCTCCAATCAACAGGCGGTCGACGTAGGATTCCGCCAGAAGAGCGACTGCTTTTTGGTTACGGGCTTCAACTGCTTTGAGGGGATGTAGCAGAGTGGCATTCAGCAGGAATGGGCTAGCTTTGGTGAAAAACAGCACCAGTTTCATACGATATTCTTTGATTTTAGTGTGGGGTTCAGCATTTAAAGCAGGCCTTTGAACCAAAGGAAACGCAGATCGTCTCTGTCTTCTTTTCTGACACACTGATCTTTAAAAATTCTTTCTCAATGTCAGCTGGCAAATTGATCTGATACAGTCAAAAACGGATCAGTAGTTTCATCAAACCTGTGAGAAGACAAGTTCCCTCCTCTATATTTTGTTCAGGAAAGAAGCACCTTGCTTATGTGAAGATGTATCAAACATAATGCGCAACTTCGTGGTTTTTGAGTCGGTACGCCAAACTGCGTGGTAAAGCTTGAAATGAATTGGTAGGTGGATTCCTCGTAAGTAGTCCCTTGTGTGCCGTAACCTATCTATGTAGATTCGTATAGTAGAGTGGTACGTGGCTTCGGATCCCGGGGTGTGCTGAATTATTTTCCTGGCGCTCTTGAGTAGCGCTTGGGATCGGTTATCAAAAAGAAGTCCGCCGTGCTTTTTCTAAGGGAAGGCGACTTCTTAGCGGTCGTTCTGCATTCTGAGGCTTCTTTTAAATTGGTGAATGGTCGCTTCCGTTTCCTCATCTGGCCCTCCAGTGTGCTCCATGATGCCGATGCTTTCTTATTCCCAGGAGCCTTTTACCAGTTTTGGCGGTGTCAAGAGCCATGCTTATACCTTAGAACACAGATGTTTCAAGCCCAGCGTTGTCTCCTTACTTCGTCTCGTGAGTCATGGCACGTTGAAAAGAGACGCATTAGGTGCGTCTATTGGAAGCATGAGCCGTATAAGGCAGAGAGCACACTGCAAAATATTCTAGGACCGCGCACAAGATGAGGTCGCGCCCCTCTCACGCACAACGCAAAATAGGGGGGGGGGGGGATCGGGTATACTAGTCGATCATTGCCGTGATCACTGCACAGGCTTGAACTTTCATTCCAGAAGAAAGAGACAACAAAACAGCTCATGGCACACCTCAGAGATGAGTCAGCTTAACTATTCGGCTTCAAAGAAGCCTGAAATGAAAGCATTTAAACATTCTTCACTTGCTATGAGAACTTATTATGATGTCCAGTACATTCTATTGTGTTTTGAACTACATTGTAGAAAGCAAGTTTAAAATAAAATCAGTGCATTCGTGCCTTTTATCATCAGATATGCCGACATCACGCTTCCTTGGCTAGGGGAGAAAAATAATACAGAGAATATGGATTTGCCAGTGTTGGTTTAAAAAAAGTGGGCTGAGGACTTTCCTTATTCTACAATTCACCAGCCGCAAAGAAAAAAAATGGTTTCGCCGGATTTGCTGACTAGCGACAACAACGACTTTGACGGTACTGAGCACCTGCTTTTGCTAAACTAGGCCACAACTCTCATCTCCCTATATTGGAAAATGCGAACGGAACACGAGCTGGTGTGTCGATGAACATCAGATAACGCATGTAAGTTTGGTTAAGCATCCGCTATTCATTTACGGGAAGGTTGTTATATGGTTTTCAAGGACCATTTTGTAGGTTCCCTCCTCACATGTGAAGGCCTACAATGGTATGCATGCAGTAACACCGTAACTACAGATGTTGCGAGTAGAAGTTTTAATAAGGCCGTTCACCATCAATGTATTTTTTCACGCGCCCCGAGAAAGGCAATACTATATCCTCACTTTATTACCGAAATCTTCTGGAATTCAAATTCAAATGCCTAATAGAGCATTTCTTCTGTTCTTCAAACCTCACCGGAAGATTTTGTCATGAGAACAACAGATGTTCGAATAATTGTTTACTTGAAAGTGATGTTCTTTGACACAGGCCATTCTTCAAATTAGAGCCTGTATAGAGCCACGTGGCCCAGAAAACGAAGTCATATAGATGCGTCAAATGATTTTAAAATTGTTAGCAAACAAGGACGGAGTTTAAACCCAATACTTCGAATGAACGCTACATTGTGAGCGAAGAAAAGTATTGCTTCAACCGTCACAGAGGAAGTCAGAGTATATGAAAAGATCTAATTTATACATGGGCGAGTTGACACCTGGTGTAATTTTTAATATTCTTCAAATGATCGGTATTTATTTCAATACACATAAATTAGGGAACTCACCAGCATTGACTAACAACTGAAGATTTTGCATAACACGAAAAAGATAAATTAACAATCCTAACAGCACAAAATACCTTACTGCGATGCAAGCATAGTCACTCAAAAGTTCTCTCTTTGTACGATGCCTTATGCTATTTATTCATCAGCTGGATTTAGGCAATGTATTGTATTAAGTTAGACTGCCACTAATGGTACACTTAAGTGTTTATAATTGTTACGGGAAAGTATTTATTCAGACTTGCGCTTCGATGGGCGGAATGCAGCGCATATATTTCAAGGGCCTTCCAGCATCCACCCTGTCCGCACCGCCGACTTCTAGAACAACACTTCATCGTTCACGCTTTCCTCGGTCGTCGTCGTCTGCAAGCACACCACTTCGTCGGTCACACATCTTCCGGTAACACTATCCTCCTCGGCAAAAGGCAAAGTCCGGGTGCGTTTTAGGCGTGCGGTGCAGAGTGGGAATAAAACGGCTTGGTTCGGGCCACATGCACTATTTCGGAAGTGGGAGTTGCTGAGGGTGACTTTTGGCGGAGCGGTGTAATCTCATTGGTTACGTCTGTCGCTGGGCGTAGTACACAATAAGGACCTTTGTAATGCGGCAGAAGTGTTTTACACAACCCCACACGGCGGCACGGGAGCCATAGCAATACCAGATTCTGTAGGATAGTGAACATGACGTTGGTGAGCGTCGTAGCATCCTTTTTGAGCTTCTTGAAAGGCAGAGAGCTTGTGACGAGCAATCTGGCGGACGGCATCGGCTTGGGCGATGGTATCTCTGGCGTATAAGTAACGACGGGGCCAGCTGCAGGAAGCAAAGTGTCGAGGGCAGTATGAGGTCTCTGCTAAAGAGAACATAGAATGGAGAGTTCCCAGAAGTGTCATGGCGCGAAGTGTTGTATGCGACGGTGAAAAAAGGGCAGACTAATGTCCCAGTCTCGGCTACCGTCGGATACATACATGGCAAGCATGTCGGTGAAAGTGCCGTTAAGGCCGTTAAGTAAGGCCGTTCGCCTGAGGGTGATAAGCCGTGGTGAATTTGTGCCGAACGGAGCCCGAATGAAGTATTTTGTCAACAATTCGAGAAAGAAAGCTTCGGCCATGGTCGGTAAGTAGTTGATGGAGAGCGACATGATAGAGTATGACGTCGTGGAGAAAGAAGTCAGCAACGTCATAGGCGCAGCTGGTTCGAAGGCGCGAGTGATTACGTACCACGTGGCATTTTATGTGGCCACAGCGATCTCTTTGTTTTTTGACTAGGACTCCGGAAACGGACCTATTATGTTAAAGCTAACATGAGAAAACGGCTCAGTGAGGAGGCAATTGGTTTCAGGTGTCCAGGAGGCAAAACAGGAGGTTTCTTCCGGCGTTGACAGTGGTCGCAAGCTGCTACATAACGTTGGGCAGAGCAAAAGAGTCCAGGCCAGAAGAAACGCCGGCGCAAGCGGTCGTATGTGCGTGAGACGTACGCCAAGATAACCAGCTGTGGGGACGTCATGCATTTCTTTGCGAATAGCAGAGCTTAGGTGTTCGGGAACGACCAGTAGGTACAGAGCGCCATCATGTAGTTTGTTGCGGCGGTATAGCATGTTCCCATATGGCAAGAACTTGGCGAAGAGTCACAGCTGTCTGTGCGGAGGCGGTCGATGAGACAGCGGTGGTTTGGGTCCAAGCGCTGTTCGTCGGCGATGTGGGAGAAGTCGGATATAGAGAAGACAGGCGGGTCCGAATCATGGTCTGTAGGGGAGGGGGTATCGAAGGGATAACGTGACGGGCAGTCTCCATTCTGGTGGAGCCGACCGAATTTGTGTACAATGGAAAAGGTATACCCCTGCAAGCGTAGTGCCCCATGGCCATGGCGGTCAGTAGGACCTTAGAGGGAAGACAGCCAACACAAAGTGTGGTGGTCGATAATAACAGTGAAGAGTGGGCCAAACAAGTACGGTCGAAAGTTTCCAGTAACCCAAACGACAGCCAGGCACTTCCATTACGTATTAAAATAGCTCTGTTCCTCTGAAGACAGGAGGCCGCTGGCGGATGCAGTCACGCAGTGTTAGCAGCGTTGTCGCTGTGCAAGGATAGAACTAATCCCGTGGCCACTGGCATCGGTGCAAAGTTCCGTCGGGGAGACGGGTGTAGGTGGGCCAACACAGGAAGATTGGTGAGAACAGCGATGAGGCTGGAGACTGCGTTAGCCTACTCTGGGCCCCAAAAGAAAGCAACACCTTTCTTAAGCAGATTGGTGAAGGTGAGCGAAGGCTGCGAAGTTCGGGACGAACCGGTTAAAGGAAGAACACAGTTTTATACAACTGAAGACATTACGGGGTAAACAGAGAGATGACAAAGCACTGACAGCAAGAACTTTGTCGGGATCAGGTTGCACGCCGGTAGCATTCAACAAACGGCTAACCACTTTAGGTTTGGTGCTACCAAAAACTGCACTTCTTTTCGTTAAGTTGATGTTCGGCACGGCGTAAAAGTGCCATGATACACGAAAGGCAAAGGAGGTGGCTTTCAAAGGAGGGTCAGAATTCAATAACGCCATCCAAGTAACATAACAAGTCGACAACTAGAAGCCGCGGAGTAAAGAGTGCATTAACCTTTCAAACGCGGCAGGGCGTTACAAAATCCAAAAGCATGGCCTTAAATTGGTAAAGTCCATCGACTGTAACGAAAGCTGGCTTCTCGCGGTCTTGTCCGTCAACAGAGATTTGCCAGTAGCTGTTTAGAAGGTCGATGAAGGAAATATAGTGGGCTCCATGTAAACAATTCAAGGCATCGTCTATTCTAGCAAGCGGGTAGATATCCTTCTTTGTGATAATGTGCAGATGTCGACAATCGACGAAAGAACGCCAACTGTTGTCTTTCTCTTTATCGAGCACTACAGAAGATGCCCAGGGTTTGCTCGAAGGTTCTATAATATCTTCTCTCACCATCTTGTTGACCTCGTATCTAGACTCGATATTCTAACCGCATACGACAGAGATAGCAAAATGAGCGAGTGTTTCCTAACTGTGTAATCGAAGCAACCTCTCGTAAAAATGCACTGACTTAAACACGAATCCAGAATGAGGCACAGCCATGCTCCTACTCTGTACGACAAGTAAGGAAATGATTACTTCTCCTCGTTTCCTACTTTAGGAGCTGAGTGAGAGTCGACGTTTCTCCCTTTAAATTCCAATACCATTAACGCGAATGGTCGTTTTCCTTAAGAGACGAAATTTGGAAGAATCGACCACTGCGCATAAAAGCAATACAAGCTGTAAGCACACTGCTGCAAGAAAATGTACAAAAGTTGGCTCGATAACTTATTTGGAGCTGGCGTTGTCACGTAGCAGTGACGGCACCTAGCACCTTTGAGTGCATGATTCCGAAAAGGAAAGAAAAATACTGCACTTATACATCAGAAAAGGTCAATTCACAGGGAATACAAAATGGCCTGTGCAAAAGAACATAAAATCCTACAATGGACGTGTATTCTGCGTTTATATTTCAACAGGCTGACTGGTAGTCGAAAAATCTACAAAGCAGAGAACGCAAACCAACCCTGACCCACCACGTTTATACCAGACATCTACGCTGAAAGTTAAGCTAGCGTTTTCAGGGGCCGAAATAGGCTGCTTTGTTCACATCCCTAGAAAAATAGTGAGCCAGTCAACATTAGCGATTCTTGACGACTGAATAACAAAGAAACAAGACGTATTAAAATGCACTTGCAAGTATGAATCTTCGGGGGAGCTTTTCTTTGGCCTATTAGTATTGCTCACAGTTTGTGCACATTGCGTTCATCCTCAAAATGTCAGCTGTTGTAAATGTTATGGCACTTTTATAGTGACATAGCTAAGGCATTACGGAAGAGCACTGAACAGAGGCAGAGGGAGAGCCTCAGATCGCAAGCAGAGCCAATACTTCAACAAGGCAACTGGTCCTCACTGGGCATAATGGTAGGAGATCGTAGTAGGAGATCTATTCGCCAGGGAACTAATTGCCGAGGTTCCTTACAACATTCTCTAGCCATCAAACAAACTAGCCGGTTGAGTTTACCTACTGCCCAAGATTCGCAAGGTTTCCGCAGAAGCATTGTTTACCACAAACAAACCAGGAAGGCCAATTTTTACTAACAATATTACCCCCATAGAAAACTAGTCAGTATTCCTAAATCACCTCGTAGCGCACCTCCCGACTCAGCTTTCATTGTTTGTGTAGGACACACGTGCTTTCTCTGAAGAATTGAGCTCATTAATATCACGACTAACCTTCATGTGACTGTATACTTGTCACAATTGAGGTCATTGAACTCTAAGGTAATATTGCTATCGATGAAGGTACTAACGCCCTCTCTAAAGTATTAATAAATAGCTCCCATCTGCATGCGTCTTAAGCTTATCAATCGCTCCTTAAACTAGTCCTAACGTTAATTTATTTCGAGTTTGATCCATCTTATTATCTCCAAATATTCGGAACCAGCATCGTCACTCCCTTCGCACCGACTAACGCGAATATATTCATGGGATTTCTAGAATCCAAGATATAAATTTGTTTCCGGGAAAATCACTTATATACCTTCGCTATATTGAAGATATCTTCATGATGTGGTAACATGGATCAAAATTAGTCTAATCGGTGGCTTCTAATCTTAATAATAATCATAGTAGCATTAAAGTTGCATTCCAGTCTTCGCAATTTAAAGTCTATTTTCTTGACACCACGTTGCCGGCGGAAAATGGTAAAATTAAGGATTCCTTGTATACAAAGCTAACTGATAAGCAACAATCTTTAGATTTCACCAATCATAATCAAAGACATTGTAAGCAAGGAATATTTGTAGAATCGGGGAGTCAGCTTAGACGAATGTGTAGTGATGATAATTATTACTTAAACGAACTGCATTAATTCTAAGCAACACTAATTCAGAAGAACTATAACACCCTTATTATGGCCCTTAAAAGCAAGCACTTTAAATCGCATCGATGCGCTCACGAAAACGTGTAAACGCTAACACCGAACCCCAGCTTTCTTTCGTAACGAAATACTCAAATTCCGTTACAAACATAAACAAAATTGTGCGAAAATATCACTCCATGTAAATATGTAACGAAGGCAGAAGAAAATATTGCTGGAGGCACCAACGGTGACATACGAACGTAACAAAAAACAAACAGATATTCCTGTACAGTCTAAACTCGTCAAAAACGATCGAACGAAAGCACATTATTGCTCTCAACCCAGATATAAGACGGGTAAGCATTTACAAAAAGACACCATGGTTAAAGTACTGCAAGCGATAGGCTAGAATGCACCTTCTGTCATAAACGTACATCGGATAGACGGGGAAATCCACGAACATAATGCCAAATGGCCATCGGGCAGACACAGGCAAAAACCTCTCAAAAGCCCTTGCCCAGCACATCAATCACGAAGACCATAAGTTCGAAGAAATTTAATTATTTTTCAGCCAGGTTTTACTGCTTCAAGAGACAAAAATATAAAGAGGCATATCAAATCCATAAACCTAGAACATTGGAACCAGTTGGAATAATTACCTCCAAAGGAACACTAGATATACTTAAATATAGCCCCTTTGCGCCATACCTATTCGGGGAAACAATTCCATATAGTAGTAATGGTATAGTTAATAACAGCACACATTGATCACGAAACATGCATCCTCTACCCCCTCCCCCCTTCTCTACTTAGGTTGGCCATTGAACCTTTTTCTTCAGGACCTGGCATGTGTGGTTCACACAACCTGTTAGTATTCTGTTTTTTTATTGTTCCTCTCCACTCCTTCTGGAAAGAATATGAGGATTGCTCCCCTGCATCTGTATTCTTTATCAGGACCCTTTGGAATGCTTGTCCTGTTTTGAAGAAATCCGTGGCAGCATCGAACCTGCTCTTGGTGTTGACTCATCATCCACCCCGGATCGTAGTTTTTCCTGCTGCTGCCGCTTTTTGTTTTGTTTTTCAGGCCACGGGATCACCGGTTGCAGGCTAAGAAATACACTCTGATGGAACATTTTTTTCACTCCTTGACTTACTTCCTTTTCCCCCACCCTCCTCCATTCCTAGGATTTCTCCTTCAGAAGCAAAAGCATATTTAAACATTCCAGTGGTGATCGCGCTGTCGAGTTAAAAAAAAGTCTCCTTGTCGAAACGTTGGCTCGGCTTGCTAACTGAGGCTCCCTCTCAACGCTTGTTCTGTGCTCTTTCATACTGGGTAGCCATCTCATTATTGTCGTTCTACCCTAGAAAAGGTATTGAAATTTTAGGAATGATGAAAAAATCGTTTGATAATAAAAATAATAATAATATTAATGTAGTGATAATAATAATTATTAATAATTGGTTCAGAGGAAAGGAAGGCCGCAGTATCTGTCACAAGTGCTTTGTGGAAACCTGACCCACGCGAAGAAGAGAGGAAGGTGGGAGTGAAAGCGGAGAGAGAATGGGCTGCCGTAGTGAAGGGCTCCACAGGAATTTTGACCACCTGGGATACATCGCACAGCAAATGAACAACTCTTCGTTTCACCTGCATTGAAACGCAGCCGCAGCGGTCGGGATCGAATCCAATTACTCTGGCACAGTATTAAAAAACTCCTTTTCCAGCTTTCATTCTCTTTCGAAACATTCCCACTATCGATATGTCCCTTTGAGGCTATTTACTGTTTGGTGTGTTGTTTGTATTCATATTTATTGACGCTCTCTGTTGATTGAATCCGTTATATGCACGTAAGTACCATCGTGTAATAGAGATAATGCCTCATCTGCTACATAATTTGCATATGGCATATGATATACCCTTAAAAGATCAGACTACATGACTGTTCGTGTTAGGTTGAAAATAAAATTTTATTTCAAATAGAAATTTCGGTAATTTTTGTACAGAAAGCCTGCTGGTGACTCCGAAGTGCAAGGATAAGGCCTCAATTATTCACAGGTTAATACAAATACAAACACCTTCATTTCAACATCCAGGATGTTACGGGTGAACCCAAAAAGCCTATATTTGGCTTGACAAAGGGGCCCACCTATACTACATAATGTAGTGGCGAGTACTGAAAGGTGACTCAGATCTGCTCGGATAGCACAATTAAAATGTCGCCAACAGCCTTAGGACCATGAAAGGGCTTGCCTGTGACAACGAAGCTTTCAGAATCACACGACCGCGTCGGCGGACATTTAGCCTCACATGAGAAACAGGAGGCCATAAAACTGACCACTACCGACGACAAAGGGCACCGGAAACATAAACATGGAAGAACTCCGTAGAAGTATTCCAGATAGCTAAAATGTAGCCATGGAGCCAAGGGCCAACAGGAATGCTCACAAAATAGGGTTGGCACAGGATGGCCTGTTTAGTAAATATCGACATAAAGTTTTAGTAGCTGTAGGCAGTAACCGCATAAACATAACCTAAGAAGGCGCTAGCTCTGTGAACCACATATATTTTTCTCAATAAGAAACAGATAGAGAACGGAGTTTGTTAGAGTGAATTAATTAACTTTCGTTAATGTAAGCAACGGCATCAATATAAACTTCTCTAATGACCTGGAGCTTCGTGCTGACGCCATTCCTTCATTTGTTATGCTCGGAGACCAGCGCGACTTTCTTAACACGAACTCTTTCAGAGAAGGAAGAACGGCGAGTATAATATGAACTCTGGATGCATTGTCGATGGGCTAGAATCTCGCTAATGTAAGGATTTCTTCTTAAGCTGTGCAATGGTATTGCTCAGAGCAGTCTGATCACAGCTCGGCTTCTTCGCAGAATAAATGCATCACTCACTCACTAACTCCCTCACTCACTCCTCTCATTTGAGACCGGGGTACTCTCCATTTCCCCGTAGTCACCATTAAAAGCCTGATTGTACCGACCGTAGAGTAGATGTCTCTCCCATATACCTCCAATAAACCCGGTCCTGTGCTGGGTGCATCGTCTTGACCCCTGCGAGTTCCTTAATCTCATGCGTTGGACTAGCTTTCTGCTGACCCTTCAGCGCTTTCCTTCCCGTGAATGTAACTTGTTTCCTTCAGGGACCACTGGTTATCATCTCCTGCCCATGCTCATTTCATCTTGAGTCCTACTAAAAGGCCATTAACTTGAGTTCGTTGCCTGAAGAGGCCATTCTGCACGATGTAAACGTTACACCTACCGAATTTCTTTCCGTAGCTCTGTGCATGGTTCTCAATTTAATTTCATCTCTTTTCGTTAGCCTCCACGTTTCTGCCGAATAGGTGAACACCGTTAAGGTACTACATGTTAATTATAGTTTGATTTTTAGCTCTACTACGTGGTACCTCCAGCTCACGGTCTGGTAGCACTTACCGATTGCGCTCTACCCCAACCTGATTCTTGTAGTTGTTTTCCTCTCGTGCCGCAAATCTTCCGGCCGCTAATTGTCCGAAAAAGACGCATTCCCTTAATACTCCTAGCGACTTGCTAACTACCGCAAACTGCTACTCCTTTCCATGGGGGCTGAACCTAACTTCAGTCTTCAGGATATTGATTTTTAGACCTACGTTTTTCATTTGTCAATTACATTATTCATCCTGTGTTGTTCGTCCCAAACCCTAGTCAGCAAGGTCATGTAATCAGCGAATTCCAGAATAACTACTTTTTCTTATCGTTTATTTCACCATTACCCTCATCTCTAACTGTTCCTAATTCAGCTCTCAGACTAGTTCCTGAAAGCAATCAGCGAATTGTAACACCCTTTCTTTCACAATTTTATTGCTTTAAAGCTATATCAAAGACTTTGCTTTTGGTGCTGCACTAGAGATGCCTTCCAGTTCTTTCACGTGTGACACATCTGCATCTTGATTTTGCAACGCCTGCATGATGATTGGGGTGTATGACGCGCTTAATTACCATGGGGTTAAAGGCCCCGTTCGCCTGAAAATTAGGTAAAGATGTTGGCGTTGCGAGCAAAAAATTATGAGCACGCCTTTGGAATGTATTAGTTGACAAACGTGATTAGAGGAGGTATTCAGGGGCTTGGAAAGGGAGCAGCTGGGGTTACGTTTTGACAGAAAATGCCTTAGTAACCTGCGATTAGCTGATGACATTGCCTTGCTAAGTACCTCAGAGGATGAACTGCAAAGAATTATTGATTATGATCCTAGACATGAAAGCAGAAAGGTATGCATGCAGATCAATATGCCGAAGACTAAGATAATGTTCAACAGCCTCGGGAAGCAACAACTGTTCACAATAGGTAGCAAAGCACTAGAATTTGTAGGTGTATATGTCTTCTTAGGACACGTAGTAGCCGCAGATCCAGACCTTGAATGGGAAATAACTGAAAGAATAAGAATAAGCGACGGGGCGCATTTGGCAATCAAATGGGAACCTTCGATTCATGGGAACCTTCGATGGGAATCAAATTTGCGAACCTTCGATTCAGAACCAGACATGCAATATTTAGGATGCATGGCCCTTAGAATGGCTTCATTGAAGCCAGGCTCTGTATCTATGTAGTGTGGTTTTCCACATAATGCGGCAGCATACAAATATACGCTGTGTATTTTTAGGTGAAGTACCATATACCAAGATAAAACAATTAGGAGAGTAGTGATGCTTGGTTGGGAAAGTTCATAAAAGTTAACGCAAATCGGAATAGAAAGCAGCAGATGAAAGGCGCTAATGCAGTTGCATCATGCCCTAAACGGCGGTGCTAACATACTGCGCAAATTAACCCCCGTGAAATTTAATTGCTCCAATGGAAAACATGCCGAAGTCACCCACGCACCCCCCGAGCTGAGTTTATTGAAACAAACTGGTGGTTCGGCAGGTGTCATAAATGCACCTTGTTTATAACTATCAAGTGGGAAGGGACTGAGCTCCATTTAAAAGATACTGATTGGGGAAAATGGAATAGTTTCGAAATATGTGTGCAAGAAACATGTCTTTTATATTCATTATCTTAGTATATGGCAAGGGACAGTTTGTGTCCCAGATCTCAATTATGGACAAATGTTTTCGTTTTTGTTGCAAATAGCAAGTGACGCTTTTGCCGCTTCTGAACGAACACTGATAAAGAGGCCTGAAAACGTATGAGCAAGTGCGAAAGGAAGCGAAGAAAGCATGTTATTACACATGGATAAGGAATTGCCAATTTGCAATAATTGTACATTTAGGAGCGCCTATTATTTTTATATCGAAGCTTGAAAGCAGCGAGTAACGTAAGTAAATCGAATTCAATTAAACACTTTCAGAAAACGTTCCTAAATATTTCTTAAAAGTAATTACTAGGAGAAATTGTCTTCATAGAGCATGTCGCGTTGATATTTATTCTTGTGGGAAAAGCTTCGCCTACATATGTGTGCACTTAAAATGTGCCAGGGTTGCGGAAAGTAAATTCAGAAGAGTCTATACTGGAGCAGGAATTTTTAAATGCATTTTGCTGTTCGATGTCTGCCAAAAATAGGGGGTTGCTAATATCGATTGGTGCTCTTTAATAGTTTTGTTCTGCTGACCAGAATCAAATTCTTACACTTAATGATACCCAGGAACATTTTGGTATCATAGTCACCAGATCCAAATTTAGTAGTACGCAACAGTATGTCTTATCTTTATACGTTTAATATATGTAAACAACAGTGTGCCTTTGAAGAGCACAAACAGATGGAACCCACATTTCGCAGATACAAAAAGCTGCTAATGAATAAATGGGCAACTAATTGAAGCTATTTCGAGTAAGTCTGAAACGCAACTAATATTAAGCTTCTGGTGGTACGTATTAGAATCACACATGTAAAATCTCTTAAAACAGACACAGACCAAACATGAAAAAGACGACACATATATACATATACTCAATGACTGGCAGCTTGCCTAATTGGCAGAAAGTCACACATTCTACAAGTTTGACCGTTGCAGAGCGAGAACGAGAATGATTCGTAACAAGAGTGGATGACTGATCCAAAAAGGAGGCATGAGCAGAGACGCAGTAGCGTAGCTCACTAAGTTGCGTGCTGACATTCTTTTCTCAATGGTTTTAAGCAGATAGCCACTTCTCAATTGGTTTTCTCAGAAGCAAACAGAGATAGAGACGGTGCGCTGTAGTATTTAAACCTCTAATTTGTTTATGCGTATGATTCTAACTTACACGCGCCCTCAAGCATGTTCTAAAAACAAAATTTGCTACAGCGAATACGTGCACCCATCCTGTGAACTTGCAAGCTTGCGCACCTAAGTAAGTGCGCGTTAGATATATGTCTTATAGTTTTCGAGCACGTTGTCTTAAAAGCTGATGAACGCAGTCTGGATGCTTCTTCATGACTGCCGTTTTTAACCACACGGTTGCTGTTTCTTTCCGCCAGTTCGCCACATTAAAGCAGTTCTTCGGTCTAACAATCTTCGTGTGATTCTGCGTAGCTAGCTGGAACAATTTTTGATAGCATTGAATCGAAAGCGCATCACCGTTACATCTGCATGGCGAAAAAAACGGAAAAGATTATTGTGAAGACGTATGAATTACTGATCAACAGAATAGAACACAAAATACGCACTTACACTGCAATGCCGTGAAGCACGGTATAAGGCGCTAGGCGAGGACTATTCGAAGAAATCTCGTGCTGACACTGTCACAAAAAACACCAAAGCAACAAAAAGCCACACTAGCCTTTTTCTTCTGCTACCACTGCAGGCATATGTGCTGTTTCCTATACATGAGCACGGTGGAAACATGTATTATCTGCCACGAAGTCGAACACAGGGTAGATGTATGCCGGAAGCGAACGTTCAAGCTACGTGAATTTTTTGAACTGAAAAATCACATAGAGGGACGTGGGTGTGAATACAACTGAGCGATATGCCAAAAAAAAAGACCGCCTCAAACTCAAGGGAATACAGTAATTTCACATACCTTATTAAACAAGCGACGTAAATAGTCAAATTGCCAATTAGACGAAAACGGATGATTAAAAGAGAAGAGCAGACGCCCCAGAACAGAAAGACCAGCGTAAAAGTGAAGATCAAGGTCCAAGACCTACTTAATAAAGTAAGAGGTGCTGAGGGAGACCGTTGCAAGCACAAACAGGCGAACCTCAAATGATGACAAGCAGGCATGTAACAATAACCAAGAAATTATACAAACGTTCAGTGCCCAAAACAACCGAGTCACCCGGGCAGGCCATCCTAAACTTTTACTGCTCAAACTGTCGTGACTGTAGCGTTTAAAAGGCAGAAGTAGAAAAATGTTCTGAAGAAAACAGGAATAATAGAATACGGACTGAGAAAAACAGAGTGAATAAAGCGGTCAAAATGTAACTTGAAAAAAAAAATGGAAACATTTGTGATGGCGGTGAAGATGCAGGAAACGGCAAAGTCACACAAAACGCGAGAGAAGAAAATTTAAGGGCATAGAAAGCGAGCGGGTCTCTGCAAACACACCTGTACACAGTCCAGTTGCTGGGGGGCTCCGTTCTGCACTCAGACAGCTGGTAATGCAGACTGGAAACAACTGCATTTAGCTCGGCAAAGAGGTAGCGGCGCACAGAATGGAATGCTAGCAAGCTGTATCCGTCATCCAAACATCAGTTCAAATCAAGCGTATACGGCAGCATAGGTGAGTTGAAGTGAATCACAACTTATGAAGATCCTTGCTAATATCGACAGGTAGAAATACGAGCATTGCTTTACAGGCGCGGAGGAAGGGAACCGGATCAGGCACGGGGATCAGCGCACGAAAATGAAAGCATGTAGACAATAGAAACTGGTGATACAAACATTGTCTTAAGGATAATAATGTCAATGTCAACAGGACTAGAGAGAAAATATACACCGAAAACAATTTCACAGGGGATGGTATGGCACGAGTGAATACGAGCAGAAAGGGTTTCATATTTTTGATGACTCAAGGTTTCCACATTCATGGTTACGATGGGCAAACGCAAGCTCATACTGTCTCTATCCATGAAGTAGGGGAGGCATTCACTAGGAAAACTACAATTTTGAAGAAAAAACAAAATTGGCGGGATTAAAGTCTACTCACAATGCTTCTGACGGTCTTGATGACACAGGAGAAGGGTGCTCAATCAGCCACTGAAAGGAAGTCAAATTCTGATGACGTATTGAACTGGACGTGGGTTTCTGTTGTGCAGAGAGGCCGCACATGTATTCTGAATCGATTGTCCTACGTTCCAGAGGCAGCTACTCAAAGAAAGCATAAACGCAGGTTAGCTATCGCCGCTACGATAACTTATCTCGGTGCAGCAATGAACGGGGGTGTTATTCTTACTTTTTTTACTTTTCTTTTAGTGTTATTCTCACCATTTTATGAGCTCTTGATCCTGTAAAAAAAAAGGAAATACATTCCACTGTTTCTGACAGCAAACCTTGCTTGCCATGTTGCTGTGTTCTAGCTTCAGAATACCCAGAACGCTGTTTCAGGGAGCAGCCAGTATTAGCGTACCTCTGTGGAAACGCCGAAAAGGACTATGAACTCTGCTATCACGTAAAACAGGCTGCCGTCGCGCTGATAAGACAGGCAGTTCGGCGTGGAAAGTGCTTGCGATGGAACGAAAGGTATGGGGTGAGTACCTTAAAAGAGGCAGGCGCCATGAAAACGCTGGAAGATATCACTTACAAATGGCCCCGCCAAGAAGATTGTGGCTTGCCTTCGTACCAGTAGAAAGCACTCGGAATATAGGTACTGTGTGATGTAATCGACTGTGAATGCTTATTGTGGCACATGTGTATATAGGACGCTCTTTTCTTTATGTTCAATTTTTTTGCGCGTGGTCAGCCTTGGTGTTACTAATGAAATAAAATAGATTGCACGAACACTTAGGAACACTAAGTGTTCTACGCGAAGCTTTACTTTTCCCGTCTGCGGATCCCCTAGCGGACCATCCTTCGCATACACGAACTCTGCTGCATGCTCATTTTTACCAGCTTCAAAAGAAAATACTTTGAATAAAAAGAATATTTACGGTTTTGTCAGTTCCATCGTGCATTCAATAATACTTGGCAAAACAATGTGCTGCTATCTTTAGTTACACAAATGTTGGGTTATTTTCCAACTGCTCTTACAGGCTGTGGAACAATAACTTGGTTTCTCACTCCACATCTGCAATCTCGTAACAAATATTGCTTGCTACAAATATTATGCAACTGTAAATATTCTCAAGCATGCGATAACAGGTTCCATAAAATGCTCGCGTCATTTCTCGCTAAAACTACAAATGCTTTCTCAGGGGTGTTGAAAACGAAATATCGATAATCCCTTAACAGGTACCACTGTTATCTCACATATGCTAATTAGCATACATTCGTAAACTACCACGCAAAAATTATGGAACAAACGACGTTGGTATCAAGGCCAACTTAAACAAAGCCTTCGATGTATGTGTCTGCATAGGTTGAGGGGGTGCGTCTCAATTCGAATCCAAGGACCCCAATTGTTCAATTCCCCATTTTGTCCTCCAATGTCAGCGGAACTGTAACTCCTGCCATCTCAGCCATAGCACATGGACTCTGACGTCCCATATCACGAGTACCAGGCATTCCAGCTTCCAGACGTTGCCAGCGTCCACGCTGGCAACGTCGATGCAGGTTTGATTGGAGAATAGGGCTTTAAAGAAGAAACCATGTGTTGCCTCATGACTGGTATGTACTGAAGGTCTGGAGAGAGCGTGTTACCAAAGCGTGTCTCCAAAACGTGTCCTTATTAGCTATCATTCATTATTAAGAAAACGAAACCGTGCTCATGGCAGGGCTCGAACCACCATCCATCCATGTTCTAGCCAAGCGCGCTAAGCACTAATCTCTGCAAACTTCCTACGAAAGTGTACATAATTTTATTTGTCCAGCGTAGTGAAGCTGGATGTCGTCGCGGAAACTAACAATAAAAAAAAAAGATGCAAGCATAGACAGAAAATTTTACAAAAAAATAAAGCAGAAATATGGGGAGTCCAGATGAAACAAAAAAGAGGAAATCCCAACAAAATGACAAAGATGACAAATAAAAAACAAAGTGACACGTCTCAATGATGACACAAAAGCAGGAGTAACGTTGAGGCATTCGCATTTCTCCAGTGCAGATTCTGCAGCGCTCATGAGGTTTCCAATGCGATCACTTTAAAGTCGCACTTCAGGTAGTCCGGCCCTGTCCCTGCAGTCAGAGGACCTCTATTTTCTATTTGTAAAAAAAAGTGAATAGTCAGCTACAAGTTAGGCTGTTTGGTTAAGTGGGCGAAAAGCCACGTTTCCACTAGTTTACTTCGCGAATGGGGACGGTATGAACAAAACTCCTGAACACAGTTTCTTGAACTTATTATAAGGTGAAGCACTGAAGGTTAAAGCGATCGGAAAGTGTCCGAGAAACGACCTTCATATATTCTGGAAACAGTGCTAAAACGCACCAAACGAGAACGAAGGGAGGAGGAGCGGTGACTGAGTTAGTATTGAGCGCTGGTCACGTCGTTGTGCTTGGAATTGTGTTTTAGCAGAGTAGCAGGCCAGATTTTAGTAATTCCAGGCAACCTCTCTGCCTTTCCTTTCAATAAATTCATCTGTATATCTATCTACCTATCTGTTTCAACAAAAACAAAATGACCTGTGAACAAACTCGACTTTTCCTGAATGAACTTGAATTTGCGTAAGAATAATCCATATTCTTAATAGAGATCAGGACGGAGTTGAGCGCTGGTCACGCTTTTGTGCTTGGCATTCTGTTTAGTCCTGTTGCTACAAAAAATGATCTGTCAGCAAACTGGACTGCCCTTGAATGAAGTTGAATTTGTATCAGCATAATTCACACTTCTAAATAGAGATCAGGACGGAACACAGCCAGCGTTCCTACCCCGTGCGTTCCCCAGCTCAGTGCACATTCGCTTCGAGGGTGGTTTTAACACCACGTGCGGCCGCTTTTCGTTGGAGGCGAAAAGCAAGGCGCCCGTGTGCTGTGCGATGTCAGTGCACGTTAAAGAATCCCAGGTGGTCGAAATTTCTGGAGTCCTCCCCATAAACCAAACCAACCAACCTTTCCAGCCGACTAAAAAAACGTCACAAGGGGGTACACGCTTAAATTATTGCCAAGTGTTCGGGAGAGCAAGGCTGTTAGGCCAAATAAATGTTTCATAAAGGTTTCAATGGGAAAAGAATATCGATCTTCTAGGCTACTTCCCCAAACCAAGCTCTTCATTGGCAAGCTTCGGTTGAAAAAGGAACGCACTTGAAAGCGGCTGGATGCTGTCGTACCGCTTTCAGACATTCTGTATATTAGGTAATAATGAATACAGTGCTGCCTCCTGTTTCTTTTCTTTCGACGGGATGCATAGTCCGAATTTATAAGAGCACCGGGGAGCGTACGAAAAAAATTGTATCCAGGAACCGCTGTATGGAATCGTAGTTGCAAGTGTGTGGCAGTTTCGGTAAAGCATCTATTTGCTATATCACCTGTATAGCTGATTATGTTAAACGTATCTTCAAAGAAGCTGCTTAAAAGGACCCCAGTAAAGAAATTGAAATTATCCTGTGCCGTAATATTGCAGGTTACTAACCACGATGAGGCTAATTGCCGTGGACCTTGGAAGCTTTTTATGTTAAAATTGGGCAAACAATAAAATAAATGTGCCGCCTCTACAGCTTGATTTCGCGAAGAAACTAGTGGTGCGCCGGATTTGGCCCTATTGCTCGCCCCATTCGTGCCGCAGTGTGTTTTAGGTTGGCGTAGTAAAGCCGTGACCCTTGTTCTGTTTTATTTTTGTTAGGTAGTCCATTGTCGCGCACCTCGACGGCGTGTTTTTAGCCCAGTGGCGTCTGGTTCTTTTTATTAAGTGCTTTTCTGTTCATCCTGAATAAACCGGTGTTTTAAGAAAAACTTGGTTTGTCACTCGTCGGGTGAGACCATGGCTCGCAGACCTGTTTTTTAGAAGGCGCAGCCTTCAATGTCGACAATGTATGAGAATGCAGACGCCTTAAATGCCTAGTGGACGTATGCAGAGCATTGCAGCGAAACTGCGTACACTACATGGAAGATTATATGTTAATTTAAAAGTGTTATAATTTGTACCATATATGTCTGGATATGTGACAAACATCTTACCTTGGCACTCTTTTCTTTCTTTGTTCCTCTCTCCATGTGTAGGGTAGCCTAGTGGGCATCGCCTAGTTAACCTCCGCGATTTTTTATTCTATTCTCTCTCTCTAATAATGTTTGGCGCAAATCATTTGCCATGATTTATCGGCTCCTAAATTGCTCGCCTTTAACCCTACACCCTTTGCTCGTGTCATGTTTGAATGAATATTTTTAATCAGCATCTAGATACGCATTTTGTAACTATAATGTCCCGGTCACGATGGGTGCGGGGCCGATGTGCACGTGATAGCACTCTATTTCACCGATCTATCGGAGTTTCGTAAATGACGTTGAAGTGTTCCTTGATTAAATTTCTTCTTATAGACACCTACCTTTTCCGGATGAACATAGCCTTTTTGGTGCGCTCAAGGATCCTCAGTACGAGAGCACGGAGATTTGCGTACAAAATGTTCTTTCGAGAATGTCTAGCGGCTGAGAATATAATTTCTTTGGCTCCGTATACCGAGAACAACGGCGTTGAACATTTTCTTCTCTGGTATCACTTAAAACAACACTATTAGTTGAACAGTTAGAAGGATGTTTGAAGCAGGAATAAAATCACATAACAGGGAAACTGAAAAATGCTAAGTGTTAACTCTTGGCCTTCCGCAGAAAATGTTAACCTCATCGGTTGTTTGCACATTACAAAAAGCATTTGATGAGAAAAATAATGTAAGCACTGAGCATATCCTGCTCAACTGAACCCATAATAGGAATAGAATGGACTCCTAGACCGACCTCCGAGCTACAAATTCTGATCTCGATAACATTGATAATGAATTCTGTCATACATGAACATTATTAGATGCAAAGATAGAGCTGGCTAATATTGCATAATTTTTGGCATTTACATGGTAAAATGCTGAACTAGCTGCTCTAGCCTTGAACTCCCGATTCCTCGACCTGTAGCGTTGTCCCCAATAAGGCGTTTATTGTAACTGACCGCAATATTATTGTAGTAACCACGGGTGCATCACATTCTAAAAGGTTCCACAGGCTTATAGATTGACTGGCGTGCCAGACCTAAATCACATATATATGAAGCCGCAGTGAAGGGCTGCGTATGTTGTTACCTCTTGATGTTATTTAACTGCACTCACATCCGAGAGTACGCGAGCGCTTTTCCGTTTCGCCTGCATGACAGAGTAGCCCCCGCGGTGGTGATCGAATCTTCATCGTCGGCATCAGTTGGAGATTCCCAAACACTGACTCACCGCGGCAGGGTTAAAGGAGGGTCTGCTAGATATTTAGATGTTGCGGCCTTGAGAAAGGTTGGAATGTAAGAATTTTAACTTTTATAAATGCTTCTAGTTACATTTCGTCATAATATATATACGCAATCGTTGCTTCAAACCCGTCATCATCATCAGCAGCCTGACTATACCCACTGCAGGGCGAAATCCTCCACCATTATCCTTCAATTAACCCGGTTCAGCGCTAGCTGCATCCACTTGACCCCTGTGAGCTTCTTAAACTCATCCGCCCAACCAACTTTCTGCCGCCCCCTGCTGCGCTTTCCTTCCCTTGGAATCCAGTTTGTTACCCTAAGTGACCGTCGGTTATCCTCTCTTCGCACTACATGTCCTGCCCATGCCCAGTTTTTCTTCTTAATTTACATCAGAATGTCAGTAACTTGAGTTATGAGAGCGCAACTCTTTTGCGCCCGTTCCAGGGTTTCCCCTTGTTGTCGCGGTCGGCGTTGTCCCTCGTAACCAGCTCCACTTTCCCTTCCAACTTCCTTCCCTTACGGCGTCGTTCAGGTGCCCACAGAAATAAATGTAACAGATACTGCGCCTTCCTATTCTTGTGAACCAATTATGAAAAGCATGCTTCAGAGCTCAAGTGGAAGACGTGACCACACGAGGTACATAATTCAAAGATAACAGATCCGGACTATCAAATTTGATGTACAGGTTCTTGAATATTAGGGGCTGGGATTTAAAAAATTCCTATTCAAAATCTACTACCCCATTCGAGCTTAAATAACGTTCACAAAGTAGCAAAATATAGTCTGCGTTATTTGATAAGTGATTCAACATCGGTATTTGCCTACATTTTCCGAAATCGAGAAAAAACTGCTCTCTGTGGCGTGCACAATTTTCGCAAAAGAGAGTCGAAAAGCTATTTTGACATGGTGCGTCATCTGTAGGGCAGCAAGGCAAGCGCACCAACGGCCGGGATGGAGCTTGCCTTACTGCTCGACAGATGGCGTACCATGTCAAAGTAGCGTGTCGACTTGCTTCTGCGAAAAGTATGCAGGCCGCTGAGAGCAGTTTTCAGTCGATTTCGGAAAATCTAGGCAAGTACCGATGTTGAATCACATATCATATAACGTAGACGATATTTTGCTGCTTTGTGAACGTTATTTCAGTTCGAATGGAGTAGCAGATTTTGCATAGGAAATTTTTAAATCCTAAACCCCAAATATTCAAGACCCAGTATATAAGCAAACTTCATCAAAGTATGATGCTGTTCTTTGTGTGTGAATTCTTGGTTACTGCACATGTAAACCTGCAGTTAGGTGTGGGCGCTCACTCACAGAGAAAAGCAATATATTTTGATGTAGTTTGTGCATATACAGCTAGCTTGGTATTCCGGATCTCTATCCGATCGTCTCTTGGCTTTCGAGCAAGGCCTTGCCCGGATCTAGACCGCCCTCATTTTCCATACTGCTAGAAATTCGATGAGAGGCTTGCTAACTTTGACTACAGCTCTTTCAAGTCAGTTTAAGATATTTTCGAAGCTTCTTTCTTATCGTCTGCAGCTTGTGGCATTAGTCTCTTCGCCAAGCAACGTTTCAATGGGCCCACGCGCTGCCTCCCGCCACCTCCCGATAACTTGATTGCTATCTTCATTTCTCCGACCACAAAGTTTCCTTCATGACAGTCAAGAACTGTTAGTGGAGTGTTTCTTGAAGGAATATGTGTGAAAAATAAAACAGTTGTCCGTAATTATACATATATATTTCTCGAAATCTTTGTTTCAATCTGTTGAAACAGGCGAACAGCTGATGAGCTGCACTCAAATTTTACATTAGGAAGTAACGTAATCGTCGGCAAAGTTTTTCTCTGACCCACTCTCTACGCTTCCTATCTTCCCCTCTCTACGCTTCCACACCCCTCTGCGTTGTTCTCAACTTAAGTAGAACCTTCTTCGTTAGCTTTAGACCTATAGTATACCATAAATAGCCATGAACCTCATCTATTTATATTTCAATTTTTAGGCAATCATCGAGCTATTTTGAGCGTTTTGAGTAAACACTTATACCACGGCCGCTCGATGGAAGCGCACTAGGTGCGGCCTGCTGCGTCGCGCCGCCGTCAACGGGCAAGCGCGTCCTTGGGGAGTTTACAGTTGCGCCCGCTATTTCTGCTGAGGGCGCCACTGTTCGGGGACACGTCGCCGCCGGGGTAGCCGGCACTGAGCGCGCGGTTTCCTTCCTTTCTGGGCGCGTTCGCCTCGCGTCTGCGTGGTAAACGCAAACTTTTTTGTCTGCGCATGTGCGAGCACGTTAACGTTGAGGTTGGATGTGTTTGTTTTTTCAGGCGAAAGCCGTTCTAGGCTCATGGAGCGAAAATCTATGCGCAGAAGCTGTACGTGTTATCTGTGTGTCGCATCTGTGCACTGGTGTGCCAGTCGCAAAAGCGGACGTGCAAGGAGGGAGATTAAGAATGAAAATGATTGATGGTGATAGGTAATCAATAAAAGTTATAGACATTGTTAGAGGTAACGACTGATGCTAATGACTAATAATGGGTAATAATGACTAAAATGATTTGTAATGACCAGTATATCAAACTGCATGTAATGACCGCTATTGATTAGAAATGAGTAAAAGTGCTTAGTGATGTGTGGTAATGAATATAATAGCTAGGCATGACTCATCATTACTGTTAATGACTACGAAATGACCAATATGTGAAACGACGACATGTAATGACCACTGCTGATTATAAATGAGTAACCTGCTTAGTTATGAGTGATAAGCGCTACAGTGACTACGCAGGCAGACTCATCATGACTGAAAAACGACCAATATATCAAATGACGACTTGAAATGACGAACTGTGGCAAATGATGAGAGGCAAATGATAGGAGAAGGGTAGGCTTTCGCCGTCCTGCGCTTAAGAGACATCTAAGAGACCCTCTAATTTTATCTGCTGAGCTCGCTTCAGGCAAACACAGCAGCGAGGGGTGGAAATGCAGTCGCTTCCTTTGAAATGAAAGCGGCGCTGAGGTTAAAAGTCCAGAAAATGCCCTATCAGCTGCCATTGAATTTGCTACAAGGGACAGCAGATCGGACTTGGTGATTAATTATAGGTTAACCGTGCAAACAACGTGACGAGAACACAGGAGAAGAAGACGGCACAACCACGCCAGTTGTGTTGTCCTATTTTTATGTGTTCCTGTCACGTTGTTTAACCTATTTAATTACTAGGGAGCTGGCCAGTGAACTAGGATTTTTAACGATGTGTTGTGAAGCAGATGAACACGAGGAGGTAGCACCAGAAGCTTTTCTTGGAGGTTATGTTGCGAGGACATATCAGAAAAACCTTCGAAGGTTGTTTTTTTACATAAGCATGCCATTTGTTTTAAATGTTGCCGTATTTAGTGTGAGTGGCCTTGCAAGTAAAGGAGCCTGTGCATACAACATTTGTTTATACTGTTGAGACTGTTTGAGCCGATGCGATAAAATGAAAAGCCACGTTCCACAGAAAATCCGGCGCCCGCTCTGTTGGCGGAAAGTCGAAATAAAAACCTCTCTGGTAAGAGGCACTTTAGTTGGTGATATGGCCAGACACCTTTGGCGCATTAAGAACACATGACATGTTCAATGTGGCAGGAGCTGCCAAACTAGAGAGAGTCAATAAGATGTAAGTGTGAAATGGGAATTATTGAAAGCGGGACCCTTAGATCGCAAGTCAGGCACACTATACTCCTATAGGGCACGTTCGTACGGCTTCGGTAAAGAGGGGCTTTATATAGCTATGTGTAGGGTGCTATTGAATATAATGCGGTGGCTTAAGGCTGCATTCTAATGATAAGCGACACCGGCAGCAATTACGGGATACGGTGGATAAGCAGGTAGCAAAGGGCGGGCCCTCTAACGAGGCTCCTCCAGGAGACTTAAGAACCCCAAGTTTTGTTTATCACTACCAGGTTGTTGCTTAGTATATGCGATATTTGGTAATGGTTTTGAGGCGACATGTCAGTCGTGCAAAAGCCTGTTGCAGGAAATATGAGTCAACTGGACCAGTTACAGGTTAATGAAAGCCAAGGACAATGGAGGCGTGATGTACCCGCAAAGGAAGTAATCAAGCTTTGTCAGCTTACGAGCACCTTCATTAACAGAATGATGAAGTCTGAGGAGGTCCGGTGATGTAGCAAGCTGTGTAAACTTTTGGTTTCATCATTGTTTTCTCTCTGTACACAGTACCTGGAACTAATCTATAAAAACAATGATCGTGCCCATGTTAAGGCGCTATGCAAGATATCGTTAAGTTGCTGCCCCCACTGATAGCAAGCTGGCCTGGAAATGTCAACTCAACAGTGGAGCGATATTTATGGCTATTGCATAAACCTCTCTCAACGAAGGTTTTCCGTCTGCGAATGGTAATTTTCTTCCTGTTATTGTGTGGCCATTAAATAAGCGTACTCGGTTGCTCGCTGAATCTCGGCTGCAGTTGCGCTCTGACGCGTAAGCATTCTTGTGATCACAGCTAAGAGTTTCACAACAGCAACACTCGATGCGCATTCTTCCATTGAAAATTACGAACCAGCAAAATTGTACGTGTTTGCGAGCAGCCAATAAAAATAGTAATAAAAACTTTCGGCGCATATACGTAGCACCTTGAGGTAGACCGGCTCTATCAAGCGCGCTTACTTTGACCGGTCATGCAAGATGCGGGAAGACATGACGGATAGCATTCTGGCGTACAAAGTTTAAGGTCTCCAACTGAGTAGAAGATCCCAGGTTATCATCTAGATTTAACCTAATAAACATATTCATATTTCCAGCGTAAAATGTGTCACAATGAGATAGAAAGGTTGGTTACATGTCGAATTTTCACAGAGGTTGCTCACAGTAGGACATTTTTTTATTAGGTAGCGCTGGCAGCTTAGAACAGGTTGACATCAATTTGTGTATAAAAGCTGTACGCAGGAATGATTAAATTGTATGAAAATGACACACGAAATTCGCGACATAGTTAAGTGGTTATGGATTAGGCTACCATGGCAGCTGAACAGCTTCGAATTGTTGACAGCCGGGTCACATCTTAATGTGACGAACAACTGAATCCAAATGCAACATCACGGTAATGCGAGCTCTCCAATCGAGTGGCCTTGAACCATCGTCACTATAAGTTTTTCGGGGTACACTCTAGTATACATCCTTGCCGAGCACGCGCTAAGTGTTTACATGGTCACACTAGACATGACAGTATATACTAATTCTTGTTGCCAAATTGTGTGAAGCGGAGCTCTTATATACTTAAAATAAAAAGCTTCTACCACGCCGACGCCTCCTTCAAAGCGCAGCCATGCGCAGCTCTCCGCGCTCGGCTGTCCCCGAACGGTGGCGCCGCGGCGGTGGCGACTGGAAGTAGGCGCCACCCGCTGGTTTCGGGCGACGTAGCAGGCCGCACCTAGTGCGCTTCCATAGAGCGGCCGTGCTTATACTATGCTATCAACTCAGTTTTCTCCCACTAAATAAACTGTATAGTACGCTGCCTGTTTTTTTAACTCGGATTTTAAAAATTTTCAGGAAGTCAGAAAGTAGTTCACTTTCAACCTTTGTAATGCTTTTTAAAATTTAATCAGGAATATATTGTGGCCTCGTACACTGCCATCAGAATGCCACCAGGTTGCATTGGATCTAAGAAGAACACATCAGGCGAACGGAGCATCCTTAGCCGTAGCAATGCTGACCAAAGACGAATGGAGAGCTTAGACTCTCGGAATTGTTCTCGATTCCCAGAAAACCTGCACAGGCTTCAAGTAAGGTATGCTGCCAACAAAACAGCTATAATTTTAGGGACCACACAACGCTTGCCCGCTACAGCTTTGGGGAATTCAAGTCTCGCAGGTACAAAATCAAAGAGAAATACAGGAATCGCTGCAATGGAACGGAAGTCATTACGGAAATGATTTTAAAATGCAAGCAAAAAACATTTCGTTGAAGTAAATGTTCTTGGTCTTTCGCTTTCTTATTTCACTCGACCACTGGTGATACGTTGCGATTCAAACGAAAGAGCGTACATGCGCACTTTACTAAAATATCGCGCAAGATGGCTTCTCATAGCTTTCTGGTGGCTGGATAATGTTTTCGCTAAATTTGACGGCCTCTCTTGGAGGCCTAATACCGCGTGGGAGCCTGGCAGACAAAGAATGAAGAAAAAAACAGATCAGGAATAGGCAGAATAAGGAGACATTCCTTTATCACCATGTACCTCAACTATTGCGCTTTCCTCGTGAGGCCGCTCCTCGATGGCCCCTTTCTCTCTATCCGCAAAGTATCCTAAGATAGCGGGCAGCGACTGGCCATCTCATTCAGTTCTTTCCTGTGTAACTACGGCTGCGTATCCTCAGATATGCACACGTACACGTCGTGAAAGTCTTTGGTGCAAAGTAGTCATCAGTGTCTCTTTGATGCATTTTGTGTAACTTGCTCTGCAGTGTCTTTGTATAAAGCGACTTTTGTATTCATTCACTTAATATAAAACATAACAACGCGACATAACATATTTTTGCTAATTGATAAAATTTTCAGTGCAACGCTCGCTGGTTAAGAATATATCTACTGCAAAGAACCACCGCTGTGTGTCGACAAAGGTGAGTGCGATTATTTGGATTATCAAGCACATTAAATAATAAATGCCGAAATATGGATCTCACGAGCGGGGGTAATAGCATCGCCATAACTTAAGAATTGCAGCAAACAAGCAAGCCAGTGGACGCAAATTATGTGGCAGGATCTCTTTAAAGCAGTTTACTCCAAAACATTCAATAATCTGGGGACCTGGTCCCGAACACCTGGAAGAGAATGAGGTAGCGAACTACCAAGCCGGAATGATGTACATCAACCAGGCGGAAACACACCACTACCTCGTCTTTAGTGCCCATCTTTGGGGAAAGACAGGGAGACGTTATGCTGAATTAAAGAAAACTTCCCTCCTCCTTAAAAACATGTAGACGCCTTCGATGCAGTAGACTGGAGTAAAATGCAAACTAGCACCTACACGAACCTGTTAAACTTAAACAGGTCCAACGAAAGAGAATAACCCACTGCATGCCCCTGTGTAGGCGTTGCTGTACCTTTTCACATATATCACGCCTCTGCACAGACAAGCCCTAACAATGTCTACGAATGAATAGTCATATGTGCCACGGAAGGCGGGCCCCACCACTGAGAGCCGGAAAAATAGCTCCGGCTAGTCCAACTTGTAAATGACTCAGAGCGAGCCATTGACGCAATGGACCAGAGATAATAGGCTCACCTTCTTCGAAAAAGCACTGCTCCTCTTCCCTCTTCTTTTGGTGAGATATACGCTTGAACACACACTGCGAGGGCTCGATTATTAAGGTTCTTAAATAGTAGTAAGAGAGCAGGAAATAAGTTATTTTGAAGGTAATACATAGAAAGCAAAAACTGAGCACGGCAATTTTATTTCTGCTTAAGAAACTTGCTCGGAAAGCAGGCACCTTTTTCTATTTTTCCTTGAGCATATGGTGATTTGTAATTTCGGCGCCGCGCCCCTCGACGGTACTGTGGCGCAAAGTAGCTTCTGTCGCTATCCATTGCAGTGGCTGTTGCTTCACTGGAAGCAGCGCTGTCGTGACGGGGCTGGGACGGCCCCTGACCACTGCGGCCGTGGTCATCGCATCTTCCAGATTTGTAGCCCCTTTCACCACTACAGGGCGATTTGCCTTTAAGTCCAAAAGTGTTTTATATGAGGGATGTTGGCATATATACCCAAGCCTTGCGGCTAAATTTTGTCTCGATTAGTGTGAACCACTATTTTCTAGTAAAACGGTTTCTCGCATTGCCACACAGTGAACTTTAGCTAAGCGCAATATATTAGTTTCGCACAAGGTACTCTTATCGACCTGCATCTACCGCTGCTTGGTCACTTGTTCCAACGCTATGAGCAGTGATCTTGAAACTGCGCAGTTCCATGCTTGAAGAATATTTGTGAAGAAGAAAATACATTCCAGCTGAAGGAAAAGCTATAGGAATAAATACCTGTAACGGAGGCGATAATGATGTGCTTACCAGGGGGCAGGGTGGCGGGGAGGGGGGGGGGGGGGGAGGTTGTTGTTATAGCTGTAGTTGTTGGAGCCACGCGTCCAAGCGTCCAGACTACAGCTGTTCCTGGGCAATTATAAACGTGCTAAATTATTCCGAAGAGCACTGGACACAAGGTACTAAATTTGACATATCATGTTGACGCTGTCACACTCGCACCTCTGTGTTTGGCCATTGTTAAGGCTACGATGTGAGGAAAGCATTGCGTATCACCGTCCAAAGAAATATCAACTCGCCGTTGATTTCTTGTACAAATCCGCCGCTCCAACCTAAAGCCCACTGCTGTCTCCGCAAAGCCCACGGCTATGTTACGTTTGCTGCATGTCTCAGGTGCGGCGTGATAGAGTGCCGCAAAATGTGCGAAATTTTGCATTTATAACAGAAACATATCAGAGCTTATGCATGTTGCCTACTCGAGTAAACATATGCAGAACACCTTGTTATAAGAGTAACAAGGCTAGCTATTGCTCCTGCTTTTTAATGGATTTCTGACTGAGTAAGTTGCTTGCGGAGGAGGTGGAGAAGAAGAAAGAAAGGCTGAACTCTTACCGGGAAGAGACAACTGTTTGCTACTCTGCATGGATGAAAATGGTTTAAAGGCTGTAAAGGTAAAGAAGCAATAGACACCAACACAGAAACTGCGAAAATTGGACTTTTCATGCAATTACTTCATTCTTATAATAACCAATAATGGATTAACAATCACCGAGTCGTAGTAAAACTGGCATGCTGCGAAGGAATAATAGAAAAACACGGAAATGACTTGGAATGAATGCTCAAAAAGGCTTGATTTTTTTTTTACACCGAGGTTTAGTGACCCGATGTCTGGTTTTCCTGAACTGAGCTCTCGATTAGTCTACCAAAAAGAGTTTTCTGACAACGAAAAGAGCCCCAGCTAAGATGTCTTCATTCAATTACCTAAGCTTCGTTAAAGGAATGAACTATATGGTCTTTCTTTTCGTAATATTGAGGTTTGGTGAGGCTAATCAGCAAAACATGAGCACTTTATTGTTGGGAAGTAACTGAAGTCATCTATGATCTGATTATTTGGTGATGATGCAGCCGAAAATAAAGGAGGAATGTAGAGAAAGTTTAGCTAATTAATCACAAGCATAAAGCAAGAAAATGGGCATTTTATAAGTGAAGTAAAGTATTCTAGAGCATGTATTCTTTAGTATATTTATTGCATTTCAGCTTGCTTAATAATTACAATAGGAGGAAGAACACGAAATGCAGTCGGCTGTTATCGGTAGACTGATGATTCCTATAGTTATCAGGAATGCTATGCTTTGAAGTTCATGGTTGGTTTGGAAGACAGAGCTCAGGGAAGATCAATAATTGTAAAAGTTCCTAGCATCACCCTACACCTGTCATCAAGGAAAGAAATCATCTTATGGACCATGACTTCTTCCATAATAAAAGTGAATTCATTCCATTCTAGGCTAGCAGTATCTCACTAATTGCCAGTGAAACTGCCCTTGCTCTTGCTTATCACACACTACGTTTGAGTACAACTCATATTACGGCAATCCTTGACAGAAAAAGAAGATGCATATTGCTTTGAATGTATTCTCCGCCGTCTGACACACATACCCCATAATTAACGAAACTAGAAAATCAGCATGGAGCTCTCTAACTGCGGTAGTTTATTAAATAAAATTTTCCTTCTTGCAATGTGCTACAAGCAGGCCATAACGTCGCCTATGTTTAAATCATATTTTACCTGTTCTTGTCATATAAAATCAAAGTATTTTATGTGTTCAGATGATTGCGCGCCAAATCACGAGTCTTGGAATCATGACGAAAAATCACGCAGGCAACTGCATTTTTGGGCTAGGATTAGTGGAAATCACGCAGTAACGCCACAAATCACTGACGCATGACAGCAATCCATTATTGATTGATCTAATAATTAAAAACAGCGCAGCTGAACCTGCTTATTACTGCGCTGGAAGCTTGGAGCAGAAAGCAAGCCGTAATATGGCTCCTGCTGAGCACAATAGCTCCACGGTAGACAAATTATTGGGAAAAACACTAAGTTATGCCTAATGGTTGGGCAGTTGGAACATAATGGTCATTTTCCGCCTCTTTTTCTTTTTCGCTAAACACACCTATGTGGCCCTGAAATATATAAAACACTTAAAATTTTGAAATAAATCAACTGTTTGCGTTTGTAAACTTATTACTTAAAGAATGAGAAAGCAATTTCGCAAAACAAACACCTTTAATTTTTTTGGAGCCTGTAGCTTTTGGTTTTTATTTACTTTTCTTTTGCTTTGTGCTTTTAGTGGCAATTTATTATCTATTTTGAAGTTTCATATGTCATGCTCATTATTTCAGCACTGCGGGGATAATATTAGAAGCAATTATATGTGTGCTTTTTATACACGAAAACTGTGATATATGCACTTATCTACAGAAGCTGAAGAGACGATCACCAGCCAGACTACTGCACATGAAAATATTGTTAAGCAGATTTGAAATTTTTAAATAAGAATTAAGGTTTACAGTTGTTTTATTTAATCTGAGCCGAGGATGAGGAAAGGAAAGTACACCAAAACGGAAGAAAATGTGTGCTTTAGTCATGCTAAACCCAAACGAGGTGAAAGCTTCGTTATCCTTGGTTACGTTTCTTGTTGCTCATTTTCAGAATAACCATCATCATCAGCATCATCATCATCACAATTCATCATCACTATTGATTATACAATCATAATCAACTAAATGCATCCCGATTGTCATCGCTACTATTATCTCCTCATTATCCCTAACTGCAGTGTCATTATCATCGCTGCTAATTATTTCGAACTGCATCGTCATGGCCATCACTACAACAAACCTTGCGGTGATAAAGGTAATTACGGTTTGTTTCTTGTTTGCGCGCTCAGCTGCGAATCGGAGGGATAGTGGTTCGATTTCCGGAGGAGAGATGTTTTTTGTCCTCCAGCTTCTTGAAGGTCAAGTTCCAACCCATGCTGAACCTGACCTGAGGTGGCGTCGTGAAGCTTTCGCTTCAACGTGCTCACGCTGCATACAGCGCTGCTATATCCTCATTTTTCTTCTTTCGGGCACTGAGTTTTGTTCATCAGAGATGTATACTGATGATTTCTTCTTATATACTTCCGCAAAAGATTTTTGGGAACATCTAGGCAAGACTTTAAGGGATATGACTAGATTGGTGCGCTTGGCGGCACCTCTTGCAGATGCTCGTTAACGTACACGCCCTTTGCAACTCCCTTGTTGAAGAATGCCTTATTTTACGCATATGTTATCATACGCATACTCATTGGCATGCAGTCGTGAAGAACTAACATTATGTGGAAAGCCACCTGAGAGTGATATTAAGGCCTACTTTAACTCAGCCTTAGAATTGTCCTTGCCCTGACTAGTGTAGCGGCCGTGACTTAGTAACCAAAAGACCCAGGTTCGATTCTCAGTCTGCTGCTAGCTTGGCGCTCTCATGTGGTCACCTGGTGTCGAAATGCCTACTAGAGAACCAATGCGTGGCCGTGTCATAAGCCCACCTACTACAGACCTGCTCCTGATCTTTCGTTTAGACCGGCGAATTGCAGACAATGACAGGTTATCTACTCGAAAAACTTCCTGCTTGAACAAATTACGACAGCATAGCCGGAAAGCTGCGCTTTTCAAAACGTTGTAGTGAAAGAATGCGCATCTTGTCTAGTGAATTAGTACTCTATGACGTGGTTCCCTCTCTACCGCTATATAGAGGTTCCTTCCTGCGTGAGAAAGGACTTCATTTAGCACAAGTTAATGAACGAATCAGGGCTTTTTTTGAACTGAAGGAATGCCTCTCAGCCAGTGCTTGGTGAAACAAGTTATCAGGAGGGATGGGCAAGTAGCTTGTTTTTTTTTTCTCCTTTCGTTTATCTTGTTTTTTCTCGCACTGCATACGTGCGCTTTGTGGGCAGAAATTTCTCGCAATGCTCGATGCGTGCTTCTCTCGCTGCCATATCTCAGAATAGCATGTATTGCGGTGGTTGATCGTATCTTGTGTCCTAACACGACAATGATGCCATGCGCAATCAAGAGCCTGAATTTGTGGTCTTCATCGGCGAAAATAATGTGCAATGCACTACATGTGGGTGTAGTTCTGTTGTGCACTGTTCTTGAAAATCGGTCAGATTTCTTATTGGCATTTCAGCTCTAATGTGCGAATGATGAATTCATCAGAACAAAATTGCTTTAGGGTTCAGATACTAGTTCGTCATCAGTAAAAGAATGGGATCAGTAGAGTACTTATTTAGCCACAGGCACGTGCAAGAATTCTGTACTCTCTTTAATCTTTCATGTATTAAAGCAATGTTCGGTACGTAACTCAAGGACATTGTTTGTATGATCTCCATTAGGGCTGAAAGGCAGCGCTCGAACTCAACCATCATGTCTCTACCTTATGCCTGTGTGACAAGGGCCTCCAGTTGCTGTTAAAAAATTCGAATAGTGCACTTAGCTAGCCAGCAATTAAGAATTTGTAACAAATAACTTGCTAATAGCTGTCAATAACTAGCATATCTGAGAGGTGTTACTGAGTTACTATCATCAACTAGTGTTGCTTGTCATTGCCGAAATGTACTGTTGTGAAATCAATTGAAGGGTCCGCTAGGCCACACTTGGGCGGTTACCTACCTAAATTGTGCATCACTGAGGTCGCCATAGGCAAACACTATTTCATTATCTATACTACTATCATTACATATAGATTACCTCTTTATGACCTGCGATAGCTTTGTGGTGGGTAGGACTCCTTCTGTACACAGTACTGAGGTCTTGGTTCTTCCCCAAGATCTTTTTAACGCTTACGCCTTAAAAACACATCCATGCACAGGCTATGGACGTGATGATAAAAAAAAAAAGATACCACCGGCTTCACTAACGGCTACTGCTGCGAAGAGTGCGCGTACGACTCGAACAAGCTGATAATAACGGAATGTCGCATTAGGAGAGCGTCAATGGCATACTGATTTCAGCATTACGCGCGTTTATTGCCTTCGGCGCAGCAGTCTGTCTTTGAGTTAATGTATGTATTTGAACTTTCTCTAACAAGGAAATAGAGTTCTAAAGAAACCGTCTATTATGGAGCTAGTCACCGGGAAAAACTCAGCACCCTTTACTGGTTGTTGAATACAAGCAGAATTGCTTGTTAATATTTTCATCTGACAACACATTTGTGGACTGCTATGGTTTGATTGTGATTCATTTGATGCTAAATGTGTTTCGTAAATTGCGCTTTAAACTCTTTAACTCAGACGACAGCGGCCTAACTTATATAGCAATATGGCATAAGTGTCATAAACAGATCTGCTCTGAAATATGCGTTCGATGAGCTTTCGGCCCAGATTTCAGAAAGCAGCAGTTCCCAGATAAATAAGAAATAAATGCCCGAATCTATAATTCAAAGAAACGTTATTAGCCTTAGGGACTTAAGTAGCATATATGAAATTTAAATACTTTCGAGTAAGTACGCCTGAAAGAACTCAGCAAGATTTGACGAGAACATACTCCTTGTGCAAAATTTCACTAAAACGTTCGTTTTGCTTGGATTTGAATAATGAGGGCTCTATATTTGGGGCGATGAAAAATCAAGCAGTATTTCTAATCGCCTTTGGAATAATGCGCAAGTACTATATTGCTAAATTTTGCTTTGTCTTGCATATAACCATGGCCTCCTTTATACACTCTGTGCCTGGCAACTCCGCACTCCGCAGCCGTCACCGCCGCTCCTCCTCCGTTGGCAAGTTACGCCGCCGGCTGCCGAGAAATGGTGCCAGCGACGTAGGGTCACCCTCGCCAGGCGAGTGCCGGGTGCGCCGTGTTGCAAAGCGGTCCGGATAGCCACGCGCTGCAGCTTTCTCGCTATTTCGTGGACTGTTTTGCAGTGTGCAAGGTCATGCTTCTACTTTTCTCTGCCTTCGGATGCTGCAGGAATACAGCATTGCACCACCTCGTAAGTGCCAGCTTTGCTTTCTCCTTCCGGCGATCGCTGCGTAGTGTTCAGCTGCTCTGAGGTTTGTAAAAAATAGTGACAGCACCAAACATTGTGTTTATTAATCGTCAATACTGCAATAGTAAAGTTAGATGTGCACTTGTGCTTTCTGGACTGCAATGCTAATTGCTTCCTTGCCTAGCTCGTCTGCGTAGTGTGTTAGATCGGCTCCTGCAAAGTTTTTTTTTCATTATACGCTAATTACGCAATTTTGTGATAGTAATAATAATAATAATATTATTAATATTGATTTATTGGCAACAAATTTACAAAATCATAACCAGCCCATTTAGGCATACATGCTTGTGAACGGAGCTCGGCTGTACAGCGTCATTGCATACGTCATTGCAGCGTCATTGAAAAAAAAAATTTGTATATAGTATTCCTTACTGATAATGTATCGAGAATGAAATAGCACAGGCGAATCGTTAAACGCTCAATCGCATCACACAAATGACTGAATGGACTGTTTAATTTTTAGAAGAGAGGTGAGTGACGTCAAAATAGAATAGAAACACAAGATTTACCTGTATTCAAGATGACTACTTTAAAGTGAGTTAAACCAAATCGTGCAAAGCCTATATTAGTTTTCCTTGTAAACTAAATCGCTGTCCCTCTCCTGCATCGGAAACCACAAAACTCGCATTCAACCGCATTAAGGCCTGTGAAAAATAATGACAGCACCAGAAGTGTGTTTATTACGCGTCAGTAAGGCAATAATAATATTAAATGTGCACGTGTATTTCCTGGACTGCGATGCTAACTTCCTCCCTGGTTAGCTCGTCTGTGTGGTATGTTACATGTGCTCCAGCGCAGTATTTTTTGTTGCGCTAACTGCGCAATTCTGTGAAAAACTAAAAACACCAGCTTTGCCTATTGTGACCGATAAAGAAGACTTCATGCAGACGGGAGCTCACGTGTGACAGAAAGGAAAGTGCTGCGGGAATAAATGTAGTGTGCTACCGACGGTATAGTCTTGGCTGTTGTTGCACGGTGCGTCAGTCCACCGCATGCCGCGAGCTGAGTTTTATAGGCGACAAACTTCCTGAAAGAAACGAAAAGTGTGCCAGATTGGTGCAACAAGAGTCAGCGCCGGCCGCACGCAGAACGAGAGAACGACGGACTTATAACACTGGGAAGCATCCTACCTAATAGCAACGACTCTGAAGAAGAAAACTCAACCGACACCTTCTTAGACTAAAAAAAAAAAAAGCCGGCTGAAGTGGAGAGTAACGTCCACTTTGGTCTTCAAATCGGGCCGTTACTCCGCCAGAGGAGCAACTGCGATGAGAAGCGGGCCGTGTGCAAATTTGGAGGATTAATTTTTGTCCTAGCTCGAAACAGTCTAAAAAGAGGAGGAACGCGAAGACGAACTGTTCGCTTGAACTCTGGCCTCCCTTCCCGCCTTTTTCGTCGCGAGTTTCAGGTGCAGAGAATGTGTTTCCGGCTCGATGGACAAAACGTGCGTACTATGTTGCTGGAAATGCATACTAGGTGCTGGAATTAGCTTTTTGACGCTGAGTGTGTCGCTGGCATCCGCGATGCACTGGAAGAAGTGCTGTATTTGCGCTGGGGTCGCCCTGGTCCCAGTAACACTTTGGAAATAGGCGGAAGTCCGGAAACTGGGAGGCGAGAAATAATGCGCACATGAAAAATATGGTTGAAGTAAGCGCATTTTTGCTACGAAGTCACTGCGCACCTGTAAGACCACAAAGGCAGTATTTTTTTTTTCTAGAATTTCCATGTTTCGATAGGTCATTTCGAGCATTTCGAGAGAGGCCTCGATTGCCGCGGCTCTGATGTCTCATTACATACTGATGATTAACGTACAATTAAAACTGGAATTGAATAATGTGGGCTACCATGCATAACAAACTTCACAGCTGATCTTGAGGGCACTCTAGCACACTGATTACTGCAAAATGTTCAATGTGGGCTCAATCGCAGGCTCAAAACAGGGCCTACGCATTATCGTGCGTAGCCCGTACTCCGGTCCAGTATAAGCAGCAGAAAGACAAAAATAAAACTAGGAAGATAATATATTACCGAGTGATGGGCCCATGAGAGAAGAAAACAACAGCATACAGTGATTTTAAATCACATTATTTTGCGTGTTTCTCAATCTTTTGCGGTCCTTCTTACTCTGCGTATAAAGCAACCGAACCCTCTGTCATCGCAACGCTTCCCGAAATGTTTACATTCAAATAACATTTAGTTACCGGTAAAATAATGTCGTCGCTGCTGCACTTGCCGGTATTAAAGCTTGGTCGCACATTTTTTTCTTGAAAGTTTGTGCTACAGCTTCGTGTTTAGCGAAAATACGCCCACCGAAGAGCCGGAACTGATAAATTTTGCAGCGATGTCAAACTCCGCGTATTAAAATTATTCCAGTGAACAAAATGGTGTGCATAGGCATCCAGAACATTAGTTGCAAGTCCTGAGAGCAGGCAGCAAGCTGGGCAAGAAGTTGTAATTGTTAGAGCGGCAGCAATGGCCTGTACACTTCGAACTGTGCCACATATGCTCTCCTTAGGATCCTTTTCCAGGGTCAAATGTTAGTCTCTTGGGGAGCATCAGCAAAAGCGACCGTTCCAACTCCTACAGTTCATCCTTTGGAGACTAAGAGTTTATACCCTTGCAGTTGATCCCCAAAAGGATTAATGGTTGTGGCAAACCAGTTGGTCACCGAAAGGACTAACCTCATTACCCCTTTCGGTCTTTTTTTTTCTTAGAGAGTAGAGAAGCATCCTAAATTCGTACCATTCCCGGGAGCACCATCGCAGACAGCGTTGGCAGCGATAAGAAACTCCTTAGTTGTTTCTTCCGCAAGCACCCATGAAGACGAGGCCTGCAACGTTACCTGCCGATGAAACGTGACAAGGGGACGCAACAAGCGTGATGAAAAATTAAAAAGAAAATGTAGTATTTAAATAAAATAGCTTACCTCTTCCATAAAACAAGGTAAGCATTAATTAATCTTTTCTTGGTGCATAGCTTTTAATGTGTAGTTTTACCATTCCTTTATTTGAGTGTTTGGCTCTCCGAGCTGTGGGTGTGTTGCAGTCGCGCTAAAACGCTTTTGGGCCCAGCCTTCGCCACTAGCTTACTTCAGCCAAGTTTAGACCGTGTCGCTCGCGCTATTCACGCCGCAGCGTGTTTTTTCTTGCCGCGGTAAAGCCCTTACCCTCGTTCACTTTTATCCTCGGTGTCACGTTGTTGCGAGTGTCGGCCGCTTGTTTTTGGCATGGCGGCTCCCGGTGATGTTTCTGCTCTGATTGTTCGTTCGCTTATCCGGAATAAACTGGTGGTTTTAAGAGAGACCGCAATGGTCATTCGTCGGGTGAAACCCTGGCTCGCGCACCTGTTTTATAGAAGGCAAGGCCTTCGCCCTCTTTTGAGATGGTAATAAAGCAAATAAGAAGGTTGTACATAACTTTTTATTCGAGTCCAGCAATCGCGTTTAGAAATAATCAGCCTTTCCCCCATCACCCATTTCGCAAAATGTCGTCAGTTTACGCTGATTTTAGGTTTCTCCGGAGAGGGTCATCTGAATCTAGCCATCGCATCGGCCAGACTGACCGTCACAGCGGGCTGATGCTCCACTGGAAGCAGCGCTGTCTTGGCGAGCCTGGGGAGCCCCCTGGTCGATGCGGCCATGGTCACCGCATCTTCCGGACTCACCGCGGCCTTCTCCACCACAGGCCGAGGTGCCTTACCACGAAAGGCAAAAAAAGTATTAGTGTTGCAAGCAGAGTTTTCATAAGTTGAGAAAAGTATTCTTGTGCATTGGAAATCACTCGTCGTAAAGGGAAATTCAGGCTACAGGCTGGATTCTGCAACCCCACTATCGGTGTTCTTCGAAAGGCACAAAAACGTATTCGTTGAGAAATAAGCATTTCAGTGTTTCTTGGAGTGTATATGATATGAAACTGCGAATTACCCTGATGTGGCAATGGTGGCTTTTATTGTTAAGCACTTCGTGTATATTATTCGTACTGCAAGAAATAAGGAATGAGGTAAACCGATCGGGATTGATACTCATCAGCAGAAGCCGGACTATATACACTTCAGGATGAAGACCTCCCCCGTCTTACTCCGAATAACCCAGTCCTGTGTTAGGTGAATCCACATTATCCACGTGAACGTCTTAACCTTATCCAGCTAGCTAAATTTCTGCCATGCCATGCTATAGCTTCCTTCCCTAGAAATCCAATTTGTTACTGTTTTCGACCATAGCTATCCTCTCTTCGCTCTACGTGCTCTGCCATGCTCATTCCGTCTGCTTGATTTCCACTAGAATGTCCTTAACTTGAGCCATTTTTTGGACCCACTCTGCACGGTTCCTATCTCTTCGAGTCACGCCGATCACTTCCTTCCCATAAGCTCCCTGCGTTCTCCTCAATTTAAGCAATTTTCAACGCTTGAGCCCCATAGGTTGTGCAAATGTTATTTATTTCCTCTTGAGTGATACCTGTAAGCTGGTAGTAATAATCTGCAAGTACTTGATAAATGCGCTCCGTCACATTCTTATTCCCGTAGTTATCGCCCTTTAATAGCCGGGATCTGTGCTTATTAACTGTCCTAAGTAGGCATATTAGGCTACAATTCCTTTACCCCTTTTTATTGTAAAGTTATGTCCCTTCCCGAAATATAGTGAAGATATATGTACCGGCTTATCGTAATAGTTTTCGTTTGCAATAGTGGCATTCTTGTGTTTGTATAATTGGTCTGCCTAAATTTGGAGCAAGGGCTGTTTGTGTGTGTGGACTCAATATTTTCCACTCTATGTGGTCATCTGGCACTATATTATTTCGGTGGCCATTTTCTGCTGCTTTATAGTATTTTCCAAAAAAGATCCTGATAGATATGCGTCATGAAAGGAAGCACCTCTTAGGTAAGGTGTAAAAAAATCATGGTTAAATATTTTCAAGGGAGAGAAGAGAAGGGAAGGGTCTTCAATCACTAGATGCAAAAGCGCTCGTTATTGTGTATTCTGAAGTAGATAACAAAATGAACTTCCTGGCACTTGCACTGGCATTTAAAAAGAGTGATATCTCACTAGGCTAGTAATAACATATGAAATATTCTGTTCTAATAATAAATCATTATGGGCTAAGTATTTTCCTGAAGTGTTGGAAAACGTGTACTTGAGAAAAAGTGCCGATATATATATAAGGATGAAAGGCCCGGATTTTCAATGCAAGAAAGGTTATTCGTGTGGGTCTTCTCTCCTGCTGCTGAAAACAGGTTTGCTGGATCGAGCCCTACCATGGCGGCCTCTTTTCAATGGAAGCGAAACATAAACTGGCCGTGTACCGTATTGTACCATATTAGGAGTGCACGTTAGTATTGAGGAGCGCTTCACTAAGCCACCCCTCACAGCCTTAGACGCGATAGGAAGGTAAGCCACACACTCCAATCCACTGAATCTATCTTAGAGAAAAATGGGAGCCTGCGGCAGCCAGCCTTCGAGTTGTCGAGCGTACATTTGTTGACAAGAAATTATCTCACGCACCCTTTACACCAGGCCACCGGATTTCTTTTGCACCGTTTTTTATATAAGCTAGGCTCTCTAATTTTGTGTTTCCCTGAAGCTCGCCACAAAATTATAACCCTCTACTTGAACGTAACACAGGTTTCAAAACAAACAAACTGGCGCATTTTCTTTTGCCTGGGTTGCAAAGCTGCAGCTGCTGCTAGTGATGAAAGTAGCGATTTATATTTAAGTTCAAAGACATAAACGAGTCAAAGAAAAAATTCCAGGGAGGGGTCCTAGACCTTATTTATTTACTAGGTTATTTTGTTCAGCTTACGGTACTTTTGATGCAAAATGTTAAGCTCTGTTGGCGCGGGAGGATGGGTGCTCCTGGCCCTACGGGGCGGGAACTGTCTAGGTCACCACCACTTACGGCGGGGTCTAACCTGCCACCGGTGGTTGTATCTGTTGCAAGCCATTATTGCAGCCGCCATCTCATCGGTGGCAGAGGACGGCTGTTGCGACGCGCGTCTTCCTTTCTCCAGTATATTCTCCTCTTTCCGTACACGGCAGTGTAGGTGGCTCGGCTAGAGAGCCAGTAGCTTGCCCATGCATTTTCTTTTCCGTTTTCCTTAAGTCGAAACAAAAAAAAAAAAAAAAAAGGTTAAGCACTCACCTGCTGCCAGTACGGCGAATACAGCCAGTGTTGCCAGGAAGGCTTTGAAGTTCATAGTGGCTTGAGGGGAATGGTCTGCGTAAAGATTAAGATTATCGGTTAAAATGACTAATCTTCAGCCCCTGCATACAGCTACGCTGTCTTGAAGTGTTGGTGTTTACGGTTGTTTCTCATTATACAAGAACATTTATCGGCAGAGCGCCCCGCCGCGGTTGTGCAGTAATTAAAATGCCCGCCTACTGTGCCGGAATACCCGCGCTCGATCCTGACAGCCGTTGGCTGCGTTTCGGTGGTGGCAAAACGTAGAGGCGTCCGTGTGCTGTGCGAGGTCAGCGCACATTAAAGATCCGCAGGTGGTCTGAATTACTCCGTAGCCCTCAACCGCAGCTCCTTTTTCTACGTTCCCACTTTCACTCCAGCCTCCCTTCCTTTCCTTCAGGAGTCCACAGAAAGAAGTGTGACAGATACTGTGCCTTTCCCTTCCTGTAAACCAATTATTATTATCTAACATCATTGGAACCAGTATCGCCTAAATCGCTTTAGCGCAAAACCACTATAGCTTGCTTCGTGCAAACACAGGACAAAACGGGGTCACAATAAAACCCAGACTATATATAAGGATGACAGTTTTACTTCTATTCTGAGTTTCGTCCCTTGTTGTATCCGCAATTTGCAAGCAGTCATAAAGTTTCTTGCTTAGACGCATTGAAATCAATACTGTGGTGCAATACAATACATCTAAATGCCAACGTCGAGGTTTCGAAGAATGCTTGGTAAACAAGGAGAAAACTTTTCCAGCTTACCTTGTGCTGGTAGGAGTAGTACAAGAACAATGTAACGTTGTCCGATTTACAGGCACATTTATACGCATCTTCGTCGCACGTAATTAGTTCGTGGCTTATCGCGGTTTCCTGCGTGGCCAATCACGAGCCTTCAAAGCAGGAGAGAGGAGCTTCGGAAGAGAATATTGCATTTTTTAGTCTTCCATTGGCGAGCCTCCATCTGTGAAGGCACGCCTCCCAGAAACGGGTCCACTGGGGCACGAAAGTGTTACAGCTGTTGCAACGAGAGGCTATGGACACATTGCACATATGCCTGTTAATTACAAAGCTCGAAGCTGGAGGCAGAAATAAATCTGGGATATTCCAACCAATGGGTACTGAAGTTTAGGAATTTAGACTTTAGACTCAAGCCTATTACAGCACAGGAACAAAAGCCTTGCGAACGAAAGTTTAGTAGGCTGTTCTTATTGCTTCTTCAACATATTCAATCCGCTGTGGTGCCATCTAGAGACACAAAACTAAAAGCAGCTCATTGCCGGGTTGAATGAAGCACAGCTTTTCTTTTAATGGGCGCCCTGGGGAAAGTGCAAAACGCAATACAAGAGACTAGAACTGCTGGAAAATAAAACAGGTCTGTGCACTTAAGAACGTAGACGATATTTTCCTCTGATGGGACCCCGCGATGAACTGAACAATCAGGACAATTTCCCTTCAAGACTTCACTTTATTTTGTTATAAGCGATTTTCACTACCAAATTAAAATCACAAATCCGTTTCTCGAACGTCTCATTGCTCCCTATATGGAATATAATGCTAAATGTTTCATTTCCGCTATAATCTTGAGACAAACTTTTCACTGTTCAGTTTTATAACTGCTAATTTCATGATGCGGCGTCTATAACTTAAGAGAAACTCATGAGGTTTCTTAGAGGTTACAAGATGTCAGGCACACAAACAGCTTCGTTTCTAGTTGTCGTGCAAAGTTTTGTACACTATCTGAGGTGATGAATGTACTTAGACCATTACATCACTGTAATGAACACCATGTTGAAGTGCGAACTGCTTTTGTCGCGTACGGGTAGAATACAAGGGTGTGGAATATCGTAAAGTATAGTTGCAAACATATTGAAGGTAATGGTCCAGCCTTTAGATGAGCGGGAAGACCGTTTGTTCAATTGGTATTTCTTTCGCATTCACAAATTAAGATTGCCATGTCGAAGAGTCAAAGTTTTGATGGTACCGAATACATTCATAGGAAAGAGCACGAGTCTAAAAAGATATCCGCGAGTGTCCAGTTTCTTACTTTTTTTTTGTAAACGATTGTATTATAGAAACTGCTATGGATACGTCTATGTGGTCTTTGCCGCTGCTTAGTACATCAAGGTGGGCGTCGCACGCCACACTGAACACAAGTAAAAAACTTATACTTGGGAACAACGTAACGAAGGCGGGACAAGGACGAGACAAGCGGTCGTCCCCGCCTGGTCCTGTCTCGTTCTTGTCCAGCCTTTGTTGCGCTGTCCCCCAATATGAATGTATACCAACTTCCCGTATTTCAGCCTTACTTAAGTAAAAAGAAATTGTTTGCTATAATTAAATAAACGTATTTTGATCTGTTGAACTTATTAGGCAAAAATAAATTCTAAAATTTAAACCCGTCGCCAAGAAAGCTGAGCGCCATTTATCTGGAGTGTGGTTAGAAATATAAAAAAGTTAAAAACCTCTCTTCTGAAAACTCTACGTCGCTCAAATCAATATAGTGACCGCCGCTTAAACACAACCACCAACGTTTCTAACGTTCGCAAAAACATTCAAAGCTAAAACTTGTAGCCTCGCGAAAGGACATCTGCAGATATAATAATTATTGTAGTCAAATTTTATGACACACGTAAAATTTTGTTTATGAGCAACTTGAATTTCAAAAACTCAGTTTTGAAATTTCCACTGAAGTTTCATTTCGAGCTTCATTCAGTATTCTTCTATTATGTAGCTATAGGTTACGAAATGCAAATAGAGAAGCATGTCGCAAAGTCGAAGAATGTGGGCGGGACCTTCCGCGAAGATTTGTAAGGAAATATAGTCAGAGGTTGCAAAATTTCTAGTCTGTAGCATCAATTGGTTGAGATGAGTGAAACAAGGAAATTATGGCAAACACTTGTGTTTGAATGAAAACGATAATACACCGAATGGTATAATTTACGCGTTATCATTGTTTTGAAAAATCATGCATTTTTACGTCATCATATGATTCTTCTATGTGCAAAGCATAGGAGGCGCGATAAAACAAGTGGCGATCAAATGTTTTCGCTTTTGTGGACGCTTTTGTGTACGTATATAGTGAGCTCACGGCATGCGACGGCGTTTCCGCACGGCAGATGCGAATGTTCACAAATTTTTAGCACAGCAGTTGGCTTTTCGCTAAGCTATAAATGAGGAATCAACTAAATTAGAGTTAACAAAAAATCGCGGAGTTTAGGCTAAAATAACTTCATTACCTCACTAACGGATAGGCGCTGCGGAGGAATAAGCTTCATGCAAGTGTTGTGCCATCAAAGGAAATAAATTTTGTGGGGTTTTCATTTTCACCAACCGATCTTTTCTTGATCGTATTGGATTTTATGTTCTTTCAATTCACTTCATTATGTTAAGTTCTGTGTCTAACTAATGTAGCACATTGGCACCGGCCACTGATGTGGGAAAAGCAGACATCAACAGGAGGAGGCATGTTCTGAATAGCTGACCCGACAAGATTTTGAAAGGCTTCAATATGAGCTGATTTATACAGGTGCACGCGTTAATTCCGAAGCACTGAGCCAGTCTTGGTCGGTAGTTGAGTTAGGCATATAAGAAATCCGTTTTAAAGGTATAGCTAGGCATAAATGCCGTATAAATATTGAATCGAGTATGCTGTCTTAAGTGAGCAATATTAACGGTGTAGCTAGGCTAGAAAAACGTATTTAGCTAAACTATATTCCATAAATGAATGAATTTGCTTTTTGTAACTTTCGAAAAATATAGACAAGACTGAAGAGGCTTCGCTGCAACTTTATAGAAGTAGAAAAATCATAACTTCGACATCGTATTTTTTCTGTACATGAACAACATACTGAGCTCTGCTTCAAGCAGATACCAATGACATGTCACTGTGCCACTTTGATTGCAACGCCATTCAATCACTATGACAACAATTTTGTAACATAGGTTTGCTCGTGTATTCTACGCTCTTGCACTGTTTTTTTGTATATCGTCAAGATCGCTCTCTTTTACCGCATTAATGCAGCAGTGTCGAGTCATTGGCTATAGCACTGAATACTGTCACTCCCTGACAAACATAACTGGACCTGAACGCTTGGGACCTGAGACAAATACTTTCGTTTCTGACAGAAATAATTCCCAAAAATAAACTGTGCCCTCATTTACGGGGCACACGCAAAAGCGACCCAACATCATAAAAATGATATGTATTAAAATCTCTGAAGAACATAAGGTAGCAGCATTTCAGAAAATAGTCCGAAAACCTGAAACAAATCTAGCAATAGTTCATTATTCGCATTAGATATCGTTTAAATAGACAGTCCATCCAGACGCGATAGTCTTGTAGTCGAGAAGATACTTTATCTAAGCAATGAAGAGATACAGAAACTCAACACGGGTGCACTTAAGCATTTATACCTGAGGTAAATACGATAATTTTCCGCGCTCTATGTTATGTCTAGATTCCATATTTTACAACCTCGACTTCTTGCCTTGCCTTGCCTTGTCTTGTCGCATAATGCTACGACGACATCATCTCGTAGTTGAGAGCTTCTTGTCTACATACGTTTTTTTTTTTTCAAATGATAACTTGTCGCCATCATCACAATCACTATAATTATTCTTAACTACTGCTATCACTAGCTGTTACTATCGTAACGTCTATTTATCCTGATGACGCCTTGTGTTTCGCGTTCATAGTGAGCTAACTTTCCATTCAGGCGCATTCTAAGTATATTGTTATCACATTTTGATTACCATGACAATCATAACTTAACTATTATGTGTACACAACGCTGGTATGATATCTCGCATTATCAATAATAATATTAGTGCTGCAACTTAGTTTCCGCTCGAGCCGAAACAATTCCGCCGGGATATTTTTGGCTCCGGAAACGTGCGCTGACATCGCACAGCACACGGACGCCACTTCGTTTCGGCTGCGTTTCGATGGAGGCGAAACGAAGTGGCGTCCGTGTGCTGTGCGATGTCAGCGCACGTTAAAGATCCCCAGGTGGTCGAAATTACTCCGTAGCCCTCCACTACGGCCCCCCTTTCTCTCTATCCACTTTCACTCCCACCTTCCTCCCTTCCCTTACGGCGCGGTTCAGGTGTCCACAGAGCAAGTGTGACAGATACTGCGCCTTTCCCTTCCTATGAACCAACCAACCAACAATAACTGAAAGGTAATTAAAATTTATTTGTGTTGCACCCCTGTGCGATCGACGGGGAGCATTCGCACAATTGAGTATAGTATTTCTCTGCGGTTCATTTATGGCTGCTGCATCAAACACCCTAAGCAAGTCACAGGTTTCTTGATGACAGCAAAGAAGTCAATATTATAAACTTCTGATACATCTGTACAATAAATACCAATCATGCATTGCGTTCTGACAATTAACAAAGGTATCAAATGGTAAACTGCTCATATCTCCTAATTTGAATTTCATAATTAACTATACATGCTTGTTGTTGTCATTTTCTTATATTTAGCATAAATTTGAGCTTTACTTAATGTTTTTATTCGCGTAATTTGATTCGGTTTAATAACCGATGTTTTCTTCTCCGTGTTGTTCAGCCTTGAGTGCTAATCAATATAACGACTGCGCTTAGGTATACTTCATATTTAGATTTGAATCGCATTCTACACGTTCATAGGTCACGTATTCTTCTGATATGAGGAATAGTGCTGAAATTCCGTGGTGCGTGCAATTGGCACTACCTTGCTTATTAGGTTAGTAACAGGCATATATTGTATTGTCATATAGAATGACATTTTTTAGGAGAACATCACACACCTTAACTATGGTTGGAGCGTCAGCACTCTCGCGAAGTCTGTGGGCACACCACGCTACCTTGCTAAGTTTCTTACTAATTTAACCAGTCTTGCTGCAGCCATCTTCAAGGAAAAGCACATGTATTTTGCAAATAGTTTCTATTATACGAGTGGGCATAGGGGTATATATAATTTGCAGGCATATCTATTATGAATAGAATGCTACTGTTCGCAGTTCTTTTACAAATTTGTGTAATGGCCTGACGCCGTATAACAGAGGTGAAGGACAAACTGAGGCATTTTACTTGTTTGTATTCTACAGGGAAGCAGCACTACGGTACTTGAAGGGTAGTGATGTTTCTCATAAGTAGCTGTCCTTTTTTTTTCATGTAAATGTGGATGGTTAGAGCTGAGTATAGTTCCTTCAACATATGTGCTGTTGACGTACACTGAATACATGTTTCTTTTTGAGGTTTAAATAGATAATATAAATATATGTGGGCTGCGTTGTCGAGCTTTGAATTAATATTTCTGTGGTCATCAGATAATTCGGCGCATTTATGATGGCGTTAAATTTAGCGAAGCTGCCTGCAGTCGTCAGCACCCATAGTATCATGAAGCATTCAGAAAGGTATGAAACGTACCGTTGTTTAGGCAATAGAAGAATATAGGAAACGAATTGTTCGCATAACTAGCAACTACAAAAATATTTAGAGGCACAATTCCACTAGGTGATAACGATTGTGGATTCTAGGAAGTTGTTTTCTTCCTTTAGCGCGGCTTTCGTAAAGGTCGCAGTGTAAACGCCTTGACATTCTTGCTTATGTTAGGGTAAACAAACACGTCCCCCTAATTTCATTCACCCTTTATCTCTATATTTTTTTTTTTTGCCGCACAGTGTTTCAAATAGCATTTTAGGCAGCATCGTGAAACAATTGCAGTCTAAGATATTTTATTACCTATATTTTTTGCGGAAGAGTTTGCCTTCAAATGCAGAAATGACGCATAATATACGGTTAACACTGAAATTAAAACGTGCCTCAGTGTCTACCCTGCATTTAGAAGTCATTAACAAAATATATTTTTTGAAAGGTTTTGAAGGGAATCGCTGTTTGTCAAGCTTTTAAAGCTGGAAAAATGATGCCAATACAAGCAGGTTTCTCCTGAGAGCGAGCAATAGTAGCGGCACTTATATTTTGTCATTCCTTATTTTGCAAGAAATTCTTATGTTGTAAGAGAGATCTTAATGATTGGATCTCAGTAGCCGGTCACTACTTGTTGAATTCATTACTTCCGAAGATTAAATTTAATGTCGTTTAAGAATATTTAAAGAATATTTTGAAATAAGAGAAATAAAAACAGCCGCATGATGAATGATTTACGTAATTCATGTGAAGTTATTTTGTGACGACATGTAAAACTATGATGTAGTCACTTAGTAAAAGCACTTTGGCGCTACGTCTCCTGCGCATCTCACAGCACTAGTAAGGTGCTATATACGCACTTAGGCTATAGAGGGCTTATGGCATATTTCCGAGCATTAGGGTTTGCGCTGACCAAAAAAAACCAAGTCATCGCAGGGAAATGCTCTAAGGCGCGGTTTGACAGAATCGGGTGGCTCACATAATGGTTCGACGAAAGTGTTTCGAATTTAAACATTTTCGGACAATGATGTTATCTAGTTTGCCCGCATTCCTCTGATATGTTATAATCAAAAGCCTGATCGTGTATTTACGAGCTGAATAAACCGTGTCATCGAACGACAGCGCAATAGCACTTAGATGACGTAACGTACAATTTCCATACATTTTAATACTTGTGTTACCGGCAATTTTCAAAACATTCTTAAGGTTCCTTTTAACCAAGTAAACAAGCCTATCGAAAATCTCCTTGCGCTATAATATGCGGGGTAGCCTAAGTAAGCACGGAACTCCGCCGCGGTCTTCGACTTCCCGGCTCTTTAGCTATGCCCTGCGACGGGGCCGCACCATCGGCGTCCCTTACCCCGGCTATCATCATTGCCCACACTCGTGATCCCGGAACCTTCAATGGAGTGGACGGTGCAGATGTGGAGGGCTGGCTCGCTATGTACGAGCTCGTAAGCGCACACAACTGGGACCCGACAATGATGTTGGCTAACGTCATTGTCAGCTTGACGAGCACTGCAAGGGTTTGTTTCGAGATCCACGAGAGAAACTAACCAGTTTGGACATCTGCAAGTGGAAACTTTGTGATTTGTTTGGTAAGCCAATCGGAAGTCACCTCGCCGCGCAGAAAGAGCTTGCATGCCGAAAACAATCGTTTACAGAATCGTATGTGTCATACATTCAGGACATTTTGGCTCTCTGCATGAAAGTTGACGCCGCAATGTCCAAGAGGGATAAAGATAGTCATGTATTAAACGGAAAAGCAGACAACGCCTTCAACTTGCTCGTGTACAAGGAGGGAGGAATGGTTGACGTGATATTAGAAAAAAATTCGCCGGTTTGATCAAGCGAAAAGCCGCCGTATTTCTTCTCAGTTCACGCGGCTGCCAAACACGGTTGCGAAGTCGGCCTGCATGGACTCAATCCCAACATGCCCTATGCCAACTTCCGACAGCTTGACAAGACTTGTGCACCGGAAGCTAGAAAGGAGTGCCTCCCACAGTTTCCCAACTACCGGAACCAGAAAGTGCACCTACGGTATCCCTTATACAGGCTGTTGTCCGACTAGAATTCGCCAATCTAGGGATCTAACATATATGCTTCATTAGCTACCCAGATGCTCGCCGTGTGTCCCCGGTGCTTGGTTCTGAACATTCGTACTACCCTCACCGCAGCCGCAACCCAGATGAGTGGCGAACACCTGACAACAGGCCTATCTGCTTTAACCGCTCCCGAGTCGGTCACATGTCTCGACACTGCCGAACTCGTCCACCATCGACCTACAGCCGCTATCCGGATTATATAGAGATTTAGCTTACCGGAGACGTACAGACGTAGACGTATCGGACGCCTACTGCGCATGCGTGAAAATTGATGTAGACGTATTCGGCTGACACCGGGCAAAACACGTTTTAGCTGTACGTATCGCCCATACGTAAGACGTATCGCTAGACGTACATGCAGATGATGATGATGGCTATCCAATAAAAAAAGATAGAAGTTATTTGTAATAAATACTTCAAATAATGTCACAAAAATGTCACATGCAGATCCCCCAAAGTCATCACGTTGACGTGTTAGCTGTCTTTCGAATAATAATTAATTTGAGCTCACTTTTAACCACTTTGCCACCTGCAGCAAGCCTGAAAAATCCAAGCCTAGTTGCATTAAATCCGTTTGTTTTGGTGCTCGCATGGAGGAAGGAAACAACTGCTCGTGTTTGCTGGTGTTCGGTCGTGTGCTAGAATTTGCTGCTGCTATCGGTGCAACCTGCCCAAGTTACGTTACATCATGCCGACAGCATCCTTCACCCTTCACGACAGGCAGCTTTTAAGCACCCTATCATGGGATGAAATTGAAGACATGCATAGATTTCAACGGGAGTGCGATATTCCAAAGCCTCGAAGGAACCTACGTGAGCGTGGTACCCTTCAACATCGGTGCCAACAACAACACAGTGTTCAACGGGATTTTTAGATTCTAGAAAGAGGATTTCGGAGAGCTGCAGTTAGCCCTCCTAATTCCAAATGAGGTCATCAGTGCGCAGCGTGTCAGAGTCTCTGGCTCCGAGGCACCTTGGCACAGCTCGACTTTTACTTCGGTCATCTACTCTACGATATGACAAGTGGCTTGATCTGCAAGCTCTTCAGCGATTCTCCGAGGTAAGTAGCGCATGGTGTGGTGGCAGTGGTGGCTTGACGGTTTCAAGCCAAATTATTGATAGCAGTGCTTTCTGTGTCAAATAAATATGCCCGCCGAAACATGTAAAGCAAAGCTGACTGGCTGTGGCGTTTCAATAGTCATCTTTGAATGCGAATTAGCGCTAATCCTGAGGTTCAGAGCTTATCAAACAGTCTAACACTTGTGCGACCGCTTATAGCGCTTTCAAGCGGATTTAAAGCGATAAATTCCTTGTGAAAAGCGGGGCGGGATGTCGTATCATTCCGCGTGTACACTGCTACGCACTCTCGCGCGTAGCTTTCATGTGTGCATGAACGCTACCGAGCCTTCTACTCGATATAACTACGTCAAAACCCTACCATTTTGTACTCGAAAGGCACCAGCGCTCATGCTCCTAGGGATGATGGCATGGGGCCAATGCTCTCTGGCGCGTAACCGCGTTGTGTCGTTTCTAGCAGGCGAGCAGTTTTCGCTACTGTAAAACATAATATACATTAACGATTGCAGTTGACTCGTGCCCAGTCACCGAACGTCTGCTGTAATCATTCTTTTTTTTTTTTACGTCAATTAACTTAGGCACACTTGTGCAAAGGCATATATATATATACCCCTGCTCTCCAACTCGGTTGTAGAGCTTTGGAAAGGTACTCTCTTGTCGACATCGAATTTAGTGAAACTGTTTAACGTCCCGAATACAACCAGTGCTATGCTGCTTTTCGATCTTGCCTACTAGCACAGCATAAGGTCATCAACATAAACACTAGCATACTTACAAGTCAATATTTTTTTTTTATTAAATTAGGGAAGTCCACGGAAACACAAACTGAGAAATACGCAAAAGGTTGTTATCAGCACAAGTTATTTTTTAATTTGCTTCATGTGTTAGAAATACCCAACACAGAAATTTCATAAAATTTTATGCAATAATTTAAACAATGTAAGCAAATTTGGATTTGACCCTTATCGATATGAGAATCTATATTTGACCCTACTTTAACTGAATGAAATTTTTTTCAGAGTCGTTTCTAGTCTCTTTGTGAAAATAATACCTGTAAATTATCATACTGTGAATACAGCTGATGAAGAGTTGTAATATTCATTGTCACACAATCAGCAGCACTGATTTGCTCTAAAGTGAGCAAATAAATGTTTAGTGGGCTTCTGCTTCAAGCAAAGATGTGAGGCTATTTTCTATTGTTAGAAATTAGTTGGAATGTGTTTAATGAAGAGCTATTTTAATTCAGTGCACCATTGTATTGCCGGGAAATGGTAGACGCACATAGGATGCAAAGCGACAAGACAGCGGCAAATATTGTCGTTTCTTGCCAGTTTCGGCTATTTGCTTATGTTGCTAAATGCAGAAAGCCGCTGCCAACAGGCTAAACTAAATGTAGTCTTTTATAAGTTATTTTGCGAGCTTTATGCACAAACTGCTTCGTCTGCTGCAGGCCTATGTTCCCAGTGTTTTTATCTTCTGGCTTCAGATTTTCCTGTGATCTCTTCGTATCCTAGACAGTGATAAGGAAGTAGCTATGGAGAAGCAATAATTGAATTTACACTCGCAGTAGTCCACCCTATCATACTAAAGCTGAGAAAGAAAGCTGTCAAGAATAAAATAGATTTGGCTCATTTCCATCTGCACATCAGTAGAATCTGGCTCATTTTTGATTTGGCACATGATTTCTGTGAAATTCCTGGTCTTTATTTACATCCTTACTGTCTCAAACCGTTTGCAAAAGTGAGATGTATATATGATCTTTCAATTGCAAAAAAAAAGAAGAAGAAGAAGAAAATAACTAATGTAGTTTCTGAATTTCGCTTGTTTTGAAAAAAAAATCAAGTGTCGATGATAGTGTTGAAAAAATCCGGGAGCACTGCGGAATCTACACTGCAGAAATGTGAAAATCTAAGCGTTGCTGGTGCACACGATGCATCACGTTTACTCTCATCATTATGAATTAAATGCACCGTCATTATCATTGCTAATGTCATCACTGCTAATTCCAACTTCATTGTCATCGCTACTGTAGACAAGGAGAATTTTTATGTGTGTTTCACGATCCCGAGCGTTTCACAGTTGGCTAAAGCGCTCGGATGGGGATGCGAGGGATAGAGGTTCGGCTCTCAGCGGAAACAGGATTTCAATTTTTTCTGATGGCATCATCATGACGTCATTTGATTGACAGCTATAATGTGACCAAACAAACGAATGCCGACAGTATGAGCCATTAAAGATTTCCACCTTAAAATTGATGGGCCTGTACGAGGTAACGCTAGTGAACTCTTCCAAAAGCAATGCAATAAGTATTATGCTACGGCACAGTAAAGAAGGTGCACACTGAAAGATTATTTTCTCTTGACCACTTTATAGGGACTCTATAAGCGATCGTTGCTTGCAGCCGTTTCAATTTTTCCTCCTCAGGCGGTGCATGCAAAGGAAGGCCCCCGTGCTCAACTGCTGGGGTTTGATCATGGAACAGCAAGGCAAATTTGTCGACCGTCTGTGGCTCAGGAGGAGGACTTCTCTGGGCACAGGTGGAGCCTGTGCAGAAATATCAGGCACTAATGTGTACCAATGCCATAGTCTGCCAGTGGGCCATTTAAAGGCAGGCGTCACGATGCAGGTAAGCCTGTTCAGTCATGTCTTCATTGCAGTAACTAGCTGTAATATGTTTTTCATATTCAGGGGAGTGCATTTCCAGATTAAAGCCTAACATCTCTGCTGCGAAAATTCCACAAGTACTTTTATATTTTTTGAGTTGGTTTTTGGGAAAGGGTACTCAATGACCCACCTCATGAAAAACAGCTTTTCATCTGTAAAGAAACGTGGCACTTAAGTATGTGATGCAAGATTGTGTTAGCATGTGGCATTTTATAAATTTGTAGGAAAAAATTGTATCTAAAAACTTGCAACTGTAATTACATCTCATTATACAAAAAGAACAGAGGCACCTGTGTAGACCCACATTGGTTATATTTTTTATTCTTGCTATCTTTTAGGGATCCTCAAGGAGACGGTCCACTTTGAGAACCTGCAGAAGATCACCATGGGTCATAAATATGTGATCTATAGTGATGCAGCCTACCCCCGATGGCCTCTACTCTACAAGCTGTTTGGAGGTGCCGTAATGCAGCCTCATCATGTTGCCTTCAACAAGGCAATGAGCAGCGTTAGGAAAGCTGTAGAGGAAGGGTCTGGCAGCGTAGCACGGGATATTGCTTTTATTGACTATTTCAAGAACCAAACTTTGAGATGGTAACAGGTAGGGCGCATGTATAAAGTTGCGCAATGAACTGCCGAACATCTTTGTACAGCTGTCATGTCTCTATGTACTTTGTCTTGTGTCTGCCTCAGTTAGTACCTTGTGCCTTTTCAGACCTAAGTGTCGGCCTACGTCCTGCGGTCAAAAAATTTGGAACATTTTTTTTTAGGCTGCCTTTCTCAGTAAATTATAGACAAGCATGGCAAGCAGTGACCTTCATAGTTGAGGCATTTGTCAACAGTCGCAGAATTCATCTCTGTATTCCTTACAGCAATAATTGCAGCATGCAGTGGTGCATATCTTGTAAATAGGGTAAGTGCACTAGGAAACTTGGACATCAGAAAAAGTGGACAGGAGGCTTGCAGACTCACAACTGGATTTACTAAGTAAAGATGACACATATAAAGTGCACAAAACCGCATGCTCAACGCTATACTTTTGCTTGCTGTATATATGTCCTCTTTCGGTTAGTAAAATACAGTTGTGAGCCTATGTACGTCCATGTCCACTTCTGTTTCTGTTGTCCGCGTTTTCTAGAACAGTTACTCCATTTCCAAGATGAGCATCACTGAATGCAACAATGCTACCCAAAGATTTATGCTGTTCATTTGTTGACGCTGTTATGCCGAGATGCAGCTTTATGAATTTTTTTTTATGCGAGATGCAGCAATATTTATCTCGATTGATTGCAGCAGTGCATGACTACTTTCTCGTTGTTCTCGTCTCACAGTGTTCAACATGACATGGTGTGTGCGTGGTGGCGTTTAGGGTGGCGTGTGATAGTGTTCGTGTTCAAATGCAGGGGTTTTTGCTTGAGTGTTGTGTGCAGCGATATGACAGCTTCGGTTTGCCATCTCGCTACTTGGCGAACTGAAAGGACGCGATGACTGGTTCGGCGTTGTCTCCCATGCTCCTTTGACTGCGTGACCGTCTACCGGTGAACACCCGACAGCTGCGCTCCGGACCAACGGCTTCACTTGTTCCCAACGCTAACTTCGAACTGTTAGTGGCACGAGATGCTTGTGACCGCAAATATGTACTAGACCACCAGTCTGAACGCTGTACTTGAGTTGTGCTGCGTGGGCCGTCTCTAGTGTTTCACCCGAACGGTTGTGTGTGCATTTGTGTATTGTCTAGATTAAGGAAAGGTGGCATCTGAGTTATAAAAGTGTCTGTATGTGTGAAGTGCCATCTGCTTTGGCGAACCACCACAGCTTGTCTTTGTCAGGCTGTCTGACGGCTTCAGTGAGAACCTGTGCTACCAGATGCAAAAAGTGATGATGCCATTTTATGGTTTTTCACTTCATGCCGCTAATTCACAGCTCATATATTCATTGATCGCATGTGCTGCTAGAGTCATTATTCAGAGTTTTCTGTACACTGCTGAATTAATTGTACTCTCATTGAGCTGTCATGTTGTCATCATGCCCGAGACGCTTTGCATTGTAGCCCCATCCAGTAGTGCAGCCAGAGCTAGAGTTTTACCATATTTGTCATCAACGAATGCCGCAGATGCCCTCTCCTCCTGTTTTCGCACTTTTTTTTTCATAAACTAAAGTCGCCTTTGAATCTCCTAGATTTTAACCTTGCAAAACTGTGTCTAGTCAGGCCAAAGCTATCACGCATATCTTTCTTTTCTTTTTTTTGCAGCTGTGGGTTTCGTGGACCCTAAAAATCACTTCGTGAGCCCTTATTTGAGAAACACTGACCTATGATATGCTTTTAGCAATTACCACTGTGTGACGGGACATTTTGAATTTTTTTTGTGAAGTGGTGACCACAGGCCACTAAAGGTGTTTTCAACGTTGTAGCTGAGGCTCACTTGAGAGAGGTTGTGCACATATTTTTTTTTCGAGTCATTGCATATGTTTACAATTCTAACAATGCAAATATTTCTTAAAATATGCAATTTAAAATTAGTGTAATGCCCTTTGCAGATAATTTTGGACCTGTATTTGCGAAACTGTAGCCTTAGCTACTTATGCACCATAACATGCAAGAACAGAAACACACCGACAGCATTTGTGTTGCAAAAATGTATTTGGGATTTATTTGGCAAAGTGAACATGGTCGAGAGAGTTTTGGAGAAAATAAACTGGTGCTATCTGCAATGTGATATAGTGCCAACATAAATAACTTTCATTCTTTCATCAGCGCAATCAGCATCTTGTCAACTGATTGCCAAGATTTCACCAGCTGATCTTCACATGTCCATCTTCACACGGGGCAGTGTTCTTCACCATGTGCTGCATAAAAAATCCGTGTTGTATTCTTCTACCTTCCTGGAATGAAAAGGTGCAGTGTTCACAGAAATTACTGTAAAATTAAAGCTGTTATGAGAAAGCTGGAGGTTGTTTAATATTGCTCTCCAGCTGGTATTGCAGTGAATAACTACGCACATGATTATTTCATGAAATGTCTGGGCATATGGCATACCCCTATATCATGGCACAGAAGTGCAGCAGTCTCCTCTTGTGAATGCACCTATCGGGGGTGGAATTGCAGCTCCATTTGCTCCATTCTGCTCCCAAACTGCTTTTTCTGCTCTATCCTGCTCCAAAATGCAATATTGCTCCAAAACTGCTCCTAACTGGCTGTTTTATTGTTCTACCATCAAATTTAGTGCAACACGCAAACAATGTCTTTGCACCAGTGGCAAAGATATAACGCATCTAGCACTGGGCTTAATACAAACGAAATTTTTGTAAGGGAAGGAAGCATTTGGCATAATAAATATTTGTTTGCAAGTAAATTTAATATGAGTCACTGGCGATTGGAGATAATTGCAAAAAAAATGCACTGTGCATGTGCCGTAGCACCTCCTCTCAGCCTTTTGAATCGCCGGTGAAGGGAGAAGCAAGAGCAGCAAGCGAAGCAGATAGGCGCAAACTACTGTGAGTCGTTCGGAAGGAAACTTGTCCGACTGGAAAAACCACATGAGTTATTCTAATGGTTGTGGTCTAAGAACAAGCAGGCACTTATCGAGCCTCTTTTTCAGTAACAAGCTTGTCGGGCCTACGGCAGACAAAATCATACTTGAATCGTTATGGGTTGGTACTCCAAAGATGTCACTCACTAGGAAGCGTCTCAAGAGTGTTGGAAAGCCATAGAGGGCCTGTTGCCAAGATTTAAAAAATGAGCCCTAGCATTGCTCAAGCAAAAAATGATAAAACTATTGGGAGGAGGTAGTGAAGTAAAAATGCTGAAGAATGAAAAGGCTACCCTTCAGTGATATCTACATTTCCTGAAGGCACTACTGACCACTGCTCAGGAATTTATCAGCACAGGCATAGGATCAAAAAGGGATATGCGCAAGATAGAGAGCAGAAATGTCATGTCCATTAATCTGAGCTCCAAATTAGTGGCATTGCTTGAGTGCATTGAAGTTGTAAACTCGACATTTGAATCTGTCAAGTGTCAGAATAGGCAACTGCGTTAGGTCACAAGGTCACACTAGGTGTTCAGTTATAAAGCACACCAGCAAGCATTTTGTTTGCTGCTAGTCTGTTCCAAGTTGTTGGCCGTTGTCTTGTCAGAAATGAGTGCGAAGATGGACAGGCATTGAACTTGCATAAAAAGGAAGAGCTCATCTTCTTCTGTCAAAGAAAAAAACAATTACTACAATTATCAGAGGCATTTGACCTTAGGAACCTGCTCCAAAACATAAATCAAATGCTCCAAAACTCTTGTCTCGCTGCTCCCAAAGCTGATTCAAAATGCTTGAGCCTGCTTCCACCCCTAACCTATGTATCAGACCCATTGATGACTGTCTTTAGTGGTAATGACACATACCCACGGCGGGGAATAGGCCATGGTATATAGCAAGTACAAAAGGTTCATGGACAAGCAATTGAGTATTTTGATAATTACGAATCTTAAACTAGATTTCATGAAAAAAAAGAAAGGAAAAGAAAAGGCAGTGAATTCTCATTGTAGCAATCTACCTGGTGTGATTATATAGTTGTGAACAGAATTGCACACAGGTTGTAAGGTATATCCCTTGGCACTTGCCCCGAAGGAGAGGAGAATAAACACAAATAGCATGCCTGAGTAATCACCAGCTGAACGATCTAACAGTCACTAACAGTGTTTCACAAGGAAGCCTGCTTTGGCCACTGTTGTTGAAAGTGTTCATCAAAGACATTGCCCACATCGACATATCCATTAAATTTGTCGTACATATATAGGGTGGATCTGGTACATATGATATGGGCGTGTCCAGAAATCTAAAATATAAATCGAGAGACAAAAAATAATTTTGGGAAACTACTGTCGAGCTCATGCCCTGAAACTCTGCTAGGTCTAATCCGACTAGCTCACGTCGCCCATGTCCAAGGACTCCAAGCCGTCATCTTCGCGGATAAGTTGACACTTACCTTGCATCTGTTGGATATTTATTAGTTTTGCCACCACCACATGCAGATGACTGTTCTATTATGACGGGCACAGATGCAGACACGTTGACAAAGCAAAGCCTTCCTGTTAACATTATTGTTGTGGTTTCAAACAAACTTAATATAAATTGTTCAAAGACAACGCTAATTACTTTCCCAGAAAAAAAATTTTTAAATCGTGCTGTCAGCAATGAGAGCCGGAACATTACAATTGTAGGCTCGCAGAGAATACTAAGTGTCACGTTCAACAGCAATCTATACTGGGACTTGCCTGTTGCTGGCATATGCAAAATATTTTCCATGGTATTTGATGTTATTTTATGTCAGTGAACGCTCCTTCTGATGCACATTGAAAACAAATTGAATCATTTTTCACATCAACCAATGCATTAAGACCACAGTGGAGGGTGGAGTAAACAATAATATAATTTTGCCATCCTTTTCTTGAGGATAAATAAAATTCACCAAATGGGTAATTGCGGTAGAAATGTCTCTATAAAATATTACTTCTGAGCTTTTGCGTTGACTATGCACATGCACAGCAGCATGCTGCAATGACCTAAGAGCTGGAAATGCATCACGCGTCCAGGCAAACATCACACAAAAGTGTGAAGCCGCAAAAAGAAAAAGCATGTGGTAACTTCCCACGCTTTGCCCGATGATGAATACATTCTGGAGAGGGGTGCCTGATGGCACACCACACAGGGAGATACGGTGGCTGTTTAAGAGAAGGGACATGGCCATAAAACCATTACACTGATCCATTAGGAGTTGAGTTCTACAGATGCTGTTTTGATCCGCTGTATGTGGCATCAGACATGCCCTGTGTTTTTCTGGCAGACTCCTTGTTCGACTATTGCAACGCTATCGAAGTGAAAAGGGAAGTTTCTATGTCTCCTCGCCTGTTCCCAAGGTATGACTGCAGGAACATTGCTTACCAATACTGTTTGATTGACTGGCTGATTGACCCGGAGAGATGTGCCGTGTTTTATTGGCCAAAGTTCTGCAAGAGGGCTGGATTGATTGTTTAAAGGTTTCTTGTGGAGAAAAAAAAAACAATACTGGCCCTGGGCAAGAGGCTCAATAGTCTATCATTGCTATGAACTTGCTTTTGACCTTTTGCTGTTAAGACCTTTGAAGTATGTACATAAGTCTGCAGAAGTGCAATCAAATTTCATTGCTTTTGTTCTCTCATCTTCGAAACGTCATTCTTCTCTCAAACCGAAGACTCAGTCATGCCACCAAATGGAGTGTAGGTTCAAAACAGTGAGACAAGCATAACAATACACAAAGCATTGCGATTGTCTCGTGAGTGTGCACCATGAACATGAAAATTTGTGAATAATTTGTTTTCCTACTCATTTATTTCATTTATCGCTGCTTTCATAGACCATTGCATTTTGTATAATGCATTGTTGCTGCTGCTGGTCCGTGCATAGTTTTGGCATGAATGCAAAAGCTAACTAGGTTCTAGTGCAGTTGTACTAAGCAGTCTTGAGTTTCAAACTATAGTACGTTGTTAAGGCATTGAGATAAATAAAACTATTTACAAATTGGTGCTGCTCAAAATAACGTAAATATGTCCTCACCCCTCAGGGGCACTGACTGCAGGCTTGGTGTTGACGGCAGCGGCTCCACACTGTGCAGACTTGTGGCTGTGCCATGGAAGCAAGCAAATGAAAGAAATAATTATTTCTGCAGCCATGAGATCTTGGGCTGTTTTCCGGTGCATAACAACATGCACGAGCTTACTTTAGCACTCTGGCTACACCTTGTACACTGCAGTAAGAGAATCAAGACTGAACATTGCAGTGCTTTGTAAATAGCTGTAACATGTTCAACAAGAACATTGAAGAAAGTAATATAAGAAGTGTTGTCGCTTACTATTCCGGGAGTTGTCATGATTGCTTTCATCATCATGAGTCTCCCTGGGCACCATGTCATTCAGGCACTTGCAGGCTCATTTTCATCTGAAAGGGAATAACCATATGAGACACAGATGATTGGTAATTAACTTACAAACATAATATAGGATCTAATTGTGCAGCTGAAAGTTGTGCCAGGACACTAGAACAGTGCCACGACGCAGACACTGTTGCCTTCATTCAATGCAATGGTCCTTAACAAGGATCCTTTTTTAATTTTCAGGTGTTTTTATAACACAATGAGCAAACCAGTTCAGCCTCTGCGACTTGTAAATGCTAATAGGACTTCCAGTGCCTGGATGTTTTGTCCAACAGCATAAAATATTGGTGCACTTCATTTCACGTGCTGACACAGGGACACAAGTTCATAAGCTTGGAGCAAAAAAAAATATTAAATGACCTCTTGCAACATTTTGCTTTGGCACTGCATTCAGCATGTGCTGTTAGCTAATGGTGCCAGACAATTGTCTGAGAAGATAAAGTACATCATCTTGCAAACAATTTTCATTTATTGTGGCTCCTGGTGGCTGTGCACATTTACATGCACATGTAAACAAAAGCAACTACACGACGTGTATTATATTATGCAACTCCAGCCATGCTTAGCAAAAATGCTGAAATATCATGTATCTAATTCGCACAACGTAAGTGGCTTTTGACTTTGCGCTGCTATTCCCCAGCAATCGACTAGGCGGTGTTCAGACGGGCGGGCCGTATGTATCGTGGGAAAGCATCCACCACCACTCCTACTCGGAGCGCACGCGATCGGCAGGCGCCGTGTCACTGCCATTACGAGCTACTCGAAATTGCCGTTTTCGTCACATATGATAACTAATTGTTCCGCTCGGACAGTCCGCCGTCCAGTCCGATCGTCTGAACAGAGAAGGTAGTGGTGGTGACTTACCAGAATCATTTTTTTTTCTGACGCTGGATGGCTTGCAAAGGCCTTTGCGAACGTCTTCATTGCGCAGCGGAGCGAGCGCTCGTTCGCCGTCGGCGGATCCCTAGAAATCGTTGCAACTTCTTTCGACGGCGCCTTCTCCCTGCGCTGTACAGTGTATGCATAGGATGGTGGCGATCTCGAGCTACTTGCTGGTCGTCCGCCGCACTGAAACGCTTGCGCATGATGTTTTCTTGGCACGGCCGGGGCAAGGGTATTACAGCATTTGATGACGCTAATGCGAAAACGGAAGAACTATGTGGCCCGTTGCGCACAGCAGCACTCTACAAGCACTCGTAGCACCATCCCATCAATGCGGTGTCCCGGACTAGGGACGCCGACCATGTAGCGGGGCCACTCTGTGGCTCCCAAACTCCAATTAACCAATAAACGTTTCCACCACCACCATCCCATCGGCGCTTGGCTTAGCTTGGCGGCTTGGCTCCATGGCTGCTGAAATCTCGTGAGATCTCGCGAGATTACGGTAAGCTGGACGTCACGCGGCATACGTCTCCGGAGTGCGTCTCCAGCGCCTGCACGTATCGGCAGTTTTCACGCATGCGCAATAGGCGTCCGATACGTCTACGTCTGTACGTCTCCGGGAGACGTAATACGTCTCCGGTAAGCTAAATCTCTCTTATGTCTATTCCGCCGCTCTTCATAGCCCTCGGAACAGGAATTCTTAACCTCTGACGCTCAGACTCTGCACACCATCCGTTCGTCGCCGCCCTACCGCTGTTGTTCTCCGTCGCCCAATCTCGCCGCCCGTCATCTCCTGACGCGTATGCTCAATGTCGTTCGGAAAATAGACGGCTGCATCGTCTGGAGGTGATGCACCTTTGACAATCCGACCCGAAAACGCTCCAATTCTCCAGGTCCGACGGAACAAGCTTAGCGTCGACGTGGACCAGTCGTCACTGTTAAAGCTCTGATCGACACGGGATCGAACATCTCCGTTATGATTGCCCGTCTCCGCCATCGCCTAATCAAACTGCTCAGTCATGCATCCTCAACTATTGTCCGTGTCGCTGATGGTGGCACTTCTGCTGTGGTTAGAATGTGTACAGCTCGTGTGTCAATCGCCGGCCGTCATACTTCTGTTTTCTTCACTGGCCTTGAACACTACCCTCCTGACCTAATCCTTTGCCTTGAATTTCTCTCTGACTATTCTGTCCTCATTGATTGTGCCACAAGTGTTGTTCACCTCGACCTACCTTTTACGAAGGAGCCGCCGGATCCAGTTGTCAACCGCCTATGTACTGTTAATTTTCTCCGCCTGGACCTCGTAGCCGCCACCTATGTATCGTTCTTGTCCGTCTCTCCAGTCCCCGATGACCAGTACATCATTACTCCAGCCCTTGATTTACCTCTCGCACGGAACGTTGCCCTTGCGCTTACAGTTGTTACTATGTTTGCGAATCAAGTTTCTCTTCTAGTCCTCAACTTTGCATTGCACGTTAAGGCAGGTGCTGCGCATGAAATATATATATATATATATATATATATATATATATATATATATATATACATATATACATATTTTGAGCCACCGCTCGAACAAACGTCTTTCTTCCAGCCGCAATCTGGAACGCTGCGCGTGATCTTGCGAAGTACACCGATGAATGATGACAATGCTGCGTATGTACAGGTGAAAGAGGTGAACGTTCTGGCACCGTGTTCACACAAATTCCCCCGCCAGGAAGCGGCCACTCTGGTCGCTGTTTAGATGGAAGCGGGTTTTGGTGGGTGTACGGCTTCATGCGCGAGTCATGAACAAATTCTTCTGAGCACCGACGCCGATCGGCGACGGTGCGCGATGAGACAACGAGGTAGTTTACGGGAGATGTTTACTGGAGCACGGGGTAAGGATCGTATAGCGATGGAGGAACTTCTCGCACAATCCAGGCGTGCTGATCGGCGTCCAGAGTAGCGCTTTATCACCGGTTGTGAAGGAGATAGTGCGGTAGTGGTGGTCATAGTGGTGCTTTCGTTCTTGCTGGCGGCTTCAGTGTTGCGGCGAGCAATTTGCCGATAATGGGCCATACGTGTACAAAACTGGTCATTCAACGATGCAGATGGGGAGGCAAGAGCAGAGAAGAAGTTAGGGTCGAATAGTGTTGTTGGTTGACGGCCATAAACTAAGAATGGGCTGTAGCGAGTGGTGCGTTGAGCGCCTTAGGGGCATAGGTAACGAAAGGCAAAATGGTGTCCCAGTTGTTATGGTCCGGACTGACGTACATGAATATCATGTCGGACAAGGTGCGGTGAAAGCGTTCGATGAGACCTTTGGTCTGAGGATTAGGACTAGAAGATGTCTCGTGGACGGTGTTGGCAGCGTGGAGTACTTCCGACAGAACTTTGGAAAGAAATGTCTTCCCACGGTGGCTAATCAAGATACGGGAGCACCATGACGCAAGACGATCGATCGCAGGAAAAACTCGGCAACTTCAGAAGCGGAACCGGAGTAAAGAGAGGCTGTTTCAGCGCAGCGCGTCAGATGGTCAATGGCGGTTACAAGCCATCGATGACCGGCGCCCGTGAGAGGTAGGGGGCCGAAAAAGGTAATGGCGACAGAATCGAAAGGTACGGATGGGCAAGGAAGAGGTTGCAAGGGCCGGCAGGAAGAGATGTTGACCACCTACTATTTTGGCAAGGCGCACATGATATGTATATATGTATTTGACAACGCTGGTAGAAAGCCAGGGCCAAAAGTAGTGGCTTTTTATACGGTCGTATGTCTTGTGGTGTCCTAAATGACCAGCATTGGCACCATCATGGTAAGCCTCGAACACGCGATGATGGAGAGAGCGAGGAACAACGGGAACCCATGGTGACCGGTCGTGTGGTATACAGAGCGGTAAAGCGTTTCGTGTTGAATCCGGAAAAGGTGATGCTGACGACGCAGGCGACTGTTGGGTGCCGGTGATTGACCGCGGAGGCGAGTGATAATTGTGCTGCAGTAAGGATCAGCCTGCTGCAATGTTAGGATATTACTGCTTAGCTCCAGCGGAGAGGTCTCGATGGGTGCAACATCTAGATGATCACCGGAAGGCTGACGTGAGGGGCAGAGCGTAGTGGCCGCATGGTAGTTGGTTGGGGTAGAAGACAGCGGGCAACGAGAGAGGGCGTCAGCATGGAGGTGCTTTCTGCCGGATTTGTAAGTGATGTTGAAGGTATACTCTTGTAAACGTAGCACCCAGCCACCTCTCCGCTGGACCAATATGCATATAATTAGTGAATGCTTTTAAATGCACTGATTTGCACATCAGGAATTTCGCCCACTACGAATGCGTCAGCAATTCTGTATCCAAATGCCCAAAAGCTTGCTCCAACTGCTGCGGTGGAGCTTACTGGGGTTTTGGCTCCCACTGAGCGAAGATAATATTCAAGGGAGGGTGGGAACATAATATACGAGTGCTGAAACTGCGAAAAATAGAGGGCATGCACCCTTGTATCGTTTGTTCAGGTTGTATAGTTTCAATTTTAAAGCAATTTGAAAACTATGCGAAGAAAGGAGCAGGAGAGACATGACATTCACTCACAAGACCCACACTGGGCCCTTTGCTTGAGTCTTTGTGTCTATTCTTGTCTGTCTTATTCGAACAGTGTCATGTTTGTTCAACAATAAATCGACGAGCGCAACTTCATTTCTTCCTTAGGTAATATTTTTAGTCATTTCATTCGTCACGGAGCTGTGAATATTTAATTTTTTTTTCATTTCATTTTAATATTTTTATGCTCCTTAAAAGGTGCGTTAAATAAGGAGTGCAAAATTGAAAATCGCATTTTCACAAAACGGAAAAATTTTACGTTTTCGACACAATGATGTCAGCAAATGGCAGTTGCAATGTTGTCTAGAAGGCCGTCCCAGTCTGCAGGTGCACGAGGAAAAAACGAATTATAGAATGTGACAGTCCGCGAGCGTGGACGGATAATTTGTAGCTGATACTGATGCGATACGATATGCGCGCGGGAGGGGAATTAAGGAGCAATGCGCATGGGCGTCATAGGAGTATCATGAACGACGAGTTTGAAGAGATTCGAGGGCACTAAGGAGATATGCTTGATGAGGGTTCGGAACTGGAGATGCAAACTCTTGCTTAGGTCAGACAAGTGATTTGCATAGCTAGTAATTTTACATGGTGGGGAGCATGATAAAGGCAATGTTTTAAGAAACCTAATGTCCTGTTTGATGACGAAGCTTTGTTAACAACATGCACCCACCAAGTAAGGTCGCTAGAAATTGTTATGCCGAAATACTTTTTTTTTATTGTTTTTTGGTGCGCTACAGGAAAATAGGCAGACACTGCTTGGACCCATAGCCAGCGGCTAGTAAAGGGTCCAATGAATAAAGTACACAGGTTGCAGGCACCCAATCGTCAAAGTTAGAGACATTAGAAGAAGGAACTTTACAATAAACGTGAAGAAAGTTAGTTACCGCTTATACATTCGTAAAACTACCAATGAAGAGAAGAAAATATAAACTAAAACCTCACAAATGAAACAAAAGTGCGTGGAACTTATACAAGAATTAAAGCAACGAAATATGAATGCATAATGTCACCACACTATAACAATACATAATGTCACATGTCGCATGTATGACTAAACCAGTTGTATGGGTACTTCTCTGAATACGTAAGCAAAGAAGATGATTACGGTGACGGTTATTGGACAAAGATTACATTTACGAGGGTTAAGTTTCTTTAGCTACTCGTTCCACCAGTCGTGAGCAGCATTAACATTATTATAAACTGAAATTTGGTGACCGGTGGTTAGAATAAAGCGATAAACTGCACAGACATCAGCGAACATGTTTATGTAGGATCTTATTTTGATGGCCTATAATTGATGTATGTGAGAAATAGCGGGCCAAGCTGAGACCCCTGCTGGGCGCCTGACGGTAATAAGAATGAGCTGATTGTTAAGGAAGACAAACTGAGAACGATTAGTCAAAACATCTTCAATCTGCCTCAATATACAGGACTGTAAATGTTGACGAGAAAGCTTTATTAGTTGCCTTTTATGAGGTACTTTATCAAAGGCATTAGAAAAATCTTAAGATATGACGTCTGTCAGTAGGTTAGAGTCAATGTTAGCATGCAGATCATGTATGAATGTTGCAGCTTGTGTCTCGCAGGAGTAACCTCGGCGGAACCCATGCAGTGTAGGATGCACAAATGTGTTTGTATCGAGAAATATCATGATGTGGGTAGAGATGAAATGTTCCATGATTTTGCAGGGAATGCTAGTTGACGATATGGGACGGTAATTTAGTGGTGTGTTGCCTGATTTGTAGACTGAACGACCTTCCCGTGTTTCAAATCTTCGGGCAGTCTCCCGTGGAGAGACTGAGTGAACAAAAAGGACAACCGCGATCAATATATGGACATATATCTTTGTGGTTGCTAATGCCAGCTGTCTAGAATGGTTACTTACATAGGTTAGCGGATTAAGTCTAGAAGATTGTTATTTAGGTTCACAATGGCAGCACTGAGACCTACCTATGGCGGAGAATCTCTATTGTTTAAAACTATTTTCTGCTTTCATCTAATCTGGCAGACGTGCTCGCTGATAACATAATTTTGTTTTTGTAGATGATTGAATATAATATCATACACGCATATATACAGGTTTCATATTCTTCTAGCGCCGGACAACTTTCCTGCCAGTCTCCAAAGTCGATGGACATGCCGCAACCCGTGCCTATACTGATATTTCCTTCTCAAACAGTATGCAAATAAACTTTTAAGCATTGACCAGGTTTGAGAAAGTGTTTTGTGTGTCTGCTCTTTTTTTTTTGCTCAGTTAGTGACGCTTTGGAGACAGTTGACTACATGCATCATCCCAGAGCCGTTCTAACTACATTACAAACAAGACTACGCAAGACAACAAGCGCAACTTTCGCTTGTCATCTTTTGTAATTTTGCCTTTCATGTCGTACGCAGATAAGCTACATGTTCGTGCAGCGCTGCTTGTCATTACCGAACTCTTAATGTAGATAATTATCAGGGCCACTTACATTACAAACGTATCAAATTATTGCAATGTTTTTAATAGGCATGTTATATATAAATTATATATACATTGGAAACAAAGGAATAACGCCAAACTGAAAAATACTGTTCTAAAATTTATCTAGAAACTCATATGACAAAGCAAAAATTATGCTATCCAAGCAGTTGTGAAGTAATGTTCACTTTTTACGGCAAATGCACATCACTCCATTGAGCCCACTTTGATAAATATTGTGAGCCGGAGGAAAACGACAATTACGACAAAACCTAAAATATTTAAGGAAGAACCTGAAGGTATAAATTAGCACCAAGCATTATTCTAAATCTAAATAATATGTGACAATCGAAATACGCTGGACTGCTTTTTTCTACTGTGAACTAACAGCGCAATAATTACAAGGTGTTACAATTATTGGCGTCAGAAGTCATTCCCAGCCGGCTATGTGCACTTAGAGTACCGCAATACTGCACTCCAAAATATTTTATGTCAACGTCATCACGCTGCTGAAGATATAATGAACCTAGAGATTAGTATTCGAGGGTATCCCGTGACATATGATTTTCAGAAAATAATGAAAATATTGTTTGCAGGAATTACGAGTGATTCGGCAATATGATCCGTTAAATATTTACTCAAGAGTCTGGCGGTAATTATAATTATAAGTCGATGAAGGATATTTGGGGGAATGAGGAACGCTTTTCGCCAAGTTGACAGCGTAGGGAGCTTTAAATATTTTAATTTGCAGTGCTCACCGACTAAACTTGGAAAAATTAACGGAGTTCAAGAAATCGACACAAAACCTCATTTCAACTGCAAGCTGTGTGAAAACAAATTCGTTTAAAATTCTTCAATAATAAATTACATTAATATTAGCTCTTAGGTCTAATATGCAGCTTAGTATAGATGATCGTGATCATAACTTACCATAGAAAATAGTACGAACAGCATACTGGGTGAACTTATGATAAAACTATCGTCCTACACCTAATAGTTGCATGCAATACTTATTTGTTTAGGTTATAAGTTACAATTTAAGTTACTTTCTGCGCCTTGTCAAAGCGTACTTAAGAATCCATGCCAGCTGTCTACAAGGCGCATTCTACTATATAGCCCTGTAGTTAATCGAAGGCTAGCAAATAGCGAAGCTGGTATTCTACAGAATAAAAAAGGCTACTCAAAAACAACGGAGCTGCAAAGTGTTCTCACAAGCCCACATGCCTTAAGTGGCTGCCTATGTGAATATTTCTATTTAACCTGCAGGAGAGCACCAATCATTGCAGGCTACTAGTATGTCTAAGGCTGTTGTCGCTCTAGCGGCAGTTTTACATCGGAGCGCTTAAGTGCCAGCTCCTAGCTTGTGTGGCGAACCGTCGCTGTCGGTTTAACGGATGGTCTGGTTTAGTGTTAAACTGTCGAACAGCCCTCCAGACTTCGCAGTTGCCAACCAGTGGCACAGCATTATTGCCTTTCACGTTCAACATTCCAAGGTCATTAAGAACACATACATTTCGGCAGTCTGGAGAATGCAAGTGTTGTGTACTGAAGGACATCTTAATACTGTTCCCACTGCGCTTTAGGCAAATTCTATGTATGACGGATACTTCGTTCCGGGTAGCCACGCTATTACATGTATATAGAAGGACAGCTTGGACACAAGATGCTTTCCGGCTACCTGCCATGTAAGGCATGGCAGGTAGCCGGTAGCAGAAAAATCAAACGCCACTGGCCGCCTGCTATCGGCTACGGCTAACGGGTGGCAGTGGCGCGAATCAAATCACCTACTCACATTCAGGAGAGAGGGTACAAATTGTTATGAAGAAGGGCAGCGGGTGGCTTCGTGGTTTGGGGGTATGGTGAGTACAAAGGCATGTGCCCCCGCCATTATTATTCTTTGAAGAAAGGGTGTTATGAGGGCTGCAGAAAAAAGAGCGACCAGAAGGTGGGGCTACAAGAAGATGAACATTTGCTGGATACTGTAAAGGCAGTTTATTATTGCGAAGAAACCCTTACTTGCTCATGGGCAGTGTGAGCGGCTAGTAATAGAGCCGATACAAAAAACATAATGCGAGTTCGTGTCCCAATTATTGCGCAACCGCCGTTTGGGCCGCGGGCAATGTGGCGGTTAGATAATTTCTCTTCCCATTCAGCACATGCCTCTTAGTGACGTCATAGGCTAGTTTCTGACAGGAATTCGTAGTTACGACACACAGACCTCTGTTCATTCTAAGTTAAGATGTTTACCACAAATGAAACAGCTACTGCACCCTTCGTTTCCACAAATAGCAAACAAAATAAATAACTACTATTCCGAACTCTATGCAAGCCTATCAGTGCTGAACTGCCAAGCAAAGTCATATAACACTACATTCACATGTCTTAACTGAATAAAGCGGAGTTAAACGCTGTCTTAATGTTAAGCTATATTTATGACTATTTTCTATTCCTTTGGCAGAAGATAACACTGCATCGCTGTGGAGCCAAACTGACATTTAATGTACGTCTGAGGAGGCAATGCGTGCTGCTTTGATTGGGCTAAATTTTAGGCCTAACTATATTTAAAGCTTATTAGCCATGGCATTCTCTGAAGGAGTTGGTTTGATGGTTCATTGCTTTAGACAACATAGACCATGGAAACAAATGGTCTAATCGGTAATGCTGAATTGTGTAAAGAAATAGCAGCCCCACACCTGCCCTCGTTTTCAAGATGATTGATAATTATTCCTTGAGCCATATTTCAATGCTGCAACAAGGAAAATTTTTTTTTGCTGGTAGAGTTCTCGCGCTATAAATCCAACCTGTATTGTGAGTAGCATTTGTTGGAAATATACAGTGGTTGAAACACATGCCTTCACTCCCTCCATCGAATATGGGACACGGGGAAAGTTTCTCTGTAGCGCCGCGATGTCATCGCAAGACAGAGTGCTTGGCAGTCATGCAGAATGGCGCAATGCAGAGTGAGCCTAACGCCTGAACAGTAACTCATGTCGTGAGCATCCGGTTTATATACAGTTTACAACGCGGTCGTGCAGTCGAGGTGAATAATCTTCAATGTTGGCGCGGAATCGCAGTTACGTTGCGTGTATTTTGTGAGATATCTTACGGTAATTTACTGCTTACCCCGAGCAGCCTTTGTGCTATAATGTCGATTACGGTACACGCTGGCAAAGCTTAGCTAGCTTCTACACTTTTCTCAGCAATGAACCTCGCTGAGGCAATATGGACACACCTGAGAAATTTCGAGTTATCCGCAACAGCAACAAAGTTCACTTTATGCTAAAGTGTTCACTGGTCTTACTTGTAAATCTGGCTAAATAAAACGGTGTGCGAATTGTGATATAATATAAGCGAAATAATATAGCAAAAAAAAATGGCAGACGTAAATCTACAGCTACGCAAACGTAATCATGCTGCGAAACTTTAAGGCGAAAGCATTTATTGGCTCATACTCTCGGCGCTCGGTCACACTATAGCTCTCAATAAAATGACGTCATGATGACGGCATAAGAAAAGAAAATGACCGTTTCATAGGCGTCGAAAATTGACGAAAGCCTACCCCTCCTCTCCTATAATTTTTCTATCATCATTTACTGCTTACTGGCGTTCGCTTCAATGCTACATATAACTATAATTGATTTACAAGAAATGGAAAACACTGTATTTTTTACACTTTCTCCGATGAGTATGAATTTGGACGGTACACGATCAGTCCGGTTGCATGTTGTTCCTTTGCGCGTTCATGTTGGGGATTGCAGATGGCAGGACTGCAAGATAAGGAAGCCACATCTCATGAAATCTTATGCACAGATCCACTCGCGGACAAGATTTCGTTCCATGAAGCTAGAAAGGCTTACGCTTTACAAAAATCCTGTCTTCACTATGAACCGAACACTCATCCCGCAGATCCAGAGACGACGAGCGCTGTAACCGACTACGCCACGCTCGGGATCGCGAAAAGCATATCATACTTCTTTTTGTCTATCGTGAGGATGATAGTAGCGATGACAATGATGCTGCAAATAGTGATAATGACAATCATGACTATAGGACTGTTATTTACGGTCCATTAAATTCATAATGTTAATTAGAACAAACGGGATGCACCCTGCGCAGCAGCAACACTCAGGCTTTAGCCTTTCTGCATTGGAGATTCAAGTCTTCTCGGAATTTTTCTGCCCGGTAAATACAGCTCGCCATGTCTTATTGACTAGAATGCTGCAGCAAGAGCTCTGATAATTAGCAAGTAACATTTCCTTAAACTCTGTTTGCCTGTTTGTATTCAAATAAATACCGAAATCTATTGGACAGTTAGGCTGTGCTTTAAGGGTATGACGCGACAGCGAAAGCTTCCAGCCCAAAGGTAAAGCGCCGCTTCAAACAAAGCCTATCAACAAGCCACCGTGGCCTAGTGATAATGTGAATGGAAAGGTCCTGGCCGGTTGATTCTGATATCACTCGTCCATGGGAGAAGAGAGGTCTGAGTCAGCCGCTCCAGCAAAGCGTGACGTCAGGGAGCCCTACATCCGGTCAGTGCGCAGACATATCAGCTGCGAGGTAATTTTGAGGTACCATGAGGTCCTGAATATTCTTCACAAACTTGGAAGTTTTCTTTACATAGTTAATTTTTATGCTTCGAAAGTCGAGTAGGTACGCTGAAAGATCCATTTGCCAAGATTTCAAACGCATAAAAGCCGCGCATCTGGCTAAGGAAAAGCGTGCAGATTTTGTGTATTTCGTGGTCAGCTATGCCACTTGGGGTAGAAACCCACATTTCTTTAATTAAAACCTAATAATGAAACCATCTGCCACCACCGAGGCTTTAACTTTTCTTTCGCTTTTATCACGTTTTAATGCAACGTTTTCATTACAAGAGCGTGCAAACTAGACGATAGCGGCACTCTTGCATAAAGTAAGGTTCGCATTTCGACAGAACCTAATAAGGTCAAATGCACCTTTATTCCTTCACAAAACGTACTGATGAGAAATGATGTTGAAGCTCGCAAAGCTTTATCAGTATATTGCGCATTTGAAACTATATAACAACGACCAGTCGACGTAAACTGTATATTCACATCTGATGTCTCACAAATCAAACGCAGCTGGTCTCTGCGGACCCGCGGCAGCATTGGTAATTATTCACCTGCAGTTCACGATGGCGCTGTACACCTCCATAGAATGTGGAGCGGATACTCATGACATGAGTTACTGTTCAAGTGCTAGGTTAAGCCTGTATTGTGCAAATATACCTAATGACTGCCAAGCAGTCTGTCATACGCTGACATCGCTGCGGAGTAACCTTCACCCCGTCCAATATTCGCAGGAGGTAGGGAACACATCTATTTTATGCTCGATATATTTCCTACAAATGTTACGCACAATCCAGGTCGGATTTATAGCGCAACAACTTTACCGGCATAAAGTGTCTTATGTTGCAGCATTCAGACAGTGCACAAGAAATAAATATCCGTCACTGTAACAATGCGAGCACTAGTGGAGCTTCTATGTCTATATAGAGCGCTAAATATCAACATTGAACCGAATAAATTCAATTATCTGTGTAATCACACGCCATGAACCCTACAGCCAGAGCCTTCAAAGAGTACCATGGCTAATTAGCTTTCAACAATATGATACTTAAAATTTAGGCAAACAAAATGCAAGTTCCATTACCGCCTAAATATAATTTAAATATCCATCGGATTCAGCGTGCCGTTCAGTTGTCTAATTCCAACGGAGTAAAACATCGCTTGCACTAACTCAGAATTTAGACGGCATTAGTTGTGATTCATTGAATTAAGACAGCCCTTGACATTGTTTTGGATGGCTTTGCTTGATGGTTTAGCCCTGGTTTACTGCTACAGAATTGGCCGCAATGATACATTCATTTCGGTCTTTGGTTGTTTGGTGAAAGGATAGGCGATTAGCTGCTTCACGTACAGGTTGGTGCCTTCACTTATAATTAGTAGTATCAGTAAGGGTTTTATTTAAAAATAAACAAAAAAAACTAAAGCCTTAAGTAAAAAAATGTTTGGCAGTCTCGGTGTCTGATATCTAATCATTAGATGCATCTGAACTGGGGCTCCGGAAGAAAATAAACAGCAATTAAGAGGGAGAACTAATCGACGAGATGAGCAACAGGAAGAAAGGAAAGGTATAGTTAAAAATAATGGATATGTACACTATGTTACGGGGGAGCAGGGACAATTTACGATCGGACCTTTAGCATCACTTATACTTGACGGTAGTCTGCGTTCTCTTCAGTACGAATTCCTGTTGCAAACACGACTACACGTCACTAGCATACAGATGCTAAATCATAAGAGAAATCTTTAAACACCCACATTGACTGCTGCGCAAACCGTGGTTGCGTATTAATCTTGACAGGAAATCATGTTATAGTTTTGCTATCACTAGTTGTGCATAGCGTCCATGAGGCAGTTGCCTCATCGACGGTCACCTTACTTAAGTAAGGGTTTCTTCGCATAATAAACAACTGCCTATATAGCAATCACTCCCTATGCATGTTCTTTCTTGTAGTACTACCCCCTGGTAGCATTTTATTCAGCAACCATCGTAGCCTCCTCTTTGTAAGGCAGCCAGATTCCTGTGATGAATGCTTCGTACCCGCCATACCTCCAAGTTATTAGGCTTACTGTTGCCTTTCTGTTTGTTTCCATGTACGTTCCTTCTTAAATATAGGTAGGTAGTTATGCATGCTCTACCTTGGCATCTATGGACAAATTGGCAATACCGACATGACTGTTTTTAGATGACCTGGGCTGGTTACGGGAGATGAAACAAAATCTTGCGCGATAGAGGTTAACTTTCGCCGGAAAGGCAGTAGCTTAGACATACTACCTTCACTTACCTGTAATCAATGGCAGTCTAAATAGATAGATGTCTGCGCATTGGCGACTTCTAAGGGCTAATGGACATACAAGATTATTTCCATCTGCGTAATTTTAGCGTAGTTTTTACTCCGTCGTCTTCCAAGGCATCTGCTTGCTCGCCTTCGATGAATAAAAAAATCTATGCTTGATTGCGCCTTGGAGACAGGTTCCATGCGTTCTCCGGCGCGTTTTGATGAAGCCTAGAATTTAGTACCTTCCTATTTTTAACACAAACCGATATATATATTTTAACACAAACCGATATTTTATGCTGTGCTGACCGGCCTAAAACAATAGATTTAAGTTCAAAATGTATGGTGACCTTACCATTTTCAATACTAAGCTACACTAATGATTTTCTATACTAAGCTGCACATTAGTGTTCAGAGCTACTGCAGTACACCATGCTAAGAAAAGGATTTTCAATCAGTTTTTATTCAAGCACCTTGCAATAAAAGGGAAGTTTCATGTAATCAGCATTCATAACTCAATATTTCACTATTTTAGCCGCCTTTCACGGCACATTAGACTAATCACAACCGCCTATAAGGCAGATTTGGTGAAAACGTTGTTCTCCAGCGGTAAAATATCTGTCATAGATCGAGTTTGCTAAAAACATTCCGACAAAAAAAAAAAAACAGCACAATGTCACATCCAGAGCTGAATAAGGTAGCAGAGCAAATTTCTCGAAAGAATATTTCTTTTTAATGAACGCAAAGAAGTAAGTAACTATTGTTTTTCGAACACATTATCTTAAGTAGAACAGAGCGTTCTTTGCGCTTTTCTCTCCACCCTCACGTCTTGTCAGATGTTTCGAGTGAGGGATTTCGTAAAACGCGGTTTAATGTGCTAATTTCCATGTTTCTAGAAACAAATCTGTGAGTACTGATTAAATTCGGAGTAAGCGAACAATATAACTGAAATATCTGTAGAGCTTGGAGTAAATGTTTATCGGTCAATGTTGACGCATCGCTCGTAATTTCGGCAAAATATATCTCCAATGTTCTCGGGAAGTGGAGGCCATTCACTCTCAGTACATTGTCCTTCATGAGCACTCCTCTCCTGGTCGCTTGCTATCTTCAGCAGCGACTGGCGGTGCCATAAATTATTTTTGTAGGAGTCTAATTTTGGCATGGCGTACGTGCAACATAGGTGGCTGAGATATTTATAACGTCCTCTAGCTGAATTTGCTATATTAGTGCAATCATGACGCCATAGGTGCGCGGTAGGACCAGCAGTGGGGCCTATTTTGAACGTGACAGATTTACTATATTCAGAATATTTGGCGATAATTTAGATCTTGAGTTCAAGCTAAGACAGTTTAGTTTGTTTCGTATTTGCCTTTTCCCTGGGGCAATCATATATATATCATTATGAGCTCTGGGGCGCAAGGGTGCGGAGTATATTTGCTTTCAGAAGTAAAAGTTTCTTCTCGTTTGCTTCTATACAATTCTTTTTCCCGTGTCATATACGTTTCTCAACGAATCTTCCATCAGTAATTTCCTGTTTTCAGTGCTTTTTTTTTCTTCTATTTTATCAAGTGACTACATCATATCATACTGAGTTGGTATCACAAAACAACTGGACATGCATTACAAACAGCTGTCATCGATGAGGCTATCTTAATTCCGCTTAATTAAAAATCATCTTTTAATACTCTATAATGACACTAAAGGGAAACTTAAAGGGATATCAATTTAACACTACTGATAGACTGGGGAATTATTTAAGGAATTGGACATCGGTAAATACCAAGCTTCTATGAAAAAGAGGAATAATGAAATATATGTTTCCCCACGAATGCTCGACCTCAGAAGCAAATTTTGGGCATTGACATAAACTTTCTCGCTTTAAAGGCTACGCAAAAATCTATTCACTTCAAAACCGTTTAAAAGAAAGTCTTTGGTAATAACTTGGAATGCATGGTTGACTGTGAGGCATACGATTTAAATTTTTTTCTATATTATCTGGTAGTTTTTGCATGAAAAAGAGTATAAAATTCCAGGAAAGACAAGTTCATTGGAGCAGAAATGCAGCACTATGCCGCTTAATGGGCTTTTTGAAGCATTAGGCCACAGAAAATCATAAAGAGAATTGACGAATAAAAATAAAAAGACCTTTATGATTGCCCTAACATGTAGCAAAAATGGCAAGGCTTTTAAAGATAAAATGCTTTTAGCAAGGTGCAGTTATCACAAAACTTGGTTGATTAAGAGATTTTGGGAGAGGTATTTTCCCTGCAGTGGGTATAGTCTGCATCATGATGATTGAGCTTTCGTTGACAGCGATGATGGGGGAACGTCAAAATAAAAACGAAAATTGATATCCGGATAATGAAACATGAACATCTGGCCACCCAAGGAGATTTTTAAAGAGATGCTTTCGCTCTCTATAAGGCTTGCCCACCCTCCCAAAGCGCACCACGGTGCCACAACGTGTGTAGAGAGCTGCTCGATGCCGGCGTTCAAAATGGTATCAACTCGAAAAGCTTTCACGCATGTGGAATCGAGTATGTCACTGTGTCGTGTCGTCGGCTCTTGGCTTTTTCTGCCTTTAGCAGACGGTCGTGTAGACGCTTGGGGAGCACACCTATTTTCTGCTTCTAACGCGTAGTCGTGAGTCGAGCATCCAATCATGGCCTCGCATTGCCACTGGGTCGTTCTGAATTTCACTCTTGAAATCGTGAATGCTGCTTAATCTGTGCATTGGAGCCGGATAAAGTGAGCGCTAGGAAGCGTCTTGTGGGAAGCGGTCGATCTTCAATTAATAGTAAACTTCAAAAGACTGCTAGCTCCTACCAGCAGCACCATAATTATGCTGCCACTGATGGAGGTGACAAGGCTGCTATGGATCGCAGCGGTCTAACTAAAGCCGAACACTTTCAATCAAATTTTTCGAAGCGACAAGAACAACCTGCGAGAACGACTATGCGTGCTGCCTTGTTGGAAGTAGAAAAAATCATGATGTCGTGGGCAGTGCACGACAGCCATTTAACGAGGGCGGAAAGTACTATTGGCCTCCAAAGTGAGGTGCACGTACCCATTGCTTGCTTACGTCTGCTGTCGGTTATGGGAGAGGCAGTAATTTTTTACACTCCCACACTGACGAACGCTGCGCAAGAGAAAGAAAGCAGCTTTCAAAAACACTCGATCATTATCACGTGGTCGGACTAAATGTCTGATGATTTCTGTAATTTAGGCATATGAACAATTCTCTTTCCAAACTCTGTTACTGCCTAAATGTTTATGGGTTTCCTGCTTTCTGACCTGTCCTTTATTCTACAGATGGTAACGAAGGTACACAGCTTAGGCTGCATTCTAGTCAACAATGTGTGCTCATCAGTAATCTGAGGACCTCATTCATATGCATTAAGAGTTTTTTTGCGTAAACCACAAAAAAGCCTATTTTCCAGCGAGAGCTACTTTGACCACAGTTTCGCCGTTTTGCGTACCTCCAACAGATGCAGTTCTTCGCATGCGCAGAGGAACTGAGTGACGTCACGGCGCTTGCCTCGCGGCTCGCCTAGCCCCAGCTCCGACCGCTTCTTTTAGCCAGGTATCCGCATGCGCGAGGAACCCAATGCGTCGCTATGTGCGCCACTGCCTACAGTAGCAGTAGTATTCAAACGTGAAGCTTGTGCCGTCCGGCTGGTCAAAATTGCTGTTGTCGTTAAGGTGGTATACGTGTCGCCAAACAACGCCGTCAAGAAACCGTTCCCCTGAAAGAGAAGTTCAACCTGGACCTGGCCTGCTACCTTCGCACGAAGACTATGATGTTGGGATCCACGATCGAACTCGTCTACCATAGACAAACCTTCCAATCAAATTACAAATTACTGCGTTGGAGCCATTGAGACGGCTCCCTGCTACTTTACGGATTATCGGGCCGATTTTGTGCAATTGAGAAATAAATAATGAATAACAACAAGAAGAAGAGCTGTACATAAATGCTTCACACTTTGCCGCATAACAAAATGTCTCATCTTTAATGTAGCCACAATTAGACGTAAAAAAAAGGGGGGGGGGGGGGGGAGAAGCGAAAGGTAATCAATCAAGTGTAACCGGGGGGAGAAACCAAAGCTAAACGAAAAGGTGTAACCAAGTTAAACCTCTACCTCTCGCTACGTATATCCTGGCATACCTGAGCTAAGCCCCTGCTAATTTATTTCTAGGTATTTTGCAAGGCTAAAAGAGAAGCCTTCAAAGCAGTAAATCGCCGCAACACTTTTTTCGCGAAAATATATTCTGCGCTAACATTCCACATTTTCAATCAAAAATAAAGCTACTTATACTAAATGCCGCTACAAAATCTGAATCGCGCCAATGTATCCCTTAGAATAGGGAACAAAAGTAAAATGGCACAGTTCGCTCCTTGACGAACAGTTTATGGCGTGAGCCGATTGCATAAATTTTTAAAAGACTGCGAACAGTATCATCACATGTCCACATAGTGCGCGAGTCAAACAAAGGTACTTCTATTTTTAACAAATACATTTACGAACTATGAGTGTGGCGCTGCTCCCTTGTAGAATAAAAAGCATTTGCATAATAGGACATTTTTTGAAGACCATTTATATGGCTTGAGCTTCATATATGAAACCGTAGAAATTGAAAACCCGCACCATATGCCAGAACACTGCTATCAGTCCAACCATACGTTGAATATGGGACGTTCCCTTAGAAAACATCGTCCTACACGGATTCACAATATATGACTTATGTTCAACCAACAAACAACACATTGTGAATTGGACGCGGCGCAGAATTTCCGCAACCATTGTCGGTAAAATATAATACATGACATTTTAACATGAAGAAACATTAATGAAATTTAGATTATAAGGAAAACTCAACGTCGTCGTTACATTTTTAGCATTCTAGGCTGAGAAACGAAGCATAAAACACAGATTAAAGCAAAATAGATATTGAGATTAAAACCTATGTAAAGCTCAAATATATGCTGATGACGATGAAGTGGCAATACTTGATATGTGTCATTTTCACAAATTTATACCAGCAGATATAAATAGCTTAAGACATTTATCTTGGTTAACTCTACGACGCCCCCGTTCCCCGTTCGTTCCCTGTGCGTCAGACTGTGGAGTAACCCGAGTCAGATTAAATCGCGCATCAGTTATAAACTACCGCCTTAGACATCACAAGGCGATTGTCGCAGCTCCAGCGGATACCGCGTCGCGGCGCAAATATGATTTCTCTCACTGAGACAAGTAATAGGTTCTGAAAGCAATTCTTAATAATTAAAACGCGTCTCAATGGAAGATCAGCTCATCAGTAACGGCCATTAGGGGACGTCATTAGAATACATAGACAGGATAGTAAGAGTTTGTGATATTCATAGTTAAGGATAGCGAGTTTGAACATTTCAATAACTGATCACGTGGAAATAAGGTGTTTACACAAGAAGTTGTCAACCACGAGGAGATGTCGTCATAGCTACATGCAAAAAAGAAACAAAACATGACAAGTTTTAGAATCGCAAAATCAGAAAAATATGCCTAATTCGCAAAGCGATCGCATTTCAGCACGTGAGGAGACTTCAGTGAGCCTCAGTAAATTTTTTCATCTTTACATCGCTTCACTGAAGTGCCTGCTGCGCCAACAATCTCTTCGTGCCTACTCGGTGATCAATTTCGCATAATGAATGACTGCCAGATTTATTTCAGATTTTAGGATAATTTGCGTATTTTCTGCTACACTATTACCTTCGGTGATTTTAATCGTGTATCACTTTTCTCGAGCCGTGTTGTTTGTGTGCAGGCATCTTAATATGAGCGAAGATCATTTTATTTCGGAAATGAAAGGGAACTCATTTTCTGAGGTTACAAGAACTTAGGCCCAGACATTAATTGTCAGTGAGCCACAGTATTCAGTGCTATAGCCGTGACTCTGCTGCATTATTGTTTTAAAAGCCGACGATGTTAAAGAGAAAAAAAAACAGTGTTCTGGTTTACAATACACGAAGAAAGCTACGGCTTGTATTTCCCAGCATAAATGTCTGAGCTGAATTAATCATCGTTATGCGTATACACAAGTTGTATCAGTACCCTCTACTAAACGGTTTGCCGTTAAGGTTCCAGTTTAGAGGAACACTTGGTGTTACAGGCACCGACGTGGGGTTTAACGTCACAAGTATGATGTTACATATGGAACGGTGGATTGGGAAAGTAAATGAAAGGAGTTTAAATTAATATTTAGGGGGGGGGGGGTGAGATGGCAGATAGCCTGGGATCACGGGATCCTCAGTCACACATACTATCTGTACATGATACAGACACTTTTTCTTTTAAACAAGGTATTTATAACTCTGTGAAATAATGTATTTAAGCACGTGTCTTTGGATAGTTTACTTGCCTTTTGCATGACTGGGTTGAAGGAAAGAATAATATGTATGTCATGTAATTTTTGGAAGAGTCCGGTAGCTTACTACTGCAACCTGATGTGTGTCTGTGAAACTATGGGCGCAGTATAAGAAAATGTAATTAAGGGAGCGAAGACTGAAATAAAGCTGCCTCGAATTTCGGGTAGAAATGAAGACAGCTGGGCTATACTGCATGCACCTAGCATTTTAGCTCTGAATAACGAGGAAATGTGTTTCAATTTGGCAGTGAAAATCGCTTACAATATACTAAAGTGGACACTTGCGGACACACTATTCCATTTTTTTTATTTTAAAATACACAGCGCAACAAACATAGGACAAGCTTGTCCTATGTTTGTTGCGCTGTGTACTTTAAAAAAAATGATGCACCAACTAGCTCAACTCACAGTTCTTTTGCAACACTATTCCATGATTGTTCATTTCAAAGTATGGTCGCATCATGGGAAACTATCACTGAGATCCTGAAGTGCACAGTGCTGTTTTAATTTTCAACAATGATCGTAATATTTATTACAATCTGTACTCTCTCAAGCAAGCCCTTCAACACAGAGCAGCGTTCCATTCAATCCGGTGATGATCTGCTCATAGATTGCGTTACTGGATAGTGCCACATTGGTTTGAATTTGTTGGAACTAGTTTACGGTAACACCACTCTAAAATTTTCCTCGACGTGGCGTACGTCCCAGTTACTTAAGAGACTTAATTCAGCCTAAACCTAAATTTCTAACCCTTGTTTGGCTCGTGAGGCTTGGAATAGTTTTACTACATTTCTTTTTGCCAAACACATTTGGCATCTCACCGTTGATGACGGTTTCGATTCAGGCTACGTGATGTCGGGCACTTCCACTCACCTAATAAATTTGGCAGAAATTTCTACAATTATAGCAAAGTCATTGCTTTACATGTCAATATTTTCTATACCATAAGCTAACGATGCAACACATTAAGTGCTCAATTCCACTTACCCGAATGCTATTTCAGCTTCTACTGCCTCGGCCTCCGGTGTAGGGCAGAATTCTACACGTGAGTATGCACCACGTTATTGTGAATGTTGAGGGGCGCCAGGAAACTTGAAAGAGCAAACTAGTCTCGTTAAACCTGGTTTCGAGCCCGGATGTTTTCGTTTCGCTCTCAGGACCGTGACAAATCCGGCTCTGGGTTATATTGATTAACTCTCGGTTAGCTAATGCATACAATGAATATTTTAGTCTATACTTCCTTCTGTCACCGACGAAGGTAATTTCATTAGCCCTCTTGACACGGCAACCTCGACTGGCGATATCACAATAACGGAATGATGCGCTTGACCTAATACTGAAGCTGGGCAAACAAAATGTAACTGCACCTGATGGCATACCAAACTCTTTTTCTCGTTCGGTATTTATTATTAACTGCTCAATATCTAATCATCAACTTCCTTGAGTTAACCTGCAGTGACGTACCATCGTCTTAGAAGCTAGTCAATATGATTCTATTGTTTAGGTCTGGTAAGAAGCTTCTTTTACCTGATTACATATCTGACGCATTAATGTCGTATTCATGTAAAATGTTGAAACAGTTATCTACAAATCTGTGACACAATGTTTGGACTCCAAGAACATGTCTCGTTTTCAAAGCGAATTTAGAGGTTTTAGCACCGTAACACAAGTAATTGAATTTTCGCACGACCTGTCATGCCCCATTGATATCAGCGATGTGAATGCTATATTTGTAGACTTTGCTAAAGCTTTTTACATTGTACTGAAATCTAATCGCAAATGCAAACTAAATGCCATTTTAAAAAATCAAGGCTTGGTTTCTTGGATTTCTATTTTTCTCTCGCACCAATCACAGTTATTTTCTTATCATTGAAATATTTCCTGTTCTGTAGATTTATTATATTGCGTTCCTCAAGGTTCGGTGCTTGCCTCTGAAATATTTTACTATTTGTAATATATACAATAACTCACCTTGCCATACAAAGTCTCTAAATCTTCTACATGCGGACGACTCTGCTTTATATCACGTAAGTAATACACCCGAAGATAAATTGACTAAACGCGCCATTTATTATTTTTGTCTGATTTATCGCCTGGAAAATAACAATAAATTTTACTAAAACCCTACAGACGTCTTTCACTAAAAGCACTTCCATTTTGCTGTTTAATTACTCTTTACCGACCCACCATTACCTAGGACTTCAGAATACAATTATCTCAGTGTTATATTTACAACCAACATGCCCTGGTCAAATCATATTAATTTCATATCCTCTAAAGAACTAGAACGCTTGGGTATTAGAAAAGAACCTCGTATAATGCTACAAAAGAAGCTAAGCTACTAGTGTACATATCCTTAATTTGTCCAGTAATTGAGTACGCATCTCAATTCCCGAATCTTCATAAACACTTTAGAATTGGTATAATCGAGAGCATTCAAAGGAAAGCAGTCAGGCTCATTTAACGTCAATACGATCGCTTTTTTTCATCTTGTTGAGCAGCGTCCACTTTGAATCTAATTCCCCTTTGTGCGCTTTCACACTGATTCATAAGTTATTGTATTACATCGTTAACTCAGTTTACCTTGTAACACCTAATGTGTCATCAACATCACCATCAGCCGGACTATACCCACTGCAGGGTGAAGGCCTCTCTCATATACTTCCAAATAACCCGGTCCTGTGCTAATTGTATCCACTAGTGTACTTTCGCCTTAATAATCTCCGATCAAGGAGGTGACATCATAGGCTTAATCTAAAGCCATGCTTCTCCCATGATGATAAATTCAAGAATAGGTTTACCCCCAGGCAATTGAACATTGAATTTAATTTCCCCCACAAAGGGGTTTTTTCCATCGTGCACATTTTGAACGCCCTCGATGCCGCATGAGCCTTTTTTTTGTTTTTATAATATTTTCGTTGTGCTGATTGTGTAATGCTTCATTTGCTTCTAAGAGCGATGCTGTTTAAGTTGGAAGCAGTTCCGGGGATCGTGCTCAGCTGCATGTTTTCGCAGCAATGACGTCATCCCCCATCGTCTGACGCCCCCTAGATGGAGCGGACGACGACTAATACAACCACAGGCGGCCAGGGGGAAGTGGTGGCCATCACGCAACCACGTGGACTAGGATCAGCAGAACACCTATCTTGAAAGAACAACAAGGAGATCGAGGAGATGCAATTGATCTGCTTGATGCGTTAGGCAGAAAGAGCACACATCAACTGAGATACTCTAACTGAGGGTAAAGATGCCTCTTCTATACTCTTCTAATTACCCCGGTCCTGCTCTAGCTGTACCCACTTGACCCCTGCAAAGTTCTTACCTTCATCCCTCCCCTTGACCTTCCATCGCCCTTTTTTTAACCTTACAGCATTTGCAGAGTTTGCTTTCAGAAGATATTTAGAGGAATATTTTGCCAAGGAAGCATGGAGATTTCGCGGTCGTTTTTAATCAATATCTTTCGTTGCAATGCCGCTTTACCAAAGCAAACTATGGTCAAATTTCTCAACTATGAGGTCTGAATTAATAAATGAAAATATCGAAGCTATTTTCTTAGCATAAAATATAGCGGGAGTGAGTGGCCACTGTAATAAAACTACGTTAACTTCGAAGTTATTCACATTTAGAATACTGAGTGGAAATTTCTGTGCCAATGGTCAAAAAATCATAAATTCAGTTCTCCCTTCAACTTGTGACACCATAATGGACAATCATTCCGACAGCTGGAACGTTTCGTGCGTCGGTGCACCGGCTTCTGAGAGGCGTGTCATGCCGCACAGAGAGAGTTTAACCAATCAAGGCCTCAAAAACGCAATATTCTCTACCCGTTCTCCTCTCTCATCTTTCCGAAGCTCGTGATTGGTCGCGCAGTTAACTGGGGCGCCTCGTGAACTCTTTCTGCGTGACGCGGATCTGTATAAATAGGATTCTTAGCTGTATTACTTTACAGTCTTCTTGCACTCTTCCCTGAAGCATTAGGTGAGCAGAAAGCTTCTTCGCATTGTTTAACTAGCATGTTTCCAAAGCTCAATGATGACATTACATTTTAATGCACAAAAGCAAGACACTTTATAGTTGCATGCAAAGTGCGATCACAAGAAGGGTAGAATATCAGCACATATGAGAATCTCGCATGATTATATAAAATGTCGGTTTTATTGTGACCACTTTTTGCAGCATGCTTGCGTGAAGCAAGTTCAGTTGTGGTCTTTCAAGACCGAGATTGAGATGGTGCTAGTTGTAATGACGTCATGTTCTTGTTTATAGCGAAAGAAACTAGAGCTGAGAAGAAGACGTTATGACATTAGAGCTGCATGGATGGCATGAAGAATATTAATTTGTTTTATTTTTACGCAGACCTTTCTCCTCAAGCCACCATGAACTTCAGAGCCTTCTTGACAGCACTAGCAGCTTTCGCTTTGCTGGTAGCAGGTGAGCGTGCAATATTATGAATTGATTAATGCACTATATTGAAACGCAATATGGTAAAAAAAAAGCAAATCAACTCTAGGATATTGTCATTGAAACATTTTTTTATTCGTTGAGTTCCTTAAACTTCCTTAAAAACCTTAATTTCAAACCTTGCAGCAACTAAAGTATTCGCAACCCTCACAAAGGCATTTTTGATAATTTGGCGTGAAAACTGCGCTTTGTACAAGTAACGCATCCTATGTTTTTTGTTAGCGTCACTAAAACCGAAAAATAGACGACAGAGCTGCTAGGTCAAAGCAAAACGGACGGAAATGCATTGTAGATATTTCCTGGCAGCAAAAATGTGCGTGAACTGCTCGATACCAAACTGCCGGAAGTTTTAAATTTTGTCTAAAGAGCTTTCGTCGCGTGATGTATATCCTGTAATGTTCTCAGTCAGCTCAGGCTGTGACAGGCGCCGTAGGGAAGAGTTTCTAAATGTTACTCACACAGAAATTGCAAGGTACACGGGTGCGCTGTTCGTCTCCATCTAGAAGCGGCCGCCGGGACGGTGCTCGAACCGGCGTACCAGAGACAGGTCAGCAGCCGAGCACTTCGGGCACTAAGGCGCCGCTCGGGCCTTTCCAGATTGGCGATTAAGAGACGCCATATCAGTAACCTGTCATGCATTAAAGTTTCTGAGCTTTCATACATTCATTTTTGTAGTTTCCTGTGTATGTTTTCAGCACGGTTTCTAAACACTTCTAGGCAATCATTAGCGTATAATGACACACTAGTGGAACAACACAATTTTCCAACATATTACTAGCCTTTATCAGATATGACTTCATTGAAACGACAGCCGAAGTTCTAGGAAGTACATTTTGTTATCAACTTGAATGTGCGCAGTAATTAGCGAAACTTCATCCAGTCAGAGCGGAATCTACTCTTTTCTCTCTTTGAATCTGGACTATAGTTAAGAAATTGTTCTACACTTAGCACGTATTTTTCACCTTTGTGATAGTAAACATTACAAAGCAGCAGAAAATGGAGACGCTAGTATTATGTGCCGAAAATCCGTGGAGACTAAAACTTTAAACTCATACACGCGCAGCCATTTCGCAAATACGGGCCTAACTTCTATACAGCATCAATGTCGGCAGTATTGCAAACACGATATATTGTTGTAACCCGGTGCAAATATATTCGCAATATGTAACCAGATCATTTATTCTTATCCTTGGTTCATGCAACCCTCCTGCGTAACAACAGCCACAGGTTTTGCAGCTGGATTGCTTGAAGTTCCATAATATTTGTTGTGTATATATGGAAACTTCTCTATTCGCCACAGATTGTTTTCAATCATGTTGTAGAGTTCTAAGAAGACCCCTAATGACGCCGGCAGAATGCAGAGTGCACTTCACTTTGCGCAGAGAGGTATCCAGTCCAACAAATATTTTAAGGCGAAATCATTTAATGGTTCATGCTGCCGTGGAGGAAATGTGTGGCGCTTTTGCGGCGGATCTGATTGGCCGAGGCGGGATGACGTCAGAGGTCTCGACCAATCACAGAGCACCACCCCAGTATGTGCGCATGCGTGCCTTATATGGTCATATGTCAATCGATGACCAATACTAATTAATGGGTAATTTGGGAAATAATTTTTTATGCCGACGAATTATGTAATTTAATAATTAATCAAAAATTCTTATATAATGAATTACCTGCCTAATGAACAATTACTCATTATTTACTATTTCGTGCAAGTTGCGTAACAGAATACTGCACACAGGTTCTCGCCTTTCACTACTTTAGTAGCTGAAGTCCCTCGTAATTTTTTTCTTGTCTAATAAATATTCCGCACCCAACACGAATGTAAATTTTTCTTTTCTTATTAAGGCACCTCCGCCTGTGGTGGAGAAGGGCGCGGCGAGTCCGGAAGATGCAGTGACCACGGCCGCAGCGACCAGGAGGCTCCCCAGGCTCGCCAGGACAGCGCTTCTTCCAGTGGAGCATCAGCACGCTGCGACGGTCAGTCTGGCCGCTGCGATGGCTAGATTGAAAAGAATCCCTCCAGAGAGCAGAGCAATATCGAGAAAAAGCTGCCGTAACAGTCCAAGTGCATCGCAAAGTTGACACGCTTGATAAAAGGGTGATGGAAGAAAGGAACAACATTTCTTAATAAAGCTCTTGCACTGGAATAAAAATTTATGCAAAATTTCTTATTTCCATTATTACATTTATACGGCTACTGCTGTGATATACGAGATATACAAGTACTCTTCACAGCTTATTTCGTGCGAGCGATGACAGCTTTTTGATGAAATTAGTTCTGGGGTAGTCTCTATGGCATTAACGTTATGCAGGTTTCATTTGAGAGATCATTCACAAGTTAGAATTGATCAAATAATGTTAATTTTTCTCAATTTCTTACAATTTTAAACTTTCTTTGAGAGAAATACCATGTGCCCTATTTGTCATACCATCGATGATTTATTAGATAAACTGCACAATTTCGGCACCTATCTCAGGATATGAATTATATAGTCCGTAAGAAGTCGTAAAGTCAGCATAATAAATAGGCAGGGGAGTGCAAGAAGATGAGATAATGACGGCAGCGCGAAGATCAGATTACGGATTTATAAAAAAGCAATATGATCATCACGAGTGTCGAAAGCGGATTGTCCAGATCGAACTGCTAATTTAGGTTTTATTTCATGCACATCTTTTATTTTTTCTCGCAAGGCGAAACAGACTGTGTTGTGAATATGGACGTTTGTAGGACTACAGTGGGGCTAAGATGTTCTTTCGTCCATCAACATTCATTTTAGCACACATCTACAGGTTGATTACTTCATGTGAACTTGAATAATAACCCCCATATGATTCCGCTATCATGGCGAAGAGATGGCAGGCTAGTGAAATTCGAGTGAAACGCAAAGGAAGATGAAAAAGTTTGAGGGGAAGCCTTAGAACGTCCGACACTGGGAACATCCCAGTAGTGCCTGCATGATGTTATCCATTGCCTGAGGTAGGGATTCCAAATACCCCCCTCCCCAGTCACCCACACATCGCGAAACTTCGGTGGTTAGCCTAAATGTTATGTAGTGCAAAGGAAGGAGGAAGAAGAAGAGGGAAAGTTGAGGAGCTTAAGCAAGAAAGAAATGGGTTTGTTATCCCACACTGCTGGAAAGGGAAACAATGCATATAAAGAAACAGAGAAAATGTGTAATGGACTAAATATTCAGTAAGGATAAAGGCCAGTGAAAAGGCACACTCTTTTTTCGACTGGAGACCGTCCAAAGAAACGAGCATGTACCTGGCATGCCTCTATCGCAGACTACCGCCACACAAGCTAAGTAGGCTTGATAATAAATATAATCAGAAAGGAAGAACATCACAGAATCCCTTGTAAGCTTCATTTCTCAAGATTTGCGTTCATCTGCATCTTGATAAATCCACATCCTGTGTACGTATTTTTTCATCCATCGCCAAATTGTTCAAAACGCCTAATATTAGGCAGTGAGTGGGGACGGGTATTAGAGGACTATCAATGGTTAGGACTAAACCGTTTCTTATAATGGCACTTATATATGTTAATAATTTCAAGTCACATGTAATCATATCTGTCAGCATATGCGTAACGTTTCCATAAAAGTGGTTATAGTTTTTCGCGCGATACACATTTTATATTCAGCATAATATTCACATAAGAATAAATAAATATGACAGCAATCCGAAAGACAAAAATATCACGAGAAGTATGGAGCTAGAACACGCGAAATGGAGCCGCAACTGTGAAATAAGTTTTTTATCCTTAATGCAATTTCGTCGACTGTGCAGGGAACCATGACCGCAATGTCCTGCCAATAAAAAAGGAGTGTCCTTAGTTCGGCCGGAGCCGGAAGGGGGTGCAAAAATATTACTAGGACTGCAAAATCATGCAGTGGGCTCCTTTTTTCAAGACGAGGCTCACACTCGTGAAAGGTGCTGCGCGGCAATTTATCATTTGCTGTCCGCCGGAATGATGCAGTGGTTAGGCGCTTGAATAGTGTGCCCTTGTATGGGGGATCAAATCTCGGCCGCTGCGGCAGATTTTTAGGTGGATGTGAAAAGCAAGGCGCTTGCCCACTCTGCGATATTCGTGCACGGTAAAGAACCCCAGGACGTCGCACATTCCAGAGCCCTCCTCTACGACGTATCTCATAGCCAGAGTCGATTTGGGACAATAAAACCTTTAAAACGAAACCAATTCCTCATTTGCTTCTAAGTATTCATAGCCTATACAAAACGCGTTATATACTATCTGTCTCGTTTTTAGAATATGACACGTTTTCGAACTGCTCACTTGGTTAAAACAACCACGTTCGTATTAAATAACCGCTGTGCGTTTCATAGTAAGTAGAGATGGCGTCAATTGTACACCAGATTGCTCATTAGGGGAAGCCATAATGACACGCTGCAATGTCGCTCTAGTAAAAATATGTTATAAGAATTTCTTATACCGCATAATTTGATTATTGTTGCGAATAATAGACTTTCTCATTCATTGTGACATCGCGAAAAGTATGAATTAAAGTAAGAACGATTAATGGGGAAGTCAGAAAGTGGGAAAAAATTCGAGATACAGATTCATGTTCAATACAAATTTGCTCAGCAGATCTCATCCATAAGGCACAGGAAAATACCCAATTGTCAGGATAATAGGTTTCTTTCCTAAAAAATGCGCAACATTAAGCGCCTTTCTGTGTACCTTGTCTGAGTTAAAAATTTGTGTTCTATAGCGCTGCCGAAGAGCGACGCAGCGGGACCATGTTCTTAGCTATATTAGGATTATGCATCATTTTGCTAAAACATCAAACAGAGAATGACGGAAACACTCCCAAACCTTAAGCATTAAGTCATTTATATGCTATTCCCAAAGTAAGGGTCATTCGCACGCTTGGTTAATTGAATAACTGTGTCCGCTTCCTACTTCGGTTTCCGTTTAAAAAACTTCTTTTCGTTTGTCATATCTACATCGTCGGGACAGGACTGCGTGACCGTGGGCTGCATTACTATTAAAAACATTCAATTGATTGAACAAACCTGAGTCAGGTTATACGGAGTTCTAGCCGTTTAAACATCGTCTAGCCGCCGAAACGGCAAGAATGAAGACGGAATGCACAAGAGATACACCCGGTTGCAAGAACATCCCCGCCGGTGGGGCAGGGGCCCTTTGGGTTCCGAGACCCGTAGGGGCAGGAGCTCTACTTTCTCCCACTGTCCATCCGGGTTGTCAAGGTGGTGATATTTTTTTTACCTTTGCACGAATGCTGCAAGCGCGCTCCTGCTGTCGACGGCAGGCGCCATGTACACGACGTGAAGAAGATAATTTCGTGTGATGAGGTCAAAGTAACAGCCCGGCACTTCGTGCAGCCAAGCATCAGTGCGTCCTCGAAAACCATTAAATTAAAGGTAAGAAATATATTTGTCTGCTGACTTTTAGCATGCTGACTGCAGCGCTGCTAGCGTACTGCAATTTAACAACTGGCGCGTTATCACTACATTCTTGTAACCTAAAGTGTTAAAGACAGGAATGGCAACAAAAAGGGAAAGAAAAACGCTGACGTTTCGGAACATACTCGGTTCCTTCATCAGGTCACTGCGAGCAAGCTCTTCGTTGTGTTAATGGCGGCGGTGGTGGTTTATTGAAAATAATTAAACTGTGTGGGGGTATGAGGGGACGGTCTTCTGCCCCGCTCCTACTCCGCAGGTGCAACGTTCTCGCTAGCGACCCGCGGAGGGGAACAAAGGGACAAAGGACGGGGAAGACACATCGTTAATACTCGAATGCTATTTATTGCACTTGCAAATAATACAGAGCATGCCGGCTAGCTATACATCAACAAGGTTCTCCGTGGAAGGGCAAGGCTATGTAAGAAGGACTTTTGACTCACCGGCTGGGGAATGGGGGTGCGACTTCGGCGGCGGACATTTGCACGAGCCGTGAATATAGCGGCCGGGATCTCCCGTGCGTGCCGCATTCTTCGGACAAAGCCATACCACGGCGTTTCCCGCGAAGGCGGTGAGAGCGTGCGGTATTTACCGCTGGCTTCACCGTTGGGCCCCAGAAGATGTGCGGTCGTGCACGACGGGTCCTCAAGTGTGCGCAGCGTACTTCGTGCCCGCTGTCCCCCGGCATTTGTCGGGAGAGGCGGCGGGAGACGACCGCTGGCGTTGCCGGCTGGATCCAGAGGCTCTCCGTCGTCTTCTCGCGGGAACTCGCGTAGACGTCTTGGTGGCGCATCCATCGTTGATTCTCCTTCTCCCAAGGGGAGGTATTTACCTCCTCTCCCAGCCGGCGTTGCCACGACGCTCGCCGAAGTGGTGGTGACCGGTCGCAGCGAAGGAGGAGGAAACTGGTTTTCCACAAGTGGAAATAAAAAACTGATGTCGGTCAGTCGCGGCAATTGGTATCTAATGTCTTATGCAGCCGAGCTGCTGATGCCGGAAAGAAAAGGGACAAGAGGCAGGAGAGCAGCAGCTTACCTTTTTTTTCTCCCGCGATTAGTCATCCAACGGGTCACGTAAGATGGGATGGGGGGAGGGGTCGAGGAGGGATCCTGGGTACATGTTTACGTTGCCATTGCGCCTACTGCGATTCCAGCAAGCGGCTCCTGCGTCAGCGCGGCTCTGTGTTCAGTACGATGTATTTTTTCCCCAGGGCAATCTTGCGTTGGAATGTTTCTCAGTGTACGGCCACCGCGCTACGGTCTCTGTTCTTTTGAGTGACTTCCATATTGAGCTATTCCATGATTTGGGGGAATTTCGCTCTTTTGTTGACTTAGGGGAAAATACGTGGGTCCTAGGACGAGTGCCCTTCGTGGTTAGATTTTGCATTTCCCACGAAATGGCTGCTTCATAGATCCATTGTAAATTAACCGAGCGAACAGAAAGACACAGGACAAGATAAAAGGAAGCCACAGCGCTTGTACTGTGGCTCCCTTTTATCTTGTCCCGTGTCTTTGTTCGCTCTGTTTAAATTAACAATGCATGTTTGCCAACTCGCCCAACAAAGTATCTTAGCAAGCTGCTGCATAGCTTGGAATTCACCGAAGGTACCCAATCCGCTCCATCTTGGCTGCAAAGGCAAACATAAAAATAAATGAGCAGCGTTCTCTGCTACGCGCATGCAATGATTTACGGGCGCCTTTATCCAGCGTCATGTACGTAAAGCATGCACGGTAGATGCCAAGAAACGTGGTTATTATGCATTTCAACACTTTAGCAAGTGCCGAGTCCTATGACGCGAGTAAGAAAATGAATCTCAGTCTTACTTTTCGCGATGATCAAAGCAAATCCGACGCTGCCGTCGTTCCGTCTCCCAAGCCGCGTTGGAAATCCATAAATCTTTATTCCAGCAGGCGAAGTCATGTAAGTATTACTAAAGCTTACAACAGAGCAGTGTGTCAGGCTGTTTTTATGCGTCATTTTTGAACAAGATCAGTATTTGCGATCGAGAGCTCATTCGTGACGACGCGCACAGCACGCACAGCACTGCGGGCACCGTAGTCTGCTTTAGCAGTCACGACAAAGACGCGATAGCCGGCGCGAGTGGCGCGCATTTCGCTCTGGTATTAGATGCGCAGGGTGCCTGTCGGCTATGTGGGCCCCAAACGTTTTCCTCAAAAAGTGGAAGCAAATTGTGCGAGCAAAATGTAACGCGTGATATTAAGTCATCAGATGGTGGATTTATATTCATGTCTGAATGTGTAAGACATTTGGTAAATAGACGGTATTACATGCCATTGTCATAACCGTGTGAGTATTTGTAGTTTAAGTCATAAGGCATGATCTGGGAGTCATGAATGAAATATGGTTAGGGGTTTGTGTTACCACACAAATGTCATGAATCGTAACGACTTGTAGGTCACTAAATGTGCCGAGGTATGGATCATACATGTCGCGTTTCTATGGGAGTATCACGTACAAAAGTCACGTGACAGATAAGCTGCATGAAAATGTCGCGTGGCTCTGAGAGCGCCACGGGACAGGAGTGACGCCGTAGCGCCAATCCTACTCTTGCACTGCCACGAATGCACCCCAAGGAAAGGAAATTCCAACTGTGCAGCAGAACCCTGGCTTCCTAGCAAAAGCTATATATAGGGACCGCGATATACCGTATGCAGCAGAAACGAACATGTCTTCACATTTCTCCAATGCTTTCTATAAAATGATCTCAAAGATTTCTTGGCGGCTGGCCTTCACTTGCGTTAACTGCGTAATGTTTGTCTTTGTTTTTAATTTTGTGCCAAGGGATGTAGATTTTATATCGACTCCATGTTGTAAGAGATAACCGGATCGGCGAGCTTCGAGCATGAGACTTCTTAGGCGAAAAATGCTTTTTCGGTCACCAGAGCTTCATGTTTGTTTTTCAGCGTTCCTTTATAGAATGGTAAGTGCGACCATATGCTATCTCAATTGTTACTTTTGTATTTGAGAGAGAAGGCCTGGAAAACGGTCGAGCATAGTATCTTTTTGCTGTTAGTAGCTACCAGAGACGCAACAAATAAACACAATTTCACTGCACGTTATGACGCTGGAGAAACGCTTACGTATTCATTGCACACACAGCAATACGTTTGAAATAACATGCTAGTTTTCCGACTGCGGGATTCGCGATATCTGGAAACTCTGTTAATATTGTAAGGACGGGCTTGGCGGACTAGGTTTATTGGAGACTTGAAGCCCGGGTCACACGCCGAAGCGAACCTCACTAAGCGATGACGAAGGGTATCTACAAGAGAGCAGAATTAAGGTGAAGCAGCACGTAAACTCATGTGAAAGATGAAGTGCCGTGCAGGTCTTACAGCACTCACACTATTTCCGTCGCGGTAGTTAAAGCGGCTAGCCTGGAAACAATTAGTCAGCAGCATTGCGCCGAACAAAAGGCTTCATGCGTGAAACGTATACAACTTCAGTTCCATGGTAACGACTGCCCGGAGGATGATAAACTAGGGAGATGCGATAGTTGACTGGGGAGGTTTGTGCAAGAACTGAGTACTGACCAGGAAATTGCGTTGGAACTTAAACCAAAAGTCAGGAGGGCGCAATGGTGCCCACTGTAACCTCTCGTCGCCGAGACAAAACGAGATTTGGAGACAGAACGAATGGCAATGAGTCTGATCGTGGCGACAAATGTGGTCTTCCTAGTTAGCTTCAGCTTTGAGGGGAACAAGCCGGCGAAATTTGGCCACTGGTTAAATGAATTGGTCTGGAAGAGACGATGGGGAACTGCTAGGTATAGATAATAAAAGTTAAGAGAGGTGTCGTGAGGAGCAAACATCGGGTCGAAGGCGATTTAATGACGTGTAAAGCTAAAGCGATCTCGGTATCTTACTTTCACTTCTCAGCGAACGATTAAAACAGCGTTGTTTGAATGACCAACACAAGATGTTTGTAAGATCTGAAAAATAACGAAGATGTCATTTGTGTGGTCGACTGCTTGCGTTAGTGAAGTTGGCACCATGTCATATATATGGCCGCTTTAGCGTAATTGTAGGTTAACATTCAGTAATTATGCACTTTACGCAATGCAGAGAGCGCTAATAAGTTTACAGAGCGGCAGTGAATAAATTTTGAAATAAATTCAGAACGTATAGCCGAAATCCCAGTCGTGAAAGCAAGCGGAAGTCGCTATTAAAAGGAGCGAAACAGAACACGATGGCGCTTCTAAAAACGTGATTTATGAGATATGTAAAGCATAATCATCGTGTTACGTTAGGCGGTGAATGCATCGATATGCGCCTAAAAAGAAAAAAGGAAGAATCTCGGGAGTTTTGGTGAAGACGAAGACGACGTTCGACCAGTGTCGGCTGGTGCCTGCAGGAAAGGCCTGTTGTGTGAAAGCCTTGTCTCCCATCGCCGCTCTCTGCAACCTCAAGCTGAACTACCCCTGTAACATCTTGGGGGAGGTGCTTTCGATCCCCTTGCCACAGCTCCTCGTATTTCCACGCCAGAAACGTGGTTTTGAGCAGTGGGCGCCATCTCCCCGAGCTCACTCCACAGTCTGCCACAGTAAGCATGGCATCCCAGGACGCATCACCCGCTACGCAAACTCCACCTGCTCCTATGGTCTTAACCAAAATCCCCCATCCGCCTATTTTTAACGGCGAAGACAAGACGGATATTGAAGATTGGCTCGATGAATACGAAAGGTGCAGCAAGAACAGCCGGTGGGATGTTAGCATATGCTTGCCAACATCATCTTCTACCTAGCGGGAACGGCGAAGACCTGGTTTACCAACCACGAAAAGGAGATACCTACTTGCATGCGTAAACAAAAACTTCAGGACTTATTCGGCAAGCCAATTGGGCGAGCTCTGGCAGCCAAAAAAGACCTGGCTACTCGTGCTCAATCGTCAACCGAATCATACCTCGCCTACATGCAGGGCGTCCTTGCCCTGTGTCGAAAGGTGAACACTTCCGAGACTGAAGATAATAAAGTGGGCCATATACTTAAGGGTATCGCTGATGACGCATTCAGTATACTTCTCTACAAAAACTGATCTACGGTGGATTCAGTCCTGCAAGTCTGTCGCCGTTTCGAACAGGCGAAGCAGCGCCGTATCGTCCATCGGTTTGAGCGCCTTCCCAACACGGCGACTACATCTTCAAGTGAGAATAACCTCACTACCATCATCCGCAGGGAAATCTAGGCCTTGACTCTTGTTACACTTATATCACCTTCTCCAGAGCCAATAATAGCTACGATACAGGCTGTCGTCCGCCAAGAATTCGCAAATGTGGGCCTCGTCTCCAATCTTACCACGCCACACCCTGCACGACGGTCAATACCAGTGCTTGCTGCTGCTGCCGCAAGCCCACCCTGCACACCGCGCTACCCTACCCGCAATCCTGAGGAGTGGCGCATATTTGGCGATAGGCCTATTTGCTTCTTCTGCTGTCGGGCTGGCCATACGTCCCGCTATAGCCGCAGCCACCCGGCTCCCCCCTCTCGCCCCTATTACAGCCCTGTCCGCCGTGACTACTATGCACCAAGGCGCGTTTCTGTTACCCCAGCACAGCTTCGTACCGAGAACATTGAGCAAGCCCGTCATCCTAGCCGTTCACCATCGCTTCAAGCCCACCGTTCCCGATCACCTACTCCTCTCCGCAGCTTGTCCCCGACGTACCAAGGCCCCTACTCGGAAAACTAGGCAATGCAGCGCCCGGACGTTACGCTGCGTTACCAACCCGAATAGCCAACTGCGTTTCGGCCATCGCACCACGCCACAACCTGATCAATGTCCTCGTAGATAGAGTCCCTGTGCCCGCCCTCATTGACAGCGGAGCCCATATTTCACTCCTTAGATCGTCGTTGCGCCAGCGCCTCAAAAAAGTTCTTACTCCCGTGAACACCTCTACAGTTCGTGTTGCTGGTGGCAACACTGCTACCATTACCGGAATGTCCATTGCGCGCGTTACCATCGCCGGCCGCCACGTTCCTGTGCTCTTCGCCGTCCTTACTACTTGTGCTCAAGACGTCATTTTGGGCCTAGACTTTTCAACAGCCCATTCCGCTCTCATTGGCTGTTCCTCCGGACTTCTGCGCCTAGCTCTGCCCCATCGTGTTCACGACCCTAGTGCTGACCATTCGCAGCCTCTTCTCCGCTCCAGCACATTTACTCGCCTACTTCCCGAGGGGGCAGTATATGTGCCCATGTCACCTCTTCCTTCCCTTCCTGACGGTGACTACATTGTCAACCCCATCACCGACACCACTCTACAGCGCAACATCGTCCCACCTCTTAACTTCGTACACGTCGAGAATAGCCACCTATATTCCCGTACTAAACTTCAACATGTCTTTGCATGTTCTCCCGGAGGGCATTTTCCTTGCCGAGCTGTCACCTTTGTCCAGCTTTACTATATCTGCAGTGCTGTCCGACCGCCACGCCTAGGTACCTGCCCTACCTGTCCCATCACATAGTCCGGAGGACCGCATATCAGTCATGGTTGCCTCTGTTCTGTGTCCCGAATATGCTAGTGCCCTTGCCGGCCTTTTTCGGTCATACAGCGACATTTTTTATTTCGGTCACGGATCCCTGGCCCAAACGTCCGTCGTCAGACAACGCATTGATACTGAAGATGCCCGCCCTATTTACCGACGTCCTTGCTGAGTTGCTCTTTCCGAACTCCGGATCATTCAGGAAGAAGTAGAGAAAATGTTGGCCAGCAACTTTATTGAGCCGTCGAGCAGCCCCTGGGTGTTTCCGGTAGTACTCGCCAAAAAGAAAGACAAAAGCTGGAAGTTTTGCGTAGATTATCGACACCTAAACAAGATAACAAAGAAAGATGTGTACCCTCTTAAAAGATTCGATGACGCCCTCGACTGCCTGCATGGTGCCCAATACTTCTACTCCATCGATCTCCGTTCTGGATATTGGCAGATCTCTGTTGATGACAGAGATCGTGAAAAGACGGCTTTTGTCACCCCGGATGGCCTCTACAAATTCAAGGTGATGCCTTTCGGCTCCTGTAAGGACCCTTCGACCTTCGAGCGCATGATGGACTCTTTAATACGTGGGTTCAAATGGACCACATGTCAGTGCTAAGCCGCTGACGTCATCATATTTTCATTAACCTATGAGGGCCACCTCCATCGCGTTTAGGCTATTCTTGGCGTCTTCCAACGAGCTGGCCTTCAGGTTGAACTCCAAGTGTAGCATTGGTCGCCTGGAACTCAAGGCCCTAGGACATTTGGTCAACACCCATGGCGTCCAGCCGGACCCCGACAAAATTCGCGCTGTAAGGGGTTTTCCTGTACCGAAATCTCGCAGCGACGTGCGTAGCTTCCTCAGACTTTGCTCATATTTCCGGCGATTTGTACCAAACTTCGCGGAAATTGCCCGTCCACTTACGCAGCTTCTGAAAAAAGAGGTCTCCTTTTCCTGAGGCCACGAACAATCGACTGCCTTCGCTGCTCTTATTCGTCACCTCACCGGTCCGTCAGTGTTGGCTCTCTTCAATCCGTCAGTGCCTACAGAAGTACGCACCGACGCAAGTGGTCATGGAATTGGTGCCGTTCTCGCACAACGTCAGCTCGGTTCCCCTCGCGTCATCGCCTATGCCAGCCGACTGCTCTCTGCGGCGCTTAGCCCTAGTTTGGGCCATTACGAAGTTCCCGCCCTTACTTGTATGGGCCGCCATTCACAGTAGTCAATGACCGCCACGCATTGTGTTGGTTTTCTATATACGCAAAGACCCTTCTGGCCGCCTTGGACTTTGGGCCTTGCACCTTCACGAGTACAATTTTTCAGTGGTCTATAAGTCTGGCCAGTTGCATTGCCTGTCCCGTCATCCAGTCGACCCGCCAAGCCAACCTGAATGTGACAATGACGCTTGCGTGCTCTCTATTTCTGACGTTTCCAACATTCGCCGTGAACAACGCCAGGACCCTAAGCTTCTCGAAATTATCAGTCGCCTCAGCGCCGATCGCCATGACCCTGCCTTTCGTTTGTTTGTGCTCCACGAAGGCACCTTATACCGGCACAATATGCGACCTGATGGCCCCGACCTTCTACTAGTAATACTTCAGCGCCTACGCACAGCCGTTCTTGAACAACTTCACGACGTTCCCACAGCGGGTCATCTAGGCGTCTCTCGCAAATATGACAGTGTGCGCCTTCGGTTCTTTTGGCCAAGCCTATGCAGCGCAGTCCGCCGCTACGTGGCTGCTTGTGACCGCTGTCAACGCCGGAAAAAGCCATCAGTTTTACCAGCTGGACTTTTGCAGCCGATCGACATCCCCATAGACCCATTTTCTCGAGTGTGTATTGATCTTTTATGGCCTTTTCCAATGTTCGCATTGGGGAGCAAATAGATTTAGGTGGCCACTGATCACAACACACGGTACGCGGTCACACGAGCAATACCAACCAGTTGTGCAACTGATGTCGCTGCTTTCCTCCTCAACGATGTTATAGTCGTCCATGGAGCTCCCCGCCAGCTGCTCACATACCGTGGCCGTTGCTGTCTTGCGCGTATAGTCGACGAGATCCTACGGTTGTGCCACGTTCGTCATTATGTCACGACTGCCTACCATCCACAGACGAACGGGCTTACCGCAAGCCTTAACCGGACACTGACTGACATGCTGTCTATGTACGTTTCTGACGAGCACCATGACTGGGTCATAACGCTGCCGTTTGTGAGATTTGTATAGAATTCGTCCCGTCACGACACTACCGGCTAATCCCCCTTCTATCTTCTATACGGCCTTGAGCCTCTGCTTCCTTCTGACAGCCTGCTTCCTTCTGTCGCCACTACCAGCTCCTATGCTCGTGAGTCCATAGCCTGAGCTGATGCTGCCCGCGTTGTTGCTCCCAACCGAATCCGAGCCTCCCAGCAATCCCAGAAACGTCGCTGTGATTTCTGTCATCGCAACACCCAGTATTCTTGCTGGTGTCTCGTGCTGCTTTGCACCCCAGCTCACCACGTTGGCCTCTTGGAAAAACGTTTGCCCGGTTATACAGGACCGTACCGTTTTTTACGATACGTGACTCCAGTGACATACGAAATTGCGCCCTTGCATCCCGCATGCCATACCTCTACACCAAGCACCGAGACGGCCCATGTTGCACGCCTAAAGCCGCACTACATGGACCCTGGTTTGGACGCTAGTACGCACCGGGACGGTGCTTTTCTGCCGGCGGGGTAGTGTTACGTTAGGAGGTGAATGTACTGATATGCGCATAAGAACGAAAAGAAGAATTTCAGTAGTTTTGGCGAAGACGACGACGACGTTCCACCAGTGTCGGCTGGTGCCTGCAGGAAAGGCCTGTTGTGTGAAAGCCTTGTCTCCCGTCTCCGCTCTTTGCAACCTCAAGCTGAACTACCCCCGTAACAATATTACTAAGCTACATTGAAGGATAGTTGTAATTCAATGCCACTGCATAAAACACTAGTATGTAAAGCAGTTCTACATCTCATTCTTGGATGTCACCTGCGTGGCTCTGACGCCCACAGAAGAATTGCTAGAAGAACGTCTCCGCCAGGGAGATTCGAACACAGACCGGAGCAAAGATTGGCATTGCTGGCCACTCAGTACCACATATATACAGAAGAATACGTTCAACGAATGAGAATCACCAGAGCGAACATGTTTATATAAAAATTTGTCAGGTGGGTCAGGTCATCGAAAATCCTCACAGTTAGGTGGGCGGATGAGGTTAAGAAGCTCGCAGGGGTCAAGAGGATGCAGCGAGCACAGAATCGGGTTATGTGGAGAAATATGGGAGAGGCCTTCGCCCTGCAGTGGGTATAGTCAGGCTGATGATGATGATGATGATGAAGGGCAAGCCTCGTTACAAGACTTTTCAATAGCTGGATTGTCATTGTCAATATTGCTACTATTACTTTCGCACAAGGATTTAGGAAGGGACACCACGGTCAAAAGCGCTTTCAGCGTTTGTTTGTTTTTTCACGTGAAACCAGGCTTTAATTGCACCTCATCAAACGTTATTTATCTTCTTGAATGCTCCTTCTGCCATACAAAAATACATAGGATAGACTGAGCAGTGAATTGTCATATTGTTAAATGATCTTAAGGCAGACACAGGCAGAGTCCTCCCGAAAACGGTTTCCAAGCATGTAATTAGGAAGGGCCATCTTTTTAAATGAAAAAATATGTTATTATCCAGTCATTTTTTACTCCTTCAATAAAAATAAAATAAAATAAGGCATTTCAAATTCGTGAATTTGGATCATTGAGACCAACCGTAAAAATATGTCGGAACGAAAATTAAAATGCCTTAAATATATTTCGTGTGCGCCAGAATTAGAGAGGAAGAAAATGGCATACAGTGTGAATTGTACAGTTTACTCTGAGCCCGTGCAAACCCCCCTGCCTCAAGAGCATAAGTTTTACTTGTTTTCCTGAACATGTTTCGTTCCTAGCGATTCCTTGTTTGATTCCCTCCGTGAATCCTTTTCTTATGATAATGCCACGCATGGCAGGCACCGCTTACTGCGAGTTTTCGTTAATCTTTTCATTTTATTAACTGCCCTTCCTTCGTCCTTTTGGTATTTCCTTTTATACTTTGTGTCTCTGATTCTTAGCCCATGATGGTACTTACCACCTTCGGAAAGCTCTTGCAACTATTCCACTGCAGCTGTATTGGTTATCCTCTGGAATGCCAGCTTCCTTACAGGAAGCACCAGCCAGCATCGAACCTGCTTCTGATGCCGACTAACCATCTATCTCTAATTGCAGTCTTCCTTGCTGTGGCCGCTTTTTAGTTTTTTTTTTTTTTTAAGTAATGGGAGTCTAGCTGCCAGATTTAGAAACATTCGTAAGCAAGAAAACAATATTTCACTCAGTGCACTGCTGCCCTTCCTCCCAAGCATTTTGTCTTCTTCCTTGCCCATTCCACTGTTCTTCAGTTCTCTTTCATACAGTGCAGCCATAATCTTCCTCTCCTTCTACTCTCTCTCTTGATCTTGTAAGGTGTCTGTAATCTATGACTGAGGTCATCGTTCCGAGTAGTAGCCGTTGTTAGGCGCAAGCTTTCATCTGCCCGCCTGCCTTAACACTACCCATTTGAAGCTGAATTTTTACTGGGCTAGATGCGGCAGTTTTCTTGTAGGCCGCAGTTTCACCTTCGATCAAAGTGCTTAGATTCGGTCGACCTCCTGCCGCGTGCATAGCGGCGCATGGCATGCTTGCCGCCCACTTCTTCGCACGTCGATGCATGGAGCGGGCGGCACTCCATTCTGTTCTTTTTCTTCGCACCTCACAAACTTCACTTGTACCGGTCTATATTGCCGGTCTTCGTTGAGCTCCGTGTGCGGCGTCATCACTTAAATATGCGCCTCACTGCACATGTACGGTGCTCCTAAGATGGTGCGCTTCAGCGGTGGATATAAGCCGTGGAGCAGCCACTTGCTGCGAAGGCGTATGTATATATAGGTTAAGAAATTCGGAGATTCTGTAGTGCTATGCTATGGATGCGATAACAACAATTAGTGCGAGTGCTCGCCACGCTCGTCTACAAGCCGAATCTACTCAAACTGCCGACATTGGTAGCAGTCAAGAAGGGATCCGTAGGAAAAAAAGCTGAGAGCGAAACGTGCAATGCAAACTCCATAACTAGTGAGAAGAGAGACACACAAAGCGACGACGCAAGGCGGCGGAGAAGAAGGTGTGACAATGACCAGAAGGAAACGATCCGCTTTCATCCACGACTGCGACTACTTTCGCTTTGCATATCCTGGCTTAGCGGAATTAAGGCACTGCGAGTTTTCGTCTACTGAACTCTTCCTAATAATTGTCTTGTTAGATTTTAGAACATTTTTGAGACATTCAAAATGTTTTAAGTTCAAGCAACCAGAAAACAAGTGAGAGGATACTGATATTACGACGTGTCTAGTGCTAACCCAGAAGTTAAGCTAAGGAGGCTAATAAATTAATAGAAAAATACATTTAAATTATTAAGAAGGTGACAACAGACTTTCCAAAAGGACAGGGAGGAAGCATGGGTCGTGCTAAGAGCCCGACAAAATAAAAGTCAAAATCTGTATCTTCTCGACAGGTTTCTGATATGTTAATGTCAGATAAGGTATTGTGATCATGGGGAAAGTAAAAGGGGAATGAAAAGCAAGGAAAACTTCCAACGACTTACAAATGCAAGCTGAACGAGTGTAGCGGTACCAGTGAGAGCATTTTGGCGGGCTAGGTGGTGCATAATAGAGGTTAAAGAAAAACAGTGCGAAAATGACGACGAGACCACACAACACAGGCGCTATGTTGTGTGGTCTTGTCTTCGTTTTCGCGCTGTTTTTCTTTAAGCTCTGTACAAATAAGGCATACAAAATTCTTCGTAAAGGCTAGACTCTGGTAAGCAAACTCCAACAAGTGCAGTCCTGAGAGAATTGGTCTCTGCTTAAGCCTATCTCCAGCGCGAATTTTCATCGGACAGGATAGTGTTGGCTTTATCTTTCAATGCATGCACCATTACTCTTGCATCATTTTGGAGACTGGCTGCTCTACCGAAGCTGCACAGTGGAAGCAAACAGTACATTTCTACCTGGTACAAAAATTTCATATGTGGTTTCACTGCAATTACGCCTTACTGAATGTTAGTAACTGAGAGAAAACAAAAATGTATATAACGCTTAGAAGGCGAGGAAGGGCTTTATAGACTCGAGGGAAGGAAGAACAGTGAAGTTGAAAGGTTTTCACATCAGGGAACAGTACATTTGAAATTTCTATAGCACAATTGAGATTTACTTTGTCGGTCCTGCTTCTTACCTCCTTCAGTGCGTGTGCAAGAGTATTTGCGTTGTCTCGAGTATGTCATTATTTACACACCTATCATCCGACCTATGGACACATTTTCCTGCTAAATGCATTGGAAGTTTACAAGCTTCGAACGTACTCTCTGTAACTTTTGCTTTTATTCAATTCTGTGAACTTAAATCCTAGATTTTTTGTTTAGTCGATAATTGATCTATTACACTATTTCAGTATCTGCTGTGCATTTGGCAGTCCAGACTGAACTCTGGGCACTGCCCCTTGAGTGTGCGTCATTTATCAAGGTAGAAGAAGGAGAGGAAATATAAGTCCTATACTGCTTCGTGTCGGCCAGACCTTTCTGCGGTTTCCGCGGCGACTAAGGTAAGATGATCATTGCGAAAGCAAAGTGGAAAGCGATTGGTGAGCGATTATAAAAACAAATGACTTACGATACAGTTTTGAACTATCGCAGCTCTTACAAGGTACCTGCCCTGAACCATACGTGGCAGTCAACAAAGAGCAGGGCAGAAGCTGATTGAGGCTCATCTAATGCAGCACGCCACGAACCGAATGGATCAGGTGGACTTGGCTCAGTATAAAGCCAACACAGGTTCGAACAATGCACCAATCGACAGAAAGCGCATAGCCAGGGAGGACGACCGTCGCTGGTCGTTTATCCCAGTGACATTTCCGGCAGCCCACGGAGACAGTGAGTTACCTACCTACTTTGAGTGTCATGCCATTTCTCAGTCAGCGTGCGCAAAAATATGCCAATATGTATTATTTGCCAAATCTTGGATACAGATTCGAGCGTTGTAGGCATCGACAGAAGGCGCGCTGCCACAATAGACGACCGTCACTGGTCGTTTATGGGAGCGTCGTTTCGGGCAGCCCACCGAGACAGTGAGTTATCT